>NC_052152.1:165046049-165728174 GCF_902713615.1 Scyliorhinus canicula | reverse complement strand
CCCCCTCGTCCCCCCACTCCCCCCTACGCTCCCCCAAATCCCCCTACGAATCCCACATTCCTCCCCCTCAGTCTCCACCACTACCATCCGTATCCCCCACTCCCCCTCGTTCCCCACTCCCCCTCCGTCTCACACACTCCCCCCTCCGTCTCCCCATCCCCCTCAGTCTCTCCCACTCCCCCTCCGTCTCTACACTCCCCCTCGTTCTCCCACACTACCACCCTCCGTGTCACCACACACCCCCTCCGTGTCCCCCACTCCCCCTCCGTCTCCCCCACTCCCCCCCTGCGTCTCCCCCACCTCCCCCCCCTACGTATCCCCCACTCCCCCCCTGCGTCTCCCCCACTCTCTCCCCCCCCCCCCCCGCTCTGGACCCCCTCCCGTTCTCGGGGATGCCTTCCCCGTTGTGGCCAGACTCCAGCAGTGCGCTGAGCGGTGCGCTCACCTCCTCTAAGCTCTCGTCAGCCAGCACGACTGGTTGACGAACCTGAAAAGCACGTGTGTTGGCCGGCGTGAAAACATTGCGTGATGACGTCGGGACTTCGGCCCATCCGGGCCGGAGAATAGCGGGGGGCCAATAAGTAGCGATTCTGGTCGTGTTGGGGGCGCGTTCGAGGCCTTTGCCGGGAATCCCGACGTGTAGTTTGTGCGGGGTTCGGAGAATAGCGGGAGGGCGTCGGACCAGCGTTGCCGTGAAAATTTGCGCGGCCCGCTATTCTCCGAACCGGCGTGAGTGCGGAGAATCGCGCCCTTAGAGTACCCAATTAACTTTTTCCAATTAAGGGGTAATTTAGCGTGTTCAATCCACCTACCCTTCACATCTTTGGGTTGTGGGGGCGAAACCCACGCAAACACGGGGAGAATGTGCAAACTCCACACGGACAGTGACCCAGAGCCGGGATCGAACGTGGGACCTCGGCGCCGTGAGGCAGCAGGGCTAACCCACTGCGCCACCATGCTGCCCTTACTTTGGGTAGTTATTGACATCCTCTTCCAACCAACCATCCAATTCAAAGTTCACTTCAAAATTGCATCTCCCCCCACGATGTAATGTGGAATGATATTTTAAAAAGAGAACCTTTTTTTTACATCTTTAACATTGTGAAATATTGAGTGTTGGAGGAGATTTGTTCCACTTTAGTAATTTTTGTTCCCAACTCATATGTGTGGTCATGATAATTATTTCAATATAGTAATTTCCTGATTATGTGGACGTGGATTTCAGTCTTTATGTGAGAGCTTCCATTTGTCACTGACAGGCCACAGTAGATTTGTTTGTACATCTTTTGTTCCTCTATTTATACCAAGCACGACATTGTTTCTCCTTGAATCTGAGAGTAGAACAGAGAATGGCCTTTTATATTTTTCTAGCACATTGTTAGAATGCATAAAACTCTTGTAGGAAAATCTGAGAAATACCCTTGTGCTGTGAATTAGCTGAACATGTTGGAAATTTTCATATAAATATGGCAATGTACAATGTCAAGGTCAAATATTTTTTGGCAATCTCTTAATACGGGAAGTCAGCATGAAAATAATAGAGAATATAATAAATGTTGATATATGTCTACTATATTATATGTTTATACTTAGCACTACAACATTATGCAGTACACAGTACTGAAAAGGTTAAATGAATTATATTATTCATCATAAATACTTTAGCAGCAGGATTTTGGGCTTGCGTGGTTTTAGCACTTGAGTAGTTTTAGTATATGTACAAAATATAAGGTTTAATCCAATGGTCGGCAATTTTAATTTTCAAAGCAAATATTCTGTGAATATGAAATATTTCATAAAATAGTCCAATGTCTTAAAATGTTAGTTTGTAACGTCAAACAGGCTAGCAAAGCTATTACTTGGAATGTGCAATTGGTAGGGGAGTTTTGAGGTACACTACCTAATTCAAACACATAAAAAATTGCATTTAAAGATTGGGAGTTTTGGGATCATTTAGCAAATTAATATTCATTGTGCCGAAAAAGAGGCAGGGCAGCAGTGACATCAAAGGACTATCAGAGCCATTCAGATTTTCTGTTTCTCACAGGTTACCTCTCCTCTTCTCTTTCTGCAGTTTACACACCACTGAGTCAGTGCCTTATTCAGACATCTGTCTCCACACCACTGCAGCACAGACCCATCTCATTCCTGCTGCTTCAGTCTCTACATCCTGTGCCACCATGTCCAGCACTGTAGCCGGTATGTAATGACAATTTTTTAAAAATACATATGATGTTTTAGAAAAAGATTGTGTTAATTTATTTTTGAGTATAGAAAAATGCAGTGTTGCTGCAAATTCTGTCAGCATTTCATTTGTCTGGAGTAGATCTGTATGCAGTGTGAAATACATGTGTTGAATTATAGTTTTGCTGGTTGCTTTAAGTGATGATGAAAAACCCTGATATTTTAATTTCTATGTTAGTATGTGCTATAATTATAATGTATAGAAAGGTATGTGGTTGCAAATAAGCTATTATTGTATTGTCTAATACAATAGAAAGCAGAAGGTTAATCTTCAGCAATTTTTTTCAATATTCTACAAGCTGTGTGAGGGGAATATGACTTAATGCAGAAGGTTCCACCCAGCAGCCATATTACTTTCAGGGGTGGACTGTAAATTCTAATGAAAAATGTGTCTCTACAGCCTGAGGTAGTGCATGGGAGGAAATATCCTTTCGAATAAATTGATCAGAAATAACATTGACAGCAAGCCCAGTGGGATATAGAGATGAACATAGTTATCAATTTGCAATGGAAATAGGCCATGGAATGTCACTGAAACTAGGTCATTAAAATCTTTAAATGAGAAAAACTGTAATCAACAGTCCTTCATTTTTCTCAAGCCAGTATTTACCAGGAAATTATATCTGAATTGAAATCTACCACTTTGCCAGGTCTCTTCTTGGATTTCTGCATATTCCCTACAGATATGAGAAATTCAAACTACCATTTAAATAAGGAAGCTTTGAATGAGCAAAGTTATTTTATAAGGAACTATTTGCTATTTATTTCGACGAGACCATTTACCCACAGCAGCAAAGCCCCAGAATCATTTAACCTACTTTATTGATCCATGGTGTGGAGAATTAATAGCTATGGAAACGCTAGACAAAGATAATTTGTCTCTGGCCAGGGCTTCTTAAGATGCTTGATGGTGGTAATAAATAAACAGCTATGAGAGAAACAGATTATCTGCTGAAGAAATCTAAAACAATGGTGTTTTTGCAGTGTTGCTCAGGGATGGGCAGGCCTTAATTATTTCAGAACGAAGTCTATCTCCAGTGCAATATAAACAATTGCAGTTCAATAATTTGTGGTTGCAATAGGTCTTTATTGCAACCAAGATCTGCTTAGGTTTCAGGAGCACCAAGCAAAGTCTTGTTTAGAGAGCTTATTTTCAAGAATATTAGATTTATTAGTGAAAGAATGGCTTTCTGGGTAAGTAGCAACAAGTCCAACAACATCATAAGGGCACTCATCAGAGGGCATTATAGCGGAATAGCTACTCAGTGGCATTATTGATTAGCAAACTATTAAGCAAGTCATATTGTGTAATGGGGATCTTGCTTTGAACCGAGCATCTAATGTGCAAAATCTCTAAGGAAATTCTCAGGTGTATAATCTGTGCACATTTTGCAAGTCTACAATATACTTTGCATTAATCATATCTCATGCATCAGATACTCTAGAATGACCTTACATTGTTGGACCTCCAGTTTTTTAGCTAAGTCTTTGGAAACAATATGATTTGCTACACAAAGCACAAAGCTAAAAATGAAGGCCAAATTATACTTATTTGCAAACATTTCCTCATTTTAAAAATAATAAACCATGGACAAAACAGATGACTGATTATCACTTGGCAAGATTACATTTTGTGTGCTTGACAATGGTAGAAATAGAATTGGTAGAAAGTGGTTTGTTGAGATGAAAATATGTGCTGTGTTGAAAGAAGAGATGCTAATAAACAAATAAAAACACTGAAATACTTTAAATGTAATATTTATCTTTATAACCTAGGCTAACAAATTACTAAAGGATATGGAAAGTGACTTTCAAATGTTTCATTAATGTGATCAATTTTAGACAAATCACGGATCTATTTTCTAGCATTCTTGATGCTTGAAAATAATGATAGGCTTCGAAGCATTTATGTGGAGTATTCATTTAATCTGAGTTAATAATATGGAAGTCAACATATTTGTGTGACATGGCACAAACGTACACAATGTTGGGAAGAAATTAAACTATAAAGACTAATTATTGTAAAGAAATAGTTAGTTTTCTGTCATTAATGACAAAGAAGGTTTGCGGTATCTGCAGTGTCTGAACAGATTTGCAGGCTGTGTCGTCACAGCTGAAACCTGCGCCAAGCTGAGGCAGTGTCTATGAGTGTCAAATCACTTGTACTGCAGTCTGTGCTGCAACACAAGCGGGGGGTGGGGGGGGGGGGGGGGTCCCTATAATAAAGTGCCTGGTGGTTTCATGAATGTTTCATATTTTAAGCAAAGCATCATATTATTTTATCAGTTTATTCTTTTATGCAGTAGTAGATCACCCATTTAGATGTTTGAAATAACATTGGTAGATTCGGCCAGCAATTTTATCCATTTATGAAATTCTATCTTAAACAAATATATTTTAGTTATTTCATTGTTTTTATAAGGTCTCATAAGACACTGTTGGTTTAAGACTTGTCAATGTAAGAGCAGAAAACATGGCTATGCAGTAACTATTACGTTTTGTAGTATTTAAGCTATAATTGTATCGAAAATAAGCAGCACCATTAGGGTTTATAGATAAGAAATGCTTATACTTTGTCACCTTCTTGCAATTTTTACTCTATAATATTCAGTGGTGCTGATCTATAAATGGCATTCTGTAATCAGGAACTAATGTGAATGTTGCATAGGTTATTTGCCTTACACCAAGGTAATTTCCTAAAAAACATAAAACAGATCTTTTGCCAGCAATTTAATTCACTTTTTTAATTTCCTTTGTGTAATTTTACTTTTTATGTATACCTATTCCATCAAATGCATATTAGCATTTCAATCAAGAAGTATTGATTTGCTACATGTCAAAACTTAATCCATTTGACAAGCATTAAACTAAATCTAACAGCCTGAAATCTTTGTGCATTGTTAAAAGTCTGATCCTTTCATGTGTGTTGGCAGCAATATTGCAATAAACCTTTCCATATGCCAGAAAGTGTAAATGCCTTTTAGCAGATGTTTGAGCTTTCCATCACAAACCTGTAAGTTACCAGTCTGTGGGCAATGCTGTATCAGTTGTCTCCTGTGCCACTGGTGTTTAAAGTCTATTGTGTCTGATCTCTCAAAGGACCATAGCACAGGGGCATTTATGTTAACTGAGTGCAATGTGCAATTAGTTTCAGCTTAATGCAAAAACAGTGTTGTATGAAATACAATCCACACAAAATGAATTATTTTAAAATGTTTATTGGAGTGATCATTTGAGATCACAACATAGCTTTTTACTTTAATGCAAGCTTTCTGTGGCCTTAAATAAGATCTAGTATCCATTTTTCCTTAAAAAAATTGATGATTTCCAATGCATCATGCTCCTCCATATGAGAGATTCCTTTGACCCAAATTTACCACTTAAGTCTAGATATATATTTTTATTCATAAGAGAGACAGAACATCATAGGAAAATTGAAATCGAAGTCCCACAAGTATGCTTCTCACTTATGCAACATTTTCAGCTTTCACTATTTTTCATATCAAACCTAAAAATGTTCTTTACATTTCCAGTCATTTGCTCAAATATATTTGGGGATATGTAAAAACATTTGTGCCCAATGTGAAAACTTGCAAATTCAATAAGCTTAAATGGCTTTTAGTGTTAATCTCTAAAATTCTATTGTTTGAAAACAATCTCCTCATTGGCTTCAAAAGTACAATAATTCACTCAAGCTCTGTCTTTAATATTACTGTGTTCAAACTCTCAAACTTTTGATGAGGAAATATCTACAATTGACTTAAAATTCTATAGAGTTCTTTGCTCTGCAGGTTTGTATAAGAAACGCAAACTTTAATGCAATACAAAACTGGAATTGGTGGAAGTAATTTCATCAGAAGCAATTTCATCAGAAGTGGGTCTTTAGATGAAACAACAACTTTTCTATTCTCGACACGAATGCTACTTGAGCTGCTTAGTTTTCCCATCATGTTCTGTTTTTGTAGAATCTGTATTTTGCAATGTGTTCAAGGTGCTAAACCTTGCTATGAGTTGTGTTGCTAGGTGTAAATCACTATAATGCAGACTCCTGATAGCCATCTAGAAAAAACGATTATGTTTATTGTTTCATTACAGTTGTAAAAGCCCACTTGTAGACACAATAAAGTATTTACTATGACTGCGGTTTTCATTCAAATAGTACAACGCGGTCACAATGTCTCTCCTTAACGCAAAAAACACTTAATGCAACCCGATATATTTCAGTTTCAACTGTTGAAATATGACTGTTAGGTGATGTCACTATCCATATGACGTGTAAGAGCCTGCTGTGACTTTGTAAATTCGAAACATGATTTAACAGATTTTTTAAATTATTCTTTTTAAAATACTTCAAGTGCTAAATGGGATTGCGTGGCAGAGAGAAATCCAGCGGCCATCTGCAATTTTCTATATTTCTGTACTCCCAACCATTGTCAGTTTCAAATTAGTAATATGTATGTTATTGTTGCTTTGTCTCTGACTGATTTTCTTGATTTTATGCCACCTAATGTACACAAAGAAAATAACATCAATTAGTGCACAGAGGTACACACAGATGGGAGGTACAATAATAATTTCCAGGCATGTGCAAACTCAGGCTGTGTCATTTGCTAAAAGTTCAACATTCCTAGTTGTTGAGTTATTGAGTGGGTGGATTTCTGTTAATCCTGCTTCATCATGTTATGAGGAGGATATTTTTGTTACATCTGTCATTTCAACTCTACTTGATCTTCATTATTAATTTTTTAATTATACAGGATATCAGAGTTTCTGATAGAACATGCAATTTATTTGATTCCCTCCTGTGGAAGGAAACCATGTAAAATATATTCCCTATGGCATTGTTCTCAACATGTATTTTTTTTTACATTGAAATAAATAGACGGGAGGATTTCGATTAGCCTACCATACTTTAAACATGAGCTAATTCAGAGCCTCTTACTATTTTGAGGCATTTTTCTCTTTGCATCCTACCTAATGGTCTGTTAACTCAGTTTTAAGGAAAATATGATATATAAACTAATACTACCTAATTTTCCTGGTCAGTAACATAGTTTAGGTTCCTGTTTCATCCATAATTGGAGGTCACAATGTATGCACAGGCAGATGAGACCACACATATATCTGGCTGAGGGTGGATGATTTCCACTGGTACATGGATTGGGATGAATACTCGAGTTGGTGATTTGCTAATCCACCATTTCGAAAGATGTGCTGTTAGGTAATTTGGACATTCTGAATTCTCCCTCGGGGTACCCGAACAGGCGCCGGAGTGTGGCGAATGGTTTTCACAGTAACTTCATTGCAGTGTTAATGTAAGCCTGCTTGTGACAATAAAGATTATTATTAGTTGGATGGTTCTCATTGCAGGCTTGGACAGTTACAGATATAAATCCATTGCAAAAATCCTAAAATAATAAAAGCATACATCATGATGGAATTGAAATATAAAGCTTGAATATAAAGTTCCAGATTGAGATTCTGATGCAATATAAACTGAAGACAATTCAAGTGACACACTTTGTGTCATTTAAATTCTCTACGCAGACAGATCTAAATAAAGAATCCCTTTGCGTATCCTGGGTTTAGAATAGGTACATCAGCAAAGAGTAAATGGTACTAATTTGGGAGGTTCCTTCCAAAGGTGTTTTGTAAAAATTGCTCATGGTATCAATGCTTGTGAAGATGATTAAGGATTCATTGTATAGATTTGAAAAGAGTGTTGAGTGTTGAGTGTTTTCAGAATTCTCAAATTGTGCCTTAATTTCTTCTGCATTTAATTATTTTACTCATGTATACATTTACATTGATCACTTTTTTGCTGTTAATTAATTGTATTCAAAGCTCTCTGGTGTGGTAATGTCACTGAGTGCACGTCACAAGTATTGTAATATAATGTAATACAATACATGAGACTCATAACAGGGTTATACAGTATGGAACATCAAATGCTCAAAGGAAAATTAGGTTTCTGTAAACCTTCATAATACTTTCAAGGCTGGTGCCACCCTTTGATATCAGAACTCAAAACTATTAAGAAAACTCCGCCCAGATGAGCTAATCTGTGGAGAGAGTCATCCATTTTCTGTGCAATATGTACAAGTCCCTCTTTTATGCGTCCACCAGTGAACAGCATTAGGATGAGGTAATCTCATATTTTTAAAAAGGCAGTTTGTGATGAAGTGCATTTAATAATAAGTCATCCATTTCCACGTGTACAGTCACACAAACCTGCAAAAACATAATGGTTGTATGATGTGGAAGATTCAGGAAAATAATCTGTATATACAGACAGGAATTCGGACAGATTTCAGAGATCGCATTTTCAGAAATATTAGACTGGTCGATATATATATTCCACGATGCGTTTTTTTACACTATTGTGTTTACATTATAGCAAAATTAGCATCGCTGTTGGGTACATCTAAAACAATCAACATCTATTTCAATGGAGTGAGGAATGAAACTAAATTAATTCAGAAGTCAAATGCCCAATGATGACCCTGGTGTTATATCATTCTGTCTAATGAGCTCATTATACGTGTTGTGCATTTTATGGCTATTACATGGGAGTTTTTGTGATGGACATAAGATTAAAATATGCAATTCTGCGGTCACCAAAAGAAAGATGCAAGGATATTCTGCTTTTAAAAGAAAATTAATTCATGACAGTAATCTGTTAATTGTAATAGTTAGATAAATAAACGCAAAATATAATGTGATTCATCAACCAGTTCCATAATGTATCAGTATCACGTGCATTGATTTGTTCCGGCATCATGGCTGACAGTAGCATCTTTGACAGCCCTTCATGCTCACTATTTCCACAGATCATACATTTGCTGCTGTTATGTTGTTACGTCATTCAAAATGAAACAGGAACTTTATTGTCATGCACATGTTTACATATATACCCAGAATACCACATAATTCATTACTGTCAGGGTGTAGAGCAACAACCTATTAGTCCACCAGTCACATGGAGAGCTGCAAAAATACACTCCATGGACCTCCCGCAATTATGTCTAAAAGTGTGACTATTTCAAACTTCCAGGGACCAGAACACTTTTGTAAACCTTACAGTATCATTTATACCAGCATAAAATCCAAGGCTAAAACTGTATTCAAAATGTTTTATTAGCGTCACAAGTAGGCTTACATTACACTGCAATGAAGTTCCTGTGAAAATCCCCTAGTCGCCACACCACAGCGCCTGTTCGGGTACACTGAAGGAGAATTTAGAATGTCCAAATTACCAACAAGCATGTCTTTCGGGATTTGTGGGAGATTATTTTGGGTTATTCAGGTTCTACAATGACTGAACTTTTACAGTGATTGCTTTTTGTCTTGCACTCATTAGTACACTTGGCAAGAATATCGATATAAGGGGTTGGGGGAGGAGGAGGAAGAGTCCTGATGAGAGCAAGATGAAAAGCTTTGACATGACTCTTTCTTCAGCAATACTCAAATTCTGCACTGCCAAATGATTATTTTACAATGATCCTGAGAAAAATGCATCTTACCCTCTTAAGTTTCAAGTAGTTTATTTGATGACAGATAAATCATTATAGAATCCCTACAGTGCAGAAGGAGGCCAGTTGACCCATCGAGTCCGAACCGAGCACACTGAAAGCACACCCTATCTAGGCACAATCCCCACCCTACACCTGTAACCCCTCCTAACATTTGGACACTTATGGGCGATTTAGCATGGCCAGTCCACCTAACCTGCACATCTTTGGACTGTGGGAGGAAACCGGAAACCCACATAGATGTGGGGAAAACGTGCAAACTCCACACATAATGTCATCCGAGTTCGGAGTCTAACCAAAGTCCCTGGATCTGTGAAGCAGCAGTGCCACTGTGCCACCCCAAATGTGACAATAAATATATTTTTCCCAATTTTTACTTTTCATTTTTTACCAAATAATATGTTATGATTGTACTGACTGAAATTCTGGAAAAAGAGCTGATTTGTTTTTCCAACAATCAATGATTGTTTCGGGTCTCCATTACTGAGACTAGCTTTCACCCCCGGGTATTATTAATGGAATTTTAAATTTACCAGCTGCCATGCTGGAAACTAAACCTGAGTCCCCAGAAGGTTAGCCCAGGCATCTGAATTACTAGTCAAGTGATACTGCCACTATCCCACCATCTCCTCTTTCAAATGAGGTGTCGAAGTGTCTTTAAAACATTTCCTCTGTCTTAAGATTAGGTGCCATCCTTAAGTTGAGAAAAGGTGATTTACTTCGGAAGTTTATCATTTGGTACGCAGACATAGTGTCCAGACCAACAGAGATGGTTGCGCATGATCATGATTATAATGCTTTGGTGAATATGCTGGGTTTGTTCACCTACCTCCCAGTATTCTGTGGCAATACCATTGGTGGAAATTCTCCAGGCGCCTTTAATATGCGACTAATGTATCACTGCCATCTAGAAGGACGATGACAACAAGCATTGTGGACTAAAGCAGAAGGGTGTGTGTCCTGTGTATATGACATCCTTGTCAAATCTCTCCTGAGCCCCCACCTATCCCTGCCTTCTGTTTTGCTCCACCTGCTCCAGCCCCTCTCTCCAGCAGTATAAAACCTATCAGATTTCAACCTCTCTTTAGCTCTGGAGAAGAAACCCTAACTCTGTTTCACTCTCCATAGATGCTACCAGACCTGCTGAGTTTATCCAGCATTTTCTGTTTTCCTTTCAGATTTCCAGCACCTGTAGTATTTTGCTTTTATTGTAGACAAAAGCCTTTATCCCCTTGTGGAGATCTCTGCTTTTGAAGACTTGGTTGCACAGTTTTGTGTTGGCACACCTGTTTCTGTGCTTGATGTCCTTGCTGATGTTACCTTTTGTGAAAGGTAGCTGCCGAAATATAAGAAGTGTTTAATGACTTCTGTAATCTCCCCATCAATAACAGTAGCTAGAGCTGTAGTTGCTGGTCTGAGGTTTGAACACAGGGACTGAATGGAGGTTATGAAACAAGATTTCTTTATTCCACTGGCATCAGGGGTGGAATTCTCTGATAATGGGGCTATGTCCCCATGCCCGCGAGAAAACTGGCGCGAATCACTCTGGACTTTTTCTAGAAAGTCCAAAGTGATTCTCCATTTTGAAGGGGGCTTGTAGGGCCCCGGAGCAGTCCCCGCAGCTCTGGCTGTCGATACAGGGCCCTGCAATTCCGGCCGCGGCTCCGCGCATGCGTGCAATGGGCACCTGTGGAGGCCCCGGGCAACATGGTGGACCCACACAGCGGGCTGGCCCCCACAATATAGAACCCCCCCCCCAGATTGTACGTGCCCGCCGATCGGTGGCCCCCCATCGCGAACCTGGCTGTCCTGGAGGTGCCCCCCTCCCCCCTGGTGACGGATCCCCCCCCCCCCCCCGCAACCAGGGCGGCCGCGGACTATGTCCGCAGCAGCGACTCTGAGCAGCCGCCGGGTGGAACCATCAGTGAACCATTCAATGGCCTCCGGCCGGTGCCGCGTCAACCACGCGCGTGCGACTGCCGGCGATTCTCCGGTCCGCGGAGAATCACGGGAAAGCTTTGGACCCGATCGCGGGTCTGACACCCCATTCTCCACCCCCGCGCCCAGCATGATTTTGGCAAGGAGGCTCGGAGAATCCTGCCCCATATCTTTATAAACATTAATGGAAATGCTTAACTCTGAGAAACTACTTGTAATATACATTCGCAGCTGACACTTCAAATCCACCAGAATATCGTTGAAAGCTTAACTCCTGATCGCTCGTCAGTCATGTAGCAGAATTCAGTTGGCGTGGCTCCTGCACCTAATTTCCCAAGACCAGATGAACCAGGTTACCTTGCCTCCCAGATACAGAAGGGATCTTCTTCTCTCCATGGCTACGCCGACTGCGGGGCACTGTTCAGGTGGCCCGCCCAGGTGTCCAGCAGCTATGTGCCTGCTCTAATTCCACTTCCCAGCCCACTAGCCACCAAAAACATCTTTGGACTGCCCTATCTCGTAGCTCAGGCTCCTTAATGCTGCAACTGACCAGTTCTAGACCTCTGCTCCTGCTCCTTGCTGCTGCCCAGCCCTCATTCCCTCCATGAGACTTCAGATTCCACTCCCCACCCTCCCAAGGATATCGGACAAAATTTACCAGCTGTTCACACCGACGGAATATTCGATCCCACCGATGACGCTCCTCTGCCGGCAGTTTCCCAGCGACAAGGGGTGCATTCAACAGGAAATCCCATTGACAACGGGGGGGGGGGGGGGGGGGGGGGGGACCAGAAAATGCCTCCGCCACCGAAAAACACATGGCGGGTTGCTTGGTATTTCCTTGTCCCAAAGGGGGCCCACAGAGTTGATCGGGTTCCCTGCCTAGCCTGCTTCGTGACCGACACCTCTGCTGATGCTGCCCACTGCCCCACAGGGAACGACCTGCTGTGGGTCCTTTACATACTTCCCTACATCAGAGTTTCCGCCTCCACAACAACCTATATCAGACAGTTTACTCAACGATCCTATGATGAATAGATTGTGTTATGATGGGTGGCACATTCGAATCTACATTGGAGGCAGCATTTTCTTCATGCTTCACCGACCGGGACAATTGGTAAAGGTTGGGATAAAATCCAGCATTTGCTCGAGATCTCCTACTCAGCCTTTCATCCATACGCATGCTTTCAATGGATTCAGTGCCCTGCCGAGAATGCCACACAGAAACATGGAAAATAGGAGCAGGAGGAGGCCATTCGGACTTTCGAGCTTGCTCCGCTATTCATTATGATCATGGCGGATCATCCTACACAGTAGCCTAATCCTGCTTTCCTCCCACATCATTTTGTCCGCTTCTCGCAAGTGCTGTATCTAACTGCTTCTTGAAAACATACAATGGTTTGACCTGAAGTACTTTTTGTGGTCACAGATTCCACAGGCTCACCATTCTCTGGGTGAAAAAATATCTCCTCACCTCTGTCTTAAATGTTCCTGAAATGAAATGAAATGAAAATCTCTTATTGTCACAAGTAGGCTTCAAATGAAGTTACTGTGAAACACCCCTAGTCGCCACATGCCGGCGCCTGTTTGGGGAGGCTGGTACGGGAATTGAACCGTGCTGCTGGCCTACCTTGGTCTGCTTTCAAAGCTAGCGATTTTGCCCTGTGCTAAACCAGCCCCTATCTTTCCCCTTATCCTCGGACTGTGACCCCTGGTTCTGGACAGCCCACCATTGAAACATCCTTTTTGCATCTACCCTGTGTAGTTTTGTTAGAATTTGATAGGTTTCTATGAGATCCCCTCTCATTCTTCTGAATTCCAGCGAATACTCTCCTAACCGACTCAATGGGCGGAATTCTCAGTCCTGCCGCACCAGTTTTCTGGTGTGACGCCACCCCGTTGGCAGTGGGATTCTCCGTCCCACCAGCCGGCCAATGGGGTTTCCCATTGTGTGCAGCCCCATTGCTGTCGGGAAATCCCCGGGCATGGGCGGGCTGCTGGTGCAATGGAGAATCCCGACAGTGGAGAATCCAGCCCAATCTCTCCTCATACGTCAGTCCTGCCATCCCAGGTATCAGCCTGGTAAACCGTCGCTGCACTCCCTCTATAGCAAGAACATCCTTCCTCAGATAAAGTGACCACACCTGCACACAATATTCCAAGTGTGGCCTCAGCAAGACCCTATAGAATTGCAGCAAGTCATCCCTGCTCCTGTACTTGAATCCTCTCGCTATGAAGGCCAGCATACCATTTGCCTTCTTTATTGCCTGCTGTACCTGCATGCTTACCTTCCATGACTGGTGTACAAGGACACCCAAGTCTCATTGCACATTCCCCTCTCCTAGTTTAAGGTCATTCAGATATTAGCCTGCCTTCTTGTTTTTGCTCCCAAAGTGGATGACCTCGCATTTATCCAAATTATACTGCATCTGCCATAGAACATAGAACATAGAACGATACAGCGCAGTACAGGCCCTTCGGCCCTCGATGTTGCACCGACATGGAAAAAAAACTAAAGGCCATCTAACCTACACTACGCCCTTATCATCCATATGCTTATCCAATAAACTTTTAAATGCCCTCAATGTTGGCGAGTTCACTACTGTTGCAGGTAGGGCATTCCACGGCCTCACCACTCTTTGCGTAAAAAACCCACCTCTGACCTCTGTCCTATATCTATTACCCCTCAATTTAAGGCTATGTCCCCTCGTGCTAGCCACCTCCATCCGCGGGAGAAGGCTCTCGCTGTCCACCCTATCGAACCCTCTGATCATTTTGTATGCCTCTATTAAGTCACCTCTTAACCTTCTTCTCTCTAACGAAAACAACCTCAAGTCCATCAGCCATTCCTCGTAAGATTTTCCCTCCATACCAGGCAACATCCTGGTAAATCTCCTCTGCACCCGTTCCAAAGCTTCCACGTCCTTCCTATAATGAGGCGACCAGAACTGTACACAGTACTCCAAATGCGGCCGTACTAGAGTTTTGTACAACTGCAACATGACCTCATGGCTCCGGAACTCAATCCCTCTACCAATAAAGGCCAACACACCATAGGCCTTCTTCACAACCCTATCAACCTGGGTGGCAACTTTCAGGGATCTATGTACGTGGACACCGAGATCCCTCTGCTCATCCACACTACCAAGAATTTTACCATTAGCCAAATATTCCGCATTCCTGTTATTCTTTCCAAAGTAAATCACCTCACACTTCTCCACATTAAACTCCATTTGCCACCTCTCAGCCCAGCTCTGCAGCTTATCTATGTCCCTCTGTAACCTGCAACATCCTTCCGCACTGTCTACAACTCCACCGACTTTAGTGTCGTCTGCAAATTTACTCACCCAACCTTCTGCGCCCTCCTCTAGGTCATTTATAAAAATGACAAACAGCAAAGGCCCCAGAACAGATCCTTGTGGTACGCCACTCGTAACTGAACTCCATTCTGAACATTTCCCATCAACTAACACTCTCTGTCTTCTTTCAACTAGCCAATTTCTGATCCACATCTCTAAATCACCCTCAATCCCCAGCCTCCGTATTTTCTGCAATAGCCAACCGTGGGGAACCTTATCAAACGCTTTACTGAAATCCATATACACCACATCAACTGCTCTACCCTCGTCTACCTGTTCAGTCACCTTCTCAAAGAACTCGATAAGGTTTGTGAGGCATGACCTACCCTTCACAAAACCATGCTGACTATCCCTAATCATATTATTCCTATCTAGATGATTATAAATCGTATCTTTTATAATCCTCTCCAAGACTTTACCCACTACAGACGTTAGGCTCACCGGCCTATAGTTACCGGGGTTATCTCTACTCCCCTTCTTAAACAAAGGGACCATATTTGCTATCCTCCAGTCCTCTGGCACTATTCCTGTGGCCAATGATGACCTGAATAAAGGCTCAGCCATTCATTTGCCCACTCACTCAACTTGTCCAAATTACACTGATGGATCTCTGCATCTTCCTGACAGCTCACCCTCCCACCCAACTTGGTGTCATCTGCATATTTTGTTCCCTCATCTATATAATTCATATATATTGTGAATGGCTGGGGTCCTTGCACCTGCAGACCCCACTAGTCACTGACTGCTAATTTGAAAAAGACCCATTAATTCCTAATTTTTGTTTCCTGTCTGCCAACCAGTTTTCTACCCATTTCAATCCAACTTTACGCGCTAATCTCTTACGCGGGACTTTGTCAAAAGCCTTCTGCTTTGGGAGGGGCCTAGCATCGACCCCACACCGACCACAGAAGTCGGGCACCAAGGTCCTATGCACCCTCTCTGCTATAGTGGGGAGCCCGAATGGAGGATTTTGGTTTTGCTGACGTTGAGTGAGAGACCATTCCTTTTGTACACAGATGTAAGGAGGTTCAGGGTGGGTCTGAATGTTGTGGGCATTATGCAAAACAACTGCACGTTATTGGCATATTGTTAAATCATGGATATGCTGGAGGGTTACCTTAGTCTTGACTCTCAGCCTGTTGAGATTGAAAGGCTGCCTGTTGAGTTGAAAGTCAATCATGACTCCTTGTAGAAGTTGGTCACAGCTACGTTCCATGATAAGGCTATAGTAGGTAGTGAAGGGAGTTGGCACAATCACACAGCCTTGGTTGACTCTGGTCCAGGTACAAATGGGCTTAGTCTCCAATCCATTGCAAAGGATGGTTGCATTCATACCATCATGCATGAGTCACAGGATGATAACAGGTTTTGCTGTTCTACGTATTACTGTTTATTACTACGCGATAAAAAAAAATGTAATGTGCTCCCTTCCTCTTCAGTTGGGGCAAACTTCTTTTTGCAATGATAAATGGCACTTCAAATAATCCAAAGTAGCTAACAAGGAAGTGTAGGGAAGAAGCATGAGGAAGGGAAAGGCAGTTAATCAATTGCATGGAAAAATATACAAGAACATTTTAGTACCTCTCTGAGTAAATTAACACCAATAACTTAATGACATAGACAGCTGTTGTAGCTGAACCATAGAGGCATTTACAGTGCGCCAATTGGAAATTATTGCAGAGCTTTCAAATTGTTAAAGGATTAAATTAAAATAAGCATTTTATTTATTATTTCCAAATATCCATCTACAGAAGAATATAAAAGCTTTCGCAGTTTTAAAATTGATTTGACTTTTCCTTTATAACACATATGAGACTCAATAACCAGACAGTCTGATCAGAATATTAATCTTTGTTATCTGGTTTTCTATTATACCAAATGTAGAATTTGCAAATCCAGAATGGCTTTGTTAGAAAGCTATTAAACATCTAACAATAATGCCCAATTGGTTCCAAAAATCAAAACTGGTCTGAAGAGAGCTTATGAAATTTAATAAATTTATTTATTTGATGTCCTTATGGAGATCTGAAACTTTTGGAATAAATTATGCTTCAAGTAAATGGAGATAGGAATTTCAGGCGACTGCATTGTTATGAAGAAAATACAATTTCTAATTTAAAAAATAAATAAACTGAAGCCAATGGAAGGCTGCCAGCCAGCTCCAATACACAAGTGGACATTCCATCAAATGGGATGGAAAGGAACAGACATCAAACCCCCTGGAGAGCAAAAAAGATGTCCTGGTGGCTTACACAGTACTGAAACTTTTCTAAAGTTTCTGAGATGAGACATCAAAATGTAATTACCTGTTCAAAAACACTGATTGCAGCACACATGGATTAATCAGCTTCCTCTATACAGCCAGCAGGATACTCGAAGAATTGTTTATCAAGACAGAGATCATAGATCAGAATGCTGTACTCAAAACAGGTTGAAGCTATGCGCCACCTCTCTCTCTCCCTCCCTCTCTCTCACAAAGGTATTGCATCGGATTTACAAGGTAACCATCCTGAGAAGAGAAATCCACTGTCAACTGGGAGCGCAATCTTCCCAAAGTGCCAAGAAACACGTGGCTATGAAATGCATTGAATAAGGGGCCTGAATGGGGAATGCATGGCCGAGGCCACACATAGCCCCGTTTTTAACAATGGGGAGTTCCCCATTGAAGCGAGAGTTTTTAAATGACATCCCAATCTCTGAGGCCCCCAAAAGAATCCCTGACCTCCCCCCAGTCTGAACATAATATGGGACCCTCCCCCCCACAATACCCACACCAGGAAACCCCATCCCAGTTGTGCGTGCGCAAAAAATGCCAGCTTGGCACTGCCAACCTGCCAGTGCACATGCCAGCTGGCAGTCCCACTTTGGCAGTACCAGGCTGTCACCCAGGTAGCTCTACTAAGGTGCCAGGCTGGCACTGCCAGAGTACCCTGGTGGCAGTGCCAGGGCACTACCCTGCCCAAACAGCATGCAGCTAGGGGGGCCTCCTATCCCCTCAGAGACTCTCATGAGTGCCTTTCCGTCTGATCCCCGTTTGTGGAATCCAGGGCCAAACAGCAATCACCCAGGTTCTCTGAGGCAAAGAGGTTAAATCCCAAAACCTCAGGAACCATGGAAATCTGCATATTAGAGTAAGGCTTACTACCTCGCTCTAATATGCAGATTTGCCAAAAAGCGATCATTGTGGGCGGGATTTACCTCGCATGTCTCACGAGATTGCATTGAATCCCGCAAGGCATTACAAGCTGGGTAGATCCCGGCAGCGGGGTCTCTCGGCTTTCAATGGCCACACTGCGCTGTGCGCAGCGAGCTGCTTTTCCGGCGCAGTATAGCCATAGGATTGTGCCCTAGCTCTTTTGGGAATAAAATGTAGCAATCTGCTCCTTACAACGACACCGAGGAAGACAACTGAACAAAATCACCACAACTTGGAATCACTGCATTGAGACAAGCCAAAGGACAGCTAAACATATACTCCACTGTTTTATCTTTTTCAGGAAGTGTAAAAACATCTTTAACCCTCTCCTTTTATTCTACCATCTGCACTAGTGAGTGTTTGGGCCCAGGAGAGGTTGTGTGACTTTTGAATTGTGGTTGCAATTTACCTATTTTAAGTAGGAAAATAGTTTGATAAACTTATTTGTTCTTTGATTAAACTCATAAAACCTGTCTGCCTAACTCTTTACAAACTGAAAGTGCAACTAGTTGGACCTCTGCATTAGTAGCACATCTCTCTAAATTCACAAAACAAACCCTGTTACGATCAGACCTGGAGTCATAGAATAGGGATGTCAATTCGCTCTTCCTCACGTGATCATAACAGTAATAAACACTAATTTGCTACTACTCATGGGATAATTTGAAGGCCAAATATTTAATAAAATTAAAACCTCTTTTCTTCAGTAAAATAATGCCATGATGATTTACCATTTGGGTGGCACAATGGCAAAGTGATTAGCACTGATGCATAACAGCGCCAGGATCCCAGGTTCGATCCCCTGCTGGGTCACTGTCTGTGCGGAGTCTGCACGTTCTCCCTGTGTCTGCGTGGGTTTCCACCGAGTGCTCCGGTTTCCTCCCACAGTCCAAAGATATGCAAGTTAGGTGGATTGGCCATGATAAATTGTCCTTAGTGACCTAAAAGGTTCGGAGGGGTTATTGGGTTACAGGGATAGGGTGGAAGTGAGGGCTTAAGTGGGTCGGTGCAGACTCGATGGGCCGAATGGCCTCCTTTTGCACTGTATGTTCTATGTTCTATGTTACAGCGCCAGGGACCTGGATTCAATTCCTGCCTTGGGTGACTGTGTGGAGTTTGCACTTTCTCACTGTGTCTGCATGGGTTTCCGTCGGGTGCTCCAGTTTCCTCCCACAGTCCAAAGATGTGCAGGTCAAGTGGATTGTCCATGCTAAATTACACCTTAGTGCCCAAAGATGGTTAGGTGGTGTTATGGCGATAGGAAAAGGGAGGGTGATCTTTCAGAGAGTCGGTGCAACTCGATTGGCCGAATGGCCTCCTGCAATGTACGGATTCTATGATTACCATACTGGGACATACATCTACTCATGTGTAAAACTGAGAGTTTGTCTGTATTGATGTGAACTGCTTTGACAACACGAGAAATAAATTTGTTTGCGTACTGTCACTTCTATGCAGACTTGTATTATATCCCTTGGGGCAGGTCTTGCTGTGGGCTGCTACCTATGCAGCTGCGGCAAAGCCTACCCTGGAGAATCAACATAAGTCTGCATAGAAGCAGCACTGCGCAAATTAATTTTTACTCCCACTTGTTTTAGTTTAACTGGTGATATTGTGATTGGTATGTCCATTTTGATCATATCCAGGTTTAAAAGCTGCCACCTTTGAAACATTGTTTTTATTGATGTTGCCGATTTGAAAGTTGCCAAGGTGGATGAGGGAACTCAGGATGACCTCCTCAAGCTCTCTGCTGAGGAGCCAGTGGGCCAAAACAGAATATATGAATACAACTGTACTATTAGCCAATTATTTATTTTTTTTGTAATTAAGGGGCAATTTAGCGTGGCCAATCCACCTACTCCGCACATTTTTGGGTTGTGGGGGCGAAACCCACGCAGACACGGGGAGAATGTGCAAACTCCACACGGACAGTGACCCAGAGCCGGGATCAAACCTGGGACCTCAGCGCCGTGAGGCGGTTATGCTAACCACTAGGCCACCGTGCTGCCCACAACTGTACTATTGATGCGTAATCTGGGAAGAGAAACTGGGCAGCATTTATTATAAAATTGCAATATCAATTTCTATTCATTTTTCCCATTTAAGTGAACCAATTCCAGAGAGGATCCAGTCAAAATGTAGCTAAATGTAGGATTTTAAAGTTTTAATTTGGATGCCAGAGATTGATAATCATTATTGTTCTCAACTAGTCCCATCCTGAACGATTGACATTGATAAAGTGGGGTTTAAATTGGACAGACTCCATAAACGGGTTCAGGATCAGAATTCATGATTAACCAGGCCTGATCAATGCAATGTGTGCAGAATCCAACTTTCCACTGTCTGCTTATTCAAATGATTTCTACATGCAGCCAACACTAACTATGCTGTATCAACATGTGTCAACACGGAGCCCAATATCGTAATTTGCTTGTTCCAGTTAAAGTTTACACTGTTTGAAGCGAAAGGGCGCTGGTTGCTGGGTCAGGTGTTGGCAATGTACAGAAAGTACATCTGACTTGGGCAACTGCAAAGAACATGAGTGAAAGTGGGTGCAAATGTTTTCAAACAGCGCACTGGAGGCCTCGCTGGAGGAAGTGGAGGAGGGATGTCTTGTATCTGCAGGGGATCAATCGGCCCTCCAGATACATGGTAAAAAGACAATGGGAACACTTACTGTGGAAGTCAAGGCTGAATCAAACTCTAAGGGTCTGGATGCAGTGCTGCAAGAACTTCAATGACCTCACATGAGTAGTCAAGGTCAGTGAATGCCAAATTCTACCAACTACACCACTAGCCTTTGACACTGTTCACTGTACCCATATCTCTTATCTATCAACAATCACAATTATTCAGGACTCATCTACCATTCACAAGCTTCACTTCACCCTCACACACTTACTACTGCTACAAGCCTCACACCTACATCTCATAGGTTGCACACACTGTCAGCTATTGAACCAAGACAAATTATACAAGACCCAAACATTTCACAACAGTCCCATCTCACACTTCCTGCTCTCTCGATGAACTAGGTGGCACACAACTGGAGCAGAGGGAGGTAACCTGAGGGGGACAGGTCTTTCTGTAAGTCCTAACTAAAAGGAAGAGATAGCACTGACCATTATTCAGACAGTCATTGCTAAATCCACATTCATATGTAACAAGACTTGGGTAACATTCAGACTTGGGCTAATGAGTGGCAAGTAACATTCGCAACATTCAAGTGCCAGACGATTACCAGCTCCAACAAGAGAGAATCTAACCATCTCCTCTTGCTTCTAATTGAATTCTCATCACTGAATTCCCATGATCAAATACCATTAACCAGAAACTGAACTGGACCAGCCATATAAATACTAATGCTACAAGAGCAGGTAATAGACTGGGAATTCTGCGACAAAAGGCTCGCTACACTCCCTGAGGTGTAGGTATATCCACATTGCTGTTAGGAAGGAACTTCCAGGATTTTCACCCAGCGGCAGTGAAGGAACGATGATATATTTCCCAAGTCAGGCTGGTGAATGACTTGGAGGGGAACTTCCAGGTGGCAGTGTTCCCTTGTATCTGCTGCCCTTGTCCTTCTAGATGGTAGTGGTCATGGGTTTGGAAGGTGCTGGCTAAGGAACTTGGTGATTTCCTGCAGTGTGTCTTGTAGATGGTACACACAACTACCACTGTTCAGGGGCAGCACGGTAGCATGGTGGTTAGCATAAATGTTTCACAGCTCCAGGGTCCCAGGTTCGATTCCCGGTTGGGTCACTGTCTGTGCGGAGTCTGCACGTCCTCCCCGTGTGTGCGTGGGTTTCCTCCGGGTGCTCCGGTTTCCTCCCACAGTCCAAAGATGTGCGGGTTAGGTGGATTGGCTATGCTAAATTGCCCGTAGTGTCCTAGAAAGTAAGGTTAAGGGGGGGTTGTTGGGTTGCGGGTATAGGGTGGATATGTGGGTTTGAGTGGGGTGATCAGGGCTCGGCACAACGTCGAGGGCCGAAGGGCCTGTTCTGTGCTGTACTGTTCTATGTTCTATGTTCATTGGTGGTGGAGGGATTGAATGTTTGTGGCAGGGGTAACAATCAACCAGGCTGCTTTGTCCTGGATGGTGTCAAGCTTCTTGAGTGTTGTTGGAGCTGCACTCAGCTAATACTAGAAAAGTATTCCATCACACTCCAGACTTGTGTCTTATAGATGGTGGACAGGCTTTGGGGAGTCAGGAGGTGAGTTATTTGCAACATGATTCCTAGTCTTTGACCTGCTCTGGTGGCCACAGTTTCTATATGGCTAGTCCAGTTAAATTTCTGGCTAATGGTAACTCCTGGGATGGTGATAGTGAGGGATTCAGTGATGGTTTTGCCATTGAATGTCAAGGGGTCATGGTTATACCCTCTCTTGTTGGAGATGAGCATTGCCTGGCACTTGTGTGGCATGAATGTTACTTGCCACTTGTCAGCACAAACTTGGATATTGTCCGAGTCTTGCTGCATTTGGACACAAACTACTTCATAAATGTCGCACAGTCCCAGACCCCCCTTTTTTGAGAGTTGACTGGTGGTCATTTGACCTGAGCGTCACCACACCTCAGACGTGGGACAAGGTTGACAAGACGAGGCCTTCATGAATAACCTCGGCTGGTACAGGAATTGAACCCGCTATGTTGGCACCATTCGCATCACGAACCAGCTGTCCAGTCAAATGAGCTAACCGGCCCCCTTCAGTATCACACTCAGATGAGTTATTTCTGGACAACTGAGGCAAAAAAGGAATGTCTTAGGCTGCCTCCCCTCTTCATCTTCCTCCCCCTCCTCATATGATTGCGGTGTAGCTGGTGGCAAGAGCTGTGCCCTCAAGATGGTGAGGTTGTGTAGCGTGTACCACACATCATACCACCCACTCTGCTGCATGCTGCAGGGCTCCTCCGCAGTAGTTCAGGCAGCAGAAGCATTGTTTCACCATGCCAATGGTCTGCTCTAAAGTTGTGCTTGTGGCAGCAGGAGATGTCAGACTTCAATGAGGATGTCCTCACTGAAGCAATCTCATACATTGTTCCGTACTGGAGTACAGAGAGAGAATTGCTCCCTGAACTCCCTGGGCAGATATGGTTATCCCCCTCTTAATAATAATAATAACCTTTTATTGCCGCAAGTATGAAGTTACTGTGAAAAGCTCCTAGTCTCCACATTCAAGCGCCTGTTCGGGTAAGCTGGTACGGGAATTAAACCTGCGCTGCTGGCCTTGTTCTGCATCACAAACTGGCTGTCTAGCCCACTGAGCTGAACCAGCCCTAACCTCTGCCAACCTCTTCAAGTAGCTTCTCATGCAAATTATGGCCTCTGATGTTCATTTTCCAAATCATGCTGCATTCCACTATGTACCCACATCTGGGAGCAACCTTGTTATGCATAAACCTTGGAGCCAGTACACAGTCCTTCAACACCAGCAATCTGTAGATATTTTTACCATTTTAAACACCTTTAGAAATCACTTGCAGATTCAAGCAACAGCTAGAAGCCGTCAATCAGCAGTTAATCTGCACGCAGTTGATGATCTCTTTAAATAGCATAGGTGGGATGGTGATGGGGGGTTCTTCTGTCTGCTGAATGCATGTTCAGCTGTTGAGCTACAAAATGGCACTGTGGGCATCAAATAAGCACGCACGCTGATCAATGCCGTGATCTGCCTATTCTGCATACTTCTTGCACATGTTCATTGAGCATGAGCTAATGCTTGCACTAATATGTCTTCCACGCACTCCCTCATGAGTATGCACTGTTGGAATGGGGAGAAGCGTGCGATAATTTCCCCCCCCTTTCTCACATCTTGGCTGATTGTGGCAAGATGTATTTTTTGAGAAGGAATGCTTTAACCCTTATCAATGTTTTGGATTTGAGGAACAGGCACAAACAGGCTTTCTTGTAAGTTTAAATCAAAGGAAAAGATAAATTTTTGTTTTCAGAATAACTGAAATATAAACTCAATAACCACCCACTTTCCAAACTCACAGACACTTACACACGCAAAGAAAGCCAATTTCTAGAGAAGTAATATGAACATAGATTACTAGAATGGTAATACAGAAATAGGTCACTTGCTTACAGTCGTTAAGATGGTGGTTGAAAACATTCTGGTTCCTTGAAGGCAAATGGAGGTTGGAGGTTTCTGGATTTGCAGTCAAAATTGGAGTGGAACCTCTGTAGTGAAGAAAGATAATCTTCTAGATAGAATGAATTAGCCCCATTTTACTTCCTGTGATGACTATCATTTCGACTTTTGCGGGGTAATTACTCTCTCTCTGATGTGCTGGGCCCTGACCATCTAGCTGGGCTGATCTTGTTCATTAGCAAGGTCTCAGCTTTCTCTCCATCCAGTTTCAGTCATGTGATGGCAATATCCATTGTCCACACAACGGCTTAATACAAATGTAATTGACACACATGGGAAAATGTTTGCTATCCCATTAACCTCCCAGCTATGAATTCCAGCTCACTTTATTTGAAATCCCATCTGCAACCCTGCAACCATTGTAATTTTAAAGTTCTTCCATTCAAATGGTAAGGCACAGTCAATTAGTACCTGGGAAAATGATTTACATTTTAAGCAATCTCCCAGAGGTATGTCGTTATGCCTGTCTCAGTCTGTCCAACGAAAAGTCGCCCTCAGTGTCTGTTGTCATAATATCCACTCATGTATATAATGAAGTGCAGACAGGCAGTGATTGACACACAAGATGACCAGTAAGCACACAGAACAGTGCAGCCAATCACCAGACAGGACACTACCACTATAAAGCCAGAGGGCATTAGGTTTCCCACTCTCTCTGGACCCAGCCACTGAGACAGTCAGAGTCCACGAGCTAGCCAGTGCAAACACCATGCGGTAGCTAGTAAGTCTGGTCAGGCTACTACAAGGTCTCCAGTCAGTTCAGTATAGTGTCGACCCACAGCTGAATATGTATATTAGTTCTATCGTTGAATAAAACCGTGTTGGATCTTCTCCAGTGTTAGAGGTCTGTTTCTAGCTTCACTGCATCAAGTGCAGTCCACATCGAATCACCCTGCCAACACATCATGGTACCAGAGTGGTACTGATCTTGATGGACCTACCTCGAGTGAATCAGCATTGAACAGCAAGCAGCCATCCGGTGACATGGAAAACATCCAGCCTCCTCCGCAGCTCCGCATCTCCGGCAACCTCGGCACCAATTGGAAGATCTTCAAGCAAAAGTTCCTCTTGTACATCGAGGCCTCCCACCTCGAAGCCTCATCGGATGCCAGGAAGATCGCGCTATTTCTCTCCGCAGCTGGGGACCACACCATCACATCTACAACTCCCTTACGTTCGCGGAAGGCGAAGACAAAACGAAATTCAAAACAGTCCTGCTGAAGTTTGACAGCCACTGCGACATTGAGCTGAATGAGAGCTTTGAACGATACGTTTTCCAGCAAAGGCTTCAGGGTAAGGATGAACCTTTTCAGTCCTTCCTGACCCATCTCCTCATCCTAGCGCAGTCATGTAACTATGACTCGACGGCTGATTCCATGATCCATGATCAGATCGTTTTCGTGGTCCACTCCGACTCCCTTCAGCAGCAGCTCCTGAAAGTCAAACAGTTGACCCTCCCTGTCGCTATCGAGATGTGCGTTGTCCATGAGCATGCCAAAAATCGTTACTCCCACATCAGGGCGGCAGAGACTCCAAAGCTGGCCTCCCACGAGGTGGAAAGGGTGCAGGCCATCGCTCAGATGCAGGGCCTGAGCATTGAGGAGAGTGGCCGTTTTGCATGCTTTTCCCGTGTCCCTGAGCATGCACGCCACGCCCGAGTGGACGACAAGACCGACAACCCGACTGTGCAGGTGCGTACGTTGATCGACCGCACTGCGCATGCGCGATGGTGCACGCATACGTCAGCGTCATGACGTATCCCAATTGTGGCTCTGCCCACCTAAAGCGGCAATGTCCGGTAAAAGGACGCCGGTGTCTACAGTGTGGCAAGCTTGGCCACTATGCTGCCCTTTGCAGATCTGCTCCACCGCTCAGCAGCCAGCTATCCCAGCTGCGGCGCAGAAGTGTCCGCTCAATACAACAAGGCATGCCAGATTCCGATCCCGACAGCCCAACAGACCCTGATGCTGAGTGCCTCAAGTTCCCATACTGGGTGGGCATTATAACTACACATGCGCTGCCTTCCACCACGATGGCGAAGTGCCTCTCGATCCTCAGTGTGGATCCCAACGATGAGTGGTCTGCTGCCCTCACAGTTAACAAAGCTCGTATCCGGTTTAAACTGGACACCGGCACATCGGCGAACCTCATCTCGAAATCTGACCTCGACACCTCGACTAGACCAAGCATTCTTCCACCGGCCTGCCAGCATGCGAAGAATCTTTACTCCCACATCAGGGCGGCAGAGACTGCAAAGCTGGCCTCCCACGAGGTGGAAAGGGTGCAGGCCATCACTCAGATGCAGGGCCTGAGCTTCAAGGAGAGTGGCTGTTTTGTGCGCTTTTCCTGTGTCCCTGCGCAAGCACGCCACGACCGAGTGGACGACGAGACCGACAACCCGACTGCGCAGGTGCGTACGTTGATCGACCGCACTGCGCATGCGGTTTGAAATCATCGGGCCTGACAGAGCGTCCCTGCTCGGTGCTCGGGTCTGCAAGCTCCTGAACCTAGTTCAGCACGTCCACACCATGACACCATCACCGGCGACGGCCTCGCCTGATGGAAACTTGCAAGCCGACATAGATGACATCATCACGCATTACCACAGCGTATTCGATGGAATGAGCATGCTCCCATACCGATATAAAATCCTGCTCAAGCCGAACGCCACCCCTTTAATTCATGCACCACGCCGGGTGCCGGCGCCCCTCAAGGATCGTCTGAAGAAGCAATTACAGGACCTCCAAGACCAGGGCATCATATCGAAGGTCACAGAGCCCACAGACTGGGTCAGCTCCATGGTTTGCGTCAAGAAGCCGTCAGGGGGGCTTCGCATTTGCATTGACCCTAAGGATCTAAACCGCAACGTCATGCGGGAGCATTCCCGATATCAAAACGTGAAGAGTTGACCAGTGAGGTGGCTCATGCCAAATTCTTTACTAAGCTGGAAGCCGCCAAGGGTTTTTGGCAAATACAGCTGGATGCGTCCAGTCGCAAGCTGTGCACGTTCAACACCCCGTTCAGTCGCTACTGCTACAACCGGATGCCTTTTGTCATCATATCTGCATCCAAAATATTTCACCGCATCATGGAACAGATGATGGAGGGCATCGAGGGGGTTCGAGTGCACGTTGACTATGTCATTATCTGGTCCACAACCCCCCAGGAACACATCGCTCGCATCAAGAAGGTATTCCAGAGAATCCATGAGCATGGTCTCCAGCTCAACAGGGCCAAGTGCTCATTTGGTCAATTGGATATCAAATTCCTCGGTGACCACATCTCGCAGCAGGGCGTGCGGCCAGATGCCGACAAGATCTCGGCGATCAACGCCATGAAGACCCCGGAGGACAAGAAGGCGGTCCTCCGCTTTCTCGGGATGGTCAACTTCCTCGGGAAATTCAATCCCAATATGGCATCCCACACCACCGCCCTCCGCCATCTCGTCAAGAAGTCGACGGAATTCCAGTGGCTGCCCACACATGGACAGGAATGGCGTGAGCTGAAAGCAAAGCTCACCATAGCCCCGGTTCTCGAGTTCTTCAACCCAACCAAGGAAATCACGATATAAACTGATGCAAGCCAGGATGGCATTGAGGCGGCCTTCAGCGGGATGACTCCTCGTCATGGGCTCCAGTGGCGTATGCTTCCAGGGCCATGACGCCCACTGAGCAACGGTACGCTCAGATTGAGAAGGAATGTCTGGGCCCCCTGACAGGGATAGTCAAGTTTCATGACTATGTTTACGGCCTGCCAAAATTCACAGTAGAAACGGACCACAGACCTCTAGTCCACATAATCCAGCAGGATTTAAATGACATGACACCTCGGTTACAGCAAATTCTTCTTAAGCTACACCGCTACGACTTCGAACTTGTCTACACGCCAGGCAAAGAGCTGATCATTGCAGATACCCTAACCAGGTCCATTACTACACCGTGTGAACAAAGTTACTTCATCTGCCATATAGAAGCGCAAGTGCAATTGTGTGCCACCAACCTTCTGGCCTCTGACGAATGGGTGGTCCAAATTCGTGAGGAAACGGCCAAGGATCCTCTGCTGCAGCGTGTGATGCAGCACCTTACCAATGGCTGGCAGAAGGGACAATGTCCCCAGTTCTATAACGTCAAAGACAACCTGACGGTGGTGGAAGGCATCCTTCTGAAACTTGACAGGATCGTAATTCCTCAGAGCATGCGGGCTATGGTGCTGGGCCAACTCCATGAGGGTCACCTTGGGGTCGAGAAATGCCGATGCAGAGTTCGGGAGGCGGTCTATTGGCCGGGCATCAGCCAGGACATTGCCAACACAGTCCTCAACTGCCCTACCTGTCAGAAGTTTCAGCCAGCTCAACCCAAAGAAACGTTGCAGCAGCACGAGATCATGACCACTCCGTGGTCCAAAGTCGGTGTATACCTCTTCACGCCAAGATTGGATTGGATTGGATTGGATTGGATTTGTTTATTGTCACGTGTACCAAGGTACAGTGAAAAGTATTTTTCTGCAAGCAGCTCAACAGATCATTCAGTACATGGAATAAAAGGGAATTAAACAGAATTCAAGAATTCTGTGACTATGCCCTCCTGGTCAACTACTTCTCCAGTTACCCAGAAGTGGTGAAACTGTCTGACCTCACATCGAAGGCGGTAATCAAAGTCTGCAAAGAAACATCCACACGGTAATGAGCGACAACAGTCCTTGCTTTTACAGCCAGGAATGGTCTGATTTTGCACAGTCCTACAACTTCACGTAAGTTGTCACGTAACCTCCAGTCCCCACTACCCGCAGTCAAACGGGAAGGGGTCCATATTGTAAAGCGGTTGCTGTGCAAAGCTGCAGACTCAGGCTCTCTGACTTCAACCTGGCAATGCTGGCATACAGGGCAACCCCACTGTCCACTGGGTTGTCTCCAGCGCAGATGCTCATGAATCGCATTCTGAGGACCACGGTTCCAGCCATTAATGTTCTAGACCTTGATCATCTCACGGTCTTACAGAAAATGCAGCAGTCACGGGCCCAACAGAAGGCCACATACAATGCTCATGCCACGGATCTACCCGAGCTGGCCCCAACTGATGATGTTCGTGTCCAGTTGCCTGAGGGCGGCTGGTCAGCCACAGCTGTTGTGATCAAACAAGTGGCCCCAAGATCGTTCCTTGTCCGCATGGCTGATGGCTCCCTGCTACGGTGCAACAGACGGGCACTGCTAAGAGTTTTGCGCCCGCTACCTGACTGAAGTGCCCCGCCGCCTACGATGCTTCCTCCGGACGTACCCTACCACGAGGCCACCGATCTACCATCAATCCTGCCGGCCCATGTGACCACCGCGATGGCAGCCATCCCGCCTATCCAAGTGCACGCGGCTCCTGATCCACCTCTGCGGCGATGAATAAGAATTCATTGCCCACCACAAAGACTAAATCTATAGACTGCACTTCTGTACATTTTGTGACTACATCGATTTGACCTATGTAAATATTGTTTCGTTTGCCATGTATCTGCACTATCGACACCTTCCTATGTGTATATGTTCATCTTGACACCTTTTGTATATAGTCAGACGTATATACATATACGCATGCACACCTTGGTATTTATTTATCTAAAAAAAGGGGGAGGTGTCATAATATCCACTCATGTACATAATGAAGTGCAGACAGGCAGTGATTGACACACAGGTTGACCAGTAAGCACACAGCGCAGTGCAGCCAATCACCAGACAGGACACTACCACTATAAAGCCAGAGGGCACTAGTTTTCCCGTTCTCTCTGGACCCAGCCACTGAGACAGTCAGAGTCCACAAGCTAGCCAGTGCAAACACCATGCGGTAGCTAGTAAGTCTGGTCAAGCCAGTACAAGGTCTCCAGTCAGTTCAGTATAGTGTCAACCCACAGCTGAACATGTATATTAGTTCTATCGTTGAATAAAACCATGTTGGATCTTCTCGTGTTAGACGTCTGTTTCTAGCTTCACTGCATCAAGTGCAGTCCGAAAAGAGGCATTAAAAAGCCCAATCTCTTGCGTAGTGATTCTGAGATAATAATTGTTCCATTTAGACAGAGAGTGATTCTGAGATGAAAGTGTTGTCTGGTTAGGATATGTAGTCAGTTTATGATATATATACACATCGCGAAATGATTATATCCATCAATTTCTCATTTGGGCTTAATTCGTCTGCCACATCAGGCATCATGTCTTGAAAATCTAGTATATATCCGAATAAAGGGATTGATTCTCCATTGCCTGATGCTGGTATCGAGATTCCCGATTCGGCAGAGAATACCAGGTAGTACAATGAAAAACCTCTGCATTTTCACTTACCCTTTCCTAACATCTGCTGCCTCAGGCAAAATTATTTAAAGGAGCAGCTGTTACAAGCGTCACAGGCTTTCTTGAAAACCAAGTACACTTGAAAGGGCTTCAAATCTCTTGACAGCCTTTGAAATGCCTTCTGCGGGATTCTCCATCGGCGGGATCCTCCGCTGAGCCGGCAGTGCACTCATGCCCACGGGTTTCCCGAGAGCGTGGCGTGCCCACAATGGGAAACGTATTTGGCCAGCTGTGGGAACGGAGAATCTTGCTGTCGGTGGGGACGCGCCGTGCAGAAAAACAGGGCTGGCGGGACGGAGAACCCCTCTCCTATTTCTTCCTTTGATTCAAATAATTTTTCCTTATAAGATGCAAATGTTTCTGCCTCAACCATTCCCTATGACAAAGCAGAGTTTTTTTTTAAATTCTAAATTGCTATTATTATTCTGGATAAGTCCCAAATTCACTCATACAAAGTAAAGTATGTCACTTAATAATATTTTTTAAATTAGCACTTCATATGAACATAAGATTTATGCCCACAAGTATGTTCTTGTCTCAGGGGTTGAAAGGTAAATCTAACTGATACATTTGGTGGGAATCTTCGGCCACGGCTATCACCGGGATCACCTGGCCCCATCGGAAGTCAATGAACCTTCGGCTGACCTGCTGCATTTTAAAAAAATAATCTTTATTATCACAAGTAGGCTTACGTTAACACTGCTATGAAGTTACTGTGAAAAGCAGAGGGAGAATTCAGAATGTCCAAATTACCTAACAGCACGTCTTTCAGAACTTGTGGGAGGAAACCGGAGCACCCGGAGGAAACCCACGCAGACACGGGGAGAATGTGCGGACTCCACTCAGACAGTGACCCAAGCCGGGAATCGAACCTGGGACCCTGGAGCTGTGAAGCCACAGTGCTAGCCACCGTATGATGGCTCCTGGAAAATCCCGGCCAATTGTTATTCCTGTACATTTTCTTGAGATCATTGGTCAAATTCAAAGGTGCCAATAAAACCAAGATTTCAATTAAACCGTAGGAGCAGCCACTGAAATTTGATTACAAATTGCTTCAAGGCGGATATTTCCCTGATTGAAAACCATAGTTTTGGAGTGAAACTATTGTCCTTGTTTATTATTTTGTCTTGAAAATTGAAAGTAGCATTAATGGAAGTGCACTGTATCTTACTCAGTTAATTGGCAAATTTTGATTATTCCTGGATGAGGATTAGCACTCTGGCAGATAGCTGAAGATGGACAGATTGATTCACACTGATGGCCAAATTTTAACGAATAATTTCCCTCACCATTAAATGCAGAAAATGACCAGACCACTTCTGTAACTCTTTAATCACAGCAATAGTCTTGATTTTTCAAGGTGCCTTAGATTTGGGGACTGATGAAAATTAATTAACAATAGGGGCAAAGGAAAGACGCAAGGGAATTAGACAGAAAGATAAATGCATTAACATTAAGAAAAAATTAATTGCAAAATCCATCCCTAGCCATTTACTAGTTATTGAAAATCAATGTGTAATCATTAGTTATTACAGCTGGTTGGGAAAGATAAGCATTAAAAAGATCCACTGAGTAATAGTATATTGCTTTTCATCTTTGTCAGTTGAAGAAATGATCTACCCTTGGTATTTGCATTGTGTTAGGAGCATTGAGTTATTTGTTTGATTGAAGTGGGAGGCACGGCGTAATGGGGAGACATGGGAGGAGTGGAGGGAAATGTCTATAAAACCAAGGTTGTCGTCATCTTTGCAGTACTTCAATAAATTTATTTAGAACTGGGAAGATTGTCGGCAAATTAAATTGTCTGTCATGTGTTACTATTCCTCACCATAGTGAACAGTAAATTCCGATACTTCGGAATAATGCAATTTTGGAGGTAGGCCCAAAGAAATTAATATGTAATTTATTTTATTGTACTGCTGTGGGGTTTCTCTGTATAGCATGTATTATACAATAAATAAATCTGTAACACAGAAATGTGTCATGTTTTCCTTATCAGCTCAAATGGCCATTTAATTTGCACAGGTATGTATGATATGTTGTTTATATTACACCCCCACCTGTCTTACTGTACACCCCTACAAATAACACTTAAAACATCATTAATGGGCTGGATTCTCTATTTGGGTGACTATGTTCTCTCGCCAGAGCTGAATTGTACCAATTGATCCCTTGGCGGTCGTAAAGCAGGATGCAATTCAGTGTTCCGTGCCTGCAAATTTATGCATGATGTGGAATACGAGGGACACCCAGGGAATCCAACCATCGGGCTGCCGTCTTGAGTGGGAGCCCGATAGCGAGGTCCCCTGGCCGGCCACACCCCAGCCCCACCGCAAATCTGTCCTGACCCCCTCCCCGGATTGCCTAGGTGCCCCCATACTCCCAAGTATGGGAGTGACCCGACCCGCAGCCCCCCCAGGACCCCTGTAATAGGGAGGCCCCCCACAGAGACCCCAATGATAGGGAGACATCCCACAGGGACCTCTGTGATAGGAAGAAAGCCCACAGGGTCACCCTGACGAAAGGGACCGCCAAGGGATCCTCCAAGTAAGGGAACCTCCGCCCCAGAAAAGAGACCCCTGACTGGAAGCTAGAGAACAGTCCAGATAGGGGCTGTGGGAAGCATTATTGCTGTAATACTTACCTTGCAGCTTCACTTTTCCATTCCTCGAAGGAAAGCGGCTGTGCCTGCATCTGGTTCCCACAGATTCACTATCTGCAAGTCATTCATAGCTTTAAGTAGTGGTCTATGATTGACAGCTCATAAAAACCATCTGTAGCCTTCATCCATTCATATCCGTTTCAGTGTCCTAAGTGATGAAACCCCAATGTTTGTAGACTGTGGTGAACGTATTGCATTAACCATTCACCATATATGTAACTGTACCACGCTGTAGCCCATGAGGGCTCCACCTATGGACCATTGTAAGGTATTACCTGTGATGTATCATGTTGGTGTCTTTGTGGGATCCGCCCCTGGCTCCTCCCCTTGAGGGGAGGTATAAAGAGCAGTAGCCCTGTAGGTGGCTCTCAGTAGCAGAGCAGTCGCAGGCAGGCACTGTTCTAGTCGATTAAAGCCACAGTTTACATCTACTCTCTGTTTCGCGTGAATTGATGGTCGCATCAATTTAATTGACTAAAACACCACGATGAAATCTGCCCTCAAACCTGACTGACTGGAACTCGACCCACAGGCTGCGGAGGCCAAAGGGATTTTTTCGCACTGGTTCTGCTGTTTTGAGGCCGACCTCGCCGTCTCCTCCCCGTCTTCCGTCTTCGACGATCAGAAGCTGTGCCTCCTCCACGCCCAGGTGAGCCATCGAATCTCTGTACAACTCGAGGAAGCCTCCACTTACGCAGACGCCCTCGTGATGCTGAAGTGCCTATACGTAAGATCCGTGAATGCGGTATACGCGTGGCATCTCCTCACTGCTCGCCGTCAATGCCATGGGGAATCGCTGGAGGAGTAGCTACGCGACCTCAAAGTCCTTGCATGAAGTTGCAACTACCAGGCCGTTACAGACCTCGCAGTCCAGGACGCCTACGTGGCCGGAGTCAGGTCCAACTACGTGAGACAGCTCCTACTCGAGAAGGGTGCCCTGGACCTGGAAGAGACGGTAAAGCTAGCCTCCTCCCTAGAAGTACCGTTCAAAAGCCTTAACGCGTTCTCGCCTGACCACGCGACCCCCTTGTGGACCCCCGACCAAAGAGTAACGCAGGCCTGTGCCGTGCGGCTGCCCGCCCAACACTGGGGGCTACCCTGCTATTTCTGCGGCCAGCATCAGCACCACCGATGAGAGAGACAGGCTTCCAACACTATTTTATTGATCAATCAACTATCTATTTTATTGATCAATCAACTGTTAAACATACTTGAACTGTGGGTTGACACTATGCTGAGTTGACTGGAGACCTGAGGCTAACCTTTTTTTTTTAATATAATTTTTATTGGAATTTTTTACAGAAAATATAAAACATAACGACAAACAATGAAGTGCAACAAAATAACCCATAATAACTGTAACACCCCCAGACCGTATCGACGCATGTATCACATCCCCCACCCCCCCCCCCCCCCAACCCCAATGAACAACAAAAGAAGTTAAAAATAAATTTAAATTAAATAAACAAACATAGTCATCGTCCGCCCCACCCCCACCTTTTCTCTCCCCCTTCCCCCCCTCCCCCCCGGGTTGCTGCTGCTAATGTCCCCGTACCCTATCGTTGAGCCAGAAAGTCGAGAAAAGGTTGCCACCGCCAAAAGAACCCTTGTACCGACCCTCTCAGGGCGAATTTGACCTTCTCTAGCTTAATGAAACCCGCCATGTCATTGATCCAGGTCTCCACGCTTGGGGGCCTCGCATCCTTCCATTGCAGCAAGATCCTTCGCCGGGCTACTAGGGACGCAAAGGCCAGCACACCGGCCTCTTTCGCCTCCTGCACTCCCGGCTCCACCCCAACCCCAAAAATCGCAAGTCCCCATCCTGGCTTGACGCTGGATCCCACCACCCTCGACACCGTCCTCGCCACCCCCTTCCAGAACTCCTCCAGTGCCGGGCATGCCCAGAACATATGGGCATGGTTCACTGGACTCCCCGAGCACCTGACACACCTGACTCCACCCCCAAAGAACCTACTCATCCTCGTCCCAGTCATGTGGGCCCGGTGCAGCACCTTGAATTGGATGAGGCTAAGCCGCGCACACGAGGAGGAAGAATTAACCCTCTCCAGGGCATCAGCCCATGTCCCGTCTTCGATCTGTTCCCCCAGTTCCCCCTCCCACTTAGCTTTCAGCTCCTCTACTGACGCCTCCTCCGCCTCCGGCATAACCTTGTAGATATTAGATATCTTCCCCTCTCCGACCCAGACCCCCGAAAGCACCCTGTCGCTCACCCCCATCGCGGGAAGCGAAGGGAATCCCTCCACCTGCCGCCTAGCAAATGCCTTTACCTGCAGATACCTGAACATGTTCCCCGGGGGGAGCCCAAATTTCTCCTCCAACTCCCCCAGGCTCGCAAACCTCCCATCAATAAACAGGTCCCTCAGCTGTCTGATGCCCGCTCTGTGCCAACCCTGAAATCCCCCATCAATGTTCCCCGGGACAAACCTATGGTTCCCCCTTAACGGAGCCTCCATCGAGCCCCCCACTTCTCCCCTATGTCGCCTCCACTGCCCCCAAATCTTGAGGGTAGCCGCCACCACCGGACTCGTGGTATACCTCGTAGGAGGGAGCGGCCACGGCGCCGTTACCAGGGCCCCCAGGCTTGTATCTCCACAGGACACCCTCTCCATCCGTTTCCATGCTGCCGCCCCCCCTCCATTACCCACTTGCGCACCATTGACACATTGGCCGCCCAATAATACCCCGAGAGATTGGGTAACGCCAGCCCCCCCCCATCTCTACCCCACTCCAAGAAGACCCTCTTCACCCTCGGGGTCCCATGCGCCCAAACAAAGCTCATGATGCTGCTAGTCACCCTTCTAAAAAAGGCCCTAGGGATAAAGATGGGCAAACACTGAAAAAGGAACAAGAACCTTGGGAGAACCGTCATTTTGACGGACTGCACTCTACCCGCCAACGATAGCGGCACCATGTCCCACCTTTTAAATTCCTCCTCCATCTGCTCCACCAGCCTGGTAAAATTAAGCTTATGGAGAGTCCCCCAACTCCTGGCCACCTGCACCCCCAGGTATCTGAAACTCTTCACTGCCCTCTTAAATGGGAGTCTCCCAATTCCCTCCTCCTGATCACCCGGGTGTACTACAAATACCTCACTCTTGCCTAAATTTAACTTATAGCCCGAGAAGCCCCCAAATTCCGCTAACAGCTCCATCACCCCCGGCATTCCCCTTCTGGATCCGCCACATGCAACAGCAGGTCGTCCGCATACAGCGATACACGATGTTCCTCCCCACCCCGCACCAGACCCCTCCACCTCCCTGACTCCCTCAACGCCATAGCCAAAGGTTCAATCGCCAGTGCAAAGTGCAAGGGGGACAGGGGGCACCCCTGCCTGGTCCCACGGTAGAGCCTAAAGTACTCCGATCTCCATCCATTGGTAACTACACTTGCCATCGGAGCCGCGTAGAGCAGCCTCACCCATTTGATGAATCCCTCCCCGAATCCGAACCGCTCCAGCACCTCCCACAGGTACCCCCACTCAACTCTATCAAACGCTTTCTCCGCATCCAGCGCCACCACTATCTCCGCCTCCCCCTCCACTGCCGGCATCATAATAATATTTAGCAGTCTCCGCACATTCGTGTTGAGCTGCCGTCCCTTGACAAATCCTGTCTGATCCTTGTGTATCACCCCTGGCACACAGTCCTCTATCCTGGTGGCCAGGATCCTCGCCAGCAACTTAGCGTCAACATTGAGGAGCGAGATAGGCCTGTATGATCCACACTGCAAGGGGTCCTTATCCCGCTTCAGGATCAGAGAGATCAGCGCCCGTGACATCATCGGGGGCAAAGCCCCCCCCTCCCATGCCTCATTGAAGGCTCGCACCAACAGGGGGCCCACCAGATTCGCATACCTTTTATAAAATTCCACCGGGAACCCGTCCGGCCCCGGCGCCTTACCTGACTGCATTTGTCCAATCCCCCTGACTAGATCCTCCAACTCTATCGGCGCCCCCAGCCCCTCTACCAGCTCCTCTTGAACCCTTGGGAACCATAGCCTGTTCATGAAGCTCTCCATCCCCCCTCTCCCCATCGGAGATTCTGACCGGGACAGTTCCTCGTAGAAGTCCCTAAAGACCCCATTTACTTCTGTCCCCTTCTGCGCTACATTCCCACCCCTATCCGTCACTCCACCAATTTCCCTAGCCGCATCTTGCCTGCGGAGCTGATGCGCCAACATCCTGCTCGCCTTCTCCCCATACTCATATACCGTGCCCTGCGACCTCCTCCACTGTGTCTCCGCCTTTCTGGTGGTCAACAAGTCAAATTTGGCCTGCAAACTACGCCGTTCCCCCAGCAACCCCTCCTCCGGTGCCTCCGCGTATCTCCTGTCCACATCCAGGAGCTCCCCCACCAGTCTCTCCCTCTCCTTCCTCTCCCTCCTTGCCCTATGGGCCCGGATGGAGATCAGCTCCCCCCGGATCACTGCTTTCAGAGCCTCCCAGACCATCCCCACCCGGACTTCCCCCATGTCGTTGGTATCAAGACACCCCTCAATACTTCCCCGGACCCTCCTACACACCTCCTCATCAGCCAGCAGCCCCACATCCAGGTGCCAGAGCGGGCGCTGGTCCCGCGCCTCCCCCATCTCCAGATCAACCCAGTGCGGAGCATGGTCTGAAATCGCTATGGCCGAATACTCTGCATCCTGCACCTTCGGGATCAATCCCCTGCTCAGGATGAAAAAATCTATTCGGGAATAGACCCTATGGACATGGGAGAAAAAGGAATACTCCCGCGCTCCTGAGGCTAACCTGACCAGACTATTTTGCTACCACATGATGGATGTTCGTGTTGTTGCTACACGGGCTCTGGCTGTCTCAGACGCTGCATCCCAAGAGAGCGGGAAAACTAGTGCCCTCTGGCTTTATAGTTGCCGTATCCTGTCTGGTGATTGGAGAGAAGAACCGGATGGTTGTAGATTACAGCCAAACCATAAACGGGTACACGCATCTTGATGCGTACCCCCTTCCCCGGATTGCAGACATGGTTAACCAGATCGCCCACTACCGGGTGTTCTCCACGGTGGAACTGAAGTCTGCATACCACCAGCTCCCAATCCGCCCGGAGGACCGCCACTACATGGCCTTTGAGGTAGACGGCCACCTCTTCCACTTCCTCCGGGTCCCCTTTGGTGTCACAAACGGGGGTCTCGGTCTTTCAAAGAAGCCCAAGCCATCGTGGAAGCCGTGCGGCACTGGAGGCACTACCTCGCTGGTAGGAGGTTTACCCTCATCACCGATCGGTAGCCTTCATGTTCGATAATACACAGCGGGGCAAAATCAAGAATGATAAGATCTTGAGGTGGAGGATTGAACTCTCCACCTATAATTACGATATAGTATATCGTCTTGGGAAGCTCAACGAGCCCCCAGATGCCCTGTCCCGCGGCACGTACACCAGCGCGCAAGATGACCGACTCCGGGCTATCCACGATGACCTCTGCCACCCGGGGGTCACTTGGCTTCTCCACTACATCAAGGCCCGCCACCTGCCCTACTCCACTGAGGAGGTCAGAGCCATGACCAGGGACTGCCCGCTCTGCGCGGAGTGCAAGCCGCACTTCTATTGACCAGATAAGGCCCACCTGGTAAAGGCATCCCAGCCCTTTGAGCACCTCAGTATCGATTTCAAAGAACCCCTCCCCTCCACCAACCGCAACACATATTTCCTCAACGTCATTGACGAATTCTCCCGCTTCCCCTTTGCAATCCTCTGTCCCGACGTGACTGCCGCCACCATCATTAAAGCCCTACGTAGTGTCTTCACCCTGTTTTTATTCCTCACGTATGTTCACAGTGACCGGGGCTCGTCGTTAATGAGCGACAAACTGCATCAGCATTTGCTCGGTAAGGGCATCGCCTCGAGCAGGACTGCCAGTTATAATCCCCGGTGAAACGGGCAGGTGGAGAGGGAGAACGCAAGAGTCTGGAAGGCCGTCCTCCTGGCTCTACGGTCTAGGGATCTCACAGTTTCCCACTGGCAGGAGGTCCTCCCCGACGCACTCCACTCTATTAGGTCCCTCCTTTGCACAGCCACAAACAAGACCCCTCATGACCGCCTGTTTGTTTTCCCCAGGAAATCCACCTCCGGGGCCTCGCAGTAGCCCTGTAGGCGGCTCTCAGTAGCAGAGCAGTCACAGGCAGGCACTGTTCTAGTCGATTAAAGCCACAGTTTACATCTACACTCTGTTTTGCGTGAATTTATGGTTGCATCATAGACAATGACCACAGCAAAGAAAGGTAAGTGCATTCCAAGCAATAAGTGCATTCCATTCACTCAAGCTCGGCATCGATCTGAATTTGCTCCGTTGGCTGATTCACCGTCCCTTCGGGGAACGCATTCCGGGCATCCCAGGGATGGGAAATCCTGCTCATCATCTACAAACTTTTTTAAAATTCCAAAATAGATAAACAACACTTATTAATGCAGTTACCTATTTATGTTTTCCTATACAGTCCCTAATCTTTGCCTCCATTGACTTTGCCTAATTTCTGTAGGCCTGGTTTTGTTTGCTATGTTCAAGAGTTGTCATTGCTGTTGGCTTTAACCAATATTCGAACGCTGTGCCTGTAATAATTGCTCCGATTCCACGATATTTCTTTTGATTCATTTTGGGCTTCCCATGCAACCCATGCCCATGCAACCTTTCATCCTTATTTACATGCTCAGCTCATGACATTTCCAGGGAGAAGTGGCTAATTCATTTCACAAGTGTCTCATATATCAACTGTATCTATTAATTTAACTCAATGGTGCACTTCATTAATAAATGTTCACCCTTTCGTACAGCCATGGCCCCTGCCACCAATGTTGGGGGTGCATCATTGATTCCCTCCCCTGCCAGTAACATTGCATGAGATCCTCTAGTGTTGGACAGTGATTGTGTTCCTTGCAGTGGTGAGATTCCCAGTAGGAGTTCAAGCTAATTGCCCGGTTATTTAGATTAAATATTTAGATAAGATTTAGATTTATCGTGATGTGTAGTGAGGTACAGTGAAAAGTATTGTTCTGTGTACAGTCCAGGCAGATCGCTCCATACACGAAAGCATAGAACCTCCGACAAATACACGATCTAAACATATAAACTTAGACATCGGGTGAAGCAAATGGAATACAGTGAAGTAAACGTAAAAGAACATGGTTAGTGATTATATTAGTGTTAGAATTAAGATTTTAAAGGTTTTAAAAGATGTAGGAAGAGGATCTGTGGGGGAGAGCTCACTGAGAGTCGCCGTGCACCGGCGCCATCTTGGCTACCAGAGAGATGAGATTAAAAACCAGAAGAAATTGGGTCAGGGTTATAGTCGGGACAATGAAGCAGATGAAAGTCTATTCTGCCAAATGGTTTGAAATCCAATCCCAAGACTCCATCTCAGTTAATACAGGTTTTAATTAAATTTAAAATGAAATTAGAAGTGTGAGCTAAAGGCATTAATAACTGGGTCTAAGAAACGTGAAAATAACTTAATGATAAGTCTTTAATAAGTCTTGTTTTGTAAGGAAGATGAGAATGGCGTACTCTGGGCGCGGTCCAATTGCCATGCTGCGCCCAAAAAGCAGCTCGCAGGGGCGCAGCATGGCCGATGAAAGCTGGGAGACCCCGCTCCTGGGATCTACATGGCTCGCAATGCCTCGCGGGATCATGTTGGATCTCGTAAGATGTTGCCATGTAAATCCCACCATTGTGGGTGGGATCATTTTTTAGAAAATCTGCATAATAGAGTGAGGTTTGGGATTCATCCCCTTTGCCTTGGAGACCTTGGGCGAGCGCCATTCCGCACTGGCCCCTGCAAACGGGGACCAGATGGAACAACACCCGTGGGGGTCTCCCGGGGGATTGGAGGCTGCCAGCTGCATGTGCTTTGGGCAGGGTGGTGCCCTGGCACTGCTGGTGCTACCTGAGCACCCTGGCAGTGCCACATGGGTGCCAGCCGGGCAGTGTCCAGGTGGCACTGCCAACTGGCATGGGCACTGACAGGGTGCCAGGTTGGCATTGCCAAGTGGTCAAGCTCACTTTTCTGCGCGCTGTGATTGGGCGGGCTGCCTTGCGTGGATGGGGGGGGGGCTGTTGCCGGGGACCCTCCCATAATGCATTTGGGCTGGTGGGAGTGGAGGACGGGGATCGCTTCGAGGGCCTTGGAGATCAGGAACCCATTTTAAAATGGCATCCTGATCTCTAGTTACGCTGGGGGGTTCCAGTGAGTGATGCTCATCAGTGTACAAATTGGTGCTGAGGCCCCTTATACAACACGAGTCGCATTGTACAGCCATGTGTTTCTAGGCACTGCGAGCGCCGGGAAACAAGCAGCTGAATGCGCTCGCTATGGGACTTTGTTCCCATGTAGTTGAATTGAACACTTTATAAGAACATAAGAACTAGGAGCAGGAGTAGGCCATATGGCCCCTCGAGCCTGCTCTGCCATTCAATGAGATCATGGCTGATCTTTTGTGGACTCAGCTCCACTTTCCGGTCTGAACACCATAACCCTTAATCCTTTTATTCTTCAAAAAATTATCTATCTTTATCTTAAAAACATTTAATGAAGAAGCCTCAACTGCTTCACTGGGCAAGGAATTCCATAGCTTCACGGTACAATATTGGATTATTGGTGACCTCAATTAAGCTAATATAAACTGCTCTAATGGAAGTGAGACAACAGTGTCTGAACTTGTGAAGGTAGTCCAAGATCATTTTTTGACTCAATATGTTATGGACTGAACAGTGTGCTTTCAGATGTTGTTTTTAGAAATGTTATGGATTAACTTCACAATGTAGAAGTGGTGGAGGAGGCTGCAATATGTTTAAAAATGTCGAACAATTAACATCAAGAAGAACATGGAGAAAAAGTATATGACTGTAAAATGACCTATGCAAAGGAATGAGGAGTGAACTAATACCAATTACTTTGGAAGTATTGCTGAAGGAGATCATAGATGGAAAAATGTTTTATTTTTATAACTAATATTGAATATGCAATGTAAATATATGCGAGAGAAAAATAAATGTAGCCTAAGTGCACAGTGCCAGATAAAATAGAGCAATAAAAATACAGAAAAAATAATAAAGTCATCGAGAAAAGCTCAAAGGAAAACCTCAGGAAAGGGCATTCAAATGTCTGGCCATTGTTTCAGCAGTGTACTAAAGCACAATACTAAATGTTCTTCAGTATCATAACAAAAGGAGAATAGTTATGGGGAAATTTAAAATGTGTAAAAAGTGGTCGTGGCACACACGATGAAGGTGAAATGGGAAAATACCAAATGAGTATTTGGCACAGGAATACATCTGTGATAAGTTGCTGTCGTTTTTTTCCTGCTCAAACTTTTCTCCAGTTCTGTTAAGGTTTTCATCTCTAATGTCGTCCACTTCTGATGGAAGGATGTTGACACTGAAGTGCTGGAATGCTCTACCCTTATTCCCTGCCGGAACAGTGGAACCATTTCTGGGTCGGCTACTCAAATGGATGAAGGAGTGAGCTTTGCTAAGTCTCTACCCCAGAGCCTCTGGGCTCCCTGACCAAGCGGCAATGGTGGCCAGGAGGATGTAACCATTCTGTCAAAGGAAGTATTGTGTGGGATATAAAGGCTCACCAGCACCTGGATTTTTTAGGCAGCAGCAACTACAGGAATCGAGAAGAGATTTGGGAAGGCTGCTCGCGAGGTCTATCATTCAGTTCCTGCTTTGGGATCTGATAGACTGTAGTGAGGTGAACTGTCCTGAGGACATGGGGATGAGGACAAACTCCCCAACCAAACAGGCATTGATGGAAGTGACTGAGGAAGTGAGCAGCAGGAGTATGGCTACTTCAACCTAGTGACAGTGCACAAAGAAGGTTCAAGACTTTAGGAGGGTATGACAGGTGAATGGCAGAACGTTCATATGCCAACCGCCACACAGTGGCTTTCACAGCATTTCCTTGCAAAGCACACTTCAGAACAATGCACCTTTCAGCTCCTTTCATTCCTCTCTGTGCAGACACCTCACACCCCCATCCGAACACCCAACACTCACCCTCACCTCCATTGTATTGCCCTCTTACACTCGTGCCTCACAGTCACCCTCCATGAATGTGTTTTTCATTCCTCTCCACTCAAGGCAGTAGGGGTTTTTCACAGTAACGTCATTGAAGTCCACTTGTGACAATAAGCGATTATTACGGACACTTGCTTCTTTGCTTTCTTTCCTTTCAGAAGAGAGCACACCACTTGGTGACGGGCAAAGACCCGAACTGAGGGATGGGGATGGGCGTGAGGGTGGAGGAGGGGGTAGCGATGGTCCTCAAATGACAGGCACCATATCGGCCACTGTAAATGCACTCCTATTGAGGTGGAGGTCTTGTTCCAGGAGAGTACAGATGTCAGCAGTGTGAGCTTCCTGAGCCACTGTTAGTCAGACATGTCATGGAAGCTGACCCTCAGCCACAAAACTCTGTTTTCAGGGTATTGTCTCCTGAATATCCATATGCATCACTTCCTGAATCTCTATATCCATCAACTCTTGCATCAACATACCCTCACCTCTCAGCTGAGGAGGAGGATGCTGTTGCTGCTGCTTGTATTTTTCTGATGTGCTGCTTATGGCATTATTTGAAGAAGAGCAGGGAAGTTTCCCCTGTTCTACTCGCCAACATTTATACTTCAGCCAACATGGCTAAAGTGGAATATGTTTTCATTCTGTCACCGTTCATTTTTATTTTCATTTGTGTATGTGGGAGCTTGCTGTGTGCAAATTGGCTGCTGGAGTTCTTGCAATACAGTGGTGACAACACTTCAAAAGTAGTTAATTGGCTGTAAAATGGGACATCCTGAAGTCACGAAAGGTACTCCATAAATGCAAGTGTATTCTCTTTATCCTTCCGTACGAATATTGGCCAGAATTCTCCCGCCGTTTGCCAGCAGCAGGATTCTTTGGAGCAGGGAATCGCGCGTCGCTCTGCCGAGAAACATGTGTTTGGGAGGCCGGGGAATCCCACCTGTTGTCTCTGGCTTTCAAGGGAACTAATTCATTTAATGTAGGTACAGCTGTTCTGTTTCTGGCAATTGGCAGTCAAATAATTGTGCTGATGCTGAAAATGTACAGAGCTGACTCTGTCAGAAAAGATCGAGCTGACACAAAACCCCCAAAACTAATTTGCTTCAAGGTGAGTGTTGGTCAGAACAAGAACTAACATTTACGTAGAACCAGAATTGTAAGAAAACATCCCAGCGCCAAATAGGGGAACAGATGATTGATATGGGAGGATGGTGTATGTTGTTTACATGGATTTCAGTAAAATCTTTGACATGGTGCCTCATGGCAGACTGGTGAAGTCACACGGGATCAGAGGTGAGGTGGCAAGATGGATACAAAACTGGCTAGGTCACAGAAGGCAGAGGGTAGCAGTAGAAGGGTGTTTTTCGGAATGGAAGGTTGTGACTAGTGGTGTTCCATAGGGATCAGTGCTGGGACTTCTGTTGTTTGTAGTATACGTAAACGATTTGGAGAAAAATTTAGCTGGTCTGATTAGTAAGTTCGCGGATGACACCAAGGTTGGTGAAGTGGCAGATAGTGTTGAGGGTTGTCAGAGGATACAGCAGGACATCGATAGGTTGGAGACTTGGGCAGAGAAATGGCAAATGGAGTTTAATCCAGACAAATGTGCGGTAATGCATTTTGGTAGGTATAACATAATGGGAAAATGGCAAAACTCTTAGGAATATAGTAAGTCAGAAAGAACTGGGCGTGCAGGTCCACAGATCTTTGAAGGTGGCAACACAAGTGGACAAGGTAGTCACGAAAGCATAAGGAATGCTTGCCTTCATTGGACAGGGCATCGAGTATAAAAACTGGTAAGTCATGTTACAGTTGTGTAGAACCTTAGCAAGGCCGCACTTGGAATATTGCGCACAATTCTGATCGCCACACTACCGGAAGGATGTGGAGACTTTGGAGAGGATGCAGAGGAGGTTTACCAGGATGTTGCCTGGTCTGGGGGGTGTTAGCTATGCAGAGAGGCTGAATAGACTCGGATTGTTTTCATTAGTACAATGGAGATTGAGAGGTGACCTGACAAAGGTCTACAAGATTATGGGAGGTATGGACGAGTGGATGGGCAGGCAATCTTTCCCAGGGTGGAGGGGTCAGTCACTAGGGAGCATAGGTTTAAGGTCCATGAGGCAAAGTTTAGAGGAGATGTGTGAGGCAGGTATTTTTACACAGAGGGTAGTGAGTGCCTGGAACCCGCTGCCAGGGATAGTGTGGAAGCAGAAACATTAACGGTGTTCAAAAGGCATCTTGACAAATACATGGGTAGGATGGGTATCGAGGGATACGGCACTGGTAAGTGCTGAGTGTTTTGGCCAAGGGTGGTATCATGACTGGTACAGGCTTGGAGGGCCGAAGGGCCTGTTCCTGTGCTGTGTTGTTCTTTGTTCAGAATCTGAATTACGGATGAAGAAATTAGGAATGTTCAACAGATGAATATCCGTTGACCGAATTAGGCAGTAGAAGACATTCTGATGATTCACAATTCTTTCATCATGATACTACAGTTCAGTTCACGCACTGATTTCCACTCTTCCCTTCTGCCTCTATTGTAATCAATGAGGAGTACCAAAATGGAGAGTCAAAAATAGTTTATTTCCTACTCATGCTAGAAAATACAAAAACAAAGCAACAGTCCAAGTCCCAGTGGGGACTATTCTGAGATGCCAGTTCCTTCCTGGGCCACCTTTTATCTCAGGGAATTAAGGAGCCTGCTGTTGGGCCTCCACCCCTCAGCGGGGGAGCTCATACTCCACAAGCTCCATGGGGAGATCAAATGGGTCGTCCCCTGGGTTTTGTTGGGGTTATGACAGGTTCCCTCTCCCTATCCGGAGGCAACTCCCCAACTGGTGACAAAAAACAATTCTTAGGTACAAGCTTCAATGAGCAGTCACCTGTTCGCAATTCATTTTGAAGCAAGACAGGTTTCACTCTTAAAGGGAGCTGCATTTCTAACATTGTCAAGGAGGGCTGACTGAAAGTGTGATTGAAAAGATAGATTTTTACACAGAATTTATAGGTCTCCATAGTTTCTTAGTTTCACTTTCTCAAGGTACTGCAGTGAGGCACTTTGGCTCTCCAATTGACTAAAGCAGCCCATTGGCCTTTTTTGCTAGGCCCCTCTCGCTCACGGCAGCCTGTCCCTGAAGATGCCTCTCTCTGAAAAGCAGCTTGAATTTTCTCTGCTACATCTCTTGCAGAGAGCCAAGGTGGTCACTGCACCACATGGCCTCACACTATGTTGAGTCGTGGTCCAAAATAAGGTATTGTGGTAATTTTAATTGTGGCCTGAATCCTTCTCCCACCTGCAGTTCTTTTAAATGGCCAAGCTCTTTGTTCTTGCCAAGGCTAAATATGCATTCCTATAATGAGCGTCGATGGAGCTTTGTTTATCTCCTGGCCGAACAAGCATTATGTCAACATCAAATGAAAGTTCATCGTTGGCCTTTTGAAAGTTAACAGCTGGATCCACAGAACTGGTAGCTTGGAGCCATTTTGAATTTCAGTATTTTAAAGTGTATATTTATAAAAATATCACCTTTTTTCAAGAGTCACCATACCGTCAAGCAATATGGCCATAATGTACCATTTGAGGCTGAGAGCGAACTACTGTGTAGTCCTGGGGTATATCATCTATCTGACATGAGTGACCAAGTGTTATTCATTGTACACCACTGAGAAGAAAAATCATAAAAGAGATCTTTATAGGTTACTCAAGCTATTTTAACTGCCTAAATCAACCTTTATTGATGATACCCTTGAATGTATTGATTAAAGAGTATTTCCTACTCTCTCAACTAGGGGAGATATTGTGGTTGTAAAAGGCTAATTAGAAGAAAATAGGAAAGAAAACACACTTGATACTTTTTGATTTCTATAAATGATTCTTTGGAGACAATACCTGAGCCATTGTTTATGCCCAGACTCCCCTTGAAAAAATCTTATTAATTACTCATAAAACAACCAAATTAAACAAACAGGCATTCAAAACCTACGCAAGACACATAATCATCTTAACAGCTCATAAAATTGTCAATCAAACACAGCCCAGTCCTCTTCACAACTGCATAAAGAACCCCCACAGAGCTGAACTTATTAGTGGATTTTGGAGCTCACCCGGGCATTCATAATAGCTGTATTAACATCGGCTCTCAAGATAATCTCAGAAGAGATTTACATTTAGAGGTAAAATAAAGTGCCATACAAACATGAACTGAAGCTAAACTTACTAAACTACAATGTGCATTGTTTGAAATTAATACAGAAACAGAATTTAGTTTGTTTCAAAAGTAATGCTGACTAAGCCTGTTAACATATTTGCCCTGACGATTAGTTACAAGATAATTTATGTTCACTGAAAAAATACATTGCAGTGAAAGGATTAGTCATATTAAAAATAAAAAAATTCATTCAGAATGGAACAGCCTGTATCAGAAATTATCAGCGCCAAGCAGATTGTTGTGGTTTCTATTGTTCATACTTTTCCTGGCTTTGTTATTTAAAATTATATCAAATTTAATTAAATCTGGACCTCAGTCAAATTTTAAGGGCAAGGCAAATTGATGCAGCATTTCACACTTTGTATTTAGACTAAAAGAAGGTGAGTTGTAAAAGAAGGTTAGTTGAAGGCCATGCACAGCATTGTGAATATGGAATTGGATAGGTATTCATCTTCAAAGTGCTTAGTGACATTTGAAATCCACATCCTGCACAGACTGTAACATCTTCAGCAGAAGGATAAAGTAAACACAATATTTATGCTCACATACAGACACATAGCAAAATATGTGTTTAAAATATGTTAACTTTAAAGTTTAACATTTGTGGAATTAAATACCTGAAACCTTTGCACACAAAACACTGCAGATGACGGTTTGTGCATAGCTAGTAAATTTTCATTTTGATCTTGGCATTCATTCAGTTTTGCAGCTCTGTAATTATGGGACCAATTTCTGAAAGTGACTGCAGAAGGCATATTTGAAGTAACATTTCAGTTGATCAATTTACTGAATACAAAGAGACAATTTCACAGTTCTGTGCAGAATAAAGAACTAACAAGCCAGCTTTGCAGAAAGAGTGAAATAAAAACAGAAAACGCTGGAAAAACTCAGCAGATCTGCCGGCATTTGTGGAGAGATAAACAGTTTGAGTGCAGAAAGAAAAAAAATCATACAGGATTTGAAATTAATTTAACTCTCTCTCTCTCTGCACCAAAAAATGGTTGTGCAGTTTTGTACTTGTCATCTTTCTAAATATGCACAAAAGATTGCTGGCAGTATTTGTTTCTGTGCACCCAGATTTGTTCAAGAATTTTAAAGCGAACTTGTGCAGAAATGGAAAGGATACCGTACAATGCGGCTGCCCAGATTTCTCTCCTCAAGGATTATTTAAATGCAAATGAACATTTTCAGAGAATGAAAAATGCTTTTAAAAAGCAATGATTAAAGATTCTATATCCCACGAGTCTTAGGTGAGAAACCTTAATTGGCTAAAGTCTTTTTTTTAATTTAAAGTACCAAATTCATTTTTTCCAATTAAGGGGTAATTTAGCTTGGCCAATCCGCCTAGCCTGCACATCTTTGGGTTGTGGGGGCGAAACCCACGCAAACACGGGGAGAATGTGCAAACTCCACACGGACAGTGACCCAGAGCCGGGAGCGAACCTGGGACCGCGGCGCCGTGAGGCAGCAGTGCTAACCACTGCGCCACCATGCTGCCCAATTGGCTAAAGTTTGACCTTCAATCCTTTTCGGGATTTGAGGTAGTGAATTTTTAAAAGAGGGAAGGGAAACCAACCTGCTAGGTAGTTGAGCAATGAGAATATGTCTGCAAATTGACAATCTCTGTTTGAGGTGCCAAGAACTATCATTTGGAGAAAGGTGAAAAGAAATACAGACCGATATAGCTAATTATTGAAATTCGTAAAACATCATGTTTAATGCAGACAATTTAAAATACTGTGTGTGCGTCATTTCAAATTACTCCATTCATTGGATGCACTGTTGTCACCATTGGATAGCTTTAGCTCCAGTTGACTTCACTCACCATGCAGTAGAAAACAGAATTCCTTAGGGACAATTTTAGCCACGAGCAAAAATGGTCCAGCATGAAAAGCAATTAAAATTAAAACCCGGTCAGCATGGCAGTTTCATGTGCCCATGGAACCATGTTAATCCCAACATTAATTAGTATTCCAATGTATCTGTGTATTTGTTATAAGTACTTGAAATAAGATGTGTGCATACTCTGTAAAATGTCAAAGAGGTCAGTAAACATTTATGGCTTTACAAAATGTAAGTTAAAGAGTTAAATGGAAGCTATTTTAAGAGAGATTTCATATTCCAAATGTTGCGATTTGAGTAGACACTTCTAAAGAAAGCGATGTGTGAATTGGAGAAGTGAAATTATTAATTAGTGTCCCAAAGAGAATACCAAGCTTGCTGACGACAGTATATAACTGAGCTATACAGACCAGACTGTAGCGGGCTAGCCAATCTCCACTGGCTGGTGCCATAATTAGCCTAAGTACCTCTTGTTTACAAAAATATTGTTATCGAGCGATTCACTGGAAAGTATGCATATGTGAACATTAGGTAAGGGTGAGGCTTGCCAATGATTGAATCGCCTTCTAACACAAACACTCATTGCGTTCTTGCACATGAATGGGCATTTGAGGGTGTGTTAACTGTGGGTGACTCATGGCTGTAATAAACTATCCGGGAAGAGCCCAAGTACTCAGATGAAGCGGTGTGAGGAGGTGAGAAAGCGAGCTAAAATATAATGGCGATTTGCTCCTGAGCTCAATTCAGATTGTAAATGGAGATAGCAAGAAATCAGACAAATTGGTTCCTTCTGTTTTTTCTGGTTTTTACTTCCTTCACACAATCATTTCGTTGTTCAATCATTACAATTGTTGCGTTTCTTGTGATTCATCTTGGAAAGCCATGGTGATGGAGGTAGGGATTGAGAACTCTGGATTCAGCTACATTCTTTCTCAAGATCTTGAACTGCTTTGCAGCATCTATTTATATTGCTGCAAAAGCTTTCACAATATATAGAACATGAAACAGTTATAGAATCCTGAGAATCCCGATAGTGCAGAAGGAGGCCATTCATCATATCCAGTCTGCACCGACCCTCTGAAAGAGAATGCTACCTAGGCCCATTACCCGGCCCACTCCCCCACCCTATCCTTGCGAACCCACCTAAGCTGCACATCTTTGGATTGTGGGAAGAAACTGGAGCACCTGAAGGAAACCCACACAGACATGGGGAGAATGTGCAAACTCCACACAGTCACCAAGGGCAGAATTATACCCGGGTCCCTGCCGCTGTGAGGCAGCAGTGCTAACCACTGTGCCACCTTGCCACCCAAATATCAGATTCAAGCATGTGTAGAGAAAAACATAAAATTACATTCAATGTACAGCACAGAAATAGATGCTATTTGGCCTAAACTGTTAGTGTTTAGGCTCCAATAGAGCTTCTTTCCATTCTTTCTCAACCGACTCTATCAGCATAACCTTCTATTCTCTTCTCCCTGATATGCTTATCTAGCTTCCCCATGAATGCATTTATAATATTTCCCTCAACTATTCCCTGAAAAAGTTCCACATTTTCAGCATTCCAGGTAAAGACTTTTCTTCTGAATTCCCGATTTGATTTCTAACTATCTTGTATTGGAGGCCTCTTCCCCACCATTGGAAACACTTTTTATTTGTCATTCTTTCATCATGTTAATGCCCTCAATTCTTTTCAAGAGAAAAGAGACTTAAGCTGTGCAACCTTTCCTTATAGGTAGTTCTACAATAGTCCTTGGCCTAACCATCTTCAGCTGCTTCATCAAGTACATCATATGGTCAGAAGTGGGGATGTTCGCTAATGCCTGCACAATGTTCAGCACCATTAGTGACTCCTCAGATACTAAAGTAGTTCATGTCCAAATGCAGCCAGACATGGATAATATCCAGGTTGGGCTGACAAGTGGTAAGTAACATTTGTGCCACAGAAGTGGTAGGCAATCTCCAATAAGAGAGAATCTAACCATCGCGCTTTAACATTCAATGACATTACCACCATTATCAACCTCCTGCCAGTTACCATTGACCAGAAACTCAAGAAGATCAAAGGCTAGGAGTTCTGTGGCGAGTGACTCATCTCCTGACCCCCAAAGTCTGTCCACCATCTACAAGGCACAAGTTAGGAGTGCAATGGAATACTTTCCACTTGTCTGGATCAGTGCAGCTTCAGCAACACTGAAGATACTTGAAACCATCCAGGACAAAGCAGCCTGCTTGATTGCTATCCCTTACACAACTATTCACTTCCTCCACCACCAATGAACAGTGGTAGGCATGTGCACCATCTGCAAGATGCATCACGGGAACTCATCAAATCTCCTTAGGCAGTACCTTCCAAACCCACGTCCACAACGATGTAGAAGGACAAGAGCAACAAACACATGGGAACACCACGATCTGGAAGTTCCCCTCCAAGTCACTCATCATCCTGCCTTGGAAATACTTTGCTGTTTCTTTACGGTCTCTGGGTCCACATGCTGAAATTCCCTCCCAAACAGCACTGTGGGTGCACCTACATCACATGGACTGCAGTGATTCACTGGATAGAATTTTATCCTATTTTTTAAGAGTGTCAGGCTCTGACGGAAAACGAGTGTTTAGCTCTCTAGCTGCACAGACCAGTTCTCACTCCAGAGCTTAAGCCTCTCTGAGAAAAAGAGAGCCAGTTGGCAGGGTTTATGCCATCACTTTGGCAAGGCCGGCTCCACATAGTTTGGGGCACCATCTTTAAAGGGGTCCTGTTCAGAAGACAAGTTCAACAGCACCCAGCCACTCCTCCTCCCCCTACACATAACTGTTAGGACACCCCCTCACAAGTGTCAGGAGCTTCTCCATCCTCCCACCACAGCAGAATGGGTGGGGCTTTCTCCCAACCACCCCCAACAACACCAACATCAGGGCATTCCTCCATGCAGGGATCCCCCTCTACTCACCCCTCCCCCATGCAGGCATCAGGTGACCTGCCCTCTCACACCCATCCCCCTTGCAGACATTGGGACAACAGCCCCCACCCACCCATCACCACCACTGCAGTCTCGGGGGCATTGTCCCTCCTCACAGGCATCAGCCCTCCCCAACAAACAAAAGGAGAACCCCTCCCATGGGGCTGCACAGATGGTCCACCCTTGGCGCTGCCCTCGTCATATGTTAGCACTACCAGGTTGACACTGTGCTACCCTGGCATTACCAACCAGTGCCTGGGGGTTGTGCCAGGGCACTGCCTGGGTATGTCCCTCTACCCCATACATGGGGGCCATACATACCTTTGCGCCCCGGGGGTTCCTCTTGATTGAATCTCGTTTTTCAAAACCTGTTTTAAACCTCGTCGACAAGGTTTGAAAGTTAGTGGGGTGGGGGGCTGGCTAATTACATTCAAATACAGGTAAAACCATGAAAGGTAGGTTCTTGCCCTTTATGGGCGTGAACTTTGTGATGTCACCCATTCGATGAGTGTGGAAAATCGGATTGCATTTCCCAATACTCTCCGGATTTCCCCCCCACGTGGGCAGTTCCGCAGTCCACTAACCCGGGTTCAAAATTGCCCCAAGATGGCAGCTCACCAGCACATTCTCAAGGTCAATTAAGGATGGGCAATAAATGCTCTCTTAGCCAGCGATGCCCGCAACCCAAATTAAAAACCTCGTCAATCTTTTTTGTAATCTCTCCAATGCCTCTATATCCTTTGTCTAATATGGCAACCAGAACTATACATATTCCAATCAAGGTCCAGTACAAATTTAGCGTAACATTTCAATATCACTCCTCTTGGGATAAATGCTAGTTCTGGATTTACTCTATTAACTTGCATCTAAAATTTTCATGACATATATATTTCTTTCCTTTTATCCTTTTGCTTCTCTACCCCATTTTTGTTTTCTTGTTTTACTAGTAATACATGATCTCCTTATTTTTTTTACTAACATGTAATTCCTTACACTTTTAACGGGAAATTCATTTGCCTGTTATAGTATCGAGAAGTGTCAGTTCTGGACTTAGTTTAGGGAATGAAGCTGGGCAGGTGTATCACTGGGAGAGTAATTTGGTGACAGGGATCATAATTCAGTTCGAGTTAGCGTAATTATAGCACAAACATTGAACAGAAGTTAAAGTTCTCAACTGGGGAAAGGAAATTTTTACTAATTTTTACTGATTGAGCAAGAGTGAACTGGAAACAGCTAGTTGAAGGTTAATCAGTATCAGAGCTGTGGGAAAAATTCACGGAGGGGATAGAGAGGGTTCAGAGCAAATTAAGTCCTCACAGACCAAAGGGCACACTGGGGCAGGATGTTCCATGACGTAACGGGATCTGGAGTGCAGGATTTGTTTGACAGAGTAGTTAACATGCTAGTCACCCTGACCTCAATGGTCGACAGATTATTCAGAAACATTCAGAGGAACAGTATCAAAGAGAAAAGAATGGATTTATTAAGGGAAGGTCATGTCTTGATTACATTTTTTGAGGAAGTAACAAGGAGAGTTGATGAGGGTAACGTCTTTTGATGTTATCAACGTGGATTTTGCAAGGCTTCCACATGGCAGACTAATCAGAAAAATAAATCGCGCCAGGATCCAAGTTGGATCCAAAATTGGCTCGGAGCATGAAACAAAGGATAATATTTGATGTTTTTGTGACAGGAACGCTATTGCTAGTGAGATTCCTCAGAGTCAGGATTAAGTCTCTTAGTTTTCGTGATATACACCAGTAATTTAGACTTAAATATGAGAGACATAATTAAGAAGTTTGCAGATGATACATTGACCAAGTGGTTAATAGTGAGGAAGAAATGTATAGCCAGCAGGAAAATATCAAAGAACTGGTCAAGTATACAGAAAAGTATACTTGGAAGTATACAAATGGAATTCAATCCAGAGAAGTGTGTGGTAATGATTTAGGGAAGGCAAACAAGGCGAGGGAATATGCAATAAATACTGGGATATTTAGAAGTGTAAAGAGACAGGGAGACCTTGAACTGCATGTTCACAAATCCCTGGAGCTGGATTGTCCGCTGGCATTATCCTCCATTTCGCAGTGGACTCATGCCCGCGGATTTCCTGACGGTGTAAGGGTGCCCACAATGGGAAACCCCATTGGGGTGGCTCGGAGGATCCTGCTGCCGGTGGAGGGTGGGGGGGGGGAGTGCACGAGAAAACAGGTGTGGCGGGACAGAGAATCCCGCTCTTGAAGTATGAGCAGCGGTACATAAGGTGATCTAGAAGCCAAGACAGAATATGTGATCAAGGAAGTTATGCTAGTCCTGTATAAACCAATAATTAGATCATAGCCAGAGCACTGTTTAGAGTTCTGACCATCACATTACTGGGAAGATGAGATTTCACTAGAGACAGTACAGAGGAGGTTTCCAAGGCTGTTGCCAGGACTGAAAAATGTTAACAAGAGGCAAGGTTGGACAGGCAGAGTTTGTTTTCTTTGAAACAAGAGGAGGCCGAGGGGACATTTAATTGTATGAAATTATGTGGAGCTTATATCTCCCTCTTGGGCAGTCCCTCGGAGTCAGAGATGACTTGCTTCCACACTCAAAATTAGTTCTCAGGTGACTGCAGAGTCCAATACGCGGCCTCTGTCACAGATGGGGCAGACAATGGTTGGAGGAGTGGGTGGGTGGGGTGCCCGTGCTGCTGTGCGCTCCTTTCGCTTTCGACGCTTGGCTTCAGCTTGCTCTCAGCCATGAAACCTGAGGTGTTCAGCTCCTTCCCGGAGGCTTTGCCATCACTTTGGGGTTCCCAGGTGTTTGTGGGAAATTTGCACTTTTTCAAGGAGGTTTTGAGGGCGTCCTTGGAACACTTCCACTGGCCTCCTGGGGTTCTCTTGTCGTCTCAAAGCTCTTGAGTAGAATCTTGTGTCAGGCATGCGAACAATGTGGTCTCCATAGCGGAGTATGGTCAATGCTTCGATGCTGTTGATGTGGTCTGAGGAAGAATTTCAATGTGACTATCCTGCCAATTCTGCGGAGGCAGTGTTGATGGTACTTCTCCAGGGTTTTGAAGTGCTTACTGTACATAGACCATGGCCGGGATTCTCTGAGCCTCCGCGCCAAAATCGCACTCGGCGCGGGGGCAGAGAATGGGGCCTCAGACCCGCGATCAGGTCCGACCCCGGGACGCGTTTCTCCGGCGACCGGAGAATCGCCACCAGCTGCAGGTGCGCGGCCGACGCGCCGCTGGTTGGGGGCTGTTGAAAGAGACCCCCGCGGCAATTCTCCACGGTCGACCGGCCGAGTTCCCGCCGGCGTGGTTCTAACATGGTTCCACCCGGCGGGAGCTCAGACTCACAGCCACGGTGGCCTTCCTAGTGGTGGCGGGCGGTGGGGTCAGACGCCGGGGGGGCGTCCACGACGGCCAGGCGTGCGATAGGGGGCTACTGATCGGTGGGCGTGCGTGATCCGGGTGGGGAGGGGGGGGGGCTACCTTCTTCCACGCTGGCCCGCTGTGTGGCTCCGCTATTTTGTGCACAGGTCCCTCGGCTGGTCGTCGCGCGCAATCACGGACCCGCAGCCGGCAGTGCAGGGCCACGTATCGGCACCGGAGCTGTGTGGAGAACTCCGGCGACGTGCTGACCGCCTGTGGGCTTCAGAATCGTTGGGCCAAGAGGCCCGTTGATGCCGGCGTCAACACTTAGCCGCGTTTTCGCAGAATCCCGGCCCATGTCTCTGAGCCATGTAGGAGGGTGGATATCACTATCTGTAGAACATGAACTTGGTGCTGTGTTTGAGGTGCTGGCCTTCAGCCACTCTCTTCCAAAGGCAACCAAAGGCTGTGCTGGCACCCTGAAAGTGGTGTTTAACCTCATTGTCAATGTCTGCCCTTGTTGTCAGTAGGCTCCCAAGGTATGGAAAGTGGTCCACATTGTCCGATGCGCCATCTAGAATTTTGATAATCGGGGAGCAGTACTGTGTAGTGGGGGCAGACTGGTAGAGGACCTTTGGCTTCCTGATGTTTAGTGTAAAGCCCATACACTCATATACCTCAGTGAAGGTCTTGATGATGACTGGGAGCTCGGTCTCTGAGTATTCACAGATACAACCGTCGTCTGCATACTGTAGTACAATGACAGAGGTTAGGCAATTTTGGATCTGGCCTACAGGTGGCGGAGATTGAAAAGATTCCCGTTTGTCCTGTATTTAGCTCCACTCCAGCGGGGAGCTTGCTGATGATGAGATGGAGCATTGCAAGGAGGTAGATCGAGACGTGTCGATGCGATGACACAGCCAAGCTTGACCCCAGTCTGAATGTGAATTAGATCTGTGGTGGATCCATTGGTCAGGATCACGGCTTGCATGTCCTCGTGGAGTAGGCAGAGGAGGATGCTGCCAAATGTTGGGGGAAGTCAAAAGGCGGACGCTCCATAATCCCTTGTGATTGACAGTGTTGAAGGCCTTTGTGAGGTCAAAGAAGGTCGCGATGTACAAGGGTTTGTGCTGTTTCCTGCATTCCTCATGTAATTGACTCGCAGTCAAGATCATGTCTGTTGTGCCTCTTAATGGGCAGAATCTGCATTGGCACTCTGAGAGGAACTCTTCAGCCACAGGGAGGAAGTGATGAAGGAGGATTCTTGCAATGCCCTTCCCTGTGGCCGACAGGGAAGGTCATTGCAAGATCAATCCCTAGGGGAATAGATTTTCCAGGAAGGATCTATTTTCCATAGCAGACAGATCAATATCAAAGGGGCATAGACAGCGCCGGCCCTCGGGTTGCTGGCGCCCCGGGCAAGCTGAACTTCGGCGCCCTTCGGGGGGGGGCAGGGCCGAGGGGGGGGCGGGGCTGAGGGGGGGGCCGAAGGGGGGGGCCGAGGGGAGGGGCCGGCCGAGGGGGGGGGGGGCCGAGGGGGGGCGGCGGACCCGAGGGGGGGGGCGGGGGACCCGAGGGGGGAGCGGACCCGTGGGAGGGGACGGGGACCCGAGGGGGGGGGGGCGGACCCGCGGAGGGGGGAACCGAGGAGGGGGGCGGACCGCGGGGAGGGCGGCCACCGTGCATGCGCTGGTTGGCACCTGCCCAACTGCGCATGCGCGGGACCCGAGTCTCTGGCGCCCCCTAACACATGGCGCCCCGGGCGACTGCCCGAGTTGCCGGTGCCTTGAGCCGGCCCTGGGCATAGATTTAAAGTAATTGGTATAAGGATTGGAGTGGAGTAAAGCATAAATTCTTTCACCCAGAGAATGGGGCGGGGGGGGGGGGGGGGGGGGGGGGGGGGGGGTGGAGGGGGGGGGGTGATATCACTGTCTGAAAGGATAGGAAAGCAGAAACTCTCATTACATTTAAAAACAATACTTGGATATACAGTGTAAGTGTCATAACCCACAAGCCTGCGGACCAACAGCTGGGAAGAGGGATTAGGTTGGATAGCACGTCTGCACCCGGCACAGAAATGATGGGCCAAACGGCACCCTACTGTGCTGTAAATCTCTGTAGCTCTATTATTCTCTTGAATTTCATAAACATAGGTTAAAATAACTAGTATAAAATGCAGAACAAATGCAGCAGGTTCATCGGGGTCTGAAAGAGAAATAGAGACAACATGCCTGTGCATTAAACATATTTTCTGTTCGCCATGATTTTCAGAATTCAGTGTTTATCTTTTCCTTTTCAGAATGAATTTGGCCCAATGATATAACCCTCCTCATAACTATGGATGTCAAAGCTGTGTTCCTAAATGATGTGGGATTTGCAGTCACAATGCTCAATCGATTCTTTTAGTAAATCAATTATTTTTAAATGTTGCTTTGCTAGTCTTTCACTATCCTGATTTCCTGTGACACCAGCTGCCTTGCACAACCTCATGTATAAAATCAAGAGAAGACTTCCAACATCGAGATAAAAATAGCTGTCCTGCCGTAATCTTTTGCATTTCAGCACATTTGTCAACAAACAGAAAAATAACAGCAATAAAGTAAAAGCACGTCACTGCAGATGTTCAGTATCAGAAATAGGAATACATCGGTATGAATGCAATTTCAATTATTGTAACAGTTTGCACATTGCTATATTTCTTCAAATAAAAATTAAACTTGGGCCTGAAGTCATATTTCTGTTTGAACCACAACATGAAACTATGGACACGATTTAATGGAAAAGGTTCTAAGTGTGGTAGCGAGCGGGAATCATAACGTGCAGAAGGAGGCCATTCGATCCATCAAGTCTGCACCGGATTTTGGAAACAGCACCTGAGTTAAGACCACACCTCCACCCTATCTTTGTAACCCAGTAACCCAACCTAACCATTTTTGTCGGACACTAATGGCAATATATCATGGCTAATCCACCTAACCCGCACATCTTTGGACTGTGGGAGGAAACCGGAGCACCCGGAGGAAACCCACGTAGGCACAGGGAGAACGTGCAGACTTCGCACAGACAGTGACTCAAGTTGGGAATCGAACCTGGGACCCTGGAGCTGTGAAGCAACAGTGCTAACCACTGCGCTATCGTGCCATGAGTTCCTGACGCTCGGCCTGGTGAGGCCGCCACTGATGTGAAACATTAATTGGACCACTTAACGAGGCCCCATGGCCATCATGCTGCAAATGACTGTTCCGCTGGCTGATTGGCTGAAATTGTTCTTGGCAGCCCCCTGCTAACAAGGGACAGCAGTATCTAAACCATCCTGCCCGGGCAACCCCACACAACTCGCAGCCATGCCATCGAAGAGACCAGCCCCACGATTCGGGGATGCCGACCTGGCCAGACTGTTGGAAGTGATCAAAATCAGACGGAATGCCCTTTTCCCCCAAGGTTCTTGGAAGGTCAGCCACAGGGCAGTCAGGGTTTTCTGGGAAGAAGTGGCAGCGGCCGTCAGCTCGGGGGCTCCTAGTCCAGTAGTGCCGCCCAAACCACCACCCCCACATATTCTTCATCTCTGATGTCACACTCCCCGTATCATCCATATGGCCCATCTCCACCCCCACCCCACACTGAAATCTCCCTCAGCCCCACGATGAACGATGTGTGCGGCTCATGATGCCCCTCTGTGTCCCTGCAGGAGGAGTTGGCTCACAACTGACGGGGGAAGGCTCAGACGGGAATGATAGATGAGGCCACATCCTATGTGAAGCAGGTGAGAATGGGGGCTTCGTTGGCCCTCTGGGCTTGCCGAACCCTACCCACTGTCACCTGTCCTCCATTCTCCGGCTGGTCCTGCGGGTACTTCCTGGCTCGTCCTCCAGCCTCTTATGGTACAGTGCCCCCTCGTCCTCCTCCTCCTCCTCCTCAGAGGTGGCCACATGTTCCTCCCCCTCAAACTCAAGCACATTGCCCCGCTGCCAGGTTATGGAGACCACCTCAAAGCGGGCGATGCTCCGGGGGTGTACTGCAGTGCACCATCAGAGCGGTTGAGGCATCGGAACCACATTCTGAGGAGCCAAATGAACCGCTCAATGACAGCCCGGGTGCTGCATGGGCCTCGTTGTATCGGGTCTCCACATGGGCCTCCGGCCTCCGTACTGCCGTCATTAGCCAGGTCCTCAGTAGGTACCCCTTCTCCCCTAGAGTCAGTCGGCCATCCTAGGTTGGTCTTCCTAGTCTGCACACTCACTGGGAAGTGTGCACACACGTGCATGATCTTCATGTGGTGATCCCACACGAGCTAGACGTTCAGGGAGTGGAACCCCTTCCTGTTCATGTAGGGCACTCCTAGATGTCTTGGTGAGTGCAAGGTGACATCCACGACCGCCTGGACCTGGGGCATTCCGACGATGGCGGAGAATCCTGCTGTCCGGTCATCCTGTTAGGCCTGGTCCATGTCAAAGTTCATAGCGTTCGCTGGCTTGGGAATGTAGGGCATCCCTGATGTCACGGATGCACTTGTGGACTGAATCTTGTGAGATGCCACAGAAGCCCTCGCTTGAGCCCTCGAATGATACTAAGGTGTTGATGTTCAGGGCTGCAGTCAGCTTGACAGCCACGGGGAGCAGGTATCCTCCTCGTTCATGTGGTGCCAAATCGACAAGGGCATGGCGCAGGTGCCGCATCATCTCCTTGTTGAGGCTGAGCCTCCTGCGGCACACACTGTCCGTAATTTATTCAAAAGACCAGCGACGCCTGTACACCTTGGGCCGTTGCCGGCCTCCCCCTCTGGGTCCCTGCCTGGCCTGATTGGTGGCCGGGTCCTCAGGGTGTGGGGCGGGGCTCTGCACATGGGCAGCTGCCTTAAGCCTCTGATGACGCTGCTGCCACCACCCTTTCTGGGTGTCCTGCCAGGAGCACCACAAGGGCAGCTTCCAGGGGATCCAAGGTATCATCCATTCCGTGTAATATCTAAGGAATGGTAGAGGGTGTGAAATAGACAACCAGCGGTGTCTTCCATCCTCGTACTCTCCATTCCCTCATTGCTCCCCCCTGCACCCCCCCCCCCCCCCCCCCCCACACCCCCTGCCATCCAACATGGCCTGCCCATGCACCCCCGGCCCTCACCATACCCCACACGCTGTACCACAGATACCCGCACGTAATGTTACTAGGACAGAGCACTGGTCCCCTCTTGTACACACACCCACCCTCTGGTTGCCAAAATATCTCCGGTGCTGGGACCCAGCCCCTGGGTATTCTGATGTTAACTATTGTGTCGGTGGTGTTGTCTCCTGCAGTGTTCAGGCATAATATCCAGGCATCACGGTCTGATTGGGATTATAGGCAATAACTCCCATATGCTACATGGCACACATGCCTACCCACAGGAATCCATTTTGGAGCGTTGAAGTGCTCACTTAACTAGGATTGCCAATTCCCAATTAGCAACAGCGTTTAGTCGCGCGGCCAGAGGCCTCCGTGGTCAGTGGGAGTTATGGGTGATCGGTGGGGCAGATTGGTTGCCCCCAGAATGGGAACACATAATCCAGGCATGGCGGGCGCTGAAACTGGCCCCCTCCTCCCCAGGCCATGGGCCAGCATCCCCCCTGGCTCCGCACCCCGACCAAGACCTCCCCCACCTCCTCCTCCTAGCACTGGGGCTCGGGTCCCCACAACAGCCCTTCTGCAGACTTCACATTTTACAAAAAGTATACTACTCGACATCTGTGTGACCACATGCTGGGGAGGCGGTTAGATCACGGGAGACCGTTAGATAGGGGGTCGCTTGTATGGAGATTAGCCTTAAATGGTGATTATTGGTGTCTCACCACGCTATGGCGGGTTCCTGATTTCGCCAACAGGAGCAGGCTGGTTAGAGTGCAAATTGATCGGCGCCCAGTACGGTTCCCATTTTTGGCCTCTCCTGTGATCTAATGGCCTCATCGCTCTCTCACTTAAGCGCAACGTGGCCATTAAATAGGGCCCAAGATTTTAACTTTGAGCAAACCTATTGAGAAAACCGCATGTTTCCATGCTCGGACTCACTGTTAAAGTAGCACATTTTAAGATGGACCCCTCCAGGTTCAGTTCTGCCTTGCCTAATCGGAACAGCAGTTTATGATCAGAGCATGGATGTTGGATGAGTTCCACAGTGGATCATTGTAGTGATTATCCCTTGAAGGGCAACACAGCAGATTAGGGTCAATTGGCTTGGGGACCAACTGGGACCAAGAGTGGGTAATCACCCCAGGAGATGGAATCCTCTCTCATGCAGAAGACAGGCTCGATCGAATGGCATTGTCGCGCCTGACTCAGCCATGCGGCAAGGCCATTAAATCTCACGGGCGGCATCTCGCGAGATTTGCAATGTTCAGAACGCCTCGCGAGATCTAATGAAATCTCGTGAGATGTCATGATCTGGATCTTGGCCTCACTGGACAAAATACAGTTATATATGTTGGCACCCGATGCTCCTGAGGCCCTGGAACGAACGCCCGCGCCTGGGAGACCTCACCATGCCGCTGTTTAGCACTGCTCCACTTATGGGAGGTTCCTGGGGTGGTCAGGCTCTAGGCAGGGTGGCACCCTGGCTCTCCTGCTGCCACCTGGGTGCCTTGGCACTGCCACATGGGCACCCCGTCACTGCCCAGGTGCCAGGTTGCCCGTGCCAAGAATTGGGCCCGGGGATGTTCTGTCCTTATGAAGTGAGGTGAGGGGGGGGCTCGAGGAACCCTCAACAGGTAAGTCGGGGCATTGTGGGTCTGGAGGCCACGGTGGGGAGACTGAGGGGGTTGACAGATCAGGCCAGCATTTAAAAATGGAAGTGAGATAAGTATAGCCAAAAAAAAAGAGAGTCCTGTTTTAGAATTTAGAATTTAGAACAGAACAGCACAGAACAGGCCCTTCGGCCCTCGATGTTGTGCCGAGCAATGATCACCCTACTCAAGCCCACGTATCCACCCTATACCAGTAACTCTACAACCCCCATTAACCTTATTTTTTTTTCGGACACTAAGGGCAATGTAGCATGGCCAATCCACCTAACCCGCACATCTTTGGACTGTGGGAGGAAACCGGAGTACCCGGAGGAAACCCACGCACACACGGAGAGGACATGCAGACTCCGCACAGACAGTGGCCCAGCCGGGAATTGAACCTGGGACCCTGGAGCTGTGAAGCATTTATGCTAACCACCATGATACCGTGCTGCCCTATCTGTTTGATAGTGGGGTCGTTCTTGGCACTGGAAGTGATGAGGAACACCCTGCTAAATGCACCCAAAATGAGTCTCTGTTTTTTTCCTGTTAAATTGCGCCTAACATCTAGGAGACAAGTAGGAACTGTGGCAACTGAGTGGGGTGCGGGGGGGGGGGGGGGGGGGGGGGTGCAGGTAGGGGGGTGCTGCTGGCCTCTGTGCAGTTTTTCTTATTATATATACCTGTCGTGGTTGCAGAGAAGTCTGTGAGTGCGCATCAGGACAGAGCCAATTTTTTACTGCTCGATTTCTGGTAAGCAGGGAGAGTTATACTCACCCTTTAAATCTCACTGAAATATTAATCTTTAAACTGCAATGCTTTCTTCTGTTTAAGAAAGGTGATGCACATTTTAAAAAAGTGTCACCCAGTGTCATGTACCTTTTAATTGCTGCAGCCAAACTGAACATACATTTTGTCCCATTGTATAAGGTTCAACTCCAACCAGAAGGCAGGTACAGATATTTATTCCCATATTTGAATTTATGCTGCTTCTGAATTGGCTCAATGGAGAGCATAAAAAACAGCCCAAGTTTCCATCTGCTCCTGATTTCCCATACTGTCCTGCCTCAGGAACTAATTTTCTCGGCCTTCTTATTGTTTGATCCCTGTGTCTGTCAGGAATAAATCCATAGATTCCATTTCTTCCTTCCTCAGTGTGACTCTTCACCTCCATTTCATGCATCAATAGACATCCCAGGCCCAAGCGGGCTCTTACTGGAGAGCCGTTAGTTTGGAACCAACATCATTACTATCCCTACAGGTTACCATGTGAACCAACTGACAATGTAGCACTACAGGCCCATCTGATTCTCAGATTTAAGAGAATCATAGGAGTCGATTACAAGAAATATAGTTTTCTGGCATATAATTGATGATGACTACAACTGTGTCCTTTGCTGTCACTTCACACTATACAGGATTGATACTAGCTCTGACCTTTGAATGAAGCCAGTGAACATATCTATGGTCAGGAATTTTAGGATGTTGGGGTTTCCTTTCCCGCCATTTGAAGAGTTGGCAGGGAACTCGGCACTGCAGACATTGTCTTCCCCACAGCAAATTCTCGCTCCAGCAAGCGTTATTGGCTAGAGGTGGGGCTTCCACCCCTCACACGAAAAGAAGCCCTGCCTCATCAGAGAGCTGTTGACTGGTTCTCCAGTCCCTGCTGCAGCAAAAGCTGCAGTGCACAAGGCTGGGACTGCATGTGATGGTACTGTTTTTGCTAATGCATGGATGAAAACCGTTAGCTTTGAAGTTGTCCAGACAAGTGGCTGGACAGTATGGTACACTCTATGGGGATGAGTTTCAATAGAGCCATGAGGGTAAGAGGATGTTTTGTCTAACTTTCTTCAGAGGAAAGGAGTCTCTGATAGGTAAATGAGACAGCATGTGGAATTATGGAAAAGTATATTCCTTTTCTTTTAACTATTAACTTTTTAAGAGGGCAGCACGATAGCATAGTGGTTAGCACAGTTGCATCAAAGCTCCAGGGTCCCAGATTCGATTCCCGGCTTGGGTCACTTTCTGTACGGAGTCTGCACGTTCTCATCGTGTCTGCGTGGGTTTCCTCCGGGTGCTCCGGTTTCCTCCCACAGTCCAAAGATGTGCAGGTTAGGTGGATTGGACATGCTAAATTGCCCTTAGTGTTCAAAAAGGCTGGGTGGGGTTACTGGGTTATGGGGAGGGTCGGGGTGTGGTCTTAAGTAGGGTACTCTTTCCAAGGGCTGGTGCAGACTCGATGGGCCAAATGGCTTCCTTCTGCACTGGAAATTCTATGAAACTGGGAGATCCAATAACTGAGATATGAAGGAATAAAAATATTGGAAATTATCTTATAAATTAGAATACCCTAAAATGTTTCATACAAATCTGTCAGTGATATATCAATATGCTCGCCATCACCTGCTCAAGGGCAATTATTGATGGGCAATAAATGCTGGCCTCGATTATCAAGAGCGTTCACTTCACATGAATGGATAAAAATAAAATTGATTACAAAAGGCACCATCTTGTTTTATCTATACAGCCATTTTAAAAAATGTTTGCAGTTGACTGAAAATTACTGGTGACTCTAAACATTGAGCATACACCTCTTAAAACAACATGATTCTTTCCTTATTCTTTACTACAATTATTCTGCATTGTAAAGATAACTTTACATCAGTTTACACAGGGCTACAGATGATAAGCTGGAAGATGGAATTAGGCTGGACAACTCTTCTGGCGAGCAGAGACGCAGTGGGCTGAATGACCGCCATTTGTGCTGTGAAGTTTTCAAAGTTTTTACAATACAGCTTTATTATTTGATATTAAAAGATGGCGAGGGAGCAAGCTGGAATAATCACATGTTGTTTCAGTCATAATGATATCACACCTCTGGCAAGATAAAAATAATTTTTAAAATGACACATGTTACATCATCCCACTGAGCATTTATCGAGCAACTGAGTAACAAAAGGTTGTGCTGTGGAATGCCGTGACTATTTATAGTTGGATATTTAAGGCGATATTAGGGGAGACTTTTTAAAAAATAAATTTAGAATATCCAATTCATTTTTGCCAATTAAAGGGCAATTTAGCATGGCCAATCCACCTATCCTGCACATCGTTGTGTTGTGGGGGCGAAACCCACGCAAACACGGGGAGAATGTGCAAACTCCACACGGACAGTGACCCAGAGCCGGGATCGAACCTGGGACCTCGGCGCCGTGAGATTGCAGTGCTAACCACTGCTCCACCGTGCTGCCCAATTAGGGGAGACTTTTAACTGCTGCCCCCTGTTACTCTTTGAATACACGGGTGACCAGAAATTTAAAATTGGGTGGAGACCTTGTGCGTCCATTTGTCGGCCTGGTTCAGCTTGGAGGGAGACTTTTAATGGACTCCCTTTACTCGAGCCGAACACACATGGGAGAAGTTTAAACATGGAATTAAGCTCCTCCGCCTGTTGTAGAGCTCTGATTGCAAACTTTGAGGAGAAGTAGGTGGAGGTTGCAAGCAAGTACCAGTTGCCATTTTTCCTGGTGTTGAGAAATCTACCTGATGGTTGTTAAAGGGGCCACAGGAGGCCACTCGATGTTCATCCTGGGAATACAGCTAGACGTAGTGAGAAGGTTCACAAGTGTAAGGAATTGTAGAAGCAGTGTGGGCACAGGTGCAGTTAGACAAGGATAGTGTCATATCTGCAGAGATCACTATATTAAATTTAATTGTTATTCACAACCTTAAGCCCTCATTTTTATTCAGCCTCCTCCCAGTGACATAGTGCTTCTCCCCATCTGGACAAAAATCTTCTCACAGGTCTTCAATGTCAGGCAGACGGTGAGGCACTCTCACTGCTAATGTCTCATCAATTGTGAACGGACTCCGGCATGAATCAGTGAACCCTAGACCCTTGCCCCTAATCCCCCTCTTGCACTAAGGAACAAAAGAATCTAGGCAGAACCTCACTTGGTCATGAGTCGGGGAGTCAGCGTGCTGACAGCAGACAGACAGGAGTCGGATATAAACAATAACTGAGGAGCATCACAGACCATTCCTCACTGCGAGTCACCATCAACCTGCTGCAGTGACTGGTCAGCAGGCACTCAAGGACTCCCCAGCCCAGTACCCTGATGTCCAGGTTTTCTGCAACAATCATCCCATGGTCGGGGAGGGGGTCATGATGAATTGGGGGGCACTTGTTGAGTTGTCAAACAACATATTGGTCCTACTGCATGAAGTAGGAAGCGATGAGGGCATTCTTGGCCCTCCCGCCCATGGGAACCTTTGCCCTCACTGGGCTTACATCCATGACTCCTCACCCGCCTCTTCCTCTACTCCCTCCACAATCTCCTCCTTCCTCCATGACCTCCTCCTCCCTCCATGACCTCCTCCTCATCCGAGGAAACATGACGCTCCTCCAGGTCTTCATCAGTAAAGTCATCACCCCGCTGCTGAACCAGGTTATGTAGAGCACAGCAAATCACCATGAGCCTCTCAGGGGATTGTACTGGAGGGCCTCACCAGACCTGTCAAGGCAGCAGAAGCGCATTATAAACAGGCTGTTGTACCGCTCTATCACAAACCGGGTGAGCCTCGCTGTACCAGCCCTCTGCTACAGCCTCTGGCCTCCACACTGGTATCATCAGCAAAGACCTCAGGGAATATCCCTTGCCTGCAGTCTGGGGTGACCCTCAACAATTCTAGGGACTTGCGATTACCCGAGGATGTAGCTGTCTTGCACGCTCCTGGAAAATGGGCACACATGTGCAAAAACCTCATATGGTGGTCATACCAGCTGGACAATGAGGGAGTGTTACTGTGAATGAAGGGAACTCGCTGATGCTATGGGACACGTGGTGTGACTTGAGTCCAATTGATTACCCTCTGCACCTGTGGCAGACCAGCTATGGTGTCGAATCCTGGAGCCCTTTCGGCCTGCTGGGCCTGGTCCAGATTGAAATGAATTAAGTCTGAGGCCCTTGCATAGAGCGCACCCTTTGCCTTATGGATACACTTATGGGTGGATGCCTACAACATGCCACACAGGCCACCCATTGAGCCCTGAAATGACCTTGTCACATAAACATCGTGGCCTACGGCTGCCATGAACTTCAGGGCCACAGAGAGAGGCTGTCCTCCACCTCCACGTGACACCAAGTTGGAATAAATGTGGCACGGGTATCACACAGTCTCCCTGGTGAGGTGGTGTCTCCTGCGGCACATGTTATTCGACAACTCCAAGAAGAACACACGCATCCAGTATACCCTCAGTCTCCTTTTGCACCTTCGTGCCCCATGTTTGGCTGGTGGGAAGTACAGCCCCTCAGCCTACCCTGGGATCTCCTCATCTCCTGCCTCTGGATCTTTCCTCAGTGCTGCCGCTCGTTGCTGCTGGAATCTGTGTTCCTCCAGCACAGTGAGAAGAAGAATAGCCAGCTTCACTGGCTCCTGCCAATGTCGTTCAGTCAGCTGTGAGGGATGAGAGAGAGAGAGAGACAGTCAGGCTCATGTCGCCTCTGCTTAACCACAGCACTTCCCCTGACCCATTGGCCTACGGACCTGGGAACAGCTGGTCCCACACCTTATCTGTTGCCTCATGCTCACTCAGAACACAGGTACCATCCCACCTCCATTGCATGACTATGCCCTCGCCCAGTCGGAGTTGCATTTGGCCTCACATCCTGTTCTCTCCTCCCTTTTTCTCAATATCACTTGTGGTTTTGACAGGAGGTTATATGGTCACCCATCCCTCATGGGCAGGGTCCACTGGACAGTGATGTTTGCCTTGTGGGCTAATGCACCCTGACTGGCAGGCTTTGGGGTCTGGCACATAAGCAAGCTCAGTGCTTCTTGAACCCATGTACCCAAATGAGTGGGTTCAAGAGGAACCGTGTTTTCAGCCCATTCCTTGACTTTGAGACTGTGGGCAGTTGACATTATTAAGGAATGGCCAATTAGTTTGATTAAGCATGAGTCTCAGAAATGTTAAAGGGCACAATTGCTTTCTACTTCAGGGATAGGCAAAGCTAATAAGCACCCATCGTAGGCTGCATATTTTCGAGATCTCATTACTGTCAGGCCTTTACACTTAAGGCTCCTAGACAGCCATTCCATATCAACCCCCACTGCTCAACAACACCCCCCCCCCCCCCCCCCCCCCCCCCCCCCCCACCACCACCACCAACAACAAACCAGGCTAGGAACTATGTTGGTTTTTCTTTTGGGGTCTTATCCACCCAGCCCATTAGGCCCGCCCTCCTTCACTCTCATCACACCTTACCCCCCCCCCCCTCCCCCCGGCCCCCAACCCATGTGACCCACACCTGCAGCCAGCCCATATCCCCATGCCACAGGCAGCAGACTCACACAGGCTTGTAATAACCTTTTAACAACACAGGCAGCAGGCTTCTGGACAACCACAGCAGATACGACCCCCATCCTGGTACCTTTCTACACCCAATAGGCTGCCTTCCCTCTCTGGAGATGGAGTTGGACAGCGGGCTCTATCCCTTTATACTTTCTGGTGCTAGGTGGAGACAGTGGTGTTCACCTTCCTCTTCCCTATCGGAGGTCATGGCACCTGGTTCTCGTTTTTAAAAAGCAGTAGTAATTATTGGCTTCCACCCAGCGTGGCGGGCGTGGGGGGGGGGGGGGGGGGGGGGGGGGAGAATTCCACCCCCTGTTTCTGGCCTCTCACGATATTTTTAGCAGCCATTGCGGGATGTGCACCCATGGTTAATGGGCCCGTTAAATCCCGCCCTAACTATTAACAATTGTCAGTCAATACCTCTCCAGATAAAACTGGTGAGCAGCAGCAGGGCATCCATTTGGTGCTGCCAGCTCACTGGAAAATGTTAATAAGGTTAGAACATGAAAGTGGTGTCTATGGGTCCTCGGGGCAGCTGAAGGGAATACAGTGACATCCCAAGGTACACGATCACAGTCTCTTTGTGTTTACTTATCTCTGTCTTAAAGGAAAATAATTTATTTCAACTATTGCAGAGGGAAGATAACTCCTTATTCCAGATATCGGGACAAGGTGTTTTCAGGAGCATGTTAATACATGTCTGGCATTTCTCAGGGGCATGCCAATATTTGTAGGCCTTCTCATGCAGAAGAATGAAAATCACTGCACTAAACCATTAGTGCAACTCACACATCTGCTGAGAGCTCACCACAGACATCATGGCACCACTATTGTTTCGTGCTGCATTTTAATTGTGACACAGGAGTTGTTATTGGCTGCAGCTGAAAATCCTACAATCCCAGTGGACGGTGGATATGTTAATGCTTCTGCAGTCACCGGTAATCACGTCAGAATAATTTCATGTTAGAATTTTGGCAGTGCGCTAATGATAGTCAGATTTTGATATTTTAAAGTTAATACCGGGGATACCAGTATGGTAAAGTACATTGACTAAAATACTTTGAGATATCATGACGCTGTGAAAGGCGTGATAGAAATACAAATTTGTCTTTCCTCTTGATATCTGATGATGCTTTTCCCTTTCTCCATTTAGCATATTGGTCAAAGTCCTTTTTTCAAGGATATAACCCTACAGGATACCTTTCTTTTCCCATAATATATTTCCCATAATATATTTCTTGTAATATATACATTTTTTCCTTTGTTTAAAATTTGCAATTTTATTTGATATTTCCTATTGTTGTAACCCTTTGAAAATATATGCCAGGATCAGCCAATAACAGAACATTATTTTCTTTTTCCCTGAAACCACTGTCTTCTTACCATGTATCAAGACTATGCTTCATTTTCTCTTTAAAAAATGCCTGTGTCATTTGATAAAAATTTGCGGCTGTAACAAGCACTGGTGTTTTTTTTTAAGTTACCATTCAAAGATACAGACTCCAAACAAAATCTTATTTTTAATCTCAATTTTTCAGGACCATGATGGTCTCTTGGAGTTGGGCATGAATTATTCAGCACCAATATTGCAATTTATGGCGTTCACAGGTTTCCAGTTCATTAAATGTTTCTAAGTGATTTGCAGCCAACTTTACATTAACTCCTGCAGTGGTTCTTGTAAAGTGCCTCCACCACAAGAAGAATGTTTGCTGTTTTCAAAACAATTGAGGATGAAGGATCTCAGATTATTTTTCTCCTTTTGATTGTTATTTATGTATTTTCACTGTTATTTTCCCACTTCTTGTTTCCGCTTTATTTTTTATTATTTTTATCTTTTTAGTGCTGCCTCCTTTCTTTATTTCCATTAGTACTTTATCATGATTACTCTTATCCCTTTTCAACCGATCCTATTTTGTCCCTCTTTGTTCATACTTACTCTGCTCAACCTATGTTGTGTGCTCGATGCCCCTGTCCAGCACGTAACCTTTTGAAAACAATTGCATTAGGAGCAGGAAGAAACAAAAAGGCAAAGAACAAACAAGCAGCACGGGAATAAAATGAGTCAACTGAAAGGAACTGGTGTTGTTTGTGAAGCAAAGACACAGACACGTGATAGCTCCTGGAAAGCACAAATGTAGAAAAAGAAACCACAAAATGGAGACCAAAAATATCCAACTGGTGTTTTGCTGTTTCTGGAAGTCCTTTTTTTAAAAATAAATTTAGAGTAACCAATTCATTGTTTTTCCCAATTAGGGGGCAATTTAGCGTGGCCGATCCACCTAACCTGCACATCTTTGGGTTGTGGGCGCGAGACCCACGCAAACACGGGGAGAATATGCAAACTCCACACAGACAGTGACCCAGAGCCGGGATCGAACCTGGGACCTTGGCACCGTGAGGCAGTGGGGCTAACCCTCTGCGCCACCATGCTGCCCTGCTCTGGAAGTCGTTTTGACTTTGGGGATACAACCGCCTTGTGGCTTCATTTATATTATATCAGCAAAACACAACAAATCAGACTTAAAAGGAAGAATGTTTGGAAATGGAGTCAAGCAACTGTTTAATGTTGAAGTTTGAATCATTTTCAGTGAATTGAGACATTTTTATATAACTATTGTAGTTATAATTGAATGAATGGGTGCCCATCAGAGGGAACTTGAAACAAATAGTTTGATGGTAGGATGAGATGACCATCGAACTCTTTCAGCCAACCTGATGGTCTCAATTCTGATTTGCCACAGGGCCATTATGGCATTGTTTCTGAGCACTCTACCTGTCCTTAATGCTGCACCTGACGTACCATCCAAGATGACCAATATTGCCAACTGGGATAATCTTAAGGTTTTCATTTGAGGCTTAGTTCTTTAGCGCTCAACACAGTGTAAGGAGACAACAGATTTTGGGGGCTTTATTTAAGTCCTAAACAAATCTTTTCAAACGGATGCCCATTCATGTGGAATTCAGCTTGAAAAGTTGCACAATGTACTTGTTGAAACGTTAATCAAAATGCCATTTTTAATCAAAAATATATTTTTCTGTTTTTAAAGCCTACAAGGAAAAAATGAAGGAGCTCTCAATGCTCTCGCTGATCTGCTCTTGTTTCTACACTCAGCCACATCCCAACACAATTAACAAAATTGGTGGTGAGTGATGCCTTTGTGTAATCTGCAGATTGCTCTCTAAGTATGTTTAGATTGTGTAATTGCACTATAAATAGCCAGATAATGTAATAGGTAATAACTATTGTTTTATTTGTGCATACATAGAATCAAAATTTGCACAATTATTCATTTTCAAATTTACATTAGGTGTGAATGTGTGACATGAACAAATATAGCACAATTCTAAAATACTGTTTTATTGATAAACAATTTAATAAATTGTTGCCACACAAGTCTAATTATTTCCTGTTTGAAGTGTTATGTATCGTGTCAGGTCACAGAATCAAAGCAAACAGTCACACACATCACAGAACATCACACAAACAGCCGTCAAAGACCATTGTCCCTTGAGCTTGACAATACTAGGAATGTGATGGTCAGATCCCAGAATTAACCGTGTATTGTCATTTCTTATAGACTTAGTATGACAACTAGAAAACACAAAATGAAATTTTGTGCCGTGACAGTTCTTTACCCATCCCTTGTACACTTCTGGACAATGACTTTAGCAATAATTCACAATTCTCAGTAATTAAGGAATTAAGCCGTAAGAATGGTAACTAGACAATCAGTTATAACGACCAGCAAAAGCTCGTATTCAATGCTTTTGTGACCCGAAAGCTTAACAGTGAAATGGAAAAGTCTTCAGCCCCTCAATCCAAGCAACCATTGTTTAAAACCTTTACCCAACCGAAGGTTGAACGTGAGCGCATTTAAAGCAGGACCCCACCAAAACCAGCAAATGTGAAAAAAACCTTTGTCTTCAAACAAACCTTAAAGCTGAACCTATCCTTTTAAATTCTTGAACCATGCATCAGAAATCCACTTTTCCAGATTACTCACATGAATGAGGACTTTGGAGATTCCTTAGACACATGATTGTTTCAATTCTGGACTAAAAGACAGAAGCTCAACAAGTGAACACACTGTTTTACTCGGTAGGCCAGATAGTGGATATCATTATTGCCAGACAAGGAATCAAACAAGCATCTGCTAAGTTTATAGAACATAGAACAGTACAGCACAGAACAGGCCCTTCAGCCCTCGATGTTGTGCCGAACAATGATCACCCTACTTAAACCCACGTAACCCGTATACCCATAACCCAACAATCCCCCCATTAACCTTACACTACGGGCAATTTAGCATGGCCAATCCACCTGACCCGCACATCTTTGGACTGTGGGAGGAAACCGGAGCACCCGGAGGAAACCCACGCACACACGGGGAGGACGTGCAGACTCCACACAGACAGTGACCCAGCCGGGGAATCGAACCTGGGACCCTGGAGCTGTGAAGCATTGATGCTAACCACCATGCTACCGTGAGGCCCTAAGTTTGAAGAAGTACTAAAATCATTTAATACTTATTTTTAATTTAACAAACAATTTTATTGAGGTAGTTTTTGGCATTGTAAACAGTTACAGATATCAACAGAAAGAAAGCAAAAAAGGCAAAAATGTGCAAACATCCACGTACATTCAATACTTCAGTCGTAACCTACTGCACAAGCCTGCTCCTCTCCCACCGGTACTACCTGCCATTTTATCCCTCCTACTCTACTCTACTCTACCCCCCCCCCCCCTCCATCCACCCCCATCCCCTCCCCCTGCTGCCGCTCACTCTCCCGTAAAGAAGTCAATAAATGGTTGCCACCTTCGGGCGCACCCCTGTACAGATCCCCTCAAGGCGAACTTAATTTTTTCCATGCCCAGGAAACTCGACATGTCCGTAAGCCACAACTCCGTCTTCGGGGGATTTGAGTCCCTCCATGCCAATAGTATTCATTGCCGTCTATCAGGGAAGCAAAGGCCAAAACATCGGCCTCTTTCTCACCCTGGACTCCCGGGTCTTCCGAAACCCCAAAAATTGCCACCCCTGGACCCATCGCCACCCTTGTTTTTAGCACCCGGGACATGATCCCCGCAAATCCCTCCCAGTATCCCCTAAGCATCGGGCATGCCCAAAACATGTGTATGTGGTTCGCTGGTCCTCCTGCGCACCTAGCGCATTTGTCCTCTACCCCAAAGAATTTGCTCATCCGAGCCACCGTCATGTGGGCCCGGTGAACGACCTTAAATTGAATCAGGCCGAGCCTGGCACATGTTGCGGTCGAATTTACCCTACTCAGGGCTTCTGCCCACAGCCCGTCCTCCATTTCCCCGCCTAGCCCATTTGAGTTTCAGCTCCTCCTTCTGGGACCCTTCCGCCTTCATGAGCACCTTATAAATGTCAGAGACTCTACCCTCCCCTTCTTCCCCCCTAGAGACTATTCTGTCTTGGATCCCCATTGGCAGGAGGCGTGGGAAGGATGGGACCTGCCTACGGACAAAGTCCCGCAACTGTAGGTACCTGAAATCATTTCCCCTTACCAGCCCAAATTTCTCCTCCAAGCTCCTCAAACTCGCAAAGCTCCCTTCCAGGAACATATCGCCCACCCTCCCCATGCCCGCCCACTGCCATGCTCGAAACCCCCCATCCATACTCCCGGGGGCAAACCGATGGTTGTCGCAAATTGGCGCCCAGACCGACGCCCCCATCTCCCCTACATGCCTCCTCCACTGGCCCCATATCCGCAGGGTCGCCACCACTACCGGGCTGGTGGAGTACCTGGCCGGTGGCAGCGGTAGAGGAGCCGTGACCAGGGCTGCCAGGCTGGAGCCCCTGCACGAAGCCGCCTCCACCCACTCCCAGATAGACCCCATACCCACCATCCACTTCCTTATCATAGCGATGTTGGCCGCCCAGTAATAATTAGTCAGACTCGGCAAAGCCAGCCCTCCCTCACTGCGGTTCCTCTCCAACATCGCCTTCTTCACCCGCGGGGATTTTCCCACCCAGACAAAGCTCATGATCACCTTGTTAACCCTTTCGAAGAAGGACTGAGGGATAAAGATCGGGAGGCACTGAAAAATAAATAGGAATCTAGGGAGGATTGTCATCTTTACAGTCTGCACCCTCCCTGCCAGCGTCAGCGGGAGTGCATCCCATCTCCAAAACTCTCCCTTCATTTGCTCCACCACCCTGGCCAAATTTAACTTGTGCAGCCTGCCCCAGTCTCGCGCCACCTGGATTCCCAAGTACTGGAAATTTTCCTCAACCAACCTGTGGTGAATCACAGTAGCGTTATTCACACTGTATTACTATGTCTCTGTAAGCTCGGCACATGAGCAGTTGCGCTGCTCTGCCACTAGGGGGAGATGCACTGGGAGTGTGCGGGAGTTTGTACTGGGCTCCACCCTTGGCTCCACCCACAGCTCCTCCCCCCTAACCGGAAGTATAAAGGTTGATGCTGACAGCCTGCCTGCAGTTCATCTGGAGTTCATCGTGTCACAGGCAGGCTCTGTTGTAAGACGATTAAAACCACTGTTCACTTCTAACCACGTGTCGCGTGAATTGATGGTCTCATCACAACCTAAATGGTAGCCCTCTCAATCTGTTCTCCTGGCCCCTTGCCTGTACCACAAACATTTCACTCTTGGCCATATTCAATTTGTATCCTGAGAACTGGCCGAACTTCCTCAACATTCCCAGTATACTTCCCATTCCGGCCACTGGGTCCGACACGACAGGAGCAAATCGTCCGCAAAAAGAGAGACCCTATGTTCTACCCCGCCCCTCACCATCCCCTTCCATCTCTCTGCGGCTCTCAGTGCAATCGCCAGCGGCTCTCTGGCCAGTGCAAACAGCAGCGGGGAGAGCGGGCAGCCCTGTCTGGTCCCACAGTACAGCCTAAAGTACTCCAACACTTCTCTGTTTGTCCTGACGCTGGCCTTTGGGGCCTGATATAATAATTTGATCCAATTCACCAGTCCCTCCCCGAACCCAAACCGTCCGAGCACCTCCCATAGATAGTCCCACTCCACCCGGTCAAAGGCCTTCTCGGCGTCCATCGCCACCACTACCTCCACCTCCCTGCCCGCCGGGGGCATCATTATCACATTAAGTAATCTTCTCAAGTTGGCCGACAGCTGCCTACCTTTCACGAACCCAGTTTGGTCCTCCCCAATCACCTCCGGTACGCAGTCCTCCATTCTAACCGCCAGTACATTTGCCAGGAGCTTGCCATCAACATTAATCAGGGAGATTGGCCTGTAGGACCCGCACGCCTCCGGGTCTTTACCCCGCTTCAATATCAGTGATATAGTGGCTTGTGACATTGTCGGCGGCAGGGTCCCTCTGTCCCTTGCCTCATTGAAGACCCTCGTCAAGACTGGGTCCACCAACTCAGAGAACTTCCTATAAAACTCTACTGGGTATCCATCTGGCCCCGGGACTTTCCCTGACTGCATGGCCTTTAGGCCCCCCAATACCTCCTCCACTCTAATCGTGGCCCCCAGCCTGTCCACTAGTCCCCACCTACTGTTGGGAATGTTAACCCATCCAGAAACCTTTTCATCTCCTCCGGTTCTTCCGGAGGCTCCGAAGTATACAGCTTGCGATAGAAGTCCCGGAATACCTTATTCAATCCTGCCGGGTCCTCCACTCTGCGCCCCTCCCCATCCATCACTCTACTTATTTCCCTGGCCGCCTCCCTCTTCCTGAGTTGCTGCGCTAACAGTCTGCAAGCCTTTTCCCCATGCTCGTACACCACGCCCCTCGCCTTCCTAAGCTGTTCCACGGCCCTACTTGTGGATAGCGCCCCCAGTTCCTCCTGTAGTCTCTGCCTCTCGCTGAGTCAAACCTCCCCCGGGGACTCCGCGTGTTCCTCATCTATCCGACCCAGTTCCCTGACCAATCTATCCATCTCTGCCCTGTCTGCCTTGGCTCTGTGGGCCCCAATTGAGATCAACTCCCCCCGCACTACTGCCTTTAGCGCCTCCCACAGGGTCGCCGCTGAGACCTCCCCCGTATCATTCACGTGCAAGTAATTTTGCATACACCTCCGAAGCCTCTCACAGATCCCCTCCTCCGACAGCAGTCCCACATCTAGCCTCCAATGCGGGCGTTGGTAGTTCGCCCCCCCAGATCTGCAGGTCTACCCAGTGCGGGGCATAGTCTGAGATAGTGATTGCCAAATATTCCGTGTTCTTTACCTCCCCTATACAATCCCTGCATAGTACAAAGAAGTCTATCCTAGAATATACTTTATGGATGTGCGAGTAAAACGAGTAGCCCCTTCCTGTCGGCTGTCTGGCTCTCCAGGGGTCCACTGCCCCCATTTGCTCCATAAACCCTTTCAGCTCCCTTGCCATTGCTGGGAGTCTACCCGTTCTGGGACACGATCGATCCAGAGCCGGATCAAGGACCATGTTAAAGTCCCCCCCCCATTATTAGCCTACGAGAGTCCAGGTCCGGGATCTTCCCCAGCACTCTTTTAATGAAGTCCACGTCATCCCAGTTCGGGGCATATATATTCACCAGCACCACTCTTCTCCGCTCCAGTCTGCCCCGTACCATCAGGTATCTGCCCCCCCTGTCTGCGGCTATGCCCTCAGCCTCAAATTGCACCCGCTTGTTGATCATGATTGCCACCCCTCTGGACTTCGAGTCCAAGTCCGAGTGGAAGACCTGGCTAATCCAGCCCTTCCTTAGCCTAGTCTGCTCAGACACTTTCAGATGTGTCTCCTGCAACATAATTACGTCCGCCTTCAGAGCCCACAAATGCGCGAACACCCGCGCCCTCTTAACCGGCCCATTCAGTCCCCTGACATTCCAGGTGATCAGCCTGGTTAGGGGGCACAACCCCCCCCCCCCCTCCCCCCCCCCCCCTCTCCCCCCCCCCTCCCCCCTCCCCTCTGGAGCAAACTCCCTGGCACAGGAAGGCATGGACATCAATAAAACAAAAACACCCCAACCCACGTCCTTAGCCCCCCTAGCTGACCGCCCCCCCCCCCTTAGTTACCGTGCCAGCTCCAGTGTCCTCCGCGAGCCGCACAAAAAGTAAACATCCGCCCGAAAAGGAAAAAACAGAAAAAAGAGGAAGAAAACAAAAACATAAGAAAGAAAAAAAAAAGTGTCCAAAAACAAAGGAAAGAGTCCCAAATGTTCCGCTAGGCACCTTTGACTCAGCAAACCATTGAACAGCAGTCCAGGCCCGTACGGCATACCTTCATACGGTAGTTCTCGGGCCCTAATTCGCGCCCGTGGGGCCTCGTTTTGGGGCCAGCCCCTGATCCCTCGCCAAGTCCATCGCTTCTTCAGGCTCGGAGAAGTAGTGGTGTTGACCCTGGTGCGTGACCCATAGATGAGCTGGGAACAGCAGACCAAATTTCACGTGCTTCTTGAACAGCACCTCCTTGACTTGTTTAAAGGCTGCTCGCCACCGAGCCACCTCCTGGCTTAGGTCCTGATAAATACGGAGGACACTGTTGTTCCACGTGCTGCTCCTGGCGCTCTTTGCCCACCGCAGCACCCGCTCCTTGTCCACGAACCTGTGGAACCTAATCACCATCAGGCGGGGGGGTCCGCCCGGCCGTCCCTGCCTCGCCTGCACTCTGTATGCCCCCTCCAACTCCGGCAGTCGCGGAAAGGCTTCAGCCCCCATCAGCTGCATCAACAGGTCTGCTACAAACGCTGCGGCATCAGCTCCCTCAGCCCCCTCCGGGAGGCCGACCATCCTCAGATTGTTCCTGCGGGCTCTATTCTCCAGCTCCTCCACTCTGTCCAGCAGTCTTCTTTGCCGCTCCTTCAGCCCGTCAACTTCTAATGCCGCGACCGTCTGCGCATCCGCCTGCTCCTCCACCGCCTCTCCCAGCTCCTTAACTTTAACATCTTGAGCATCCAGCCTCTGGTTCAGCTGATCCACTGCTTTCTGGAGTGGGTCCAAGCTGTCCCGCTTCAACGCTTCAAAACTGGTTTTCATTACCTGGAGCATGTTATCCAGCGCCTACTGGATTGCTGAGTCCAGGGTCTGTGTGTCCGCTATCTTAAGTTCCAGGTCAGTTTCCTCAGCTCCTTGTCTTTGTCCCTTTTTCTCTCTTTTCTTCTGCCTCCTGGACTCCCGCTGTTACATGTGCCGCCGCCCTCTCTTGAGTACTTTCGCTGCCGCCTTCCTACTGCTCCGTGGTCCCGCTATCGCAGGGAATCAGTCCCTAAAGCCCTGCTGGAGTGAGAGCCCGCCGAATGTGCGGCTCACTCGGACATCGCCGCCACCGGAAGTCCATTCAATACTTATTTTAACCTAAGTAGTAACAAAATCCTTAAAAGGGCTAAGTTTAATTAGCGTGTCCAGCAGCCAAGAGAACCTGTCGGCTTGTATTTACTCATGATCGATACAGGTTGATAAAAGGCTGTGAATATGAAGTCCTAAAATCTGAACCTATCAGGGATAGAATAGTTTTGGAGTAGTGGGCCATGGATGCCCAGAGTTGCTGCAAGCAAAGGAAGATCCAACCCTCGAGAAAGCTATCCAGATTGTTCGGCAGTCTGAACTCCGTGTGTAGTACAGGACCCTTTTCAGAGGAGAAAGTAAACCATAGTACAAAAGAAACACTATGCTCCAGTTAGTTCAACAGCTCTGAAACAGGGACACTCCACGCTAAGGGAAGGAATACACTAACCGACTGGTAGAGCAGCCATGCCAGTGCTGTGGAGCAAAGCACCCCACAGGCAAGATCAATGTTCCGCAATTTCAGCTCAATGCTTCCAATTGAAATGCCAACGGGTGCCTACCGTTCCTACCCCTACCGCAATTTGGGAAATCAGACCATAAAACGGTGCTCCTTCTTCCGGCATACAAGCAGAAACTCAAGTGGGAGAATCCAGCTAAGAAAGCCGTGCAGTGCTGGTCCGAGGAAACAGGAGAGTTCTTACGTGACTGCTTAGAGACAGTGGACTGGTCCATATTTAAGAACTCAGCGACCAACTAAAATTAGTATGCCACCACGGTCACAGACTTCATCAGAAAATGTGTGCACAACTGCATGCCAAAGAGAGCAGTACATACGTTCCCCAACCAGAAACCATGGGCGGGCTTCTCCGATCCCACACCGGGTGGGAGAATCACGGGGAGGGGCACGTGAATCGCGCTACGCCGCTCCGCGCCGGGCCAGGGGAGGAACCTGCATAGTTGCCTGGCCTGCGATCGGGGCCCACCAATCGGCGGGCCAGCCTCTCTGTTCCCCGGCCTCATTCCCTCTGGGCCGGCTCCTGTAGCCCTGCGCCATTTGGCATCTGGGTTGGCACGGGGAAGCCGGCCACTGTGCATGCTCTAGTTGGCACTGGCCCAACTGCGCAGGCGCGGACCCCGCAGTGCCAAGTTCAGGCTGGGATCGGCAGCTGGAGTGGCATGGGCCGCTTCAGCGCCATGCAAGCCCCCTGTGGGCCGCAGAATGGGGTCCCGGAACGAGCGCCGACGCCAGAGTAAAACACTCCCGTTTTTCCGCCGGCGTCATCACTTATCCGCCCGATGGGAGAATCCATGTTTGTCACTCAATCTGACTCACATACAGCATGGAAAGCAACATGGCCACTTTTTAAATGTTTCCATGATGTTAAGTAACAATTTTATTTTTGTTATTCCATAACATGCATAATGGGATCAATCCCTCAGGAACCTCCTGTTCGTCTGCTGTAACTTCAAAGGAAGAACGCGACAACTAAACCAAATAAAACTGCAGAAATAATAATGATTCCAGGGTTTCCAGGGCATGATGTCCATCAGGCTCATGATAATTCACTCCCATCGTAATCTTCTTCATCAGCTATTCACATAAAAGAACAAGCCAAAAATGTAAAATTCTAAAAGCAAACTCCAAATTTCTATCCATTATTAAGAATAATTGTGTTAAAGTTAATGCTGAAATAGTGGGCCATGCTTGAATAAGTATTGTTGATAATTTTACAGGTTATATGAAGGAACAAAGTGGCGATAATGAATCCTGAGCTTAACTCTCACCCAATGCTACAATTGACTTACAAGTACCCTACTTCAAATATCTCTTCTTGCTTTAGATATGGAAGTGAAAGCAATTAACAAGCGTGCATCTGGACAAGCTTTTGAAGTAATCCTGAAGCCCCAATCCACCGATTTGTCACCTGACCATCCTGTCTCACCAAAGAAAAAGGAGATCTCTTTGGAGGAACTCCAGCAACAGCTGGATGCTGCTGAGGACAGGAGGAAGGTAAACAACAATGCCGGTTTCATTTGCAGGTGGTAAATTGAACTTTCCTCCCCTTCTCCCCACACCCCCACGCCCCCCCACCCCCCCCCCCCCCCAACTCAGTTTTTCCACAAATAATGTTATTCTTAAGTCTCCAGTTTCCCGCAGGCTTATGGATTTGAAAGTGAATTTGTCTAATTGTAGTCACAGGTGAGTAGAAAATGTTACCTTTACGTCACTGATTATAGAAATGATACAACAAAGGAAGACATGATGTGGAGATGCCGGCGTTGGACTAGGGTGAGCCCAGGAAGAAGTCTTACAACACCAGGTTAAATTCCAACAGGTTTGTTTCAAACACGATCTTTCGGAGCACTGCTCCTTACTCAGGTGAATGTAGAGCTATCTCTTCATTCACCTGAGGAAGGAGCAGTGCTCCGAAAGCTCGTGTTTGAAACAAACCTGTTGGACTTTAACCTGGTGTTGTAAGGCTTATTACTGAACAAAGGAAGAGACCATTCTGTCCAGTGAAACATGATTGAAATAGAATAGTCTGTGTTAGCTCCCCTTTTCTTTCACATGGACCTTAACATTTTCCTTTAATGGCTGTATCCAATTCCCTCTTGAAAGCTACTACTGAATCTGCTTCCATTATCCTTTCAAGCAATGCATTCTGGATCATAACAACTTGAAGCCTATAAATAATTTCCCCAATGGTTATTTTGTCACTTACCTTAAATCTGTGTCCTTTGGTTATTGTCCCTTCTGCAAGTGGAAACAGTTTCTGTTGAACTGAATGCCAAGGACTTTTTAAAATAATGACTTCAAACCTGTCAGCATTTGCCATCATTACTCCACTGAAAGATTTCCAATTGATTGCATTCTGGGGGAATCTCAACCGTGCACCCTCTGGAGAAGCTTAAAATCACCGATAGCAACTTCTGGATTTCTGCATTTAACTGTGCATGCCAACTGGTATGCTAGCTTTCATTACAAATAGATTGGAAAAGTAAAGAATTCTTAACTACAATCATACAAGACACTGGCGAGGCTACACCTGCAGTACTGTCTGCAGTTTCTGTCTCCTTGCCTAAGGCAGGACATACTTGCCCGAGAGGGAGTGCAACAAAGGTTCACAAGTTCTGTGCTGCATTTTCTATGTTCTATGTTAAGACTGGCTCATGGAATGAAGGGACTATCCTATGAGAAGACATTGAGTAGACTAGATCCATATTCCTTGGAGCTTGGCAGAAGGAGTCATCTAATTGAAACATGAAACTCTAAGTAGCTGGACAGGATAGATGCTGAAAAAATGTTTTCCCTGGTACAGATCACAGGGTTGTGCAATTAGGACGGTGATAAGGAGTTTCTTTCAGTCAGAGGATTGTAAATATTTGTAATTTTCCACCCCAGACAGTAGTAGGTGCTTAGATATTGAGAATATTCAAAACAGAGGTCAAAAGATGTTGGGGTACTACGGGAATTAAGAAATGTTGTGTGCGATCGACCTGAATGAGGACAGAGTTCCGTAGCGTGCAATAGCCCGATGTTTCCTGGCATTCGGAGCTCTATCAAATGCACATCCGGCTAGATCAGGAGCCTCAGCGAGGAACGAGTGGCCAAGGCCACACTTAGCCCCGTTCTCGGCACTGAGGCGCTCCACTCGCCAGAACTCCTCAGTGCAAGGAGAGATCGGGACACCATTTTAAAAAGTCCTGAGCTCCTGACGTGACCTGCGAACCTCCCCCAAGCCAAAGCTCACCACAAGAGTGTCCTCGGGAGGGCCCCCATGCATGACACCCCCTGCCTAATCTCTGCCGTGCAAAACATGACAGCTTGGCACTTGGTAGTGCCAGCCTGGCACCATGGCAATGCCCCTGTCAACTGGCAGTACCACCTGGGCAGCTTGGCAGTGCCACCTGGGTGCCAACCTGGCATTGCCAGGCTGAAGGTGCCAGGGTGCCAGGCTGGCAGTGCTACGTTGTCCAGGTGGCACGATCTTGTGGAACGATGGAGTAGGCTCTAAGGAGCAAATGATCACTCACATTATGTTCTTATGTGCATTCTCCAGAATTTGCTGGTAAGAACTTCCAGTCTTACACGCTAATGCAGGATTTTCCACACCTTCCTGCAGATGAATCTTCTGATCCCACTGAGGTTGACCCTGCTGCGGGTTCCTTAATGGCGGGACAAGTGAGCCATGCAAATTGCTATTGACATTGGTAGGACCGGAAGGTCCTCCTGGTGACCAATGGTTGCCACCTCGGTCCTAAGAAAATCTGGGGTGGAGAACTGGAAAATTTGAGCCTTAGTTTTGCTGTAAATACCATTGAAAAAGTTATACTTGTTGAATAAGATGTAACTGTGTTTTATTAACGGTGTATTCAATTCACAATTACTGATAAACAACTTCACTTGCACTGAAAGAGTGATTTTATATTTGTTAAATGCCAAATATCTCCATTATGATATGAAATTCTCCATATTTTCATTTTTTAAAAAGTTTGTTTTTTATTTATTTATTAAATATTTATTTATTTATTTATTTTAAAAATAAATTTAGAGTACCCAATTCACTTTTTACAATTAAGGGGCAATTTAGCGTGGCCAATCCACCTAGCCTGCACATCTTTGGGTTGTGGGGGCGAAACCCATGCAAACATGGGGAGAATGTGCAAACTCCACACGGACAGTGACCCAGAGCCGGGATCGAACCTGGGACCTCGGCGCCGTGAGGCAACAGGGCTAACCCACTGCGCCACTGTGCTGCTCGTGCTTGATATTTAATCATCTGCTTTAATCTCATTCTTTTTTCCCAATCATTTATTTTGTGGTCATAAAAATCTAAAATTAAAGAGGAGGGGATTCAGTGTTTCATATCTTCAGGTTTGCTGTTGATTGATCGTGTTTCAGTGTGATTGGCTGTTTACCCTGCTCGTAAACATCAACCCTGCCTGTCTCTTGGAGATCCTCTGGACCTGACATCTGAAATAAACTGATGTGAGGAAAGGGTTAATCCACGCTGTAGAATTCATTGAATTCTTTTTTGGGCCGCTTTCTTTGAGGCCAGCGGAACGTTTTTGCTGCTATCTGCTATCTATCCCACTTACCTCGGCATAACGATTATCATTATGTGAATTCACAGTCCCAGGAGATGCAACTTCTGCAGCAACTTGCAGAAAAGCAGCAACATAGGCGCATAGTTCTACACAGGGCGATTGTGGATAACTGCGACTTCAGCAGAACCACTGAAAGAAAGTTAAATCAGAAGATGGAAATTTGTAACGAAAATCGCAAAGCCCATATAGCTGCCCTCAAGGATCGTTTTCGTGAGAAGGCAAGTATTTTAATTCCTTTAAATTATATTTAATACTTTAAAAGTAGCTAACTCAAAATGGGTTGAATTTCTTCCTAATAAAATAGCAAATAATTGCTGGTTCTCATGGCTATATTTTTTAGATATTTATCCAGGAGAAAGACGTTTGAGAGTGTTTCTGTTTCTAGTGGGATGTGATAGGTAGATTTTAGTTTGGTGCATCCAGATAGGTTTGTAGTTTCACAAATAATTCATCGTCATCAAGTTGGGGAAGAACTGCCTCACCTTCTTCTCACTCTTCTTCCAACTCACACATGGATCTCTAGTATGTATAATTGTGGCCTTCACTGCTATTAAAAGCTATAGGTTTATAGTAGTAAGCATGAACAGTGATGTTATAATATTACTTTACCTTCCTCTGTTTATAAATGTAATAAGTTTTGCAAATTTCATTCTGACTATATCTACCATACCCTTAATGCGCTTTTACGGTAACAACCGATGAAAGCATTCATTTTAACAAGTATCGATTTTTTTAAAACCTGATTATTCTTTAATTTTTCAGGAATTTTACTGAATAATAACATAGTGAAAACATCTCTTAACTTTACAAAGGAAAATAATTAAAATTTTATGCTCAGAAATGGACTATTAGTAAATGTTATCAAAATAAACCTCAAGCGTATAACAGTTTAATTTCCTTTAGGTCTTGAAATTGGTGCTGAGTACAGAGTGCAGCTCTCAGTCAGGCGGCCTGAGGACAGTCCCAAATTGGACCTGGGCCTCAGTAATATTATTTGGCAGCTTTTTCCAGAGACAGGTTGCTCATTTAAAAAATATATCAGGCCACTTGCCTCACTGGAAAGGCACCTAAAGTAAATGACGGATCTACAAAAATAAGAAACTTGAGTAATTGCTGAATCTATTATCAGGTCAGTTTTCTGTCAGGCAGCTGTACTTTGGGCATAGGGGGCGTGATTCTCTGATCCTGAGGCTAAGTGTTGATGCCATTAGAAACGCCACCGTGTTTCTCGACGGCGTCAACATGGCCTCAGGATCAGAAATTTTGGCCCCTACAGGGGACCACCACAGCACTGGAGCAACCCAGGCGGCTCCAGCTGCTGATCCCGGCGTCAACTGGGCGCCACGGGGTCCGCACACGCGCAGTGGAATCGGCACCAACATGCTCATGCGCAGTGGCTCCCTTCTCCGCGCCGCCCCTGACGCAACATGGCGCAGGGCTACAGGGGCCGGCACGGAAGAAAGGATGCCCCCAGGCCGAAAGGTTGGCCCGCCGATCGGTGGGCCCCGATCGCGGGCCAGGCCACAGCAGAGGCACCCCCCCCCCCCCCTCGGGTCGGACACCCCTCCCCCCCGACTGGCCGACTCCGGACCCTTCCACGCCGAGGTCCCGCCGGCTAAGAGCAGATTTGAATGGCGCAGGCGGGACTCGGGTGTTTTGATACGGTCGCTCGGCCCATCCCAGGCCGAGAATCACCGGAAGGGGCCCCATAGAGCGGCCCCCGGCCAGTGGCGCGCCGATTGCACCAGCGCCAATGCCGTTGATTCTCTGCTCTGCGGAGAATCGTGTCCCGGCATCGGGGCTGCAAGGCGCCATTCGCACCGGTTGGTGTGATTCTCTGGCCTGGCCCGGGCTCAGAGAAACCCGCCCAGGATCTTGGTTCCCAAAATTGGTTCTCTTGGCACTGGTTTCTCATCTGTGAAACTTGAGTGATGAGGGCCAATTTCAAATCCATGATCTGATGTTAACAGGTTTCCACTTTCTTCAACTAATTATGTAGCAGTGGTACGTTAAAGTTCACCGAGTGGCTGTGGCAACATGTATTCTTGCGTGTATAACGTAGTCTGGCATTTAAGATAGTCATAGTAGAGGCTTCAAATTTTTTTCCATCATATGGATGACCAGGAATTTCTCCATCTCTTACTGTCTGCCATTGCCGTGTGTTGGAAAGATGTGCAGGTTGATAATCAATCTGCTGGGCTGCGTTCTGAACACAAATCCCTTTACCATCATGTCCTGGGGTGGGACTTGAATGTTTCTGGCTGAGGGTTTGGGATGCTACTCACTGCACCATAAGGGTCTCGCATCTAACTATGAAGCCATGGAAAAAAGTATGAAAAAGTTGACATATTCAGTTGAAATGATATTTTGCCATATTCTTAAGACATTAATTTAGTACATAATGCTGAGTTATTTTATATATATATATATGTCTGTGTTTAATTCCAGTCAGTACAACCCACTGTTGCATTGTATTAGTGGATGAGTTGGGTCATCAAGTCACCCAGTGAATAGATTGAGGAATGAAGAATTTCTCGAAATACATTTACACGTAGTATGCAGCAAAACTATAAATGATTTTTTTAATGTAAATGTTCTCTGCTTGCTGCAGTTTGTGCTGAAGTACCTATTACCATTAGGAGCTGTGCATCAATCATGCAATCTCAGACAAGCAACACCCATAATTAACATCAAAAATGGAACCACAGTAAGGTGTTAGGGGTTATAGCTCTGACCATAGACTCTGACTCAGAAAAGACCGCTAAACTGCAAAATGAATAATCAAATAACAATCAAAACTTTAACGTTTTCTCAAACTGCTTTGTTTGTACTTTATCTGAAAAATTTTGTCTCACGCCATATTGTTTTAAAAAAAATTTAAAGTACCCAATTCTTTTTTTCCAATTATGTGGCAATTGAGCGTGGCCAATCCACCTACCCTGCACATCTTTGGGTTGTGGGAGTGAGACCCACACAGACACGGGGAGAATTTCACATCATGTTGTTTAACAACAAGTAAAGTCTCTGCAATACTCATGCACTAAAATAAAATGATCTTTTATAATTAATTTTCTTTAAATTGTTGTTGATAGCAACCCAATTAGAGAATGCCAACTTAGTGTGCAATTCAAATAAACCAGTCCACTCAGGATGATATTTTTTCATGACCCTTACCGTATCACAGGTGGCAGCTTCCAAATCTTTCTGTGAGGGGGTCCCCAGGCAGACATTGAGCCATTTTTGGTGACCTCTCCTGGACAGACACACTCCTAGTGACCACCAGCAGTTATTGGCATGTTTCTGGTTATCCTTATTCCAACTTTCAAAAGTGATTACAGATTTTTTTTTAAATTGAAAACAGAAACAAATGGATTGATAATAATGGAAAATCATAGAATACAGTATTCACATTCAACAGAAATCTAAAGACCTTGCGCACCTTCAGGAATCCACAAAGCTAATTTTAAATACCTGCAGAGCAGAACACTTCTTATTCCAGGCCGTTGGGAACAGTGAAGCTCGTCTGACCATTTTTTATGAGATCTTTTTTGGATTATCAAACAAATCGGATAACCCATCGACTGCACCAAACGGAGAAAGATTCTGCATCCTAATTTCACGTTTGTCTCAAACTGGGCGCATGTGCTTAAAACGAATAGAAACTGATGACAATGAAAGAATTTCATTTTTAAGATGAGTTGTTTTGGTATGCTGTCTTCTATAATTTGTGCATTTTGTGCGATAGGAAAGGCATGCAGCTGAGGTCCGTAGGAACAAGGTGCTACGAGAGGAACTTTCTGGCTAATCGTCTTTCTATCACTTTGTGAAGACCACCCTGGAACGAATCTAATAATAATATCCTGGCTATCAAGATACAAATTTTGTTTCTGAATTCAGTACTTCTATATAATAGTTCATGCTTTTTTGCATTCAGATTATTGGTTCTTATTTCATGTGCAATACAGAAAGTTGTAAGCAGGCAAAAATCAGCAAAATATCAATAATCTAATGATATTTAAAACATTCAGAGTATTAATTGTTATTGACATCATAATCTGCCAATGTATTTTAACATGTGTATATATAGATGCATTATATTGATTAACAGATTCAACCTACAATTAAAAAAGGTTTACCAATGAATTAATGTTTTATATCCCATATGTAATTTACCATTGGGTTTTTATTGATATTATTATGGGTACACGAGCATTGCCAGTTTTTGAAGGGTTATATTACAGTATAGTCATTGCAGCTGCTTTCTTAATCCCCACATTTGAAGGAGGTTATTCTTTAATTTATCCCTAGCATGCTGCCGTTGTTAGAATTTTCAGCCATTTGAAGACAAACTGAACATCTCTGATGCAAATAATGATTTATGCCAATAATTTATGTAATTCAGGTCAAATTCATCAAATCAAATAGATAAAGGTGACTAACTGTTTCTCAACCATATATCTGAACAGATATGTTAAAAATATATTTTAAAATAAACTTTTTATTATTTAAATGTTCTCTTATTTCGTAATGGTTATATTTAAAGTTATCGTTAACTTAATAATTTAACAAATATATAAGTGAATGCCAATTAATTATTCTGTGGAAGTATCACAGCTTAATTATGACCTGTTGCTGTCCATTAGGCCTTTTTATCTTTAGAGAGCATAAAAATATCTAGGCCTTCAACAGGCCTATCTATTTGGCAGTTGATGTTGTGGGTTGAACTTGTTAATACATGGAGTAAGTTCCATCTATAAATAGAAAACATCATTGGTAACATTGTATAGTACAGCTGTCAGATTAAACAAACTCTTTCTATATCTTATGCTCACTAAAGAGGGGGAAAACTTCCATGTAAGTAAGCAACACTTTTGGTGAAATTAGTCTCCCCGCAAAAAGTAAATGGTTAATTGTATGTGTGAGAAATTCCTAAATTATCCAGCTGAATTTTTGTCTTATTACTGCTGTAGCTGTGCTGAGTAGAAATGGTTTGCCAAATATAAAGCTGTTTAAGTTACGGATCGTTTGTTTGGTGTGGAGTATCTGACTTTGAAAATTACTTTGTAAATACCTAAGGTGGGATTTACCGACCCACCGGCCGTGGGTTTCGTGGTAGCGGGAGGCGGTGGGAGGCAGTCCGCTCTTGGATCTTCTGGTCCCACCATTGTCAACGGGGTTGCCATTGAATTCACACCCCGCCACCAGGAAACCTGCGCGTGAACGGCCAGATAAATCTTGCCCCATTTCCTTTCAAGAGATTGTGTTCGGCAAGCTGGTACATAACCTTTAATCTGTAACACTGTACTTTGCTATCATCTCATTTGATTATGTGCCATTTCACCTCGAACTCTGACAGTTTGTATATTTGCCTATCGGACTTGAAACTAGAGTCAGGGTAAGACCGTAAATGGTGCTAGGTACTTTCATCTACTAACTGTACTTGAAGGTGGCATGTTTTTAATCACTTGATTAGATCTTGCTATTTATTGACGTGTTTGTATTTGAATTCTTTGGGCTTTTTAGGGGGATGTTAACAAATCTCTTCTATCTCACAGTTAAAAGTCACAGGAGGATGATCACCCTGAAGATTCTTGCCCACCCATTTTAGGTTCCATAACGTGCATTTTAATGTCAGTTCAAAATTGTTGTAGTGTGCTACATGTGGTTACGAAATAAAATACACAATATAATCCAGAAGTACTTGCACTGCTATTTATTTTGATTGTCTTTTCTTGCATTGCTATATTCTTTGACATTCATTTATGGCAAGTCCATTCTCAACATGTAGAAGTCAATCAGCAGCCAAGGTATGACAATCATTTTGCAATAAAATGATGCAGTGTCACTTTACGGTATGCGTTTGAATTCTTAGCTTATTGTGTTGCAGGTAGTAAATTGTATAATCTGGTCACTCATTCACCTGTCTCGAATGTCTTCATGTTGCTAAATCCTGTCTCTTCTCTTCTGCTTCTGCCGCTGTCTGTTTTTTACCTTTTCTTTTGCTTCTCTTCCCTTAACTCCTTTCGATCTCAATTTGCTCTCTTGCTCCTCTGCCCTTAGTTTTCTCCTTTCCTTTCTGGTAGGAAGCGATGGACATATGTAGTGTGGCAGGCAAAGGAGCCACCAATAGCTTCAGGCTACTTATGTGGCTGTGGGGTGGGGTGGGGGGGGGGGGGGGGGGGGGGGGGGAGCGGTGGCAAATGTTATCTTCAGCAACTTTGTTCCCATTCTCTTATCACTCATGCTTTCTCCCCATCATATACAGCTCTCCTTCACTTTCCCAGTCACCATTCCCTATCCTACCACCCTTCATTCCCAGTAGTAACCCTATCTCAAACTCTGTCAACACCCAACTCAAAACATGCATGCTTTGTGCTTTGTTTTCACTCATTTCATCTCTAACCATTCATCCACTTCACCTATTTCATTTTACCAGGGTGGATAGCGAAAGGATCCCCATAACCCTCCCGGCTTCACCTCTGAGTTTCTTTTCCAATCAGTAAGCCTGATTTCCTATCACACTGACTTTGGCAAACTATTTTGTTTGCAATACTTATGAAGGTTTTCAATTGTGTTCATTAATTGTTAAGGTTTTTTTTATTGTTGGGTGGCGTTTGTCGAGCAAAGAAGCAAGTTCACATTATATGTGCTTCTTTAAGAGTCAAGCATGAGGGAAACATTCTAATATGGGCACAAAAATCTTAGAACAATGTGATTGCACCGATTTACATAGAATTTCACAGCACAAGCAAAGGCCATTCAGCCCAAAAGATCAATACCTGCATTTATGCTGTACCCCATCCTTTATATCATCTAATTCCATCAACATATTCTCCTAGTTTTTTTTCTCTCTCATGTATTTATCTAGTCTTCTCTTGTGTGCACCTGTTATTCACATCACTAAATGTAATAGGTAGTTCCACATTTTCATTACTATCTGAGTAAAGATGTTTTCTTGAATCCCTTAATGGTTTAATTAACAACCAAAATTATAGCCCATAACTTTGAATTCTTCAACAAGTGGCAACATATCAGCACTTGCTGATATCATGCTGGGCCAACTTTATACAATTTACTTAATTTAGTTATACTTAATTAGCTCCCAGTCCATCTTTGTCATTTCGCTGTGAGGCTGCCATTTTAAATTTGTTTTTTGACATTTCCAAAGGCCCTCGGGGCCAATAAAAAAAGTGATTGACAGAAGCTAAAGGAAAACAAAATATATGTGCAGCAGAAAACTGATGATATTTGTGATAAAGTAATGAAAAGGTCTTTGAGCTTCCCTTTTGATAGTTAATTAAGGGAGAGGGGTGCTGCTGGAGGAGGTAGATACAAGAATGTTTTCCTGCCTCCCCTCAGTTGGCACAGTGTGAAAGGTTGTGACACTACCAGGAATGGATGTCTGAGAGCAGAACTTCATTACAGTATATGGGTAATGGTCCGATTTGGATGGCCACGGTCACGATTTGAGCTGTTCCACTTGTGAAGCAAGTGGCCGCATCTTCCCTGACCTGTCCTCATGTGTTTGAGGGTTGTCCACATTTTCCATTGAAGGTTGAAACCTGGGACTTCAGCACCTGAGTCAGGTACCAGTTCGCAGTTGATGACGTTTGCAATCAGCCAGCACTATCGAGAGGCAGGGCTGTTCTCAGTTTGTGGGTGAGGAGTGAAAAGGCTAAGGATTTCAGACGAGTGCATGGGATTAATTCTGTGTCTGGTACTGACATGAGTTAGGAGTAGGTTCTAAAGAATATGGAGCAACTTAAGCAAGCAATCACTGTGGAATTATAATTTACCTGACAGATAAACCAAACATGCACACATTTTAACCTGTTTTTTTTACTGCTTGCCCATGCCAAACACAACTCTTTCATTCCTTACCATGCACTGCAGATTTTGGCAAGGCAGATATTCAAACTGTCAGCCATGGCTCTGTGGTTAGCATGCCTTTGAGTCAAGGTTGTTTGTAAGTCCCACATCAGAGCCGCTAATCTATGCTGAAACTCAGCACTGCACACTCAGAGGTGCTGTGTTTGGATGAAACCAAGGCACTCTCAGTTTGTTGCAAAACCATGGCACTTTAGACGAAAAACAGACCACGGCCGGGATTCTCCCCAACCCGGTGGGGCGGGGGTCCCAGCGTGTTGGAGTGGTGTGAACTACTCCGGCGTCGGGCCGTCCCAAAGGTGCAGAAGTCTCCGCACCTTTAGGGGCCAAGCCCTCACATTGAGGGGCTAGGGCCGCGCCGGAGTGGTTCCCACTCCACCGGCTGGCGTGAACAGCCTTTGGCGCCACGCCAGCCGGGGCCAAAAGGACTTCGCCGCCCGGCGGGGGGTCGGAGAATCCCGCCCCACATCTCTCTCAAATGTCCTGGCCAATATTTATCACCCAAACAACATCTTTAAAAGCAAATTTTACAGCCCTTTTCACTTTACTGGTTGTGGGACCTGGCCATGCATAAATCTGCTGTCCTGTTTTCTACATTACAACAAGGACTGGACTTAAATTGTTTAATTTTTGGACCACTTTCTTCCTTCGTTAAAACTTACAACTGGCACCCTTTACACATTCACATTTTCGAGGGGCTTCACTCACAAAACTACTGTAAAATGACCCAGCTGCAGACTCTCCAATTTATATCTGAGCCAGTATTTCTAGTTTCCCTGAACCTCTGATGGCTCAGCTATAATAACCCCCAGAGTATCCCACACAATTTTAATTTCATTTATGCACCCCCTTATGGAACACCTGAAGTAATTCATAGAATAGAATCATAGAATTTCTACAGTGCAGAAAAGGAGGTCATTCGGCCCATTAAACCTGAACTGACTCGGAAAAAGCACTTTGGCAGGACCGGAAGATCCCACCAGTGGGAGGGGCCAGAGAAACCAAGCCATGGTTTCATGAAAGCAATAAGTTCCAACAAAAAAGCTGGGCTCTGTAAACATACACTCATTCTTCAGGGAGTATCAGAGATAAAACGAGATGACACACATATTTCCCAAATCTGGTTTTATCACTTCTGAATATTTTCCAAATATGAATATATATTTGTCTTCAGGATCAGAAATAATGTGCCACCAGCTGCTTCCCATGTCCTCAAAAAAGGGAGGGCTTGGTTTTGTGACATTTTGTAGCTGTTCGAAGCATTTCACTTGATAGCTGAAAATGCGGGGAGATGGAGCTGTAATTTTTACATGGTACAATTTTCTCATGCAATATGGCATAATTATCACAGGCAATTACATCAGCAAAGTAGCTTCAGGAGAACTCTGAAACTGAGACAGCCTGGCTCCTGCTATGGTAACAGCTACCCCAGGGAATATCAAGAGTGGGCAGAAATGAAATAGAGAAAAAAAAAGACAGGGAGAAAATGATGAGCAACAGTCCCTCCAGGGCTGGTTGCATTAATATTTTAACAAATGTTTCATGTTTGGTGACATCCAAACACGCATCTTGCACAATGTTTCAAGAGGGTTTCCAAACACGCATCTTGCACAATGTTTCAAGAGGGTTTCCAAGATGTCCTTCTCACATCAGACAAATGCTTGGAAAAAGAAAATTCTTCAAAAACGTAGTCACTGCATGTCACTCTAAAAGGAGCTCATTTTTGTTAACTTTATATCCAAAATACTAAATTATACACAACATAATTGTCAAAGTACACAATCGATAAAAGTAAAAAATAAAAATATAAACAATTGTTGTACAATAAATGGAAGTGTTTATTTAATGGCGAGTTCAACCTTATAAAGTCTATCTAGGGGCGTATTTGACGCACTGAAGTTAAAGTGCACTGTCAGGCACGTTCAGCGGGGTATTCACCAAGAAATACCCTGATATTCAACAGCACTTTGCCATTTCTTTTGGTTTCAGGGAGATTCTCCCCACCAAGGCCGCACTAAGAGGTTCCTTACAGATCGGGTGCCATTTTGTCCAGCAACATCGATATCCCCCCCCCCCCCCCCCCCCCCCCCCATTCAGAAGAAAGAAGGAGGTCCAAAAATTGAACACCCCTCCCCACCACCAACCCCCTCCCGGCAAGCTTGGGAAGGCTCCCAGTAACCCCCTCCCTCACCACCTTCTCTACTTGGCTTTGGTCCCCTGTGCTCGAGGAGGAGGGACATAGGGCCTCGTCTGAGGAGGAGGAGCCGGACCAGGAGGGGATGGTGGATGAGCCCGGGGTGGAGCAGCAGCAGGAGCCAGGGGGGTGGAGGAAAGGCAGCGACAAGATTCCAGCATACCCAGAGGACCTGGATGGCCCTCATCCTCTTCTAATAGGATGAGGCTTTGTCCGTCAGCTCACCCTCTCCCCTCCATTCCCCTCCTTCCCCACATTCCTCTCCTTCCCCCCCCCCCCCCTCTCCCCTCCCCACCGCACCACGGGGGAGGTGATGTCACTGGACTAGTAATCCAGAGATGCAAGATTATGATCTGGGGACCCAGGTTGGAACCCCACGGCAGGTGCTGGAATTTAAACTCAATAAAATGTATGGAATCAAAAGTCTAATGATGACCATGAGCCCATTTGGTTCTGGGGCAAAATCTTGGAACTCTCTCCCTAACCACACAGTGAGTGTATGCATACCTCAGGGAGTACAGCGGTTGAAGAAGTCAACTCACCACCACCTTCTGAAAGGTAACTAGGTATGAGCAATAAATGCTGGCCGAACCAACGACGCCCACATTCCGTAAATGAATAGAAAATAAATAACGTCCCCTCCGTCCCCACCCCAACTACCCTGTTCCACCCTCCAAGAGTCAGTGTATCATCACCCCAGGGTGATGGGCCTCTGTCGGCACTGTCAGTGGGTCAATATACAAGGCAGGAGAGTGATGATCACTCACTGTGAGGTAAGCTCTGATGCTCCTCAGTTTATGCCAAAGTCTGACTCCTGCTTTCTGCTAACAGTACGCTCACACTCATCCTCTGAGCGGGGTCTGCATCGGGATTGTTTGATCTTGAACCACTGTGCCCAGAGGTGGAGGGTGGGGAGAGCGGAAGGGGTGGGGGTGGCGGTGCAGTCAGGCCCGCTGTGAAGATTAACTTGACAGACGCTTCACGTATCAGGTGTAACATGTTGTAATAGTGAACATTGGTCATTTCCATTCCCCCTACCTACAGATTGTAACACCCCTCCCCGCCTCCCCCAGTGATCACTCAGTGATCTTCAATCTTCTTTATCTTATGTGGTCAACTGTGTTTCTGGGTTGATGGAAGATGGGGGTGATAGCTGTGACGCCTCGATGGTGGTCTTCTCAGAGCTCTCCTCCGAGGTAGTTTCTTGGGTGTGGCTGGGGGATAGGACTCCGGATGGCCCGGTCGCATCAGATGGCGATGCTGCAAGAGAATGGACATGTGGTCAGTTAGAGGGAAGGATCATTTTGCCTGACATTAACAACACAACTGAGACAGGTCATCTGAGTGAAGGGGCAATGGATGCTCACCTCTGTGGCGCAGACCAACCACATTGTCGGTGACTGCTCTCTCCTCGCTCAACCCCACGAGGTCTCGGATCTCTGGTACTCTCCCCCACCCCCGTCTTAGTCCTTTCCCCCTTATTATGGGCTGCCTTCTCCTGCGGAGACAAAGAAAGGGCTTTGTGAGCCACGCACTTGATGGATCAGGAGTATTTGGGGCAGGTGGCGTGGTTGGGCACCACAATTGGACATTAGAGAGTTGTGCTGGTGGGTGCCTGGGGCTGCTGTGGAACAAGCAGGAAGATTGGATGTGGAGAGGCTATGAGGTGTCAGCCAGTGATTTGTGTGGGGGGATGGTGGGGGGGGGGGGGGGGGGGGAATTTGAGGGGTGGCAGGCGGGACTGACACCAGGAGAGAGGTGGTAACTTAACCTTACAGCTCGGTGGTTGATGGCCTTCTTCCCATATTGGACGGTGTCCTCCTGGTCATGCTGCCCGCACTGACAGCCAATGCCTCCCAGGTGGTATTCATGACCCTGCTGCTGGTCCTCTGACCCCCCTCAGGAGAACAGGATGTCCAGTCTCAACTACACATCCAGAAGCCTGGCCAGGTCGGCATCCACAAAGCAGGAAACAGGTCTGTGCTCTGCCATGCATGTGTCTTGACTGAGAGTGAGTGGTCAGGGAGCATTTAAAAGCAGCTCCCCCTTGTTAGCGGTGCGATGCTGAGGTACAGGTCTGGCGAATCAGACAGCGAGACATTACAGTCAGTAATGACAAGAAGCTCATGTGGGCTCATTTCCAGCTAAGTGCCATTAAAAACGGATTGCGATCTCACCAATGACGGCCATCAAGAAATGCCCTGCCAATTGAACCCAAAATGACACTTATTAATGTTTGCATTAAATCACGTGATAAAAATTAGGATGCCTTCATTAAGCGTCTATTCCAGTTACCCCCCATCCCAAACTCATCCAAAACCTAAGACAAAGTTCTAATTTTAAAAATCTTTAATTATAGATATGTATCTATCAGTAAATAGAAATCAAAGTCAGTTATTTGACAATTTCCCCATCAGAGGCACCCCATGTCAGAGACCCCCGTATCAGACACTTCAATACCAGAGAACTCCCCATATCAGAGACACCCCCATATCAAAGAACAACCATATCAGAGAACACCCATATCAGAGAACACCCATATCAGAGAACACCCATATCAGAAAACACCCATATCAGAGAATACCCATATCAGAGAACTCCCCATATCAGAGAACACGCACATCAGAGAACACCCATATCAGAGAATACCCATATCAGAGAACTCCCCATATCAGAGAAACCCCCATATCAGAGAACACCCATACCAGAGAAAGCCCCATATCAGAGAAACCCCCATATCAGAGCACCCCCTCATATTAGAGATGACCCCATATCGGAGAATCCCCCCATATCACAGAAACCCCCATATCAGAGAACACCCCATATCAGAGAACACCCATATCAGAGAACACCCATATCAGAGAACACCCACATCAGAGAACACCCCATATCAGAGAACCCCCTCAAATCAGAGAAACCCCGTATCAGAGAACACTCATATCAGAGAACACCCATATCAGAAAACACCCATATCAGAGAACACCCATATCAGAGAACTTCCCATATCAGAGAACTCCCACATCAGAGAACACCTTTATCAGAAAACTCCCCATATCAGAGAACCCCCATATCAGAGAACCCCCATATCAGAGAACACGCATATCAGAGAACTCCCATATCAGAAAACACCCATACCAGAGAACACCCATATCAGAGAAATCCCATATCAGAGAACACCCCCATATCAGAGAACCCCCTCATATCAGAGATTACCCCATATCAGAGAACCCCCTCATATCAGAGAAACCCCGTATCAGAAAACACTCATATCAGAGAACACCCATATCAGAGAACTCCCATATCACAGAACATCCCCCATATCAGAGAAACCCCCCATATCAGAGAACACCCATATCAGAAAACATCCATATCAGAGAACACCCATATCAGAAAACATCCATATCAGAGAACACCCCATATCAGAGAACACCCATATCAGAAAACATCCATATCAGAGAACACCCCATATCAGAGAACTCCCAATATCAGAGAACTCCCGTATCAGAGAAATCCCCATATCAGAGAACTCCCCATATCAGAGATTACCCCATATCAGAGAACCTCCTCATATCAGAGAAACCCCGTATCAGAAAACACTCATATCTGAGAACACCCATATCAGAGTATTCCCATATCACAGAACATCCCCCTTATCAGAGAAAGCCCCCCATATCAGAGGACACCCATATCAAAGAACCCCCATATCAGAGAACACCCAGATCAGAGAACACCCATATCAGAGAACTCCGAATATCAGAGAACTCCCATATCAGAGAACACCCATATCAGAGAACACACACATCAGAGAACACACACATCAGAGAACACCCATATCAGAGAACACCCATATCAGAGAACACTCATATCAGAGAAACCCCCATATCAGAGAACACCCATATCAGAGAACACCCATATCAGAGAACACCCACATCAGAGAATACCCATATCAGAGAACTCCCCATATCACAGAAACCCCCATATCAGAGAACACTCCATATCAGAGAACACCCATATCAGAGAACACCCATATCAGAGAACACCCAAATCAGAGAACACCCCATATCAGAGAACACCCAAATCAGAGAACACCCCATATCAGAGAACACCCATATCAGAGAACACCCATATCAGAGAACACCCATATCAGAGAAATCCCCATATCAGAGAACTCCCCATATCAGAGATTACCCCATATCAGAGAACCTCCTCATATCAGAGAAACCCCGTATCAGAAAACACTCATATCTGAGAACACCCATATCAGAGTATTCCCATATCACAGAACATCCCCCTTATCAGAGAAAGCCCCCCATATCAGAGAACACCCATATCAGAAAACATCCATATCAGAGAACACCCATATCAGAAAACATCCATATCAGAGAACACCCCATATCAGAGAACACCCATATCAGAAAACATCCATATCAGAGAACACCCCATATCAGAGAACTCCCAATATCAGAGAACTCCCGTATCAGAGAAATCCCCATATCAGAGAACTCCCCATATCAGAGATTACCCCATATCAGAGAACCTCCTCATATCAGAGAAACCCCGTATCAGAAAACACTCATATCTGAGAACACCCCATATCAGAGAACACCCATATCAGAAAACATCCATATCAGAGAACACCCCATATCAGAGAACTCCCAATATCAGAGAACTCCCGTATCAGAGAAATCCCCATATCAGAGAACTCCCCATATCAGAGATTACCCCATATCAGAGAACCTCCTCATATCAGAGAAACCCCGTATCAGAAAACACTCATATCTGAGAACACCCATATCAGAGTATTCCCATATCACAGAACATCCCCCTTATCAGAGAAAGCCCCCCATATCAGAGGACACCCATATCAAAGAACCCCCATATCAGAGAACACCCAGATCAGAGAACACCCATATCAGAGAACTCCGAATATCAGAGAACTCCCATATCAGAGAACACCCATATCAGAGAACACACACATCAGAGAACACACACATCAGAGAACACCCATATCAGAGAACACCCATATCAGAGAACACTCATATCAGAGAAACCCCCATATCAGAGAACACCCATATCAGAGAACACCCATATCAGAGAACACCCACATCAGAGAATACCCATATCAGAGAACTCCCCATATCACAGAAACCCCCATATCAGAGAACACTCCATATCAGAGAACACCCATATCAGAGAACACCCATATCAGAGAACACCCAAATCAGAGAACACCCCATATCAGAGAACACCCAAATCAGAGAACACCCCATATCAGAGAACACCCATATCAGAGAACACCCATATCAGAGAACACCCATATCAGAGAAATCCCCATATCAGAGAACTCCCCATATCAGAGATTACCCCATATCAGAGAACCTCCTCATATCAGAGAAACCCCGTATCAGAAAACACTCATATCTGAGAACACCCATATCAGAGTATTCCCATATCACAGAACATCCCCCTTATCAGAGAAAGCCCCCCATATCAGAGAACACCCATATCAGAAAACATCCATATCAGAGAACACCCATATCAGAAAACATCCATATCAGAGAACACCCCATATCAGAGAACACCCATATCAGAAAACATCCATATCAGAGAACACCCCATATCAGAGAACTCCCAATATCAGAGAACTCCCGTATCAGAGAAATCCCCATATCAGAGAACTCCCCATATCAGAGATTACCCCATATCAGAGAACCTCCTCATATCAGAGAAACCCCGTATCAGAAAACACTCATATCTGAGAACACCCATATCAGAGTATTCCCATATCACAGAACATCCCCCTTATCAGAGAAAGCCCCCCATATCAGAGGACACCCATATCAAAGAACCCCCATATCAGAGAACACCCAGATCAGAGAACACCCATATCAGAGAACTCCGAATATCAGAGAACTCCCATATCAGAGAACACCCATATCAGAGAACACACACATCAGAGAACACACACATCAGAGAACACCCATATCAGAGAACACCCATATCAGAGAACACTCATATCAGAGAAACCCCCATATCAGAGAACACCCATATCAGAGAACACCCATATCAGAGAACACCCACATCAGAGAATACCCATATCAGAGAACTCCCCATATCACAGAAACCCCCATATCAGAGAACACTCCATATCAGAGAACACCCATATCAGAGAACACCCATATCAGAGAACACCCAAATCAGAGAACACCCCATATCAGAGAACACCCAAATCAGAGAACACCCCATATCAGAGAACACCCATATCAGAGAACACCCATATCAGAGAACACCCATATCAGAGAACTCCCCATATCAGAGAAACCCCATATCAGAGAACCCCCTCATATCAGAGCCGGACTCCATATCCTCCATGGCCGTGTAATTCTCTGGTCCACTGGCCCAGGAATCACGTGGGTGAGACACACTGCTGGTCTTGACAAACATGTTTATGCCGCGGTAGATCACACGGTGGGCCAAGGGGCTGACTCTATAAGGGAGTTGCCTCCAAAGTCCATCCGGAGGCCACCGTCCCTCCACAACGCAAGACCAGCCCAACCCACCCCCATCAGGCCTCCTCCACCTCACACACCAGAGACCCCCTAAATAAGAAGACCCCTCAGCGACCCCCTAAATAAAGAGACCCCAGGATATGGAGACCCCCTCACAAACCTCCAGAATATGAGGACCCCCACACAGATGCCCCCAGAATATGGAGATCCCAGTCAGGAAGCACCCTCCAGAAAAGAGATCCCTCTCTGGAAGTCCCCCCCAGAAATGATACCCCAGTCAGGAAGCCCCCCAGAAAAGAGACCCCTCTCTGGAAGCTAGGATGCACTTCAGACAGAGGCAGTGAAAAAAAAGCACTGCTTTAACACTCACCTGGGCAATGCACCTGCTGGCTCAGACACATGGGGCGGGACTCTCCCGTACCCAGTGGAGCGGGTGGTCCCAGCGGGACGGAGTGGCATGACCCACTCCAGTGTCAGGCTGCCCCTAAGGGGCTAGGCCTGCCCCGGAGTGGTTTGCGCCCCTCCGGCCAGCGGGATAGGGGCTTGGCGCCATGCCAGCCTGCGCCGAAGGGCCTCCGCCGGCTGGCGCGAGACGGCACATGCGCGGGAGCGCCAGCGGTGCTGGCGTCATACCCGCGGATTCGCGGGACGGTTCATCTCTGCATCGGCCATCGTGGAGGACCACAACGGCTGATGCGGAGTAATAGAGTGCCCCCACGGCACAGGCCCACCCGCGGATCAGTGGGCCCCAACCGCGGGCCAGGCCACCGTGGGGGCGCCCTCCGGGGCCAGATGCCCCCACGACCCCCGAGGGACCCCGGAGCCCGCCCGTGCCGCCATGTCCCGCTGCTACAGGCAGGTGGGACTTCGGCCCATCGTGGGCCGGGGAATTCGGGTGGCCATTGAGTCACGCCGGACCCCGCCATTCTTCGAAGCGGGCGGCATGACTCATGCCGGGCCGGTTTTTGGGGGGCAGGAGAATAATTGGGAGGACGGCGGGGGGGGGCGGAGAATCCTGCCCATGAAGCACCGGGTGTCAATTTCCGGAACGAAAACCAGTCAGCGGTGCTAAAATCCCCGCAGATCCTTGATCTGCAAGCCATTCATCCATTTCTCTTTGATATTGATTTTACTAGACTGTGATTGACTGCTTCCGCACTCCCCAGCTGTCTGCATTGTTCTATTCATCTTCTTTCATGGTTGAGTAACTCTAAAGTGCTCTAAAGGCAATATTTATAAATATCAAGGTTTGATTGACAGCTCCTAGACCACTTCAAACAGAATTAAGTGCTTTCCGATCACCTCCCTTCACGGTTGAGTGATTTTAAAGTGGTCAACTAGGGATTGATAGCACTTCATTCTGTTTGAAGTGGTGTAAATTTGGGGTCTCCATATTTAGGGGATCTCTGAAGGGTCTCTATGTCTCTGTGGTTTCTCTTTATTTAGTGGGTTTCTGGAGGGGTCTCTTTATTTAGAGGGTCGCTATGGGGGTCTCTTTATTTAGATGGTGTCTGTGGGGGGAGGGGGAGGGTCACCCACGTACTGCGGGGGAGGAGGAGACCCAGAAAACCCTGGGGTGGGAGACTGAATTGCGATGTGGAGGGGTTTGTGGCCAGCCATTGGACCTCGCTATCAGGCCACCTGCTCAAAATGGCGGGCCGAAAGCGAGAATCACTTGGGAATTCCTCGCAGTCCTCACCATGCATAAATTTACATGGCAACGGCTTGGAAATCACTTCTTCATTTGTGCTCCCAGCTGGAGCGCAAATCAGATGCAATTCAGCTCTGGCAGGAAACCATGGATAAGCTCCAAAATGGAGAATTTCATCCCTTGTCGTTAAACAAGATCCATGCGTATTGTTAGGTTTTAGTTTACTAACTGCCTTAATTAATTAGCCACATCTGTAAAACGTTCATGGGGTGTGTTGTTAGTAGCGGGGCACAGCAGTGACCGAATGGAATGGAGCGCGTCAGGGAGGACCTGCTGCCAGCGAGCGGCTGGGAGGTTCCTGGACCGTAGGGCCAGCTGGACGGCCCTCCATACCGTCCCGTTCTCCCTCTCTACCTGCCCGTTTCCTTGGGGGATGTAGCTGATCGTCCTGCTGGAGGCGATACCCCTGCTGAGCAGGAACTGACGCAGCTCATCGCTCATGAAAGAGGATCCCCTGTCACTGTGGATGTAGTCAGGGAAACTGAACAGGGCGAATATGGAATCGAGCGCCTTGATGATGGTGGCAGACGTCATATCCGGGCATGGGATGACGAAGGGAAACCTAGAGAATTCATCGACCACACTAAGGATGTAGGTGTTGCGGTCGGTGGAGGGGAGGGGCCCTTTGAAATCCACACTGAGGCGTTCAAAGGGGCGGGACGCTTTCACCAGGCGCGCGCGGTCTGGCCGGTAGAAGTGCGGCTTGCACTCTGCACAGACCTGGCAATGTCTGGTGACTGTCCGTACTTCCTCGACGGAGTAGGGCAGATTGCGGGCTTTGACGAGGTGGTACAACCGAGTAACCCCCGGATGGCAAAGGCTCTCGTGCAAGGCACGGAGCTGGTTCACTTGTGCGCTGGCACATGTACCTCGGGAGAGGGCGTCTGGGGGCTCGTTGAGCTTGCCGGGGCGATACAAGATCTCGTAATTATAGGTGGAGAGTTTGATTCTCCACCGCAAGATTTTATCGTTTTTGACCTTGCCCCGTTGCGTGTTGTTGAACATGAAGGCAACCGACTGTTGGTCAGTGAGGAGGGTGAACCTCCTGCCGGCCAGGTAATGCCTCCAGTGCCGCAGCACCTCAACGATTGCCTGGGCCTCCTTTTCAACAGACGGATGTTGAATTTCGGAGGCATGGAAGGTGCGGAAAAAGAATGCCACGGGTCTGCCTGCCTGGTTTAGAGTGGCGGCAAGGGCGACATCTGAAGCGTCGCTCTCTACTTGGAAGGGCAGTGTCTCGTCTACTGCGTGCATCCCGGCCTTGGCTATGTCTGAGCGAATACGGGCGAAGGCCTGTTGTGCCTCGGCCGCGAGGGGAAATTGCGTGGACTGGATCAGTGGACGGGTCTTGTCCGCGTATTGTGGGACCCACTGGGCGTTGTAAGAAAAGAACCCTAGGCATCGTTTGAGAGCCTTGGGGCAGTGGAGGAGGGGGAGCTCCATGAGGGGGCGCATGCGGTCGTGATCGGGCTCCAGTAGTCCGTTTTGGACTACGTAGCCGAGGATGGCTAAGCGGTCTGTGCTGAAAACGCACTTCTCCTTGTTGTAAGTTAGATTGAGGAGAGCTGCGGTGTGGAGAAATATGGCAAGGTTGGCGCCATGGTCCTGCTGGTCGTGGCCGCAGATGGTGACATTATCTAAGTACGGAAACGTGGCCCGCAGTCCGTACCGGTCAACCATTCGGTCCATTTCTCGTTGAAAGACCGAGACCCCATTAGTGACGCCGAAGGGAACCCTAAGGAATTGATAGTGACCGTCCGCCTCGAAGGCAGTGTAGGGACGGTCCGATTTACGAATGGGGAGCTGGTGGTAGGCAGATTTCAGGTCAATTGTTGAGAAGACCCGGTACTGTGCAATCTGACTGACCATATCAGATATGCGGGGGAGGGGGTATGCGCCGAGCTGCGTGTACCGGTTGATGGTCTGGCTGTAGTCCACGACCAGCCTGTGCTTTTCCCCAGTTTTAACCACCACCACTTGAGCTCTCCAGGGGCTATTGCTGGCCTCGATAATACCCTCCCGAAGCAGCCGCTGGACTTCGGACCTGATGAAGGTCTTGTCCTGGGTGCTGTACCGTCTGCTCCGGGTGACGACGGGTTTGCAATCTGCAGCCAGATTGGCAAAGAGGGAGGGAGGGTCAACCTTGAGGGTCGTGAGGCCACAAATGGTGAGTGGGGGTAAGGGTCCACCGAATTTGAGGGTGAGGCTCTGGAGGTTACATTGGAAGTCCAGGCCCAGTAAAAGTGTCGCACAGAGGTTGGGGAGAACATACAGACGGAAACGGCTGAATTCCACGCCTTGTAGTCTGTGTGAGTCTGACCAAACAGAAGCCCCGGATCGGGACAGAGAGGGATCCGGAGATCAGGGAGATCCGCTGGTTGGCGGGATGGACCACGAGGGAGCAGCGCCTTACCGTGTCCGGATGAATGAAGCTATCGGTGCTCCCGGAGTCAAGTAGGCAGTAGGTTGCATGGCCGTTGATGAGAACCGTCATTGAAGCGGTGGCCAGGTTGCGAGGACGGGATTGGTCGAGCATCATGGAGGCAAGTAGCAGTTGATCATCTGAAGAGTCCGAAGATTCCGATGCGTAGCGGCAGCGACCCGGGTCCCGTGATCCAGTCCCGAGGGATGACAAAATGGCGGCGTCCGGAGTACCTGCGGGGAAGAAAATTGCGGTGCCCGTGCAGCGCACATGGCCCCGGGAGCTGCGGACGGCGGGGCCCATTGTGCGATCGGCTGGGGCGAGGGGAAGAGGTCGGGAGCGATAGAGGCAACAGCACGGGCCTGACACACCGCTGCAAAGTGTCCTTTCTTGCCACAAGATTTGCAGGTCGCTGCGCGGGCTGGGCAGCGCTGGCGGGGGTGCTTCTGCTGGCCGCAGAAGTAGCAGCGGGGGCCCCCAGGATGCGTGGTATGGCGAGCAGCGCAGGCATACTGCGCGGGAGCGGCCCCAGTTGGGGGGGTCGGTAGCGGGGTCCACGAGGGGTAGAATGGGTGGGTCGCGCAGTAGGATGGGTGGGAGGGGTAGGATTGCACATTACGGGAAGCGGCCGTCATAGAGAGCGCTAAAGTCTTTGTCGCTGCTAGATTGAGCGCGGCCCCTGCCAGCAGTCGTTGCCGGATGGGGTCCGATGCAATACCCGTTACAAATGCATCTCGCATGAGGAGGTTGGAATGTTCCGTGGCCGTGACGGCCTGGCTCTCGCAGTCCCGTACTAGAGGGATAAGGGCCCGCCAGAAATCCTCAATCGACTCACCCGGTTGCTGGACGCGAGTGGCGAGTACATGCCTCGCAAACAGAGTGTTCGTCGACTGGACATAATTCTCTTTGAGCAGTTCCATAGCACGGGGGTAGGTAGGTGCGTCCTGTATCAGCGGGAACACGCTGGAGCTCAGTCTGGAGTATAGGAGTTGAACGTTCTGAGCTTCCAATGGTGTAAGGTCCGCTGAGGAGATGTAGGCTTCGAAGACAGCCAGCCAGAGGTTAATGTCTTTCCTAGCGTTCGGCGATTGCGGATCCAGCTGCAGACGATCAGGCTTGATTCTGATGTCCATGATTTGGAAAATCTCACGGTAATAAATTGTTGCGCTAACAATTGCACACAGAAACACGAAACGGTACAAAAGAGGCTTTATTACTATGAGATGTTATTACGTCAAGTGGAGCTGTAAAATGGAGGCTCAGGAGACCTCATGGATATTTATACTGGTCCTGTGGGCGGAGCTAGCCGGCAGGGGCTTACCAACAAACTATGCAGGGGCTTACCGACAAACCTGTAATAGCAGGTACTATTATACATCCCCTAATAAAGGCACACACATATATAATCAGTGGTATTACCACAATGTAGTTAAGTGTACTGTTGTAGTGTATTATAGTCCTTCTTGTCAAGTGGTTTTCTTTTAAGTCAATAAATATTCTTTGTTAATTGATCACAAAATGACTGGTCTATCCCTCCCTGGTTTGCATATCTTTTCTCACAGTATACCAATGGGTATAGAAAATATACACCACTAAGAACCAGTGTTCCAAGTTACCCTTCTGGGTTTTGGGATACCCTCACATTTAACATCAGCAGTGTTCTTAATACCATCACCCTCTTACACTTGTCTCACTTCCTACTAAATGCACCTTCACTATTCACTTCAACCATTCCCCGTGGGAGCAAGTTCCAAATTCTCACCACTGTTTGAGCAAAATAATTTTTTTCTTTGAATTCTCTATTTGATTTTTTTTTGGTCACTATCTTATATTGATGGTCTTCCCCGCAAGAGGAAATATTCTTTCTGAATTCACTCTATCAAAACTTTTCATCGTTTTAAATATCCCCTATTGTGTCACCCTTCAGCCTTTTTTTCCCCATGAGACTAGAGACCCAGCCTGTCAATCCTTTCCTAATATGTGTAGCCAAGCATTCACGGTATCATCTTGTAAATCTTCTTGGGACCCTCGCCAGTGCAGCTATGGCGACCTGAATGGCACATAGTACTCTGATGATATGGTGATAGGTTTGGCATCCTTCCATCTGTGAGAGATGATGGGAATGCAACCTTACAATTTTGGTATAATCAGATAAAATCATCTGCTGCACCTCTTTTGGTGACTGAACAAGTGATTCTGGAATAGCAAAGTCTGCCATGTGTGTCCAATGTTGACTGCCATCCACAGCAGTTCTGGCCCAATACTTTTGCCTAATTCTTTCCTGATACCTATTTAAATAAACTTCTCATTCATTTAAACTAACAAAACCTGTGTTATGTGACTTGACTGTTTAGAAAGTTGTATAAAAGTGCAACTTGTTACAAATGACACATTTGTAAGCTAAAGCTTGTTGATGGAACGACGCAGACTCAGGGACAATCAGAGAAGGCAACACACCGAGCAAGAAGATCAGCTACCCACACTGGAGAGTATTCAGTCACTCTGCGCTTTTTGCTTTACAGCTTTGAGTTATCTTGGAAACATCACAAGGTGTTACATTAAGAATTATATAAGAAAAATGATTTTGATATGCGCGTCTTCTAGATTTCACATTTCAAAAAAACTTGCAAAACCAGTTTGCATTCAGAAATGACTGCGATCTAAATATCAGTCAATTTAACACAGTTGAATATTGAAGGCCCTTATCAGATGAGAATAATGCAACTGAGTCAGACACCATGATGTGGAAGAAACTCACATATTGCAACAAATAGCCAAAATAATGGTCAGCAGATCAGACTGCACCATGGAGAGAGCAACATTACTTCTACTCAATGACCTTTCATCAGAACCTCTGAAATGTTTTTCAGATTTTCAGCATCTGCGTTATTTTATTTTCGAGAGCAATGAGATTAACCCCAATGTACAAAACTAAGCAGTTAAGTGTTTTTGATTTTCCCATTCTTTTCCCGCATCCAATGGTGCGCTAAGGTAGACTTTCCATAGCTAGCAATTCCCGGAGCAGGTCGCTCATCTGTCGCCATGGGCTTAAAGCTTGAGGGGTGCCACTCCACATCAAGCATGGCTGATCAGGAGTCTTTCCCACTCTTACCAGCAGCCATTGGCATGTTTGGAGCATTTGCTGGTTGACACACTCAACTTGCTTGATCGTGTTATGAACTTCCTTGGTCATCAAGTCCTGGGTGGGACTCAAACCTGGAGCTTCTGGCTCAGAGGCAGCAATGTTACCCACTGCGCCACAAAACCTCCACCAGGTACTTCTGATAACATCACAAAATTGTAGAACCATTATCTTTTCGTCTGTATCACCTTCCACATTCTATTCTTAAATTTATTTTTAGAATGCTGTTACTAGTCTGTTTTAAAAATGTATTTTATGTGTGCCCTTTTCCGTGCTCCCTGAATCTTGTCATGCATTTTAGATACTAAATCCACATTTGAAAAATTTGCTTTTGTTTGGAAGCAAGTCACGTACCCATTTCATGTTTTATTTAATTGAGGTCTGAATGCTGATGTGTTCATGTGACAGGCTACATTCAAAGGGAAGCTTAAGTGCAAACCACAAGCTTGATTTCTATTTGTGACAAAAGCCTGAAGGTCATGTCATATTCAACAATGCTAAATCATATCCTCTTCATTCTCTTTCTGTTGTATCATACAGTTTAAGAAATCTAAAGCAATGGGCCGAATCTTCCGATCTCCATTTCTCATGTCAGCGTGTTTCACCGAAGGGCAAGTAGGGATAGAGAAGGGGAGAGGAGGCGGTGGGGGGGGGGGGGGGGGGGGGGGGGGGGGGTGGTTGGTGGCTATACCCCACTTCAAGCAGGACTTTCAGATCTTGATGGAGAAGGTCCGGAGATGGCACTCCATATTAAACATGCTGGAAACCACCTTCAGCGACCAAGACGGTATAGCTAGAGATAGCCTCCACCCCGAGCACAGCAGTAGACTGTGGAAAACCATGGGTTCAATGCAAGTCGAGGTTCCACAACATGCTGCACTCCAGCAGATTAGTTGTTCCAACACAATCACAAAGTGATGAAGTAATGGTTCTGATCCGAATATTACACCTATGGTGGGAGATCTGGCACATACCCCTCTTACAGCATGCGAGCTTGCGTGTCCAAGCCACAGCAGTACAGTTGTGAGCGTCTTCTGTGATGCACTGCCACATTCAAGAAATCTGTCCCTGACAGCACCATGGTGTACCTGCAGGACAAGATGGCCCATAATGTCAGAGAAATGGCCAGGATGTGGGCGATGTTTGACATGGAGTAGACAGCCATGGAGGTAGCCAGGGTTTCTGCCTGACTGGTTGTTGGGGATGAAGAATCGGCCATAGCAGGTGCTAATGCCAGTGGCAGAGACACCTTGGAACATGTTGGAGGTGATGCTGTTAGTTCACTGTGCAGAAGCGGAAGTTGGCATGAGAGGGAGTGTGTGGTGAATTATACTGTATTGTAATTCACACTGTATTGCATTGCATTGTATTATGTCCTTGTGGGCTCTATATGTGAGTCGTTGCGCGGCTCTGCCCAGAGGGGGAGATGAGGAGCTTGTACAGGGCTCTACTCTTGGCTCCGCCCATGGCCCCTCCCACTACCGGAAGTATAAAGTGCTGCAGCCGTAAGCCACTTGCCCTTCGGTGAAACACCCTGACATGAGAAATGGAGATCGGAAGATTCGGCCCATTGCTTTAGATTTCTTAAGCTGTATGACACAACAGAAAGAGAATGAAGAGGATATGATTTAGCATTGTTGAATATGACATGACCTTCAGGCTTTTGTCACAAATAGACTATTAAAACCACAGTTTACTTCCAATCGTGTGTCTAGTGAATTGATGGTCACATCAATTTAATAGTCTAAGAAAACTTGAAGAAAACTACTATGGAATCAGCCCTCAAACCTGACAGACAAGAACTCGACCCGCAGGCTGCAGAGGCGAAGGAAATCTTCCTACACTGGCTTCGATGTTTCAAGGCCTACCTGGCTGAATCAAGCACGTCCGAGACTACAGAGGAGCAGAAACTCAGCCTACTGCACGCACGGGTGAGCCATCGTATCTCTACGCAACTCAATTGTACCACCTCATATACTGAGGCTCTAGCCATGCTCGACCGACTGTACGTGTGGCCGATTAACGAGGTCTATGCGCGGCACATTTTCACGACCCGCCGCCAGCGCCCCGCGGAGTCGCTGGAAGACTTTCTGCGTGATTTTAAAGCCCTTGCTCGGGACTGCAATTTTAAGGCGGTAACAGCCTCCCAGCATATGGAACTCGCTGTACATGATGTATACGTTGCAGGGCTCAGGTCCAACTATGTGCGCCAGCAATTGCTTGAAAAAGGGGCCCAGAACTTGGAGGATACTGTAGAGTTAGCCATGACGATGGAGGTTGCGTTCCGCAGTTTTAACTCATTCCCCGCGGACCAAGCGACCCCATCGTGGGCCCCCGACCAGCGACTGCCCCAGGCCTGCGCCGCGCGGCCACCCACCCACTTTGGAGCGCCAGCGTGCCATTTTTGTGGCCAGCCCCAATACCCACACCAGCACTGCCCGGCCCACAATGCGACCTGCAGCAGCTGCGGTCGCAAAGGACACTATGCCCGAGTATGCCTGGCCAAGTCAAAAACTCCAAACTCCCCCGCAGTCCAGAGCACTCACCTCCCAAACTCACAGGCCCGCAGGCCCCGTAATGCTGCAGCGTGTCTGCCGACTCCGCCTCCACCCGACATGTGCAACTCATGGGGGCCGCCATCTTGGACGCCATCTTCTCCAGCACCCGCCACGTGCGATCAACGGGGGCCGCCATCTTGGCCATCAACCGAACCGAACCTCGACAAATACGATCTCAGCGGACAGTCATCACAGGGCCACTCCAGCATAGCTGATCGAGCCGCCGACTACACGCAACTCAACGCAGTCACGTTGGGCCAGTCGCGTCCGAAGCGCAGACAGTCATCACGGGGCCACTCCAGCACAGCTGATCGAGCCACCAACTGCCCGCAACTCAACGCAGCCATGTTGGACCAGTCACATCCGAAGCACCTCCAGAGCTCGATGATGTCTGTTAAAATCAACGGGTACAGGACACCGTGTCTCTTTGACTCCGGGAGCACCGAGAGCTTCGTACACCCTAACCTGGTAAGACGCTGTTCGCTCCATATCTTCCCTGCACGGCAAACTATCTCCCTCGCCTCAGGCTCACACTCAGTCCACATACAAGGGCGCACCGTCGCGACCCTAACGATTCAGGGCGCCAGCCACTCTAATTTCCAGCTGTACATACTCCCCGAACACTGCGCCCCACTCTTACTTGGACTCGATTTCCAATGTAACCTCAAGAGCCTCACACTCAGCTTCGGCGGACCCCTACCTCCACTCACTATCTGCAGTCTAGCGACATTAAAAATCGACTCCCCTCCACTCTTCGCTAATCTCACTTCAAACTGCAAGCCTGCAGCCACTCGCAGCAGGCGGTATAGCCTGCAGGACAGGGTATTTATTAGAGCCGAAGTCCAGCGGCTCCTACTTGAGGGAGTCATAGAGGCCAGTAACAGCCCCTGGAGAGCTCAGGTGGTGGTCGTCAAGACCGGGGAAAAGTTCCGAATGGTGGTTGATTATAGCCAAACCATTAACCGGTTCACGCACCTCGATGCGTACCCCCTCCCCAGGATTGCAGACATGGTTAATCAGATCGCCCAGTACCGCATATTCTCCACGGTGGATCTGAAGTCTGCTTACCACCAGCTCCCAATCCATCCGGAGGACCGCCACTACACGGCGTTCGAGGCAGATGGCCGCCTCTTCCATTTCCTCCGTGTCCCCTTTGGCGTCACGAATGGGGTCTCAGTGTCCCAACGAACAATGGACCGAATGGTGGACCAGTACGGGCTGCGGGCCACGTTTCCGTACTTGGATAATGTCACCATCTGCGGCCATGATTAGCAGGACCACGACGCCAACCTCCGCCGATTTCTCCAAACCGCCCAGAAACTCAACCTCACCTATAATACGGAGAAATGCGTTTTCCACACTACCAGACTAGCCGTCCTCGGCTATGTCGTGGAAAACGGAGTCCTGGGCCCCGACCCGGACCGTATGCGCCCCCTCTTACAACTCGCTCTCCCTCATTGTCCCAGGGCCCTCAAGAGGTGCCTGGGATTTTTCTCTTATTATGTCCAGTGGGTCCCTCAGTATGCAGACAAAGCCCGTCCACTATTTAAGACCACACTCTTTCCTCTGTCAGCTGAGGCCCGCCAGGCCTTCAGCTGCATCAAGGAGGACATCGCCAAAGCTGCCATGCTGGCGGTGGATGAATCCGTCCCCTTTCAAGTGGAGTGCGACGCCTCTGAGGTCACTCTCGCAGCCACTCTGAACCAGGCAGGGAGACCAGTACCGTTCTTTTCCCGGACCCTCTCCACTTTGGAACTTCGACGACTCCTCAGTCGAAAAAGAAGCTCAAGCCATTGTGGAAGCCGTACGGCACTGGAGGCACTACCTCGCAGGTAGGAGGTTTACCCTCATCACCGACCAAAGATCGGTTGCCTTCATGTTTGACAACTCGCAAAGGGGCAAAATTAAAAATGATAAAGTCTTGCGGTGGAGGATCAAACTCTCCACCAATAATTACAATAACATATATCGACCAGGGAAGCTCAACGAGCCCCCAGATAGAATATAGAACATAGAACAGTACAGCACAGAACAGGCCCTTCGGCCCTCGATGTTGTGCCGAGCCATGATCACCCTACTCAAACCCACGTATCCACCCTATACCCGTAACCCAACAACCCCCCCCCCATTAACCTTACTTTTTTTTAGGACACTACGGGCAATTTAGCATGGCCAATCCACCTAACCCGCACATCTTTGGACTGTGGGAGGAAACCGGAGCACCCGGAGGAAACCCACGCACACAGGGGGAGGACGTGCAGACTCCACACAGACAGTGACCCAGCCGGGAATCGAACCTGGGACCCTGGAGCTGTGAAGCATTGATGCTAACCACCATGCTACCCTGCTGCCTGTCCTGTCCCGCGGCACATGCGCCAGCGTGTAAGACGACCGCCTGAAGGCTATCCACAATTACCTCTGCCACCCGGGGGTCACCCGGCTCGCCCACTATGTCAAAGCCTGAAATCTGCCTTTCTCCACCGAGGAGGTCAAAGCCATCACCAGGGATTGCCCGATCGGCGCGGAGTGCAAACCGCACTTCTATAGACCACACAAGGCCCACCTGGTAAAGGCATCCCAGCCCTTTGAACTCCTGAGCATCGATTTCAAAGGGCTACTCACCTCGACCAATCGAAATGTGTACTTCTTGAACGTCATTGATGAGTTCTCCCGCTTCCCCTTTTCCATCCCGTGCCCTGATATGACCTCCCACACAGTCATCAGAGCCCTGCAGTGTCTCACCCTGTTCGGTTTCCCCAGCTACGTACACAGTGACAGGGGTTCGCCCTTCATGAGTGACGAGCTGCGTCAGTACCTGCTCGACAAGGGCATCGCCTCGAGCAGGACTACCAGCTACAACCCCAGGGGGAATGGACAGGTGGAGAGGGAGAACGCGACGGTCTGGAAGACCGTCCTACTGACCCTCCGGTCCAGAAATCTCCCGACCTCTCACTGGCAGGAGGTCCTCCCCGACGTGCTCCATGCTATTAGGTCCCTCCTGTGCACCGCCACCAACCAGACCCCTCACGAATGACTATTTGTTTTCTCTAGGGGCACTACCACGGGGGCTTCGCTCCCATCCTGGTTGAGGACACCGGGCCCGGTTCTCCTCCGGAAGCACGTCCGAACACACAAAACAGATCCGCTAGTAGAGAGAGTGCTACTACTTAATTCGAATCCCCAATACGCCTTCATTGAATACCCCGACGGCCGTCAGGACACCGTTTCCCTCCGGGACCTGGCGCCTGCAGGATCCAACTCCACCACCACCACCGCCGAGGTACCCCTCACACTACACCCCACCCAACCCCCCACGCCCTGGGCCCTCGAGCCTATAGGTTCCGTGCCATGCTCGGCGCACCCGCGCCTGTAGGTTTCCTGCCCCCCCCAAGTCGCCCATCGCACCGGTCAGGTATGAAGCTCGGACCGAAACACCCCCAGAGTCCGCCCACATACCCACACCGATCGTCACCACCCAGCCACTCGAAGAGGCTGCAACCCCAGTGCTCCGCCGATCCCAAAGGACGACTCGGCCACCGGACCGGCTCAACCTGTAGACCCATCACCCCCGCCGGACTTGATTTTTTTTACAGGGGGTGAATGTGGTGAATTATACTATATTGTAATTCACACTGTATTGCATTGCATTATATTATGTCCTTGTGGGCTCTGTATGTGAGCCGTTGCGTGGCTCTGTCCATAGGGGGAGATGAGGAGCTTGTACAGGGCTCCACCCTTGGCTCCGCCCATGGCTCCGCCCATGGCCCCTCCCACTACCGGAAGTATAAAGTGCTGCAGCCGTAAGCCTGCTCTCAGTTCCTCTGGTCGCAGGCAGGCTCAGTTGTAAGACTATTAAAACCACAGTTTACTTCCAATCGTGTGTCTAGTGAATTGATGGTCACATCAGAGTGTGAAAGTTGGTTTGGGTGAAAAGGGCAGTGCAATTATGGTTGAAGGAAATGGCATGTATCGCAGTGTACTCTCATAATGCGACGGGCAAGATCTCATTCTGTATTTTTGTGTCATATTCACATTCTGCAGATATGACATAGAATGCAAAATTCATTCTGGGGTCGCTTAATAAGACTGACATTTAAAAAGTCCCAAAAATGTCTAGTGACTTTTCACTGTTATAGGGGAACATTTTTGAATTCCCTGCAGAGAATTAGGCAGCTGTAAAGTTCATTGAATGATTTGCTCCCCGTGTTGTTGGCAGATGCTCCTGTATCTATGGCAGCATCAACTTCTGAGCAGTCAACAGTGACTCACACGGGGTTGGTCACCTTGTCCTAATGAGAGCACAAACGTATATTCAGGGTCACCCACCAGTTCGTTGGCTACATTCGCCTTTTGTAGTGGTATGTACACGTGGTAGCCTTCTGGTGGTATTGGTTTTAACAGTTAAATCTTTTGATTGAAGGACAAGTGGCAAGTAACATTCTTCCCTTGACATTCAATGGCATTACCATTTCTGAATACCCTGTCCGACACCATCGACATCACCAAAGTCACATTTTTTTACTAGTTGCCTCACTCACACACAATGTTGATCAATTGTTTCATGCACTTCTTGCATTGTGTATCAGAAGACAATATTATTTATAGTGTGGAGTAGATTATTAGCGCATTATTTGCTAATTCAAAGCTGACTTATGCAAGTACCTAAAATATAATTTCCAATGTGCCACCTCCGTAGTGGAGAGGTAAGGCCTTTTTTCTCCTGTCATTCGTAATTGCAAATTCTGTCATTGAGCCTTCAACAAGCACAAGCAGTTCTGCCAATGTAAAAGAACAATTAATGGTTTGGAGATTATGTTAAAATGTGATAGACTTAGCAGCAACAACACCAGCAGCACAGCAACAATTTGTGATCAAAGATTTGAGATTGTGTTCCTGGGTCAAGCGCACATTACAAATTCTGTGTTTGTAGATGCTTCCTTCTGCAGGACTGATTGTTGCCAAATTCTCCATTTAATCTGGACCTCCACCACTGCGAACAGGGGGGGAGGGGGGTCAGGGCTCCGCAATGAACAGAAACACCTCCTTTACATGGTGCCTTTGTGTGCTGGTAAAACCTAACCTGACTGCTGTTTCGTCTCTTTCCACGGAAGGAATCTAGGAAATAAGCTCATTGCTGCAGCCCGCAAATTAGATTTGATCATGCAAAGAATTCCTTCGGAGACACTGACCACCATATGTGCAATGTATGCTCCACATCAAAATCACCTCAAGAAGCTTTTTGTCTGAATCATTTAACAAACTACTTAACTTACAAAGCATCTGCTGATAGCTGAACATTTACCACAAAACTGTCTGGACATATCCTTGTGGCCACAGTAAAGTCTTTACGTGAAAAAAAACACCCAGGTCTGCACACACTGTTGGATTGTGACTATTTTATTGCCTGACTCCCTCTACTGGCACAAGTACCTCAAGTAAACAATGCACACAATAAAAAAAAGCCATGCACTCGCAATGTACCTGAAACACGTCCGAATGAGGGCACATCCATTTCAAAAGTCGTACATATTACTAAATTTATGTAACCACCTTGTTACCAGATCTTTGCTTTCTACATTACCATTGTGATCACACTGTCACATACTCAATCAGGCGTAAAATGCTTTGGGATGCGCAGAGATTGTGAGAGGTGTTGTATAATTGTTTCTGCCCAAACATCTGTGGCGGCTCAGCCATCTCGTTTGAGTGACTGATGATAGAAATCTTGGGGAGTCACTCAGGGTTGAGGATGACTTGCTTCCACTCCGGGGAGGTGGGTTCTGCAGTGGCTGAAAAGTCCGACCCTGGATCCGCAGACTCAGCCACAGGTTTGGCAAGTGGTGCTTGATAAGGTGGGTAAGTGGGACGCTCTGTATTCTGTGTTCACCTTCCGCTGTTTATGCTTGACCTCCGTGTGCTCCACCGTACGAGGCTCGAGGTGATTGCTGCCTTCACGGATGCTTTCCCTCCAGCTTGTGCGTTCTAGGGCAAGTGATACTCACGTGCCGGTGGGGCATTTATGTAGGGCAGCTCACAGGGTGTCTTTTCAAAAAAATATTCCAATTAAGGGTCAATTTAGAATTGCCAATTCACCTACCCTGCACATCTTAGGGTTGTGGGGGTGAGACCCATGCAGACGCAGGGAGAATGTGCAAACTCCACATTGACGGTGACCCGGGGCCGAGATCAAACCTAGGTCCTCAGCGCAGTGAGGCAGCAGTGCTAACCACCGGTGACCGTGCCGCACTTTTCAGAGTGTCTTTGTGATTGCTTGCCATTTCGAAGCTCGTATAGAACACTTGTTTTGGTAGGGTAGTCTTGTGCCAGGCATGTGGGCAGTCCGCCCATTGCAGCTGGTCGAGTGTGACCAGTGCCTTGATATTGGCCTGGGAGAGGGCGCTCACGTTGGTACGCCTATCCTGCCAGTGGATTTGCAGGATTTTGCAGAGGCAGCATTGGTGATATCTCTCCAAGGATTTGAGGTGTCTGCTGTACATTGTGCATGTTCCTGATGCGTACATGAGGGCAGGGACCAGGTTGCTCTGTAGACCCTGAGCTTGGTGCTGGGTTTGAGATCTTGGTCTTTGAATATTCTGTTAGCACAGGGCTAAATCGCTGGCTTTTAAAGCAGACCAAGGCAGGCCAGCAGCGCGGGTTCAATAGCTGTACCAGCCTCCCTGAACAGGTGCCAGAAAGTGACGACTAGGGGCTTTTCACAGTAACTTCATTTAAAGCCTACTTGTGACAATAAGCGATTTTCATTTCATTTTCATTTCATTTCCTCAGGCGTCCGAAGACTGCATTAGAGCATTGGAGTTGATGTTAGATTTTGTCGCCAATGTCTGCTCGCCGACGCATTCACTGAGGCATATGAGAGAATGGGCCTCAGACTAAACATCCTGAAAAAAAACATTCTCTACCAGCCTGCTCCTGCCACACAAAACTGACCTCCCAACCATAGAGATATACAAATGCTGATATCACAACAACACCTGTCATTGTTTAAATACTAATCATTGACAACTCCACCCCTTCTTTTATTAATTCTATTACAGGTCCCTCAACTCACTGATGTACCGTCAATTACCACGAGACGAGAATGGTGAAACAATCGAGGCTTTATTGCACAAGATGGTGTGCCTCCTGCAGCTGAAACCAGAATGGGAGCAGCGCAGGAGAGCATACACTTTTATACGCCGCCTGCTGGGAGGAGCCAGCAGGCTGGGATTTACTGTGGTACCTGTAATACAGTGGCAGTACTGTAATACATGCAATGAGTTAACAGTGATGTTTACCACATTCACCCCCTGTTTAAAAAAGAGTCTGGCGGGAGTGAAGAAAACATTTCAGATTGAGTCTGTCGGAGGCTCTGACCCTCCGCTGCGATCGTCTCAGTCCTGGTGGTGGTGTGGGTGCCGATGTGGTCACCTGCGACTCCGGGAGCGTGTCGTCCTCTCCTTCGTCACCCTTCGAGGATCCAGTGAGGGGACAGATCCTGCTGGGGTGAGGGCGCGTTGAGGTTCGCTGGTGGGAGGTTGGGTGGCGCAGGGGTGAACGAGGCAACCGGGTGGGGGGGGGGGGAGGAGCGGTATCAGGTTGGGGGTTGTGGGTGGGGACCCAGCAGGTGCCAGGTCCCAGAGGGAGACTGTGTCCTGTCGCCCATCGGGGTGTGCCACGTAGGCATACTGTTGGTTTGCATGGAGGAGATCCGATTTATGGCTCTGCACATGTTTCCGGAGGAGGACGGGTCCAGGAACTGTCAGCCATATTGGGAGCGAGAATCCGGAGGTGGACTTCCTAGGGAAGGCAAACACACGTTTGTGAGGGGTCTCATTAGTAGCGGTGCACAGGAGCGACCGGATGGAGTGGAGCGCGTGGGGAGGACCTCCTGCCAGCGGGAGACCGGGGTCTCATAGGTAGCGGTGCACAGGAGCGACCGGATGGAGTGGAGTGCGTGGGGAGGACCTCCTGCCAGAGGGAGACCGGGATATTTCTAGACCGAAGGGCCAGCAGGACGGCCTTTCAGACCATCCATTCTCCCGCTCCACCTGCCCGCTTCCCCGGGGGCTGTAGCTGGTTGTCCTGCTCAAGGTGATGCCCTTGCTGAGCAGGAACTGACACAGCTCATCACTCATGAACGAGGATCCCCGATCGCTGTGGATGTAGGTGGGGAAACCAAACAGAGTGAAGATGCTATGCAGGGCCTTGATGACCGTGGCAGAAGTCATGTCGGGGCATGGGATGGCGAAAGGGAAACGGGAGTACTCATCAATGACGTTGAGGAAGTACACGTTGCGGTCGGTGGAGGAGAGGGGCCCTTTGAAGTCCATGCTGAGGCGCTCAAAGGGGCGGGAGGCCTTCACCAGGTGCACTCTATCTGGCCGGTAGAAGTGCGGCTTGCACTCTGCGCAGACTTGGCAGTCTCTGGTTACGGTCCTGACCTCCTCAATGGAGTAGGGCAGGTTGCGGGCCTTGACAAAATTGAAGAACCGGGTGACCCCGGGTGGCAGAGGTCATAGTGGAGAGCCCGGAGTCGGTCCACTTGTGCGCTGGCACATGTGCCGCGGGATAGGGCATCCGGGGGCTCATTGAGCTTCTCCGGGCGACACAAGGTCTCATAGTGACAGGTGGAGAGCACAATCCTCCACCTCGAGATCTTGTCATTTTTGATCTTGCCCCGCTGCGTATTGTTGAACATAAAGGCAACCGACCGTGAATCTCCTGCCGACCAGGTAATGCCGCCAATGTCGCACAGCTTCCACAATAGCTTGGGCCTCCTTTTCGACAGAGGAGTGCCGAATTTCGGAGGCATGGAGGGTGCGGGAAAAGAAAACCATGGGTCTGCCCGCCTGGTTGATGGTGGCGGCCAGAGCTACGTCTGATGCATCGCTCTCCACCTGAAAGGGGAGGGTCTCGTCGACTGCATGCATCGTGGCCTTGGCGATGTCTGCCTTGATGTGGTTGAAGGCCTGACAGGCCTCAGCTGTCAGGGGTAAAACTGTGGACTTGATGAGTGGGCGGGCCTTGTCCACATAATTAGGGACCCACTGGGTGCAATACTAGAAAAACCCCAGGCATCGTTTCAGGGCCTTGGGGCAGTGGGGGAGAGGGAGCTCCAGGAGGGGGCGCATGCAGTCGGGGTCGGGCCCTAGGATGGCTAAGCGGTTGGTGCGGAACACACATTTCTCCTTATTGAGGTGAGGTTAAGGAGTTTGGCGGTATGGAGGAATTTTTGAAGGTTTGCGTCGTGGTCCTGCTGATCATGGCCGCCAATGGTGACATTATCTAGGTACGGAAAGGTGGTCCGCAGCCCGTGCTGGTCAACCATTCGGTCCATCTCTCGCTGGAAGACCGAGACCCCATTGGTGACGCCGAAGGGAACTCTAAGGAAATGATAGAGGTAGCCATCTGCTTTGAATGCAGTGTATTGGTGGTCCTCCGGGTGGATGGGGAGCTGGTGGTAGGCGGACTTCAAGTCTACTGTGGCGAGGACTCAATACTGCGCAATCTGATTGACCATGTCAGATATGCGTGGGAGGGAGTACGCGTCACGCTGCGTGTACCGGTTGATGGTCTGACTGCAGTCAATGACCATCCTTTGCTTCTCCCCAGTCTTCACTACCACCACTTGAGCTCTCCTGGGGCTGTTACTGTCCTCAATGATCCCCTCCCGCAGGAGCCGTTGGACCTCTGACTTGATAAAGGTCCTGTCCTGCGCACTGTTCCTGCGTCTGCTCCTAGTGGCGATGGGCTTGCACTCCGGGGTGAGGTTTGCAAACAATGAAGGTGGATCGACCTTCAGGGCCGTGAGGCATCAGACGGTGAGAAGGGGCAGGGTCCGCTGAATTTCAAAGGAAGGCTTTGGAGATGGCATTGAAAATCAAGACCTAGTAACAGGGCAGGGCAGAGATGGGGGAGGACGTAGAGCCTGAAGTTGCTGAACTCTAAGCCCTAAAAGGTGAGGGTCGCGACACAGTACCCCCGGATTTCCACGGAATGGGATCTGGAGGCCAGGGAGATTTTCTGGGTGACGGGAAGTACCTTCCCGTAGCAGGGTGGATGAAACTCTCTGTGTTCCCGGAGTCAAAGAGGCAGGTCATCTCGTGCCCGTTGATCTTTACTGTCGTCGTAGTGGTCGTGAGGTTGCGGGGCCGAGACTGATTCAGGGTGATGGAGGTGAGCTGCGGACAATGTTGGGAGGTCCTGGGCTGATCAGCGGTAGTGGAGGTATCAGCAGGCAGCGAACGGCCAGACGAGCAGGGGTCCTGCGGCGCGGTCCAAAATGGCGCTGAATATGGCGGCGCCCACGGGGCACACATGGCGTGCGGCATCAAAGATGGCGGCGCCCAAGGGCCGCACGTGGCTTGTGGTGGAGAAGATGGCGGTGCCACTGGATCACACGTGGGGAGTGTAGCAATGCCGGGCCTGGAAACAACGGCGACCAACCGCTGTCATAATATATATCAATATATCATGGTGCAGACACACACTGATGGACACACACAGGGACCAATCAACATGTACAAACACCGCAGCCAATCACCAGTTAGAATACACACACTATAAAGGCAGAGGGCACCACGGTTCCCGCTCATTCTAGGTGCTGCCTCTGGGTGTAACAGGAACTTATTCTGCTGATGGAACCATTAATTCACCATACACGTGTTTCCGATATGAATCTAGGCTTTAATCGACTTACTTCAGAGCCAGCCTGTTACCCGTTGATGAACTTTTAGAGAACTCAGGCTGACTCTGGACAAGGGTATTTATACAGCTGCACTAGGGGGAGGAGTTGTGGGCGGAGCCAAGGGTGGAGCCCAGTACAAGTTCCTGAGTACTCCCAGAGCTACTCCCCCTAGTGGTAGGAAAGCACTACTGCGCTTACAAAGACAGTGTGAATTATCATATACATCTATATATTACATTCACCACATCAGCCAAGCACGGACTCACAACACGTGCTGAGAGAATCAACTGATTCGGACAAGGCTTAGGTCTTTAGTTTAAGTTAGCATAATTTAGACCCACAGTCATCGTGTGTTAGTTAGTTAGAAATAGTTAATAAAATTGAGTTGAACCTTCATCAGTGTTGGAAGTGTCTGTTCATCTCTCAAGTCTACACTAGCCAACACTTCACTGGCAAACGGAAACAAAGTGGCCGTTCTTCCCGCACACGTTGCAGGTCGTGCTCCGCGCCGGGCAGCGCTGCCTGGGATGTTTGCAGTGGCCACAAAAATAACATTTGGGCCCTCCGGAGTTGGCTGGCTGCCGCGCGCGCAGGCTTGCGTTGTACTCGAGTCGGCAGCTGGTGGGGCCCACAATGCCCACAAGGGTGCCCTGCGGTCGGAGCTGTAGGCCTCCAGACTACGGGAGGCCACTTCTAGGGAATTAGAAAGCTGCCTAGTCTCTGCAAGATCGAGCGTACCCCCTTTCAATAGTCGCTGGCGAATGTATATAGACTTCATGCCCGTGATATAGCGTCTCTGATTAGTAGTTCGGTGTGTTGGACTGCCGAAACTGCCTGGCAGTCACAGTTCCTACCAAGAATCTGTAGAGCCCACAAGAAATCGTCCAGAGTCTCCCTCGGGAGTTGCCGTCTCGTGGCCAGGAGGTGCCTGGCGTACACTGATTCACCGACTTAATATAATGTCCCTTTAGTAGCGTCATCGCTTCTGTGTAGGTGGGCGCATCCCGGATGAGAGGAAAAACTTGAGGGCTCACCCGTGAGTAGAGGACTTGGAGCTTCTGCGAGTCCGAGAGTTCTTCAGTGGCTGCACTGAGGTAGCCTTCAAAGCAGGCTAGCCAGTGGTCGAAGATGGACGTGGCGTTGGCTGCGCGAGGGCTCAGCTCCAGGCGATCAGGCTTGATAAAGATATTCATCTTTTAAAATCTTGTGCAATAAATTGATGTACCGTCAAATACCACGAGACGAGAATGGTGAAACAATCGAGACTTTATTGCACACGGTGTTGTGCCTCCTGCAGCTGGAACCAGAATGGGAGCAGCGCAGGAGAGCAGATACTTTTATACGCCGCCTGCTGGGAGGAGCCAGCAGGCTGGGATTTACTGTGGTACCTGTAATACAGTGGCAGTACCGTAATACATACAATGTGTTACCAGTGGTGTTTGTCACACTCACTTCAAAACCAGAGCAGATTTACCAGAATTGATGTTTGTGTTTCTTGACACCTCTCAACTAACCACTTTACGAGGGGATCAATCATGTTCCTCCTCTCTGGACACATTCATGTACATTGTACTTTTATGGCAAGTTATGCAAAACTGCGGAGAGTACAGTCGACTCTTCTAATTTTAAATTCATCCAAGAGATTATAATCTGACTTTATTGAGCAAAATAATTGCCTTGCGGTTTTGCTTTTGTTTCATTTGGTTTATGGATATCTCAAATATTCTTTGAGTGAAGAATGATTTTTAATTAGCAGAAATAGTCTGTCAGTCAAGGATGTGGTTATCCTGATGTTTTACTTCAATGCAAAGTTGTTTCTGCTGCACATTAATATGAAAGTAGCACCTTAACTCCAAAATTAGGCCTCAATCTGACTTTAGTTGCATTGTGTAGTTGGTAGTTTAGAAATCTCTAGTTTTAGCGTGGCTATCATTTTGGAATTTGAATTCATATGTTCTTAAGCATTTTGTGCTAAATTGATAGAAGCCATTTTAGTAAAATCTAAACCAGTATTAGTGGAAACCAACCAGATTAGTTAAGTAGACAGCTTTAATTGTGAGACAATTAAAGTGTAAGTAATTCATTAATAGATATGTTAGATACGCTGTAAATGTAATTTGGAATACAAAAGTTTAGAACTTTTATTATTCCAAACATATTAACACTTGATTATTAATACAGATTCTGAAAATTCTGATGGAAATTATAAGCCTGTGCCCTTCTCAGACAAACAGAAAAAAAACCATGATTTGTTAACCTGGATTGGGAGGAATGAATAGGCTCCCACTCAAGATGTCTCAAATGTAAGAGGCAGATGGCTATGTTAATCAATTATTGGTTGAAAATCGGACTGCCTCAAAATAAGAGATATAGTTCGAGAAGACGCATTGCCTTAAAGCTGAGACACTGTATAATTAACTAAAAACCAGCGGGTGAACCCTTATTTCTTTTTTGACAAGATGTGGAGATGCTGGCATTGGACTGGGGTGGGCACAAGAAGAAGTCTTACAATACCAGGTTAAAGTCCAACAGGTTTATTTGGAATCACTAGCTTTCGGAGCACTGCTCCTTCCTCAGGTGAGTCATCCGATGAAGGAGTTGCACTCGGAAAGCAAATGATTCCAAATAAACCTGTTGGACTTTAACCTGACATTGTAAGATTTCATTATTGACAAATTATAGACCAATTGGCTATTTTCCAACAATGGACTAGGGTGGGCTTTCAATATTTTTAAGGTATAAAAGAAGCGGTCTCGAGAAGCTATTTTGGCACAGAGAAAGATGTCGGGTCATGTAGGGAGAGATGGTGAATGAAAGATGTGGGTAGAGAGAAGCGGAGAGAGTGATGTTTATGATGTGCCCTCAACCAACACAAGACGAGTAGTGAATGAAACTGAGGCTTTAATAAGCTAAACAGAAAGCCTCCTGGCCTCTGATCCAGATCTGGGACAGGGCCGGAGGTCGGCCATCTTTATACCAAGCCCGAGGGGAGACGGAGCCATCAGGCAGTGGTTTACCACATTACATGTAATACAGTAACAGCTTACCACAATACATCTAATATACTAACAGTGGTTTACCACAGTTTACAGAAAGGTTTTGTGAGGTGTCGTTTGATGAGACCATCAATTCACGCGACACGTGGTTAGAAGTGAACAGTGGTTTTAATCGTCTTACAACAGAGCCTGCCTATGACAAGATGAACTCCAGATGAACTGGCAGGCAGGCTCTCAGCATCAACCTTTATACTTCCGGTTAGGGGGAGGAGCCGTGGGTGGAGCCAAGGGTGGAGCCCAGTACAAACTCCCGTACACTCCCAGTGTATCTCCCCCTAGTGGCAGAGCAGAGCAACTGCTCGTGTGCTGAGTTTACAGAGACATAGTACAACATGTGTAATACAGTGTGAATTACGCTACTGTGATTCACCACATTCACCCCCTGTAAAAAAATCAAGTACGGCGGGGGTGGTGGCTTACAGATTTAGTCTGTCCGGTGGCCGAGTTGTCCGCTGTGATCAGCGGAGCACCGGGGTTGCAGCCACCTTCTGGTGGCTGGATGAGCACCGGCGGTTGGGGTACGATGGCGGACTCCGGGGGCGATTCCACCCGAGCTTCGTACCCGTCTGGTTCGACTGGGGACTGGGGGCGCTGGGAGCTAGCTGGCGCGGGCGAGCAAAAAAAATGCAGCAAACTGGTAGGTGCGGGGGTATGGGGGGCGAGTTGGGTGGGATATAGAGTGAGGGGTACCTCGGCGGTGGTAGTGGGGGGTTGGATCCTGTAGGTGCTAGGTCCCGGAGGGATACAGTGTCCTGACGGCCGTCAGGGAACTCTATGAAGGCGTACTGGGGGTTCGAATGTAGTAGGAGCACTTTCTCTACGAGTGGGTCAGTTTTGTGCGCCCTGACGTGCTTCCGGAGGAGTACTGGGCCCGGTGTCTGCAACCATGCCGGGAGCGAAATCCCCGTGGTAGTGCCCCTGGAAAAAATAAAGAGCCGCTCGTGAGGGGTCTGGTTGGTAGCGGTACATAAGAGGGACCTAATAGCGTGGACCGCGTCGGGGAGGACTTCTTGCCAATGGGAGATCGGGAGATTCCTGGACTGGAGGGTCAGTTGGACGGTCTTCCAGACCATCGCATTCTCCCTCTCCACCTGCCAGTTCCCCCTGGGGTTATAGCCCTTGCCGAGCAGGTACTGACGCAGCTCGTCGCTCATAAAGGATGAACCCCGGTCGCTGTGTACATAGCTGGGGAAACTAAACAGGATGAAGATACTATGCAGGGCCCTAATGACTGTGTGGGAGGTCATAGCGGGCACGGGATAGCAAAGGGAAAACGGGAGAACTCGTCTATGACATTCAGGAAGTACACATTCCTGTTAGTCGAGGGGAGAGGCCCTTTGAAATCGATAGCGAGGCGTTCAAAGGGCCTAGAAGCCTTGACCAGGTGGGCCCTGTCTGGTCTGTTGAAGTGCGGTTTGCACTCCGCGCAGATCGGGCAATCCCTGGTGATGGCTTTTACCTCCTCGGTGGAGAAAGGCAGATTTCGGGCTTTAATGTAGTGGGCGAGCCGGGTGACCCCTGGGTGGCAGAGGTCATTGTGGATGGCTTTTAAGCGGTCGCTCTGTGCGCTGGCACACGTCCCGCGGAACAGGTCATCTGGGGGCTCATTGAGCTTCCCCGGTCGATACATAATATCATATTTGTAGGTGGAGAGTTCGATCCTCCACCTCAGAATTTTGTCATTTTTAATGTTGCCCCTTTGCGAGTTGTCAAACATGAAGGCAACCGATCTTTGGTCGCTGATGAGGGTGAACCTTCTACCTGCAGGGGAAAAAGTGTGGCCTTAAAGTGTGGGCGGGCTTTGTCCGCATATTGAGGGACCCACTGGGCATAATACGAAAAGAATCCCAAGCACCGTTTGAGGGCCTTGGGACAATGAGGGAGAGGGAGTTCTAAGAGGGGGCATACGGTCCGGGTCGGGACCCAGGACTCCGTTTTCCACGACATTGCCGAGGATGGCTAGTCTGGTTGTGTGGAAAACGCATTCCTCCTTGTTGTATGTGAGGTTAAGCTTCTGGGCCATCTGGAGAAATCGGTTGAGGTTGGCATCATGGTCCTGTTGGTCATAGCCGCAGATGGTGATGTTATCCAAGTACGGAAATGTGGCCCATGGCCCATACTGGTCCACCATTCGGTCCATTGCTCGTTGGAACACCAAAACCCCATTCGCGATGCCAAAGGGGACCCGGAGGAAGTGGAAGAGGCGGCCATCGGCCTCGAATGCCGTGTAGTGGCGGTCCTCCGGGCGGATTGGGAGTTGGTGGTATGCAGACTTCAGATCCACCGTGGAAAAAATCCGATACTGGGCGATCTGATTCACCATGTCTGCAATCCTGGGGAGGGGGTACGCGTCGAGGAGCGTAAACCGATTAATAGTCTGACTATAGTCTATGACCATGCAGAATTTCCCCCCGGTCTTGACGACCACCACCTGAGCTCTCCAGGAACTGTTACTGGCCTCTATGATCCCCTCACGTAAAAGCCTCCGGACCTCGGATCGAATGAACACCCTGTCCTGTAGGCTGTACCGCCTGCTGCGAATGGCTACGGGTTTACAGTCCAGAGTGAGGTTGGCAAAGAGAGGAGGGGGGGAGATTTGCAGCGTGGCTAGGCTGCAGTTAGTGAGTGGGGGTAGGGGTCCGCCGAAGCTGAGGGTGAGACTCTTGAGATTGCATTGAAAGTCGAGTCCCAATAAGAGTGGGGCGCAGAGTACGGGCAGGACGTATAGTTGGAAATTAGAATAGCTAGCGCCTTGGATTGTTAGAGTTGCGACGGTGCGCCCTTGGATATGGACAGAGTGGGAACCCGAAGTGAGGGAGATAGTTTGCCGTGCAGGGAAAACGGGGAACGAACAGCGTCTTACCAGATCTGGGTGTACAAAGCTCTCAGTGCTCCCGGAGTAGAAAAGGCACGGTGTACTGTACCCGTTGATTTGGAGCGGCGTCATAGAGTCGTGGAGATGCTTTGGGCGCCTTTTACTGCAAATGGGCACTTTTCATTTTATTTTTCTGACTTGATACCTTTTTAATAGTTAATAAACTTTCTGAATTCACCATTTAAAGTGTTAAAGTGTCAAGGTAACATTATGTGCGGGTGTCTGGCAAAAAGTGTCTAAAATCCAGTGAGCAGAGGACTGTGACCGGGACTGCGTGGGCAGGGCATGTTGGATAGAAGGGAAGGTGTGGGAGGCAGGGAGAGAGAGGAGGAGCTATGGGGGAATGCGTTGTTGCGGGGGTGGAAGACACTGCTGTTTGTCAGTTTCACACCCTCTCCAATTCCTTACAGATACTACATGGAATGGGTGATATCTTGGACCCCGGGGAGGTGCCCTTGTGGTGCTGCTGGCAGGCCAGGCAACCAGACGCCGGGGAAGGCGACAGTGGTAGCAGGGTTGACAGAAGTTCAAGGCGGCGGCCCAAGTGCAGGACCCAGAGAGGGAGGTCCATGATGGCCCAAGGTGTACAGGCGGCGCTGGTCTTTGCTGCAGGAGGCTCCCCCTCAACAAGGGGGCGGTGTGGTACCTGTGCCATGTCCTTGCAGACCTCGTACCACGTGGAGGAGGAGGAGGACACCTGGTCCCAGTGGCTGTCAAGGTCACTGCAGCCCTGAACTCCTACTCCTCAGGATCATTCCCGGGCTCGAGCGGGGAGGTACGCGCATCTCACAAGCTACAGGCCGCAAGTGCATTTGTAGGTCACAGATGCCCTGTTTGCTCATCGCCATCAAGGACAGTCACCTCAGCACTTTGTTTTACCTCAAGCCCACGGATAACCTCACAATGCTCCACATCTCCAGATTCTACCCCACACACATTAAAGAAGTCATCCACTATGGATAAGCCCTCTGTATACACAGGATCTGCGCAGATGAGGAGGAACGTAACTGACATCTACAGACACTGAAAGACGCCCTTGTAAGAACAGGATATGGCGCTTGACTTATCGATCTACAGTTCCAATGCGCCACAGCAAAATACTGCACCGACCTCCTCAGAAGACAAACATGAGACAAAAATGACAAAAAAGTACCCTTTGTCGTCCAAAACTTCCCCAGAGTGGAGAAACTGCCTTCAACATGTCATCGATGAAGACAAATCTTTAAAGGCCATCCCCACACTCCCACTACTTGCCTTCAAATAACCGCGTTACCTCAAACAGAGCATTGTTTGCAGCAAACAATTTCATTGGTTCCAGACGATCAAACTGCAGTTGCCATCCCATTAGGATAAGCTTTCATCATAAACTGTGGGCTGTTTTGGTATGTCAGCAGAAATGTGTCCAGATGCTCTAGAATAGAGGAATGTCCTTGCGATGACCTTAAAGCACGTTTCATGGTTTGAACAAATCTCTCTACTAATCCATTGGTGGATGGATGTTATGGTGCTGATGTGATGAATTCCACCACATCTCAAAAAATGATCAAAGTCCAACAGACAAATGAGGTGCATTTTCTGTCACAGATTGTTCTGGTGACCCATAAAGACTGAACATTTCTCTTAGCCTTTGCATTGTTCTCTCAGCACTAATAGAGGACATCACTGGCACCGTGGCCATTTGGAATGTGCATCCATTTGAAGGAACATTGTTCCTTCAAATGGACCAGCAAAATTGACATGGATGGACTGCCAAGGGTTTTCTTCAAAAGACCATTGCCATGCAAGGTAGATTTTCAAAATGAATGTCATATTTGTGAGTATTCAACATGAATGTCCAAATGCTGCAGCTTGTTTGCAGCTAAAGAAGCAATACATGTGTGTGGATCGAATATAGAGGTGAGCGGTCAATAATCAATCAAGAGTCTGAATTTCTGGATTCCGAAAATGATCCCCAGTACTTCATGTTCAATTTAAGCATTTTGGCTCTCTGCTTTACCTAACGTCCGTGCAGCGAATGCTATGGGCCTCTCCACACCAGAGGGCATTATGTGTGAGGCAGCAGCTCCAACTCCATGAAGTAACGCAGCACATGCAAGTTGTAGAGGTAATGATGTGACCATCAATTCACTCGGAACACAATTGGAAGTAAACTGTGGTTTTAATAGTCTTACAACTGAGCCTGCCTGCGACCAGAAGAACTGAGGGCAGGCTCACACGGCTGCAGCACTTTATACCTCTGGTAGTGGGAGGGGCCATGAGCGGAGCCATGGCCGGAGCCAAGGGTGGTGCCCTGTACAAGCTCCTCATCTCCCCCTATGGGCAGAGCCACGCAATGGCTCACAGACAGAGTCCACAAGGACACAATACCATACAATACAATACAGTGTGAATTACATTCAGCACAGGTAAGAAGGTGTTAAAATGTGTCATTACCTTGGGAATCTATCAGTGCTGCTTTAGTCTTCTTGAATGCAGCATCACAGGCGTCTGTCCATTTCAAGGCTTATTCTGACACAGACGCTCATGGAGGGGTTTCTGCAAGGTTGCCTGCTCTGGTATGAATCTCCCACAATAATTCAATAGCCCGAAGATCGTGCAAAGCTGACAGATGATCTTTTTTTTAAAAGATAAATTTAGAGTACCCAATTCATTTTTTTCAATTCAGGGGCAACTTAGCATGGCCAATTCACCTACCTTGCACATCTTTGGATTGTGGGGGCAAAACCCACGCAAACACATGGAGAAGGTGCAAACTCCACACAGATAGTGACCCAGAGCTGGGATTGAACCTGGGAGCTCAGTGTCATGAAGCAGCATTGCTAACCACTGCACCACCGTGCTGCCATATCTGTCAAAGTTCTTGTGACTTCTCATCAATGTGCATTTGTAAGTATGCCTGGCATGGATTTATTTGAATGAATTTCTGTCCACCAGCCAGGCCAGCTAAAACGTCCTCAATTCGGGGAAGTGGATATTGTTCAGCACACAGCACAGGGTGAACAGTAACCTTGAAATCCCCACAGATGTGTATAGAACTGTCTTACTTGAGCACTGGAACAATGGGTGTCACCCATGCACTATGGGGTACCCTATCTTGTCTGGACATTCCAGGTCAGCTCCAACGTTTGGTCATATGGTAGAAGGCACAGTTCTGGCCTTCAGAAATGTTGGTTGTGAGTCAGCTTTGATTTTCAATTTTACAGTAATCCCCTTTATGCTTCCCAAATTTCCTTTGGAAACAACAGCATATTTTGAATTAACAGTGTCAGACCAGTTTCTTCTGTTGCAATGCAATGTACCTGCCCAGTTTAACTGGATCTTCTCCATCCATGACCATCCAACTAAAGCTGGGTAGTTGCCTTTCACCACAAACAGTGATAACAGTCTGTTCATTTAGTTTGACGTTAACGTCTGCTCTACCCATCATAGGTACAGATTTCCCCATATTTGTTTTCAGAAAAATCTTTGTTGGCATCAAGGGAAGATGTTTAAGCTTTTCCTTCTACAGAGCATCAACAAGCAAAAAAACTGCTGTCCCCGTATCCAGCTTCTTCTTGTTACGCCAGACTGCAGAAGTCTTTTTCGCTGGTTTGCTTTTGTGATTCAGTGCTTGTTTTGTGTTTTTACAGGCATGCTCAGTACGACTCTTTTCGCCACGTTGACAGCATTCAAGGTCTCTCACCAACATTCAGATGGATGGTGGCCAGGCTTTCCACAACGGTAACATTCTTGGCTACTTGTTATCTTGTGTGCATGCTCAAGTGTCACGTTATGCACTTGTGTTGATGCATTCAGCTTATCTGCTTCTTTTGTAGCCAGCTCCATGGAGACCCAGCGAGACCTTGGTGTCCTCGCGCATCAATCACTGAAAGTAAGCGTGCAGGTACAGCAGGCAGTAAAGAAGGAAAATGGTATGTTGGCCTTCATAGTGAGAGGATTTGAGTATCGAAATAGAGATGTTTTACTGCAATTGTACAGGGCATTAGTGAGGCCATAGCTGGAGTACTGTGTGCAGGAAGGATGTTCCTGCTATGGAGGGAGTGCAGCGAACGCTTACCAGACTGATTCCTGGGATGACGGGACTGTCATGTGAGGAGGGGCTAAATCAGTTAGGATTATATTCGTCGGAGTTTAGAAGAGTGAGGGGATCTTATAGAAACTTATAAAATTCTAACAGGATTAGACAGGGTAGATTGCGAAAGAATGTTCCCAATGTTGAGGGAGTCCAGAACCAGGGGTCATTGTTTGAGGATAAGGGTAAATCTCACCTCACCGAGGTGAGGAGAAATTTCTTTACCCAGAGAGTGATGAATCTGGAATTCACTACCACAGAAAGTAGTTGAGGCCAAAGAGTTGTGTAATTTCAAGAAGGAATTAGATATAGCTCTTGGGGCTAAAGGATTCAAGAGATATGTGGGGAAAATGGTATCAGGGTATTGAACTTGATGATCAGCCATGATCATAATGAATGGCAGAGCAGGCTCGGAGGGCCGAATGGCCTCCTCCTGCTTTTATTTTCTATGTATCTTTCTATGACTACAGTCTCTATGGCTTTCCGCAAAGTGAGTTCAGTCTCTGTCAGGGGACATTTTTTATTATGAAGGCCACACAGACCAACCTGTTCTGGAAGAGATCATTCAGTATTTCATTGAATTCACGATGTTCAGTCAACTTTTTAAGTACTGCCACTTACTGAGCAAGTGTTCTCCCTCTTCTTGGTTTCCTTTCTGGACACTATATTTTTCTGCTTTGACAAGTGGTTATTACGATTTTGTGCCTGGTTTATCAGGCATGACCAAATCTCTTAACAATCCAAAAGATTGTTGGTGATAGGAAGTGGCCTAGTGGTATTATCACTGGACTGATACTCTGGGAAGCTGGGTTCAAATCTCACAATGGCAGATGGTGAATTTTGACTTCAATAGAAACCTACAAAACTGTTGTCAATTGTCCTAAAAACCCATCTGGTTCACTAATGTCCTGCAGGGAAGGCAACTTGCCACCCTTACCTGGTCTGACCTACATGTGACTCCAGATCCACAGCAATGTGGGTTGTAGTGTAGGATTGCCATTGTTCAACGTTCTTATCAAAATGTTGGGCTGGTAAGTCTTTTATTTTCTTTTCTTTGTCAGTTTTAAATGCGTTGAAATGCATTGCCGTTTTAAAGATGTTGCCACTTTACGAGCGGGAAGGGAACCGATTTATTTTTTACTTTAAGCTGTCACTTCAGCTGCTGGCCCTCTCTGTGTGTTTTCCACACTTGCCAGGGTTTGGCGGATTGACTGGCAACATGGCTGCTCTCTGTTTTAAAACGTTTAAAAGCCTTCTTTCTTGCTGGTTAAGCACAGCAACAATCTCTGTTCTCTTTTTCTGAGTGGTTGGAGAGGTTTTTTTTTCTCTCTTTACTCGACTTCACTCACTATGTTTCCCGTGTTTCAGGAGTCCCAGTGGTGGGCTCAGAGCTCGATTGGGACCCTTATTTCCCCCAAGTAATTTATTTTTACTAGCTTTTTCCTGTTACTATTATTATTCTTTGAATGTTCAAGCGCTTCAGATTGCAATTTGCTTCTTTGTCAAAATCTTTTCAACAGCTGCAATTCTTTTTTTTAACTCGTTGTTATACTCTGCAGTTGTCTTTTATTTTTAAAGTATGCAGGTTTCTTTATGTTTCAAACTCTGCAGGTCTGGGCAGCACGGTAGCACAAGTGGCTAGCACTGTGGCTTCACAGTACCAGGGTCCCAGGTTTGATTCCCCGCTGGGTCACTGTCTGTGGGGAGTCTGCACGTTCTCCCCATGTCTGCGTGGATTTCCTCCGGGTGCTCCGGTTTCCTCCCATGGTCCAAAGACGTGCAGGTTAGGTGGATTGGCCATTCTAAATTGCCCTTAGTGACCAAAAAGGTTAGGACGGGTTGTTGTGTTACAGGGATAGGGTGGAAGTGAGGGCTTAAGTGGGTCGGTGCAGACTCGATGGGCCGAATGGCCTCCTTTTGCACTGTATGTTCTATGTTAACTGCAGTGTAGTAAAAATCCAACATGTGGTTAGCTGAAAAATATTAAGTTTCCTTACTTTAGTTTCGAGTGGCATTTCATAAAGTTCCGCCATCTCCGTCACCAGTTTGTTGTGTTTTTGATCCTGGTACCTTTCAAGATCAATCAGTTCACATGTCAGAACAGGCGGTGACTAACATTACAACAGGGCAGCATTCCCTGGTTGTTCACGTTGGCGGATTCATCCAGTTATGCCAGGGGTGGGCAAACTTTTCCGTGCAAGGGCCACATTCAGAAATTCACAATTCACAAAGGGCCGCATAGTATATTAAGTAAAATAATTACTTCACCCGGTTATGATTCTGGGCGCCTCATATAGAACATAGAACAGTACAGCACAGAACAGGCCCTTCGGCCCTCGACGTTGTGTCGAGCAATGATCACCCTACTCAAGTCAACGTATCCACCCTATACCAGTAAGTAACCCAACAGCCCCCCCCCCCTATTAACCTTAAAAAAAATTTTTTTTTAAAAAAACAAAATTTTTTTAAAAAAAAATTTTTTTTTTTTTTTTAATGACTTGGTGGGCCGCAGAGCGGGCCGTAGTTTGCCCACCCCTGAGTTATGCCAATGGGGCATCGCCATCGTGGATTTCACAGCAGCGAGGGGTGCATTCAATGGGAAACCCCATTGACAAGAACTGGACCAGAATATCCCACCGCCAGCTGCTGGCAAGCTGCCCTCAGTCACTGCAGAACACACCGGTGTGTATCTGTGCTCTGTTCACTCGGTTGTGCTCCTGAATCCAAAAAAGAACCCGCGACAGACCATGTGGGTGTATCTTTACTGGCAGAGGTGGATGATGAGGCATGTTATGTTATGCTGTTTGATTAACATAAGTTCCTACTGACCGTAGACAATGTTGAAAGACACTCCAGTCCTTGAAGAAAGTTGAAAGGATTTATTCGGTAACAATAACTAGATTAATGAGTTCGACACTCTGCTGATCTAACTCTAGTAATTCAGTGATAATGACTAACTGGACAACTGGGATCTAGGCCACATGTGGTGACCCAGCCTGAGATCTAAACTATTCTGGTGCTAATCCTACAGTCCCTGCCAGGAGTGAGAGGGTCTAGTGTGTGTCTGGTTTTATAATGAGTTGTGTAATGCCCTCTAGTGGTCAGCCTACATAGCATTACAAGGCACATGATGGTGCATTCTTTTGGGCAGTGCCTTCATTATCCCAGAGGTGGAATCTTCTGTCTCCTGCCATGACTGTGGCCTGGTCCTTGGATGAGGATGGCCTAAAGTGAAGAACAACCAGAATCGGATTAGGAATTGCAGTGTGAACAGTTCACATTTCGTCACATCTATCCTGTGTGCCCATATGCCACCTCTAGGTCGGTTGCCTCTCCTTCCTCTTGCCGAGCTGGCCCAGCCTCACCACCTGCAATGGATTCCCCCTCCCCACTTCCTTGGCGATCTCCATCGTGTTTTCCTTGGCTGCTGAGGCGGAGTAGGCCACTCTGCCCCTCAAGTTTGCTCCGCCATTCAACAAATCGTGGTTTGGGCAGCACGGTGGCTCAGTGGTTAGCATTGCTGCCTACAGCGCTGAGGACCTGGGTTCGAATCCCGGCCCTGGGTCACTGACCTTGTGGAGTTTGCACATTCTCCCCGTGTCTGCGTGGGTTTCACCCCCACAACCCAAAGATGTGCAGGGTAGGCGGATTAGCCACGCTAAATTGTCCCTTAATTGGAAAAAAATAATTGGGTACTCTAAATTTATTTTTTATAAAACCAAATCACGGTTGATCTGATTAGAACCTCAATCCCACCTTGTTGAATCGAACGCGAGACGAGTTGCTGTACAAAAGTTAGGCTTTAATAGGCTAGAACTTAGCCCTGCGGTCGACTACAGTAAATGGACAACCGCCGGACATTCTGACTATTTATACCTCGTTATGGAGGCGTGGTTAACTCAGCCTCTCGACCAAACGGAGAGCCGTCACATGACTGGTCTCAACCAATCGGTCGAGAGGCACATGACCGACCAGGGCCAATGGTAAGCCGGTGTTCTGCACCAATGGCAGACAGCTATGCAAATCATACCACCACACCCCCCGATAACCTTTCACCCCCTTGTTCATCAAGAATCTATCTAGCTATGCCTTAAAAATATCCAAAGATTCTGCTTACACTACCTTTTGACGAAGAGAGTTCCAGAGGCTCATGACTCTCTGAGAGAAAGAAATTCTCCTTATCTCTGTCGAAAATTAGCAACCCCTTATTTTTAAACAGTGACCCTCGTTCTAGATTTTCCGACCAGAGAACAATCCTCCCCACACCCACCCTATTAATACCCACAAGATCTTAAAGGTTTCAATCAAGTTGCTACTCTTCTAAACTCTAGTAGGGACAAACCTAACCTCTCCAACCTTTCCTAATAACCCGCCTATTCCTGCTATTAGTCTCCTAAACGGCTTCCAACTCATTTATATCTTTTCTTAGATAAAGGAACAATACTCCAGATGTGGTTTCACAAATGCCCTGCACAACTGAAGTATAAATTCCTACTTTGTAATCAATCCCCCTCACAATAAACAATAATGTTCTATTAGCCTTCCTGATTATTTGCTGTATGTGTATACCAGCCTTTCGTGATTCATGCATTAGGACACCCAGATCCCTCTGTACCTCAGAGCTCTGCAATCTCTACCAGTTAGATAATAATCTTCTTTGTTATTATTCCAGCCAAAATGGAAACATTCACATTTTCCCACTTTATATTCCATTTGCCAGATTTTGTCCACTCACTTAACCTATCTTTGTCCCTTTGTACCTACTTATGTGCTCGTCACAATGTACTTTCCTACCTATCTTTGGGTCATCAGCAAATTTAGTAACCGTACCTTCAGTCTCTTCATCCAAGTCATTCATATAAATTGTAAAAGGTTTAGGGATTAGCACTGATCCCTGTGGCACACGACTTGTCATATCCTGCCAATTATAAAAAGATCCATTTATGCCAACTCTCTGTTTCCTGTTAGCTAGCCAATCTTCAATCCATGACAGTATGTTACCCCTTACACCATGAGCTACACAAGTGCCCTACGTTTATTTTTTAAAATTCCAATTAAACAGAGTGCCATGTCGGGCATGTTTAGCCGGGTGATTCCTGGCACTGGCAGCACTGAGAATGACTCCGCTATCAAACAGGGCTCTGCTTCATTTTGGGGCTTCAGCGAAGTACGCCATGTTGAGTCCGCACTCTGTCCCATTTCCGGCTCTAACGATCAATAATGAAACACTGTTTACAGTGCAGGTCTGTCTAATTCATTTATTTGGCTAACGTCTATCAATGTGCAACAAACCACATCAGGTCTAAACTGCAACTAATTCTGTCATCAATTTCCTGCCAGTGCAGAAAATGGCGGCCTGATCTACAGACCCTCCACCGTGGCCTCTGGTCTAACCACAATGTCCCTATATCGGGGCCCCCAACAACCCACCTCATAAAGGTAGGACACCCCCAGGCCCGATCCTTGACTTGGGCAAAATGCCACCCAGGCATTGCCAGTGCCAGGCAGTGCCACTTAGGCACTCTGGCAGTGCCACCCAGGTGCCCAGTTGGAATCACAGATGCCAGGATACCATTCAGAGTCCGACCATCCAGGAGTTCTCGATCACTTGGGAGACCCCTCCAAGTGCTGGTACACTGAGTCCATGTTTGTGGAGACCACTGCTAACCTGCACTCGCTCAAGGTCTCTGAGGCAGGGAGGTTCAATCCCGCACTCTGCTAACTTCGAACAGTGCATATTCAAGTGTGCCTTACTACACACTTAAATATGCAGATTTGGTCCCTCCTACTGTGGGCGGGATCCAGATTGCGACATCACGCGAGATCCCATTAGATCTTGCAAAGCGTGGCGAACTGAGTAAATCTGGCAAGAGGACTCTCCCGAGCCTCTTGCGAGATTTACTGGCTGCGTCGTGCCTGACTGGGGCACAATGCGGCCATTAGAATGAGCCCCACATCTCCTGCCCTCCAGCTAAGTAAACCCAGTTGCTATTTTATGATTTTACCTTTATCTGTTAACCTCTCAAGTCTACTTGGCCCCAACCTTTTAAGTGTATCGACTCCAAATTGCTTTAATTACATTTATCCCATTTTTCTCTAGTTAAACTTTAATTCTTAAAACTGCAAACCATATACCAAAACATATGAACAATGAATTAGCTGTTGGTAATAATTAATAATTAAAATATCATTGATAATTTTGTAACATTTCCAAAGTAAAGGTGCAATGATACAATGTTGCTTTGGTACACAGATTGCAGTGCAATGGTGAGTGATATATGGCATTTGTTACAGATAGAGGGGAGAGGAAAAACTGAGCTTGTTTTCTCATCACCTGTCTGTAAGCTGAGATGTTTATCTTTTTTGAAATAGGCTGTGGTATGTTTCCCCAAACCCTCTGTTTGTGAGGTACGTTTTTGAAGCGACCCGCAGCAAAGCTTTCTTTCAGGTTAAATCTGAAGTACAGGTATTGGACTGCTTATCCGGTGTCCCAAAATCTGGATGGACCCAAAAACTAGTTACGTTTGAAGTTGGTGTCCTGGGCAGAAATTCAAATAAAACTCTTTTATTTTCCATAACTTTATTTTGTGTATTATAAAGTACATGCAAGGCCCAGGACGAAAAATCCATTAAATCCCCAAATCCGGCACATGTCTGGTCCTGAGCTTCCTGGTCCGGTGCCTGTATAGGTTATTCACACATTCAAAGCGGGGCATGGTCACAACTCCATACAAGCACACCATAAAAAGATAGGAAAGAGGAATTTTACAGCTATGAATAACTTTAACGAAAAACCGCTACAGATAGTGATATCAACTCATGAGATTGCTAGAATGCAGAAAGTCAGAGTCCAGTGAGAGTTCCTTCTTGGAGGAGTTACAGTTCAGGCAGCTTCAGCTGGTTGACGCAGGAGTTTTTAGAATGCCTTTAGAATTGATGATGAAAGGGCAGCACGGTGGCTGGTGGGTTAGCCCTGTTGCCTCACGGCGCTGAGGTCCCAGGTTCGATCCCGGCTCTGGGTCACTGTCCATGTGGAGTTTGCACATTCTCCCCGTGTCTGCGTGAGTTTCGCCCCCACAACCCAAAGATGTGCAAGTTAGGTGGATTGGCCATGCTAAATTGCCCCTTAATTGGAAAAAATTAATTAGGCACTCCAAATTTTAAAAAATAAATAAAAAATTGATGATGATGGAGGAAGGTGAGGTTGATACACAAAGGCTTGGTCTGCTTGGCAGGTGATGGCAGGAATCTGACAGAGAATACTGGGTTAAACTTGATGCAGACTGTTGGCCAGCCTGGAGTCCTGTTTTGACTTTTTCAACCTGGAGTTTAAAGAGCAGACTGAGATGTGAGTGTCGAAATGTAATATCAAAACTGTCCAAAGGTCAAAAGCTGAGATCATTAATGAGTCGGTTGCAGGTCTCTATACCTCTGGCCAGATCTATTGTTCTCCTTACGAGATGCCAGGTTTTAACACCTCTGCAGGTATAACGAGTTTTGATGGCTCTCTCTTTGTTGTGGTCCAGGCTGGGGAAACAAGTTGTCTATTGGTTCCTGGCTTTATTGATGATAATGTGCCCTCACAATCAGAGGTGTGAGATTCCACAAAGGCAAGAGTTGAGCTTTTGTTCTGTAACTGCTGTTGGAAATTTCCGGAAACTGTAGTTAACTTGCGAATCATACCTCTGCCAGCCACCTTTTGATTCAGCAATGACTACCTTTCAAATAAGTAAAGAGGCAAGTTTTGATTTAAGAGGTTTATGATCGCTTTCATATCTTTGGGACATGACACTGCATATATACATGCATACCTGTGTCTGACAATAGTTTTTAAATCAATTTGGAATAATATAACAATATGGCTCTGTACACTATTTCTCTTAAATAGCCTTTGGATAAACTCAGGTTTTGTGAAATGCAATAAATATCAGGAGGCAGTAAGTTCAGAATAAATTGGTGCTTATTAAGAAAAAGTCAGGACACCTGTGATGGGGCTTAAATATGGGACTATCCCTTTAGAAATGGGATGTATGGTCAGCCTACAGATGCAGCAAAACATTCTTCCTAAATAGACCCTGAACATACTTATTAAGGAATTTCGTCAGAAATTCTTCCCATTCCATTTACTCCAACATTATCACAAACTATATTTTGGAAAACTAAAGTTTCTTCATCTCATGTGGCTGTAATACGGAGGGATGGAAAAGGTTACGCTATCGTTGTAAAAGGTCTGGCTATACCGCACAAGGAGTACTGTGTTCAGTTCTGGGCACTGCACTGAGATGCATTTGTACCTTGGAAAGTGTGGAGCGCAGATTCATACAAACATACAAATTAGGGGCAGGAGTTGGCTGTTCGGCCCCTTGAGCTGCTCCGCTATTTGATAAGATTGATGCACAATCAATGACTACTAAAGCGAGGTTGCAGTACAACAGAAGGCTTTAATAAGCTAGATGTTTCCCCCAGCAACTCAGGTACAGAAAAAAGGCTGCTGGGGCGGCACAAGCTCTTATAACGCGCCTTGCAGGGCGGAGCTACCATACAGGCTCGACCAATAGAAAACATCCATTATCTTTTTTTTGAAAAATAATTTTTATTCAAATTTTTCAACTACAAATATTCTCCCAACAATAAAAGAAACAGCATAATACAAAAAAAACAAGAAAGTAGCAGACAAACAGTCGCAAAAACAAACCCCCTTAACAGATCCCGGCCATGTCGTCAATCCAGGCCTCCGGGCTCGGGGGCTTCACGTCCATCCACTGTAAAAGAATCCTACGCCGGGCTACAAGAGACGCAAAGGCCAGGATACCGGCCTCTCTTGCCTCCTGCACTCCCAGCTCCGATGCTACCCCAAGGATCGCAAGCCACCAGCCCGGTTCCACCCTGGAGCCGACCACCTTGGACAGGGTCCCCGCCACCCCCTTCCAGAACCCCGCCAACGCCGGACATGCCCAGAACATGTGGGTATGGTTCGCCGGGCCCCCCGAGCACCTCCCACATCTGTCGTCTCCCCCAAAGAACCGGCTCATCCTGGCCCCAGTCATGTGCGCCCTATGCAGCACTTTCAGCTGAATCAAGCTGAGCCATGCGCAAGAAGAGGACGAATTCACCCTCCCCAGTGCATTCGCCCACGTCCCCTCATCGATCTCCTCCCCTAGCTCCACCTCCCACTTCGCTTTCAGCTCCTCCACCGAGGCCTCCTCCTCCTCCTGCATCACCTGATAAATTGCCGAGATCCTACCCTCACCGACCCACGTCCCCGAGAGCACCCTATCCTGCACCCCACTAGGCAGCAGTAGCGGAAACTCCGCCACCTGCCGCTTAACAAACGCCCTAATCTGCATATATGTAAAATTGTTCCCAGGGGGTAAACCCCACTTCCCCTCCAACTCCTCTAAAGTCGCAAATTTCCCATCGAGGAAAAGGTCCCCCATCCGCCTGATTCCTGCCCTATGCCAACTCAAAAACCCACCATCAATTCTCCCTGGTGCAAACTGGTGATTGCCCCGTATCGGGGCCCACACTGAGGCCTTCACTTCCCCCCTATGCTGCCTCCACTGTCCCCAAATTTTGAGGTAAGCCACCACTTCTGGACTCGTAGAATACCTGACCGGGGGGAGTGGGAGCGGGGCCGTCACCAATGCCTCCAAACCCGTGCCCACACAGGACGCCGCCTCCATCCTCTTCCATGCGGCACCCTCCCCCTCCATCATCCACCTACAGATCATTGCCACATTTGCAGCCCAGTAGTATCCACACAAGTTGGGCAATGCCAACCCACCTATCTCCCTGCCTCGTTCCAGGAATACCCTCCTCACCCTCGGGGTCTTGCGCGCCAACACGAACTCCAGAATACTCCTGTTAACCCTCCTAAAAAAAGCCTTTGGGATCAATATGGGGAGGCACTGGAAGAGAAACAAGAACCTCGGGAGCACCGTCATCTTAACTGACTGGACCCTACCCGCCAAAGAGAGTGGCAACGCATCCCACCTCCTGAACTCCTCCTCCATCTGTTCCACCAACCTCAACAAATTTAGCCTATGCAGGGCCCCCAGCTCCTAGGTATCTGGACCCCAAGATATCTAAAGCTCCTCACCGCCCTCTTCAACGGGAGCTCCCCTATCTCCCTCTCCTGGTCCCCTGGGTGCAGCACGAACAGCTCACTTCCCCACGTTGAGCTTATAGCCCGTAAAATCCCTAAACTCCCCAAGTATCTTCAGCACCTCTGGCATTCCCCCCGCCGGATCCACAATGTACAGCAGTAAATCATCTGAGTACAGCGACAATCGGTGCTCCTTGCACCCCCCCCCCCCCCCCCCCCCCCCCCGCACAATCCCCCTCCTGTCCATCGAGTCCCTCAGTGCCATGGCCAAGGGTTCAATCGCTAACGCGAAGAGCAGGGGAGACAAGGGGCACCCCTGCCTTGTTCCCCAGGACAGCCGAAAGTTTTCTGACCTCCTCCCATTCGTCACCACGCTCGCTAACAGGGCACTATACAGCAGCCTCACCCAGCTAATGAATCCCTCACCAAACCCAAATCTCCTCAACACTTCCCACAGGTAGCTCCACTCCACTCTATTGAAAGCTTTCTCCACATCCATCAATGCTACTGTTTCCGCCTCCCCATCCGCCGACGCCATCATCATAACATTGAGCAGCCGCCGCACATTAATATTCAGCTGTCTCCCCTTCACAAACTCCGTTTGGTCCTCGTGTATAACCATCGGGTCCACATCTTCCACCCTCCTGGACAGTATCTTGGCCAACAACTTTGCATCCACGTTGAGGAGCGCGATCGGCCTATAAGACCCACATTGGAGGGGGTCCTTAACCTGCTTCAGGATCAGTGAGATTATTGCTCTAGGCATCATCGGGGGCAAAGCCCTTGCCTCATTCAGGGTCCTCACAAGCAGTTCCCTCCTGCATCTGTGGCTCCCCCATCTCTCTCGCTGCCTCCCGCTTCCGGAGCTGGTGGGCCAGCATCCGGCTTGCCTTCTCCCCGTACTCATATACCTCCCCCTGCGCCCTCCTCCACTGCGCCTCCGCCGTGTTTCCTACACATGCGCAGGGGGTTTCTTCTCGGCGCTGGCCATGGCGGAGCCTTACCGAGGCCGGCGCAAAGAGAAAGAGTGCCTCCACAGCACAGGCCCGCCCGCAGATCGCTCGGTCCCGATCGCGGGACAGGCCAACGTGGGGGCCCCCAGTGGGGCCGGATCCCCCCACGCCCCCCCACGCACCCCCCCCCCCCCCCCCCCCCCCACCCCCACCCCCGAGGACTCCGCTAGCCGCACTTCAAGCCAGGTCCCACCGGGATGGACCATGCCCATTTCACGCCGGCAGGACTGGCTGAAAACGGGCGTCTGCTCAGCCCATTGGGGCCTGGAGACCTGCCGGATGGGCTGCTGCCAACGACCCCCGACCGGCGCAGCGCGATCCCCACCCCTGCCCGAAAACCGACGCCGGAGAATTCGGCAGCTGGCGTCGGAGCAGGATTCACGACACCCACTGGCGATTCTCTGACCCGGCGGGGAGTCGGACAATCCCGTCCCTTATTTTTAAACTGTACCCCTTAGTTCTGTTCCCTTGCCCAAGGGGTAAAATCCTCTCTGCATCCACTTTGTCCAGTCCCGTCAGGATCTTATATGTTTCAACAAGAACTCCTCTCATTCTTCTAAACTATACTGGTTACAGGCCGAACCTGTCCAACCTTTCCTCATAACCTCTTTATCCCAGGAATCAGTCAAGAGAGCCTTTTCTGAATTGCTTATAATGGAATTATATCCTTTCTTAAATAAGGAGACAAAAACTGTACATTATACTCCAGATGTGGTCTCATTGTTCTCATTAGGTAAATTGAAAACTTCAAAACTGAGATTGGTAGGCTTTTGTTCAACATATGTATTAAGCAATCTTTTAAAATTCATTTTCGCTGAATGTGGGCTTCTCTGGCTAGGCCAGCATTTGTTGCCCATCCCTAGTTGCCCTTGAGAAGGTTGTGGTAAGCTGCCTGTGATGAATGTTATCAGTAGCTGATATAATGGTACCTTACCTTTAATGCATTGGCCCTTTAAGACCGGGCTTGGAACCCTGGGGGACTCCGCCTCTGGCTCCGCCCCCAGGAAACGGTATATAAGATAAGGCTCACTCAGGCAACATGTGATGAGCACACTTCTCGGCTGCTGTACAGTTCTCAGATGATTAAAGCCTTTGAATCATCTATCTTCTCTCCTGTGTCGTGATTGAGAGTATCTCAATTTAATCATCTGATACATCAAGATGGATAGCGCTCTGAAGCCGGAGAAACTCAACCTGGACGCTCGGTCTCCGGAAGCCCCGGAAATGTTTAAATATTGGCTGCGGTGTTTTGAGAACTATATTGACTCCTCAGCGACTAAGGTCGACGGCGCTCGCAAGCTGCATTTGCTACATGCCTGGGTGGGCCACCGACTCTACTCCACGATCGTGAACGTGGCAAATTACGAAGCTGTGGTCGGGATACTGATGAAACGCTTCGTGAAGCCAATTAATGAGCCAGACATTTGCTCTCAACCTGCAGCCAGCGTTCCGGGGAAACTCTGGACGAGTACGTGGAGAGACTAACTGTGCTTGCGAGGAACTGCAACCATAAAGCAGTGACGGCAGAAACCCACATGAACTTGCATATTTGCGATGCCTTTGTGTCCGGTATCAGGTCCTCGTACATCCGGCAGCGACTCCTAGAAGATGGGGCAAAGGATCTGCAAGGCACGGTAACACTCGCCTCTTCCCTAGAAACGGCCCACCGTAACCTCCGTACATACTCCACGGACCTTGCAAACCCCTCTTGATCCCCTCCAGACTCAGCCACACTACAGGCCTGCGCTGCGCGGCGATCCGCTCACTCCGGGGGTCCCCCATGCTATTTCTGTGGGCAAGGTCAGCACCCATGGCAACGTTGCCGGGTCGGCTCCGCGATCTGCAACGACTGCGGGAAGAAAGGGCACTTTGCTAAAGTCTGCCTGGCTGGCCCCAAAGACCACAAACAAAATCCTCACCACGCCCAGAAATGAAGCTCCCGGTCTCACAGGCCCCGCAACACGGCCGCCGGACGCGCCCACTTCCGACGCGTCATCGACCTCGTGCGAGTCATGGGAGCGGCCAACTTGGCGGCGGCCATCTTCGAACCCCGACACGTGTGACCGATGGCGGCGGCCATTTTGTGACTCCAGGCGGCCATTTTGTGAGTCCGACTTAACCGAGGACTCTGACTACCCGCAACTAGGAGCGATCACGCTCAATCAATCGCGGCCGAAACACCTGCGGAACTCAATGATGCGGGTGCAAATCAACGGCTACGACACTCCCTGCCTATTCGACTCCGGGAGCACGGAAAGCTTTATCCATCCAGACACGGTAAGACGCTGCTCCCTGCGCACCCACCCCGCCTCCCAAACTATCGCCCTCGCCTCTGGGTCCCATTCGGTCCAAATCACGGAGTATTGTGTCGCTGACCTCGCAATTCAAGGCGCTGAATACACCCGTTTTAAACTTTACATCTTTCCTCAACTCTGCGCCCCCCCTGCTGCTCGGTCTGGACTTTCAGTGCAGCCACCGGAGCCTGACACTGAGGTTCGGCGGACCCCTGCCCCCACTCACGGTATGCAGCCTGGCGACACTCAAAGTTGCGCCACCCCCCCTCTTTGCGAACCTCACTCCCGACTGTAAGCCCGTCGCCACCAAGAGTCGCCGGTACAGTACCCAAGACATGACTTTTATCAAGTCAGAGGTTCAGCGGCTACTAAAAGAGGGGGTCATAGAGGCCAGCAACAGCCCTTGGAGGGCTCAAGTATTGGTAGTCCGCACCGGGGAAAAGCAACGAATGGTAGTGGATTATAGCCAGACCATAAACCGCTTTACGCAACTCGATGCTTACCCACTCCCCCGCATAGCAGAAATGGTGACTCACATCGCCCAGTATCGGGTATTCTCCACGGTCGACCTAGAATCGGCCTATCATCAACTCCCTATCCGCCCAGAGGACCGCCCCTACATGGTGTTTGAAGCAGCCGGTCGGCTGTTTCACTTCCTCAGGGTCCCTTTTGGTGTTACAAACGGAGTTTCTGTTTTCCAGAGGGCGATGGATCAAATGGTGGACAAGTACGGCTTACGGGCTACCTTCCCGTACTTGGACAACGTCAACATCTGCCGCCATGACCAGCAGGACCATGACGCAAACCTGAGGAAGTTCCTCCAGACTGCCCGGGCCCTCAACCTCACGTACAACAAAGAGAAATGAGTGTTCCATACAACCCGGCTAGCCATCCTCGGCTACGTCGTGGAAAACGGGGTCCTAGGCCCAGACCCCGACCGCATGCGTCCCCTTAAGGAACTCCCCCTCCCCCGTAGCCTCAAGGCACTCAAACGGTGCTTGGGGCTTTTCTCCTATTACGCCCAGTGGGTCCCCAGATATGCGGACAAAGCCCGGCCACTCATTAAAACTACGGTTTTTCCCCTGACGGCTGAGGCCCAGTCGGCTTTCAACCATATCAAGGCCGGCATCATCAAGGCCGCCATGCACGCGGTGGACAAAGCCATTCCCTTCCAAGTAGAAAGCGACGCATCAGACGTCGCCCTGGCTGCTACCCTCAACCAGGTGGGCAGATCAGTAGCGTTCTTCTCCCGAACCCTCACCGCCTCGGAAATTCGGCACTCTACAGTCGAGAAGGAGGCACAAGCCATAGTGGAGGCCGTGCGGCACTGGAGGCACTACCTAGCCTGTAGGAGGTTCACCCTTGTCACCGACCAACGGTCGGTTGCCTTTATGTTCGATAACGCACAATGGGGCAAAATAAAAAATGACAAAATTCTGAGGTGGAGGATAGAGCTCTCCATCTATACGTACGATATTAAATATCACCCGGGAAAGCTCAACAAGCCCTCAAATGCCCTGTCCCGCGGCACGTGCGCCAACGTGCACAAAGACCGCCTGAGAGCCATCCACGATGACCTCTGCCACCCGGGGGTCACCCGACTTGCCCACTTCATCAAGTCCCGCAACCTTCCCTTCTCCACAGAGGAGGTCAAGGCCATGACTAAGGCATGCCAAATTTGTGCGGGATGAAAACCGAAATTCTATCGTCCAGACAGGGCCCGCCTGATAAAGGCCTCTGGGCCCTTTGAGCGACTAAGTGTGGACTTCAAAGGGCCCCTCCAGTCCACCAACCACAGCATCTATTTCTTCACCGTGATCGATGAGTTCTCCCGCTTCCCTTTTGCTGTCCCCTGTCCCGATATGACCTCGGCCTCCGTGATCAAGGCACTGCACAGCATCTTCACACTGTTTGGTTTCCCCGCTTTTATCCACAGCGACCGGGGTACATCGTTCATGAGCGATGAGCTGCGTCGATATCTGCTCAGCAAGGGCATCGCCTCGAGCAGAACGACGAGCTATAACCCGCGGGGAAACGGGCAAGTGGAGAGGGAGAACGCGACAGTTTGGAAGGCCGTCCTCCTAGCCCTACGGTCAAGGAGTCTCCCAATTGCCCGCTGGCAGGAGGTCCTACCCATGCCCTACATTCCATTAGGTCGCTCCTCTGTACGGCCACGAACGAGACCCCTCACAATCGTTTGTTTGACTTCCCCAGGATGCCCACCTCTGGGGTCTCGCTTCCACGTTGGCTGACGCCTCCGGGACCAGTTCTACTCCGGAGGCACGTGAGGAGCCATAAATCCGATCCCGTCGTCGAGAAGTCCAACTGCTACACACAAACCCTCAATATGCCTACGTCGAGCACCCCGACAGCAGGCAGGACACCGTCTCCCTGCGCGACCTGGCACCCGCTGGCTCTCCCACCGACCCCGACGCTATCCCCACAGACCCCCCCCTCCTACCGACGCTCCCTTCCCCGCACCGGCTACCGACCCTGACAGCACCCCCCCCCCCATCCCCCTGTCCCCCAGCCGGAGCCGGCACCGATCACCCTAGTCATCCCGGATACCCCCCCCGCTCCAAGGCGGGCAAAGGCTCAGTCAACCGTGCTCCCGGAAATGCCACCATCAACACCGACCGTATCCACGGCACCACCACCGGAGCAGAGAAAGTCAGCACGGATGGTCAAACCACCCGCAAGACTGAACTTGTAACTTCACTTCACCCCGGACGGACTATGTGTTTTTTTTAAACAGGGGGTGAATGTGATGAATGTTATCAGTAGCTGATATAATGGTACCTTACCTTTAATGCATTGGCCCTTTAAGACCGGGCTTGGAACCCTGGGGGACTCCGCCTCTGGCTCCGCCCCCAGGAAACGGTATATAAGACTCACTCAGGCAACATGTGATGAGCACACTTCTTGGCTGCTGTACAGTTCTCAGATGATTAAAGCCTTTGAATCATCTATCTTCTCTCCTGTGTCGTGATTGAGGGTATCTCACTGCCTTCTTGAACTCCTGCCATCCATGTGGTATAGGTACACACATTGTGTTATTAGGGATCAGTGTTTCTGTTAATCTGTAAGCAGCAGCTTGGAAGGTACCCTGTAGGCCTTGAGCTGGGTTCAATACCTTGTACGTGCATGCGTGGAAAACAATTTAAACCGCCAATGCATTAAAAAGAAACTGGCTGGACGCAATAACATTTTACACAGAATATTAATAAGGACCTATGGCAGATAATGTGTTAAGAGACAGAAATGCCATGATCAAATTGAATGACCTCACACTCCACCGTGGCCAATACTTGCATTTCCTCAATCTTGGAAAATGCATAACCTGTAATTGTGGGTTGTATGTCTGTTATTCCTCATTCTACCTGTGGTACCATTATGCATTGGGCATGCAATATTGTGGAATCTCTCCAAGGTTTTGTGTCACCATACCAATGCATAATTTACTGCCATTTTGTGGTATCACTGTAGGACATCCTTGAGAGTTATGGGTTAATATTAAAATGTCTTTGTATCTTAGAGAAAAACAAACTTGCCAAGATGATCAAGGTTGGTTTGTGCTGTTCTGAGAGGGAAGCATAGCCTTCTGTTTTTAGCAATTGCATATATTAGATGTAATTGTGCAAGGAAATAAGTGGCATCACATCCACCATAAGTGGATATGGTAAAACTTTAGTGGTTAGGTATAGGGACCTAGTAACTATAGTATATGGAAGTAACAGTTAATTACCTATGGAAAGATTTGAGAACCCTTCAGTTAAGAAATGAAAATGAATGAATTAAATGAAAATTGCTTATTGTCACAAGTAGGTTTCAAATGAAGTTACTGTAAAAAGCCCCTAGTCGCCATGTTCCGGCACCTGTTCGGGGAGGCTGGTACGGGAAACGTGTTTGAGGAAAGCATCTTTGAAGTAAACAACTGTAACTGTTTATGTAATTAGACTGTTTTCGAAGGATTTGGATGCGTCATGCAGTCTTATGTCTTGCATGTAGGTTTGTTGTAGACAAAATAAGATATATAAAAGAAAATAGTTTTCAATAGTTCTTCATCAGGTTCAAGAGAAGCAGAAGCCAGAAAGCCATTCTGTACTGTTGATAGATCATCCAAGCTGAATTAAACCTGTTCCAGACTCTCTCTCAAATGCATGGTGTTAATCGAACCATAGGTTGACTTAACAATTGAAGACTGATAATCATTTCTTCCACAAATCATCAACTTGCATCCTGATATTAGTAATGCAATATGTGATCAAAGACTGCACAAGTGAAAATCCACAATTTTATTCTGCACTGACTGCAATGATCCTAATCTTAAAGTCAATTAAATACTAAATACTCGAATTACTTGAAACTGCATGTTGGGATTTAAGATTAAGTGTAATTTTTCGGTGAAGCAGCAGTGGACAGTGGGAGATAATTATATGCCTTGAGGTTGCAGACATAGTTGAGACATCATTTTAAAATCACGTATCTGTTCTTATTTTCGTACAATGTATCATGAATTTTGTTGTCCACATTTATATTGGAAACTGCTGAAGTAAATATATCCCTGTAATTAAACAATCCCATCAAACTGCAGCACCTGCGTTTGGGGAGGTTGTAATTACAGCGTGACACGTTTACATAAGTAGTTTCCATCATAAATGTGAACATAGCAATTTGCAATAGAAAACACTGCACAGCGGTCTCCACATCCAAAGTTTGTCCTTGTGGCCCAAATCGTTTCATACGCTGTACTTTCCCCATGTTGTATATTTATGAAGTGACTATCAATACTCCATCTCTCTACTGTTGCATCTGACAAGTCTCTGGCCTGCTTATGTCTGGGCCACTATCCTTCATGGGTAAGGAGGTTGATATAATGGAGAGGGGGGTGGTTTATGCTGAATGACAATTATATTTAATTGCATCAGCATCAAAGGAATACAATTGGTAGGTTTCCAATCCCTGATATGGACAAATAGAGGTGGATGCACATAAAAGTTTCTATTAAAAACTGGGACCATCATACTCGGCGCCATTTTCCCAGAGGTGAGATCAGCAACTAAACAGCTCCCACCTGCAAGCAGCAGGTAGCCAATTGAGGATACTTAAATGTTTATTAAGGACTATTGTCAGAGGCTGACTGCAATTTTCCCTGTCATTCTCTGCTCTGGCTGCAAGCTCTTCTGTGGAGAATTTTCCCGGCCACAATAGTGGACCAGCTGCTAATGCCATTTTTAAATTTGAAAGTTTAAAACTTTGGGGATTGGACACTCAAAATGGAGGCATTCCTGCTGTCCTTTATCTGAATCACAGGCTTAATTTCTTTCCCAGCTGGAGTGTCATGTATTGGTCTTTCAACTTAAATAAACCGAAACTGCACATCTTCTGGTCACTTTTTAGTGAATTAGGGGAAATTACAATAGGATGAATGTTTCCTTACAGTGTGGGGTGGTGGCCTCCATTTGACTCCAACATCAGGGGCCTCACCCAATAGGCAAACATTCTGCTCACGGCTTTAGTTTTTGATACTGGGGGGTGGGGGGATCTCCCATAATGCATGTGATTAGGCGTGTGTTTCCTGGCGTTTTCAGTGCCCCGCCCACCCCATAACTTTTCAGGCCCCCGCACCCGGGCAGGGCACCCCTGAGCCCGATCAAAATTGCGTGAAAAATGTCAGCCTGGCCCCACCTCTGTATGTACTTTTTGACTTCCAGATATGTCAGGTTCCATTTGTGGATCCGTGTCCAGTTGTGGACAATTGGATTCCCAGATGGTGGAATTTGGTCTGGGCCTGCTTAAACGACAGTCCCCCCAGCTCTGACCCTCCCCACTGTGGGTTCACAGGGAAGATCTCGCTCTTGCTCAGGTTAAGCTTGTAACCTGAGAAGGCTTTGAACTCCTTTAGGAGTTTCATTATCCCTTCAATGCTGGTCCGGGGGTTCGAGATGTAGAGAAGCAGGTCATCCACATAGCGTGAGACTGTATGCTCTGTCTTCCCTTTGGATAACTCTCCAATCCTTAGCTGCTCTGAGGGCGATCGCCAGTGGCCCAATTGCCTGAGTGAACAGCAGCAATATCAGCGGGCATCCCTGCCTTATGCCTCTGTGCAGTCAGAAGTAAGTTGATCTCGCCAGGGAGAGCTGTGCAGCAGTTTCACCAAGGAGGTGTACCCTGGCCCAAACCCAAACTGTTCCAGTACCTCTATGACGTACTTCCCTTGAACTCTGTCAAAGGCCCTTTCTGCTTCCAGGGAGATGATCACTTCTGGTGTTCTCTCCTCAGATGGGGTCATTATCACGTTCAGCAGGCACCTGATTTGTGAAATTACTGCCTGCCCTTGACAAAGCCCTTCTGGTCCTCCGTGACTATCTCTGGCATGCTGCTCTCTTGCTGCCTCGCCAGGGCTTTGTGTCCACGTTAAGTAGTGAGATGGGCCTGTAGGACCCGCACTCCATCGGGTCTTTGTCTTTTTGGATATCAGCAATATTGAGGCTTATGTCCCTTACTAGTGAGTCTGCGAAGATCCCCCGCAGATGCATTTAACAAGATCACTGGTGCCCCTTCCAGACCACCACTAACCATGAAAGACCATCCCCCTGGGTCCGTAACCGTCTTTGTCGTTGTGAAGGCTGTCCTCTTGTTCAGTAGTATGGCCATCCTGCCTAGCCCTTGTCCCGTAACATGATTGGTACGTCTGACCCATCCAGCTCTTCCTTACCCACAGCCTGTCCTTCTCCCTCAGGTGGGTTTCCTGGAGGAAGATAACATCGGCCCTCAGACTTTTCAGATTGGCAGAGACTCTGGATCATTTCACCAGGCGTTCCAGGTGAATATCCTGATGTGGTTTTCTGTCCGTCCCCCCCCCTCCCCGCGGGGTCAACCATACTTACCTCGTGGATGCGCCCTACGCTCCAGGGTTTCTCTTTGTTTGGGGGCCATACAAGGTGTCCGCGTTCACCGTACATTGCATGTCACAGCGGCCTGCACTCTGGGCTTTCCCTTTGTCCAGGGGCCATCGAAGATTGCCTTCTTTTCCAGTCACTCCATGTGGTTTCCCTTTCCTTCGGGTCGATCAAGATGGCCGCTCTTGATGCCGCTATTTTCCCTGCCACCATGTGCAACCTGTCACAGCCAGAATTCTACCCATCCCCCCGGTCCCCCTTTTTGGGTCTGTCCTCTCCCCTTGTTCTTCCCTCCCTGTGCCCCCCCCCCCCCACTCTTTCCCCACCCTCCTGTCTTTCCCCCTCTTCTCCCCCTATTCCCTTCCCTTCTGGTAGGCACTACATCCTTGTCTGGAGTTGTACCGTGGACCCCCCTTTGTCCGTAGTTTCCTGCACGGCTTTCTCGCTAGTGTGGTGCGCCCCCCCCTCCCCACCCCCACCGGAGCGATCCCCGTCTTCCCCCACCCGTTGTATCCTTTTCCCCCTCTATCCGCCCTCATCTGTTTCTGCACCTTTCGGCTTTCAACGCCTCCTTCCTGGGACTTAAAGCTAGGTCGAAAACGAGGCAATTTTGTTCCGTGCAAATGTCCTTTTCTTCAAAACGAGTTTGTCTTAACTGTTGGCCCTGTTGTTGCTGCCTTCCAAGCCCGTGTCCGCACGCACTCATCTGCCTCAGTGGGTGCGGTAAAGTATAATTCCTTTCCCTGGAAGATTACCCACAGTTTGGCTGGTCACAGCATACCAAACCGCACTTAACTCTTGATAAAGCCTTGGCTTTATTTTATTCAGCGTGGCACTTTGCCATGTCTTCCCTAATGTCCTGGTAGACCTTCCCTCTAGCAGGACCGAGTGTGTCTTGCCCAGTTCAGGATCTTCTCCCGATCCTGGTATTGGTGCAGTTTCGCTAATATGGCCCATGGCTGCTCCCCTGCTTTAGGTTTTGGCCAGAGTGACCTGTGGGCTCTATATATTTCCGGGGGTTTGGGAAAGCTCTTCCTTTCAACCAGGTTATCCAGCATCGGAGCCACATATTCCTTGGAGTTCCTGCCCTCCTGTAGGCCCACGATAAGGAGATCCTAGCGGCATGACCGATTCTCCTGGTCTTGGACCTTCCCCTTCAGTGCCCCTTACATTGCCACCAACCTTGCCACTTCTGTTTCCAGGGCGGTGATTCAGTCACGGCATTCGCTAAGTCCCTGATTGTTGCCTCCAGTACTTCTAGTCATCGCTGTTTTCTGCAATGCCACTTTGAAGGGAGCCAGGATGTCCGCAACTGTTACCTTCACTGTCGCCATAATTTCCAGCTTGATGCCATCTGTGTTTCTGGAGCTTCTGAGTCAGGAGGTCCATCCACTCGCTTATCGGTGGATAGCCCGCCGTGGGTCCCAGCGACCCAGCCCGTTTGGGTGTGGCCATTTCCAACTCACTCATGTTCGCTGTCATCTCATTCCTCCTCTCCAAGCTTTTGGTGGCTCTGCCATCCTTTCGGGTCCTGGACTTATTTCCGGACATTTGTGGGGGGGGGGGGGGGGGGGGGGGGGGGTTCAACAGGTTTGGTGGGTTATTTTTGTGCTAAAAATGCCGATTTTCTGAGTTCCCAGAGCAAACTCTGGATTGGAAGATGATCTTGGTGGCTTCCGTGGGGGAGAGCAAGGCTTGCTGGCCCTTGGCCCTTCACATCCTGAAGATCCTCCTTGACAGCAACCCCCATGAATAGTAGCCGGAGCAGATATTACATGCTTTTTAGAATCGAGCTATCGCCCCCCTCTCACGTTGTCTCTCTCTCTCACCTTCCGAACAGCTTTGATGATGAATTGAGGATGGAAAACCTCTTGATGTTCTCAATTGCTTCCCACCAATCTGTCAGGGACTCAAAGACGGGTTTCACAGTTCTACAACTTTTGTAATGCCTTTTGAATTCCCCAATGTTCGCTGAGGTCAACAGTTTCACGTTCTGCTTCCATGACCCCTGGCCAACCCTCAGGTACTCCTGTGCATGACAATCGACCGGAAGGAGGCAGTGGTCAGAGAAGAACACCAGTTGATGTCGAAGGATGTGGCCATGAATGCTCGGGACACTAACAGGAAGTTTATCCTGGAATGGGCAGACCCGTCTGGCAGTGGCCAGGTATACCTACGTTGCACACTATCTGTATGGTTACACAAGGCATCGTACAGCTTGGCACCTTTTCCCGCTTCCATCAGGAGTCTGGACGGTCCAGTTTGCTGTCAGGCCTGCTGGATCGTTCAGCCGCATTGATGATGCAGTTCAAGTTACCACTCAGAATGACAAGCGGATGTTGCCAGCAATAGTGGGAACCGCTGAACGATAGCCATCCCCTCACTGTTTTAAGCCGGGCATACAGGTTTACTAACCAGAATGGAGCATTCTTGTACAATATATCTGTTACTCAGAGGCGCCCACCCACAACCTCAACTTTGGAGATGGTGATGTTGCCCCCCTGAAGCAGGATATCTAGTCCGCAGGAATGTGAGTAATTTCTTCCTGCCCAGATTGATGGCCTGTGGGACCATAATCACGACAATGCCAGTAGATGTGTGAGTGTTTAAGCTCCTATTGTAGTATGTGTGGGGTGCAGGGTATTTGAGGCTGTATTCTGGTGTATGTGTGTGCGTGGGGTGGGAATGGGGGGATGTTTGAGCTTGTATTGTAGTGTGTGTATGTGTGGTGTATGGGGGTGTTTGAGCTTGTATGATACACTGTGTGTGGGGTGTTTGAGCTTGTATTAAAAACTGTGTGTGGGGATGTTTGACTCTGTATTGTAGACTGTATGGCAGGTGTATGAAACTTGTATTATAGACTGTGTATGCGGGTGTTTGAGCTTGTATTATAGACTGTGTGGGGGGTTTGAGCTTGTATTATAGACTGTGTGGGAATGTTTGAGCTTGTATTATAGACTGTGTGGGATATTTGAGCTTGTATTATGGAATGTGTGTGCAGGTATTTGAGCTTGTATTATAGACTGTGTACACGGGTGTTTGAGCATGTGTTATAGACTGTGTGGGGATGTTTCAGCTAGTATTATAGACTGTGTGGGGGGTTTGAGCTTGTATTATAGACTGTGTGGGAATGTTCGAGCTTGTATTATAGACCAGGGGTGGGCAAACTACGGCCCACGGGCCGCATGCGGCCCGCCAAAGGTCTTTATGCGGCCCACTAAGTCATTAAAAACAATATATATATTTTTAAAAAATTTTTAATTATTTTTTTTTAAGGTTAATGGGGGGGGGGGGGGGGGCTGTTGGGTTACTTACTGGTATAGGGTGGATACCTTGACTTGAGTAGGGTGATCATTGCTCGGCACGACGTCGAGGGCCGACGGGCCTGTTCTGTCCTGTACTGTTCTATGTTCTATATGAGGCGCCCAGAATCATAACCGGGTGAAGTAATTATTTTACATAATATACTATGCGGCCCTTTAAAATTGTGAATTTCTGAATGTGGCCCTTGCACGGAAAAGTTTGCCCACCCCTGTTATAGACTGTGTGGGATATTTGAGCTTGTATTATGGAATGTGTGTGCAGGTATTTGAGCTTGTATTATAGACTGTGTACGCGGGTATTTGAGCTTGTATTATAGACTGTGGGGGGGTTTGAGCTTGAATTATAGAATGTGAGGCCGATGTTTGAGCTTGTATTATCGACTGTGTGGGATGTTTGAGCTTGTACTATAGACTGTATGGGAATGTTTTGAGTTTACATTATAGACTGTGTGTGCGGGATGTTTGAGCTTATATTATACTGTGCAGGGGTGTTTGAACATGTATTATAGTTTGTGTGGGGGACATTTGAGCATATATTACAGACTGTGTGGGGAACATTTGAGCTTGTATTATAGCCTGTACATGGCAGTGTTTGTGCTAGCATTATAGACTGTGTGGGGTTGTTTCAGCTTTTATTATAGACTGTGCATGGGGGTGTTTCAGCTTGTATTATAGACTGTAGGGGTGTTTGAGCTAGTATTATAGACCGTGTGTGTGTGTGTGTGTGGGGGGGGGGGGTGTTTAGACTGTGTATGGGGGTGTTTCAGCTTGTATTATAGGCTGTGTATGGTGGTGTTAGAAGTTGCATTATAAACTGTGTGTGCGGGATGTTTGAGCTTGTATGATAAACTGTGTATAGCGGTGTTTGAGCTTGTGTTGTGGACTGTGTACGGGGTGTTTGAGCTTGTATTATAGACTGTGTGAGGGATGTTTGAGCTTCTATTATAGACTGTGCACGGGGGTGTTTGAGTTTCTATTATAGACTGTGCACGGGGGTGTTTGAGTTTGTATTATAAGCTGTGTGTGGGATATTTGAGCTAGTATTATGGATTCTGTGTGTATGGATATTTGAGCTTGTATTATAGACTATGAGCGGAGGGTGCTGGAGCTTTATAATAATAATCTTTATTGTCACAAATAGACTTACATTAACACTACAATGAAGTCACTGTGAAAAGCCCGTAGTCGCCACATTCCGGCGCCTGTTCAGGTACACAGAGGGACAATTCAGAATGTCCAAATTACCTAACAGCACAGGAGGAAAACGGAGCAAACCCACGCAGACATGGGGAGAGCGTGCAGACTCCACACAGTGACCCAAGCCGGGAATCGAACTTGGGACCCTGGAGCTGTGAAGCAACAGTGCTAACCACTGTGGTGTTGGCCACATCATAGAAAGTGTGTTTGAGCCCATGTTATTACATGATGTTCGGATGCCGGCGTTGGACTGGGTGGGCACATTAAGAAGTCTTACAACACCGGGTTAAAGTCCAACAGTTGTTTGGAATCACTAGCTTTCGGAGCATAGCTCCTTCATCAGCTCTCTTCACCTGATGAAGGAGCTATGCTCCAAAAGCTAATGATTCCAAACAAACCTGTTGGACTTTAACCTGATGTTATTAGTTTGGGGATGTTTGAGGTTGTATTATAGACTGTGTGGGGGGATTTTGTGCTGCAATTATAGACTGTGCATGTGATGTTCAGGCTTGTTTTATAGATGTGTGGGCGATGTTTGAGGTTATGTTATGGAATGTGTGTGGGGGGTGTTGGAGCTTGTATTGTACAGTGTTTGTGGGAGCTGTTTAAACTTGTATTATAGACTGTATGGGAGGGGAGACTGTTTGAATTTGTAATATAGACTGTGTGTGGGGGCATTATTTGAGTTCGTTGTGTGCGTGTGTGGAGTTCAATTTGAACTGGCGCTAACTCCATTTTCCCCCTCCGTGATCACTGAGCAGCTTCATCAACATTCCCCCACCGACTTCCCGTGACGCAGTGACGTCCCCTGGTTATGTACGCCCCCCCATACGTGCGTCACCAGCCCGACGTCCCCTGCGCTAAGCGGCGCGCGCGCGCTCCAGAAAGTTACGTCGCCGCCTGTGACCCGGTCGATGTTCGGTTTCGGAATTAATAACACGCTTCCCGGCGCCTCGACGCACAGGTAAGGAGTGACCGTTCCGGTTGCGTTTGCACCGCAGATCGGGCCGTGTCGCCGCGGCGGGCGCCGTCCGCCGTCCGCGGGTGCCTGCGGGACGTCAGGACGCAGGCGGGCTGGACGGCGTCGAGTGTACGGACGGCGGCGGCGTCACCTGCGTCGCTGCCGATGGCGGGGCTGACCACCCCAACGCCTGGCTGCCTCAACCCAACTCGCTGGCGTCCTCGGCCCCGCCCGCCCGCGCCGCTGATAGGTGAGCCGGCCGCCGCCCAGCTCGCCCTCCGGCCCCCCATTGGCCGCGACGGGTGTCCATCAAGGCGTACTCGCTTTTAGTCAAGTTTGGTTGGGGCGGCGTTCTTTAGGCGGCTGAAAGCAGGTGCTGTAAATGGTGGAGGTGAAACCCTAAGAGCGGCTGCTTTAAAACACACACACACATGTATATATATATATCGTCGGGACACTACCCGCGCAGTGGCAACTGAGAGCAAAAGGGTTTGTGCACTTTTTACAACATGACATTTGAACATGCGGATATTTGAAAAAAAATAAGATGGCGCAGGCATGTCGTGGAGCGAAAGGGGAACTCCTGCACAGAGAGAAATCAAACCATACTTTATATTTAACTTTTAAAGATTCTCTTAATTCTATTGAATGTTAAACGCGCGGCCTGGGCATTCGACGTGGTCTTTATTCCGATTAGCTGGGGAGGACAACGCCAGGCGATCCAAATGAGTGGCGTTGAGGGAACTCAACCATACCTTGTGGGCACACAAACGCGACAAATCTCAATATTTGTGCAACATTAAAGATGATGAGATTTGTGCACGTTCCTTTTATCTGCACCTTGTATGTTTCCACCTTTCATGGTGGCTGGAAGACATTGATCAGGTTTATTGAGGAGAAGGGTGTTTGTTGGCTTTATTTCGCCTTTTCTATCAAAATGGGCCAGCCACCTAACTATTCCCAAACCAATGTTTCCAACATTCCAACAGAGAAAACATGACAACAGAGAAAACATGACCAACATGGAGGGCTGCTAATTTGCCAGGGTGGGGCACAGGAAATAGGGTTGACAACTGTCCGGTTTGAGACTGGAGTGTTTGTTTTTTGAGTAGAACATCCAAGAGAAAGCGTCGAGTTCTACGCAGAGGTCGATATTTACCACTCTATCTCATGATGTGGAAGTATTACGGTCTTCAATAAACTTTAATTATCAGTAGAAATAGTTCCAGAATTTGAACTACGCTTCCATCCAATTGCAGCGGCCTTTTGCTGTTTGGATTTGGCAAAGACCTTTGTCTTTAGATTGCACGGAAATTATTTGACACCACTGTTAAAAAAAATAACTAATTTTTATTTGACACCACCATTAAAAAAAAAATAACTAATTGGTTTGCTGCCGAATTGAACATTGTCAGTTACAGATGGTGTGTGAGCTAATTTGTTGGTTTAATTCTGGAAGCAGAGTTGCCCATTCTTGATTTGAATGTAGGATTATGGATGTGGGTTTTTCAGTTTGGAGTAATTGAAATAAGTTAGTAATGAGCAGGTGGCAGTGTTTGTCAGTTTATCATTTTTGTACTTCAAACAGGTACCAATTAAGTTACCTCATGAGAATAAGGGAACTATACAGTTTCATTAAAAATTGCAATGCTACATCCAGGATTCCTTGCTTTTTGCTGAGGCTATTGCAGTGATACATCCAGGATTCCTTGCTTTTTGCTGAGGCTATTGCAGTGATACATCCAGGATTCCTTGCTTTTTGCTGAGGCTGGTGGAAATTTTACAAATACTATTCCAGTCATGTAGTCAAGATTGCAGCTAATTAGCATAAACACTTGGGTGCTTGGATCTTTGCATCAGTGGTTAATGAGCGTTTGAGTGTAAGTGCATTCAAGGATCTGTTGCCATTGTACTGTTTATGTGGGACAGTTATCATTGAGAACAGACCAGAATACATTGCTGGAAAACAGTTCAGTGTAAGTTGAAGAGCATTATGTTAACTACAATAATTCTGATTTCCCTATTCCCTCATTGAAAAAAACTGAGAAATAGCACTTTGTTCTCCGAGCCTGCCTTCCTAGTTCATTAATCTATAATACACATCAGCGAAACTGGTTCAGGTGGAATTCACTGAACCTAGTTGTGGAAGTCTGCAGAATTGTGCCGTCTGAGCTCTACCAAATGTCAGCCAAACTACCTCGGAATATTTTGTGCTGGCGTGTTCAGAAATATTGCTGTTTAATTGCTTTGAGCTGACATTCAATAGGCATAAAGCCCTTTGGGGCACTTTGATTTTCTAGCAGTAACATTTAAACTGTTTATGCCAGGTAAAAAACCCACAGGTTTAAGTTCTACTTGCAGTACAAAATGCAGCTTTTCCCAGAACTCATTTCAGAGAATGACTTAAATCAATTGGAAGCTTTCATTTGTATCTTCCTGTTTCAGTATGTAATTTCCTCAGAGAGCAGACAGATCAGAAGCGCGAATTTACAAAACGTAAATTGCACATATTCATTTGGATTGCAATGATAAGCTTGTTAAGGAGAGGGTTCTCAGAAAATACCAAATAAATCTGCACCAAGATAGACAGTGATTAGATAAATTTCCAATGGGAAAATGTTCCCTTGCAAATTTATGGCAAGGAAAATGCAATCCACCAGTAAAATCCAAGAATCTATCCGTGCTACATGGGTACCTGAGCAAACATTTAGGCTAAAACATGATCAAACTTCTGATATGCTGGAGGAAACTCTTGAGCTTTGTTAGATAGGGGAATTAGATACACTATGGAGGGCCATGTAGGACTGTGGGTGGGGTGAAAGGGTGCAAACAAGGTGGGGATTGCAAGTGCGAAGGATGTCAGATCATTGGATGGTGGGGTGTTCTGGTTGAGGGTTGTTTGATTGGTGAATCGCAGGAAGGGAAGCAGGTTAATTTGCTGGGCTGGGACAAAACTGCATTTGGTCCTAACCCACATGTGCTGGATAGGCATTTACCGGCTTTTCTTCCTTCAGTTGCTGTGGGTTTCTTGATGTATTGGGAAAGGCAGGCAGCAGATGTTACAAGGAACGCTTGAGATATTGCCCCAGGAAGAAATCTATACATTTGTAATTTCACAGGAGACATGTAATTTGTATTAGCAGTCCCTCACGTCAATGGTCCTTGCATGTGGCTGGGTGGGAGTGAGATTTCGGTGTTGGCTGTAGGATTACAAATGGTTTATGAACGCTATCTGAGGCTTGTAGGTTCTCCTGCAGGGAGGGCATTGGTTGTCGATCTGTAAACAAACTGGTGGGTTGATGGTTCAGGTAGCTTTCGTTTCTCTCACTATTTTCTTTCAGTGGCTGTTCTTGTTCATCAGAAGGTCTTGACAGAATTCTGGACATGGCTTTCTTTGATCTCACAATGACTCGGTGAATTTAATTGCCCATTGGATGGAGCTACTGCAATATGCCTACCCAGCTAAAAGACATTATCTGTCTCCTACATGACAATATGCAAATAACCCTACCTACTTACTACCCTCACCCACCCTACCTGCCACCCTACCACTACACCCATCTGTGACCTTACCCAGCTGCCACCCCACCAGTTTGCCCTACCCCTCAACTACCTTACCGTCTTACTGACTAACCTTCCTGCCGTAGCTTTTCCAAGAAGCTATAGGACATTTACACTCCTTACTTACAAAATATGGCAAATAGTGCTGTAAAAAGGGACATGGATTTTGCACGGATTCTTCCGCTGCTCCTGAAGATTCCTGCACTGAGTCAATAGGGCAGCAAGGTAGCACGGTGGTTAGCACAGTTGCATTCCCAGCTTGGGTCACTGTCTGCGGAGTCTGCACATTCTCCCCGTGTCTGCGTTGATTTCCTCCGGGTGCTCCGGTTTCCTCCTGCAGTCCAAAGTTGTGCAGGTTATGTGGATTGGCCATGCTAAATTGCCCTTAGTGTCCAAAAAGGTTGGGTGAGGTTACTGGGTTATGGGGATAGGGTGGAGGTGTGGGCTGAGGTACGTTGCTCTTTCCAAAGGCCGGTGCAGACTTCTTGGGCCGAATGGCCTACTTCTGCACTAAATTCTATGAATTCTGCAGTATCCTCCATTGGAACACTACCGTGAAAGATTAGAGGAAGGTGAGTGTATTTTTTGAATCCCTGTTTCTGACCCTGAATGGAAGATTTGGACCTAGGTGCTAGGACCAGGGATCAAAATGATGTGCAAGTGCTGTGGGTACAGCTGATGAACATAGGTCAGATCACCAATCATATTTGCTCAGTATTTGAGGAATCCCCAAAAAGGAACTGACAGCTACACTAGGTACACAGGACGTTGAGGTTTCAGGCATGCCAAACAACACCACACTCGAGGAATTTTAACCATTTAGTCGGAAGCCACAGGACGGATAGTCACACCATCAGGTGATGCAAATCATCATGGGCCATCATTGAAATCCACTCACTCATGCCAAGAAATCCGCAGAAACATCACTAAAAAACGATGGTTTGATGAGACTGAAACCGAAATATGGAAATTCACTGATTTGTAAATGGATAGCTTTCTAAACCTCGCAACAGGATCCAAATTCCACAGAAAAGGTTCTCTACCAGAAAGCAAAAGTTATCAAAGAACCCGCGATTTGAAGGTCAACTGGTGGACAGAAAAGGGCGAGGACATTTTAATTCTTTGCTGACATGCATGCATGTACTTTTCAAGGCAACCAAAGAGATTTGTGGATGCTCAACATATGTACCAACATCTGTAAGATCCAAAGACATGTAATTCATGCATTGCATTCTATGGCGAAAGTGTACTGGGTTTATAAGAAGCCTTGCATTGTATTTATACTTATGGTTCTATGACCAAAACCACATGTATACGTTTGCTTTGTTCATCAATGTTGTTTAACTCTAAGCTATTTACTCAGAGGATATTTTCATTAGAACAGCCTCTGAGACGTGCAAGGCAGCAATGTGGACTGAATAGCGCTGCTTTATACTCCTGTAACATATTCACAAATGTGGATTTGACCCTTCATGGATTTCGGATTAGTAAATGTTCAGTACAGAGATGTCTTGTGACAACCACAGTTTAGCACAGAGAAAAATACACTTCAGTGAGCTGTATTTACATTGGCTTCTGAACCTGTAGGCATGTATGTTCATTGGAATGCTTGCCAAGATTATATTGTCAACAATATGGCATATTGAAGAGTCACAAAAGTGAAGAGTTTTTACATTTCATAATGAGACCATAAAAAATAGAATACATAGTTTTCACACGCAATTATAGCTGAAGAAGTCCTGTATTGGAAATGCTTTTACAAAGTGAGCCCTGTGGGATTGCGTGTACCCTGAAATAAATTAAAACTTGCCACAAAGTAGTCATAGTGTGTTTGATTCTTTTGTTTTAAACCAATTTTTGATTTGCAGCAGTACTTCATTATGTATGTGGTGGAAATATGTTAAACCCAAACGTGCCATTGGTTAAACTTATAAACTCCCAAGTATGCATGCAGCACAATGAGCAGCTTTTCAGAAATAGCCACCAGGAAGTTCCGAAGTGACTACCTTCAGTTCCAGGTGTGCAATTCAAGATTCCTATCTTTTAGCAAGTTGATCTCTGGACAGAACGTCTCTGATTTGGAGAAATTCACCAATTGCTTGAGTATGTAAATTAATAATAGGAACTTGTTTACAACATTTTTCTAAATAATTTATTCATGGATTGTGGGCATTGCTGGCGAAGCCGGCATTTGTTGCTCATCCCTGGATGTCCTTGAGAAGGTGGTGGATGGGAGGCCTGGCCCTCCCAAACTTGCAATACTATCACTGGGCAGCCATGGCAAAAAGAATGAGGGGATGGGCAAAGGACCCAGACGCAGAATGGGTGAGGATGGAGAAGTCCTCCTGTACAAGGAGGACCCTCCAGGCCCCCACTACGGCAGTGATCCCATCCCTGCCAACAAAACACTCAACAAGCCCAGTAGTGGTAGCGACTCTGAGAACTTGGAACCAGATGAGGCAACATTTTGATCTGACAGGTGCGTACATCATGATTCCCATCTGCAGCAACCATAGGTTTGTACCAGCCATGCTCAACGTCACCTTCAAGAGGTGGAGACAGGATGGGGGGAAACACTGATGGTTAGGGACTTCGACATGGGGGACAGACTAGCGATCTTGGAGGAGCTGACAGAGAGACTGGACCTACCAAAAGGGAATGAACTATGACATCTACAGGTCAAAACTTTCTCTGCAAGGGGATGACTACATACCCACAAACTCTGAAAAGCACAATGCTAGACGCGGACAGTCTGGGGAGGGAAAATTTTGGGAACTTGCATGGACGACATTTGGAAAGGACGCATGCCCCACTGGGTGAAACTCAGAAAAAATGGGAGGAAGAACTAAGAATGGAAATAGGTGGGGATTCTAGAGCGAAGCACTGTGCATGGCTAACTCCATCTCCGCATGCGCAAGCCTTATGCAGCTGAAGTGGTGCATGGTGCTCACCTGACAGAACCCGAATGAGCAGGTTCTTCCCGGAGGTGGAGGACAATTGTGAATGATCATGTGGCTCAACCAACCATCCCCACATGTTCTGGACATGCCCCAGGCTTATTGGGTTCTGGACAGCATTCTTTGAAGCAATGTCCAAGGTTGTGGGGGTGAGGATGGAGTTGTGTCCAAAAGTGTCAGTCATTGGGGTATCGGACCAGCCAGAACTACTCATGGGAAAGAGGGCCGACGCCCAAGTCTTTGCTTCTCTTATCACTCATGAGAGAATCCTGCTTGGCTGGCCACCAGCAGCACCATCCACAGCTGCAGACTGGCTGGCAGACCTAGCAGAATTTCTCCACATGCAGAAGGTCAAGTGCACCATCCGAGGGTCAGGATGGCTTCTATAAAGCTTGGAAGCCATTCACCAATTTTGTTTCAAGCCCTGTTTGAAGCCAACAGGCAATACAACGGGGGAAGAAGGGGTATGTATGGGAGCCAATGGGACCATTGGGAGCAAACAGGAAAGGTAGGAGGTAGGGAAAATTACTGGGAAAGGAGGGGAGACCGAAAATAACCAACACAGACGCCAGAGAGCCTAGAACAATAACACCAGAAAAGGAACCCCCAAGGGAAGACAAAAACAGGACAGGGAGGCCAAACGACAAAGCGGGGGTGGGGGCAAGGAAGGGCACTGCCCACTTGTAAATAGCAGATAACTACCCATTGTATATGAAGGGCCCATGAAAGGACCCCAAAACAATAAGGGAAGGGTGTAGAGAGGGGGGAACCAAAGGGGAAGGCATAAGGGAAATTGGCACAGTTACCCTTATTGCTTGTGTGTGTGTATATATATATATGTATATAAAATCTTTATTGTCACAAGTAGGATTTCATTAACACTGCAGTGAAGTTACTGTGAAAAGCCCCAGTGTATAAATGTAAAAAAACTTCAATGACAACATTTAAAAAAAAAAAGAGGTGGTGGCTTACTGCTGCCTTGAACTGCTGTGGTCCATGTGTTGCAGGCACACCCCTGGGATTATTGGAAAGGCATTCCAGATTTTTGTTGGAGCGACATTGAGGGAATAGTGATTATAGTTCCAAGTCAGGATGGTGAGTGCCTTGGAGGGGAACTTGTAAGTGGTGGTGTTTGTAGGCTATCCTTGTCGTTCTGGATGATAGAGGTCGTGGATTGGAAGGTGCCATCGAAGGAGCCTTGGTGAGCTGCTGCAGCGCATCTTGTAGATGGCACATGCTGCTGCCACTGTGCATCGGTGGTGGAGAGAGTGAATGTTTAAGGTGGATGGGGTGCCAATCAAGGGGATTGTTTTGTCCTAGATGGTGTTTTAATTGGGACATGGGTGTCTCAGGCTGTGCCAGCATTTATTGCCCATCCCTAATTGCCCATGGGGCAGTGAAGAGTCAACCAGTCTGAGCAGGTTCATTCGGTTGTTGTGGGTCTGGAGTCATGTAGGCCAGACCAGGTAAGGATGACAGATTTCCATCTCTAAAGGACAGAGTCTTCAGTGTTGTTGGAGCTGGACATATCCAGGCAAATGGAGAGTAATTTACAAAATAAATAAATTTAGAGTACCCAATTCTTTTCTTCTAATTAAGTGGCAATTTAGCGTGGCCAATTCACCACCCTGCAAATGGAGAGTAATGATCACACTCCTTACTTATTATGCCTTGTAGGTGATGGACAGGCTTTGAGAAGTTAGGAGATGGAGTTGCTCACCACAAAATTCTTAACCTCTGACTTCCTCTTGCAGCCACAATTGTTACCTGGCTGGTCTATAGATAGAACAGTACAGCACAGAACAGGCCCTTCGGCCCTCGATGTTGTGCCAAGCAATGATCACCCTACTCAAACCCACGTATCCACCCTATACCCGTAACCCAACAACCCCCCCCTTAACTTTACTTTTTAGGACACTATGGGCAATTTATCATGGTCAATCCACCTAACCTGCACATCTTTGGACTGTGAGAGGAAACCGGAGCACCCGGAGGAAACCCACGCACACACGGGGAGGACGTGCAGACTCCACACAGACAGTGACCCAGCCGGGAATCGAACCTGGGACCCTGGAGCTGTGAAGCATTTATGTTAACCACCATGCTACCGTGCTGCGGATGGAAATCTGTCATCCTTACCTGGTCTAGTTCAGTTTCTGGTCAATGGTAACCCGCAAGGTGTTGATAGTGGGATGTTCAGCGATGGTAATGCCATTGAATGTCAAAGGGAGATGGTTGGATTCCCTCTTGGAGCTGGTTATTGCCTGGCACATGTTTGGTGTGAATGTTATTTGCCACTTATCCGTCCAAGGTCTTGCTGTCTATGGGCACTAATTGCTTCTGAGGAATTGCGAATGGTGCTGAATATTGTACAGTCATCAGCGAGCATCCTCACTTCTGACATGATGGAGGGAAGGTAATTGATGAAGCAGTTGAAAGTGGTTGGGCTTTGGATAATACTCTGAGAAACTCCTGCACTGATATCCCTGAGGTTGATTTGAGATGATTAACCTCCAACAACCATAACCATTTTGCTTTCTGCTAAGTCTGCCTAAGTGGAGAATTTTTCCCGATTCCCATTGACCAGTTTTGCTCCTTGAAGCCACACTTAGTCAAGGCTAGACTTTTTCATTTCTCAATAGTTTTGCTACTGTTTCTACAAGGACATAAATATGAATATTAGAGGACCGTCTGTTTTCAGATAGCTGTAAGGCAAAGCACCAATTTGTAGAAGAATATTCAACTTCATAGAATGCAGTGCAGAAGGAAGCCATTTGGCTCATTGAGTTTACGCGGCCTCCCGAAAAAACACCCTACCCAAGTCGATGTTCCCATTCACCCCAACCCTATCCCTGTAACCACGTAACCTAATCTGCACATTTTTGAGCACTATGGGGCAGTTGATCATGGTCAGTTCGCCCAACCTGCACATCTTTGGACTGTGGGAGGAAACTGGAACACACGGAGGAAACCCACACAGACCCGGGAGTAAGTGCAAACTCCGGACAGTCACCGAAGGTCAGAATTGAACCCGGGTACCGAGTGCTTTGAGGCAGCAGTGCTAATTACTGTGCCACCCAGTTCTTAAGTCCTTCAAATCTCCAAGCCCTTCCAGAGAGGGACAGTATTGTTGACAATTATGGGGTGTGAATGCAATCCACCAAATTCTAATTTGGGGATGCGGAGGAAGTGATTGCCTCCTTCCTCACACATGCCTGTAGGACATAGCTACACAAAGTTTCACCTTCTCGGCAGGATAGGCATCTAACACGGAATAAATCTCCCTTTTATTCCTTGCCCACCCTAGGCACCGCCTCCACCTTTTAAGAGCTACACTTACAGCAATTACAGATTGACAATTGGTTAAGGGATTCCGATTTTACATTTTGCTCTATCGCCATCTACCTCCCCATAGCATCTGTTTGCATGCACAACCCTAACTGAGCTTCTTCAACTTTAATTACCTCATATCTCTGAACCTCTTATTCACCACTCCCGTGACACTTGGCACACACTTTTCCTATCTTATCCTCTGTTACTATCGTTTAATAGGACAAATTGTCACAAAATGCCAATTGACAAGCCATTGAGCTGCGGTTGGGGACTATCCAGCCTTAAATGCCTTATCCTCTTTGGGGACAGCGCCCTGCAGCTCATGGAAAGGGACTCAACTCTTGCTGCAGGAGATTGTGAGGTCCCTTGAATTTTGCTCGTCCCAGTTAACTGTTTTAGTGCCTTTTGTTACGATCCCAATTGATGTTATAACTGGACGGGAAGATTCCAGAATTGAACCCTGGCTAAAAGGACTATAACTAACTTTTTTTTATAAAGCATGAAGGAATAGAGTCACAGGACTGCTAATTAGTTTCGACAACAAGAAAAAGCATTAATTAAACATGAAAAGTTGGATTATTATGCAATACTCATTTACTCCCCCCCCCATCTTAACAAATAGACACTGATTTAAAGATTAACATGGATTACAAAATACATCTTAAACTACAGTGGTCTTATTAACACAAAAAGTCCCTTTTAAATGCACAGAATGACTGTGGCCAAATACACGCACGCACTTCACTCTGAATCTATGTTAGCGTCTGTGGCTTTATACTCAAAATCCCTCAAATGATGATTACATGAGAGTTTCCAAACTCTGCTCCTAAAAGCATGCTTTGAAATCTTCTTTCACAATGCTTTCCCTTAGTAGTTTGCATTCCGAAATCCAGACTAGATTTTCCAAATTACATTTTTAAACAAAGATTCTGCTCTACTTTTAACAACAAATCCAGAATTTCACACCATCACCGTTGTAATTTATTTGTCCTGACTACTGTACAAACTGCTTTAACTCTCAATTCTCAGACTGTATTAAATTGGCATCAGACATTCCATCTACCTTTTTGAAGTTTGCTGTCCCACATTAAATCTGGTTACTGAGATTGACTCTTTAACTCAGAACACTTTGCCCTTGGAATCTTCTGAACAATACCTTGGTCTCTGTTCTCTTAACTTCAAGTGTCTTAAACATCTTTCTGTCCCAATTCCCTGGTTATCTGGGCTGTAACTTTAGGAAGCCTGCCATTTTGCAGCTCCTAACCTGTCCAGCCTTTCTTCTGTAAGAATTGACAGATGTTCTTTCCCCAGATTCTATCCAAATTGCTGACAAATTCAGCGAAAACTAAAACTTAAAAGCTTCTCAACCTTAAAAGACCCCAGTTGCTAAGCAACACTGCGGGCGCGATTCTCCGCCCCCCACGACGGGTCGGAGAATAGCGGGAGGGCCTTCCCGACATTTTTCCCGCCCTCCCGCTATTCTCCCCCCCCCCGCCCAACTCCCGACACGAATCGCTGCCGCCGTTTTTTTACGGCCGGCAGCGATTCACAGCTGATAGATGGGCCGAAGTCCCAGCCCTTTACGCTGTTTTTACGAACGGCAAACACACCTGGTCTGGCCGTTCGTAAAAACGGCGGGAACAACTCGCTTTTTATAACCATGGCCCCGATTGGCATGGCAGTACCACGGCCGTGCCAAGGGTGCCATGGGCCCGCGATCGGTGGGCACCGATCGCGGGCAGCGGGCCCGATGCCCTCGCACTATTTCTCCTTCCGCCGCCCCGCAGTATCCATTCACGGGGCGGCTGAGGGGCATCCCGGCCCGCGCATGCGCGGGTTTCGCGCAAATACGCGATGACGTCATCCGCGCATGCGCGGGTTGGAGTCTTCCAATCCGCGCATGCGCGGCTGACGTCATATGACGCGTCAGCCGGCGCCAACTCCGGCAAGCGGGCTTAACGAAATTCGTTAAGCCCGTGATGCCGGAGCTTACGGCGTCGGGCTGCTAGCCCCGACCGGGGACCAGAATCGGTTCCCGGTCGGGAAGGGGCGCGCTGGCGTCAAACCCGCCCGGGTTTGACGCCAGCCTTACGATTTCTCCCGTTTTGGGAGAATCGCGCCCTGCATACCTCTGCTGACCTATTTATTTACTTTTCGCACCATAACACTCTAAGCACAATACAAACACAGTTATGTCTTAACCAACCCCAACACATACAAACGCCTTTGTCCAGCATGAATCTAACTATAGCTTTTATCCTTCCAGGCACAGAAACATTAAATTCTAATAATAATCTTTATTAGTGTCACAAGTAGGCTTACATTAACACTGCAATAAAGTTACTGTGAAAATCTCCTACTCGCCACAGTCCGGCACCTGTTCGGGTACACAGAGGGAGAATTCTGAATGTCCAATTCACCTAACAAGCATGTCTTTTGACAGTTGTGGGTGGAAACCGGAGCACCCGGAGGAAACCATTGCAGACACGGGGAGAAAGTACAGACTCTGCATAGACAGTGGCCCAAGCCGGGATTCGAACCCGGGTCCCTGGCACTGTGAAGCAACAGCGCTAATCACTGTGCTACTGTGCCGCCCTAAACACACTTAAAACTATACCATATTTCTAATCTCTACCAATCCAAATATAAATTCCCGAAAACTAGCTACCCTTTGGTTTCCTAACACTACATTGATGCATTAGCATCTCTGAAATACCACAAAGGACAGAATATTGTTCTTTCTATGTCTCCTTAGTCCCAATGCTAAAATCATTCTTAAAATGCCACCCTTCCTTGTGCATATTCAGCATATCAATGGGTGCCACAAGAGGAAGAAAATGGTAATGATGTGGAATAAGAATATGTCAGCCAGGAAGCTCAGCATATGATGTATCCCTCTCAAGACAGTAGCATATGTCAGGCCTCCAGCTAACACCATTCCAATGGAACATTGGTTGAGACCAGTTGCCCAGGAGCACCCTCTGAAGATACATGTAGCAGTGGTTTTGGGCCAGAAGGGAGCTGCAATGAGTCAATGACCACCTCAATCCCTTGATCTTAATATACAGTGGGAGGAGCTAACCATCCCTTCTGATCCTGACTCTCTGGTGACACTGATCAGGGTACTATAAATCATCAATTAAAAGACATGCATAGACACAAAGGGGAAGCCGGGTCTTAGGAAAGTGTAGGATGACACATCGGGAAAAGACGGATAATAGTTTGAGGGAATATATATTTAGTTGCAAGTCGAGGAGAAGCTGCATCATAAAGAGAAGACTTCTCAGTATCTGTCCTCTGATGCCTCCTGCAGCAGAGAGTGAGAACTCCTCTGGATGGATATCACTCTGATGTTCTACTCTGGAGCTCTTGATCCTTCAGACCTAGTGTCACCTCCTTTAGCCCGATCAAACTGTAATCCTTTCTAAAAAGATAAATTGTGATCAGCACGGCAGGCAATTAAAATTTTGTTTATTGTCTGGAACTGTCCTCAACCTATTCAGGCATCAAAAATGCTTCCAACTCCCCAATAATTTTCTCAATTTCCAGCTTAGAGCTGTCTCTGCCTCCAAAGTATTACTCTTCTGATTTTGTTGGTGAGAGGCCATTAGCCATGGTAGCTAAGGCTGTGCCTTGCCACCAATCGACCAGCCTTTGGCAAAACTTTCTTCTGTGAGGAAAACAGGAAGTGTTAATGCTGAAGGATGCCTGCATACTGGACTTTGATATGAAGAATTCACTATGTGACACCAAAAACTAATTGTATATTTTAAGAGGGGAATCCTTCCTGTTTAGATTTAATCATCTTTATTGTCACAAGTAGGCTTACATTAACACTGCAATTAAGTTACTGTGAAAAGCCCCGAGTTGCCACATTCCGGCGCCTGTTCGGGTACACAGAGGGAGAATTCAGTATGTCCAAATTACCTAACAGCACGTCTTTCGGGACATGTGGGAGGTACCCGGAGGAAACCCACGCAGACACAGGGAGAACGTGCAGACTCCACAGTCAGTGACCCAAGCTGAAAATTGAACCTGGGACCCTGGAACTGTGAAGCAACAGTGCTAACCACTGTGCTACCTGTGGAGGAAGGGGAGTGGTATCATTTTATGCAGAGCAGAATTCTGATGTGGAGATGTCAGTAACCCATAGCTCTCCCTCGCTCCCCCTCCATTACCTGACTGATGTCAAAATAATGACATTGTGTGTGTGCCATTGTTGCTCCTGGGTTTATGATGCATCTCATTTAGGCTTAGCTCATGCAGAGTGCAAAGGACAAATGCAGGAAACCTGTGTTTACAGTGAAATTGGCACATTTTTAAATGGACATTACTGGATCATTGGAGAAAGTTTTAAAAACATTTGAGGAAACAGAAATAAATTTAAAGACATACAAATAGCACAAATTGCTTAAATCTAGGTTTCTTCACTAAAAATCAATTCAGTGCTGCTCCAATACCACTAATGTACAGAAAACAGTGAAGACGTTCACTCAGTCATAGAGTCATGGAGTTGTATTGTGCAGAAGAGGCCGTTTGGCCCACCGTATTTTGTGCCTGTGTAAGATCTTGCTGCAGTCCCTGAGAGTGGTAGAACAGTCGGTCAGACCTTGTTTCATGTATTAAATATTAAACAACGAACCAAAGAAAAAATGAATATACTAGTTATAAAATAATTGCAACTCTTGTGCAAACCCGTTAGGACACTTTTAAAAAAATCTCTGAAATTAATAAAATTTCTTACCACTTACAATCTTGGGGTTTTCAAACTAATCTGTTCCTTCCCTTTTCAATTTTAAGATTGATTCTTCAATTCAAACACGATTGCTTGTTTTATGTCTAGCAACATAATTACTAGGACTTTTGGGTAGTGGACCATTCAGATTTGAAAATGAAGGAGCTGTCTGGTTCAGTTTGTGTGTGATTGAACCGATGACTTGACATTACTTAAGATCCAATTATTCCCCTCTGATCTGGAGCAGGCATAATGGGAAACATGGAAAAATGGAATATGCTGGGTAGAAAAATATGAACTGGCACGTTTTAAAAACAAAATCTGATGATGTAGAATAACTGGACTTGTAGGTGCAGCCAACAAGCCAAAACTACCTTAAAAAAAAACCCCTCCTCCTTGTCAAAGGGCATCATCTTGTTATGTTCCGAAGTCTTATTAGAACCTGACTCGGCAGTTATCCCATCAGTCTGATGCTGACGTACAGTAGAAACCTAGGCACATTGATCATAAATGGAAACATTGCACGCTTATCTGAAAATAATAATGATCTTCATTGTCACAAGTAGGCTTACATTAACACTGCAATGAAGCTACTGTGAAAAGCCCCTCATCTCCACATTCCGGTGCCTATTCGGGTACTAAATGGTAATATATCCAATCATTTCATAGGTTAAATAATTTTGTCCAAAGATAAATCAGTTGGTTGCCAGTTGACTAGTTAAAATAACTCTACCCCCTAAACCTTCAGCTGATGTATGACCAAAGGCAGTCACGATGCCTTCCTTCTGCTTAAATCTGTTGTGCCAGCTGCATTTGAACAATGTCAGCAAACCAAATGGAACAAAGGCTATCTGCTGATGACTTGGCTCATGTCTCCTGCGCGCAAGTCCTCACATGGGTGTATCGTGCACACAATGAAAGCCATGCCTGCTGCACAACCTCCCCATCACATGACACAGACACAGCCCCCAACTATACAGCAAACAGCTGAGGGACAGGGGTGTTAGGTGGAGCAAACTGAGAAAAAAGAGGGCGAAACCTGAACCGCCCTATTCTGTCCAGGCTGTCTGGCGAACTCATTTGAGTGTTGTCCTAGCAACTGCAACTCCAGTTCCTCATTCACCAACTGTCTCTCATCTTACCTTCCCTCCATAGGGGCTGGTTTAGCACAGGGCTAAAGAGCTGGCTTTTAAAGCAGACCAAGGCAGGCCAGCAGCACGGTTCAATTCCCGTACAAGCCTCCCGAACAGGTGCCGGAATATGGCGACTAGGGGCGTTTCACAGTAACTTCATTTGAAGCCTACTTGTGACAATAAGTGATTTTCATTTCATCACTGATCCTCCACTTAATCACGATGCAGAAATAAAAGTCACCACAAAATAAACACGCTGGACATGCAGCTGGAGTCCCATAACCTCCAAGGCTTCACGCCAATTGCTGGAAAATAGGATTAGGCTGGGTGACTCATTTTTTGGCTGATGCAAATGTGATGAGCAGAGTGGCCTCATTCTGTGCCGTAAATTTTCTACATTTTGTAATTTACTAAATATCTGAAAAGCAGGAATGTGGGGGGAGTGGCAGTATTTGAATTGCTCTGTAGGGAAGCCAGCAGGGACAAAAGAGTCCGAATGGCTTTCTGTGAGGTAATGATCCTGTGAGCTAAATTTATGAATTAAATTATACCATGTGGTGTGCAAAAGCCAACTGATCACCCTGTGCCTTTCTTTAGTGGCTATCTCCAGTGTCCTTTTTCCATTTCACGTCCTTTGTACTTCGTACAGTGACTGCGTGAAAAGGGCTGATTTTCAATAAGAGATTTTAGATGACTTTAGACGAGAACCATGTGGCGTTAAGGCCCCAGAAGGTCCGTCTGCAGACTAATCTGGACTGGCTAGTTGACTGGAACCAGCAAGAGCACTGACAGAGTGGCAGGTGTTGGAGGATAAATGCTGTCTTACTGAGAGCGAACGACAGTTCATGCTCCATGAAGCCGCTGTCACTCAGCAATCTGAGTAAATTGTTGTGAGGACAGATTTCTGGACTTGTACAATACCCTGAAAGCCCCTTTGCACATTTTAATTCACAGCCATGATGGCAGCAAGCTGAGAATGCATTGCGGTAGTCTGAACTTCCACTACAGAAACATCAATCACTGCAACATAATTGGTTCCACAAGTATGGTTCCACACTGGAAAGGTTGCGCTCCAACCTCTGTACAAAGTCCTGGCCAAGTTAGTGCTGAGTAACTCTATACTCCTCGACATTGACTACAGATTTTCTGACAGGCTTACACACACCACGCATTTTATTGTGCAACCCATCCGCTTTCTTTTGTAATAAAAACAGAAAATACTGGAAAGACTCAACAGGTCTGGCAGCATCTGTGGAGAGAGAAATAGTTAACTTTTCGAGCCCCTCTTTAGCTTGCCAAAAGCGTTCATCTGAGCACTCAGCGGTGACATTTCTGTTACCTCGAGCTCCAATGAGCTACCACCCATGCCGCATTTGTACTCAGCACTTGCATTCATACTTGCTGCCTCCTCAAGCGCAGTTTGCACAGTGATAATGAAAGGGAGGTCATTGATGAAGTAGCTGAAAATAGTTGGGCCTAGGACACTATTGTTGGGACTGAGATGATTGGCCTCCAACAACCACAACTGTCTATCTGCAAGGTATGAGACCAACCTGACGAGAGTTTTTTTTCTGATTCCATTAACTTCAAGTTAATGCCACACTTGGCCAAAAGCTGGGTTGATGTCGAGCACAATTCCTTTGGAATTCATCTCTTGTCTCCATGTTTGAACCAAGGCTGTAATTAGGTCAGGAGCCAGCTGGCCCTGGTGGCAGGCAAGCTGAGCATCAGTGAATAGGTTATTGCAGTGAAAGTATCGCTTGATATACCTGATATACCTGTCGATGACACATTCTATCACTTTGCTGATGATCAAGAATATACTGATGTGGATTGGATTGTTCCTGCTTTTTGGGTCGCACATGAGTAATTTTCCACATTGGGCAGATGCCAATGTTGTAATTGTGCTGGAATAACTTAGCTAAGAGAGTGGCTCATTCTGCAGCTTAAGTCTTCAGTATTACAGCTGGGATGTTTTCACAGCCTTTGCTGTTTGCCTTCAGTCATTTCTTAATATCACATGAAATGAATTGAATTGGCCGAGTACTGGCATTTATGATGCTGAGAATCTCAGGAGGAGGCTGAGATAGATCATCCACTTAGTACATCTGGCTGAAAATGGTTGTAAATGCCTCACTCTTGCCTCTTACACTGGTGTGCTGGGTTCCCCATCATTTCTTATAAATTTTTCCAATTAAGGGGCAATTTAGCATGGCCAGTCCACCTATCCTGCACATCTTTAGGTTGTGGGGGCGAGACCCACGCAGACACGGGGAGAATGTGCAAACTCCACATGGACAGTGATCGAATAGATCGACAGTGACCAGCATAGATCCTTGACAAAGTCTCATCTTCACGGATCGAATCCGGGTCCTCGGCATCTTGAGGCAGCTGTGCTAACCACTGCATCACCATGCCACCCGGGGCTCCCCATCATTGAGGATGGGGATATTTGTGGAGCCTTTTCCTTTGGTTAGTTGTTTAATTGTCCACCACCACTCACTACTGGTTGTGGCAGGACTGCAGTGCTTAAATCAAATCCATTGGTCATAGGAGTACTTAGCTCTCTGTATAGCATTCTGCCTCAGCTGTTTGGCATGCAATAATATGTTGTAGCTTTGTTAGGTTGGAACCTGAAGTTTAGATAAGCCTGGTGCTGCTGTTGGCATGCCATCCTGCACTCCTTATTTAACCAGGATTGATTCGCTGGCTTGAGCTTATGTTTGTATAGAATTCTGCTGCTGCTGATGTCCCATGAGCGCTTCATGAATGTCCAGGTTTATGCTGCTCAATTTATCCTGTAACTAACCTATTTAGCATGGTGGTGCTGTCGGAGAAAACGATGGATGATATTCTCAGTGTGAAGATAAGACTTTGTCAAGGATCTATGCTGGTCACTCCTACAATACTAACATGCACAAGTGCATCTGCACAGAAGTTCTCATAAATTAAGGATTCCCTCACAACCTGCCATAGGCCCAGGCTGGCAGGATTCAGCCAGTTTGGTCAGTAGTGGTGCAACCAAGCCACACTTGATGATGGACATTAAAGTCCCCCATTCAAAGTACATCCTGTGTCTGGGATATTGACTGTGAGGTATTATTCTGTGAGTATGACTATGTCAGGCTGTTTCCAGAATAGTCTGTGGGACAGCTCTCTAAATTCTGCCCCAAGCCCCAGATGCTAATAAGTGGGGTTCATTGAGCATGGTGTGTCATTGCTGTTTTCAGTGCTTTGATAGATGCCAGCGGTCCATTCAGTTTTATTCCTTTTTTACTTTTCTGTATTGGTTTGTAACAACTAGGCCATTTCGGAAGGCCGTTAGGAGTCAAACATATTGTGTGGGTCTGGAGTCACATGTAGGCCAGATCAGATAAGCATGGCAGATATCAGGTATGATTCTCTGAATATGACTGTCATGCTGTTGGTGAAGTAATCGGTTGAACAGCTTTCTGAATTTGATCATAACCACTCTGATCTTGGTACGGTGTTGGTAAGTGAGTGAATTGAGCAGTATCTGAGTTTAGTAGTGCAGTGGTGGGATATGACATTTAAAGAAGCATTCGCTAACCATGACCATGTGTGAGGTCTTCAAATTCCTTGCACCTAAGTATTCGGGGTTTACTATCTGCCGCCGCTGCTTTTTGATCACCCTACTCAAACCCACGTATCCACCCTATACCCGTAACCCAACAACCCCCCCTTTAACCTTACTTTTTAGGACACTACGGGCAATTTATCATGGCCAATCCACCTAACCCGCACATCTTTGGACTGTGGGAGGAAACCGGAGCACCCGGAGGAAACCCACGCACACACGGGGAGGACGTGCAGACTCCTCACAGACAGTGACCCAGCCGGGAATCGAACCTGGGACCCTGGAGCTGTGAAGCATTTATGCTAACCACCATGCTACCGTGCTGTAGCTGATGGGTCCAGCCTAAAACAGTGTGATTCTTGCTGGCTTTATGCACCAATCATTCAAATGAACAGCCAGCATGAAGTTGACATGATGCCTGCCTTATATTTAACAGGCACGCTTAATCGCATACTACTATTCCCATACATGTTTTTGGGGGCTATCCAATGTAGCCGACTTAGAATCTTAACGAGGCAGGAACACTGATTCTTGACCAGGCATTTTCAAGTAGGAGTGGGGCTCACAGACCGCTAGTCAGCAATCTGAACATCAGTGTTAGAACCTGTCTGGATCCTATTGGCTGGGGCATTGGTTACCCCATATTCCACGAGGAATACGAACTCCCTTAATGTGGGGGGGGGGGGGGGTGCTGGGGGCAAGCAAACATTAGCAGTGCAGCTGTATAAATAGAGTTGCCCAGTGTGGTAGCGGCTAGAGAGGGAACCAGTCGTGAACTGCTGGTACTTGGTACATATTGTTGTATATAATATTTACAAACAAAATTGTGCTGGATTCTTCGTGGCACTTACAAAACTGGCAACGAGGGTTAAAATTGGATAGCTGTATGCGCTGCTGCGCCACCTACTTGGACTTTTTGTTGGATACAGGTTGGAAGTTTGTTTTTTTCTGTTGCACCCTGCCTCTTTACAGAAGTTTATTTGATGCTGCGCTGGAGAGCTGGAACTAGCACGCACAAAGAATGCATTATTATTTACGGGTGAATAACAGGCGGTCATTTTGCTAACCTCCTGTGGCGCGCATCCGTTTGGGGTAATAAGAACAAAGCCTTATGTACCCAGCTGGACCAGACAATGTAATGCTTGGTGAGCTTGTGACTTTGGTGGGACAAAATTTTCACCCAACCCCATCTGTGAAAGTCAAACGTTACCGGTTTAACATTCTTGAGAGGACCCCTTGCCGAGTTCTTATACAGGCTGTGCAGGATTGCGGAGTACCGTGAATGTGACGGCACTTTGTCAGAGATGTTACAAAATCAGTTGGTTTATGGCATCAGCAACGCTGCCACCCAAGGAAACTGTTAGCTGACTGACTTTGACTTTTCAACAGGCCATTCGGATAGTGTTGTCCTGAGAGAGTGCAGGAGTTACAGGGAATGGAGGTGCACGCCCTGGGGCGTGCCCCCTTCCGTCCAAAAGCGCCTCCTTGTACCCCTGCCGTGCCTTGGACGGGCGGTGTAAGGGTCCATGCCAGTGGCCGTCTGAAGTTCTTTCCTGAAGAGAGCCTTCTCCAGAGCCCAGGGATGTGAAGCCATGTAAGTCTAGGACTTGTGGGCGCCTACTCCAGCGTAGATGCCGGTCATGGCCACGTTAGAGGGCCAGTCACTCCGGCAGAAGCTGGAGAAAACCCAGGGCATGTACTTTCCATTTGGATGAACCCGAGGATGAGGGGGTCAGAGGATGACTGCCTGTAACTGCCTTGCATGGTAGTCCCCCCTTCTCGAGTGGTCCCCATTAATTTGATGATATGGGTAAATGGTCATCCGCTTGAAATGGAGTTGGACACCCGCGCAGCGGTCTCCGCAGTTGGACAGAAGACGATTGACCGCATCAAGTGGCTACACAGACTCTTGCATAGACTGGTACACAGGCCAGGTTGGCCACCCATACAGTGAAACCGTTAGACATTGCTGATGAGCCCTGTCACTTATGAACACCTGTCGAGGCGCATCCCACTCACCGTGGTGCGAGGCCATGGACCCAGCCTGTTGGGGCGGGTTTGGTTGCTCCATTTGCGGCTGCAATGGCAGCACATTGGTCAAATGGGTTCTGGTGGTTTGACCTGAGGTAATAGGAAGATATCCACAAGTATTCCAGCCCGGTTTGAGGAAGATATAAGGGTCTGTAGCCGTATTCTGGGTGACCTGGAAGCCACATCATGGTATTTACTTACCCCTTGCTGGAGACAGTGGAAGCAAAGATCACTCCTAGGTATTATCAGGCCTGTCCGTTTCGCCGATCGGCAGTGCCGGTTGTACCAGTAATGAAGCCAGATAACTCTGGTTGCTTGTGCGGCGACTATAAGCCAATGGTGAACACAGCTTCCTGGCTAGATCGACACTCCATGTCCCGCGTAGAGGATCTCTACACAAAGCTCGCTGGCGGACTCTCGTTCATGCCTATCTGCAGCTGGAATTGGATTCTGCCTCCCGACAGTATGTTACTATAAATATGCACAGGGGTCTGTATGAGTTTAACAGTTGCCTTTTGGAGTGTCCTCTGCCTGTGCTATTTTTCAACGCGTCATGGAGAACATCTTGTGAGGGTTGCCATGTATTGCTAATATTTAGACAATGTCTTGATTAAGGGAGTTTTGGAGGGAGTGCACTTAGATAATTTAGAGACTGTGCTAAAGCGCTTCTCAGAGATTGGAGTCCATTTACGTCACACAAAGTGCGTCTTTCAGGCAAAGGAAGTGATCTAACTTGGTTATTGCAACCTCTGCACCCCGCCGCAGAGAAGGTGCGCGCAATCCACGGCCCCGATGGACACTTCGGGTCATCGTTTTCTTTTCTGGGTCTCGTAAGTTACTACGGGAAGTTTCCCCCCAATCTAGCGGCCACGCTGGCCCCCTAACACCTTCTGTTGAAGAAGAATCATGCCTGGGTTTGGGGTTGGCTACAAGAAACCACGTTTCAGCGGCTAAAGCAGCAGTTAGAGATAGATAGAGAAATACAGCACAGAACAGGCCCTTCGGCCCACGATGTTGCGCCGAACTTTTGTCCTAGGTTAATCATAGAATTTTGGACAATTTTTCATGGCCAATCCACCCAACCTGCACATCTTTGGACTGTGGGAGGAAACCGGAGTACCCGGAGGAAACCCACGCAGTCACGGGGAGGATGTGCAGACTCCACACAGACAGTGACCCAAGTCGAAATCGAACTTGGGACCCTGGAGCTGTGAAGCAATTGTGCTATCCACAATGCTACCGTGCTGCCCTTAAGAAGTTAACCTACACTCCATTATTCAACCCTAATCCAAGTACCTATCCAATAGCTGCTTGAAGGTCCCTAACTTTTCCGACTCAACTACTACCACAGGCAGTGCATTCCATGCCCCCACTACTCTCTGGGTAAAGAACCTACCTCTGACATCCCCTCTATATCTTCCACCATTTATCTTAAATTTATGTCCCCTTGTAATGGTGTGTTCCACCCGGGGAAAAAGTCTCTGACTGTCTACTCTATCTATTCCCCTGATCATCTTATAAACCTCTATCAAGTCGCCTCATCCTTCTCCGTTCTAATGAGAAAAGGCCTAGCACCCTCAACCTTTCCTCATATGACCTACTCTCCATTCCAGGCAACATCCTGGTAAATCTCCTTTGCACCTTTTCCAAAGCTTCCACATCCTTCCTAAAATGAGGTGACCAGAACTGTACACAGTACTCCAAATGTGGCCTGACCAAGGTTTTGTACAGCTGCTTCATCACCTCACGGCTCTTAAATTCAATCCCTCTGCTATTGAACGCTAGCACACCATAGGCCTTCTTCACAGCTCTATCCACTTGAGTGGCAACTTTCAAAGAACTATGAACATAGACCCCAAGATCTCTCTGCTCCTCCACATTGCCAAGAACCCTACCATTAACCCTGTATTCCGCATTCAGATTTGTCCTTCCAAAATGGACAACCTCACACTTGTCAGGGTTAAACTCCATCTGCCACTTCTCAGCCAAGCTCTGCATTCTATCTATGTCTCTTTGAAGCCGACAACAGCCCTCCTCACTATCCACAACTCCACCAATCTTCGTATCATCTGCAAATTTACTGACCCACCCTTCAACTCCCTCATCCAAGTCGTTAATGAAAATCACAAACAGCAGAGGACCCAGAACTGATCCCTGCGGTACGCCACTGATAACTGGGCTCCAGGCTGAATATTTGCCATCCACCACCACTCTCTGTCTTCTATCGGTTAGCCAGTTTGTTATCCAACTGGCCAAATTTCCCACTATCCCATGCCTCCTTACTTTCTGCATAAGCCTACCATGGGGAACCTTATCAAATGCCTTACTAAAATCCATGTACACTACATCCACTGCTTTACCTTCATCCACATGCTTGGTCACCTCCTCAAAGAATTCAATAAGACTTGTAAGGCAAGACCTACCCCTCACAAATCCGTGCTGACTATCCCTAATCAAGCAATGCCTTTCCAGATGCTCAGAAATCCTATCCCTCAGTACCCTTTCCATTACTTAGCCTACCACCGAAGTAAGACTAACTGGCCTGTAATTCCCAGGGTTATCCCTATTCCCTTTTTTGAACAGGGGCACGACATTCGCCACTCTCCAATCCTCTGGTACCACCCCTGTTGACAGCGAGGACGAAAAGATCATTGCCAACGGCTCTGCAATTTCATTTCTTGCTTCCCATAGAATCCTTGGATATATCTCGTCAGGCCCGGGGGACTTGTCTATCCTCAAGTTTTTCAAAACGCGCAACACATCTTCCTTCCTGACAAGTATCTCCTCAAGCTTATCAGTCTGCTTCACGCTGTCCTCTCCAACAATATGGCCCCTCTCGTTTGTAAATACTGAAGAAAAATACTTGTTCAAGACCTCTCCTATCTCTTCAGACTCAATACACAATCTCCCGCTACTGTCCTTAATCGGACCTACCCTCGCTCTAGTCATTCTCATATTTCTCACATATGTGTAAAAGGCCTTGGGGTTTTCCTTGATCCTACCAGCCAAAGATTTTTCATGCCCTCTCTTAGCTCTCCTAATCCCTTTCTTCAGTTCCCTCCTGGCTATCCTGTATCCCTCCAGCGCCCTGTCTGAACCTTGTTTCTTCAGCCTTACATAAGTCTCCTTCTTCCTCTTAACAAGACATTCAACCTCTCTTATCAACCATGGTTCCCTCACTTGACCATCTCTTCCCTGCCTGACAGGGACATACATATCAAAGACACGTAGTACCTGTTCCTTGAACAAGTTCCACATTTCACTTGTGTCCTTCCCTGACAGCCTATGTTCCCAACTTCTGCACTTCAATTCTTGTCTGAAGGGTAATTGTATTTACCCTTCCCCCAATTATAAACCTTGCCCTGTTGCTCGCACCTATCCCTCTCCATTACTAAAGTGAAAGTCACAGAATTGTGGTCACTACCTCCAAAATGCTCCCCCACTAACAAATCTATCACCTGCCCTGGTTCATTACCAAGTACTAAATCCAATATGGCCTCCCCTCTGGTCGGACAATCTACATAGTGTGTTAGAAAAGCTTCCTGGACACACTGCACAAACACTACCCCATCCAAACTATTTGATCTAAAGAGTTTCCACTCAATGCTTGGGAAGTTGAAGTCGCCCATGACTACTACCCTGTGACTTCTGCACCTTTCCAAAATCTGTTTCCCAATCTGTTCCTCCACATCTCTGCTGCTATTGGGGGGCCTATAGAAAACTCCCAACAAGGTGACTGCTCCTTTCCTATTTCTAACTTCAACCCATACTGCCTCAGTAGGCAGATCCTCCTCGAACTGCCTTTCTGCAGCTGTTATACTATCTCTAATTAACAATGCCACCCCCCCCCCCCACCTCTTTTACCATCCTCCCTAATCTTGTTGAAACATCTATAACCAGGGACCTCCAACAACCATTTCTGCCCCTCTTCTATCCAAGTTTCCGTGATGGCCACCACATCGTAGTCCCAAGTACAGATCCATGCCTTAAGTTCACCCACCTTATTCCTGATGCTTCTTGCATTAAAGTATACACACTTCAACCCATCTCCTTGCCTGCAAGTACTCTCCTTTGTCATTGTTACCTTCCCCACTGCATCACTACGTGCTTTGGCGTCCTGACTATCGTCTACCTTAGTTGCTGGACTACAGATCCGGTTCCCATTCCCCTGCCAAATTAGTTTAAACCCTCCCGAAGAGTACTAGAAAACCTCCCCCCCAGGATATTGGTGCCCCTCTGGTTCAGATGCAACCCGTCCTGCTTGTACAGGTCCCACCTTCCCCAGAATGCGCTCCAATTATCCAAATACCTGAAGCCCTCCCTCCTACACCATTCCTGCAGCCACGTGTTCAACTGCACTCTCTCCCTATTCCTAGCCTCGCTTTCACGTGGCACTGGCAACAAACCAGAGATGACAACTCTGTCTGTCCTGGCCTTTAACTTCCAGCCTAACTCCCTAAACTTGTTTATTACCTCCACACCCTTTTTCCTACCTACATCGTTGGTACCAATGTGCACCACGACTTCTGGCTGCTCACCCTCCCCCTTCAGGATCCTGAAGACACGATCAGAGACATCCCTGGCCCTGGCACCCGGGAGGCAACATACCTTTCGGGAGTCTCGCTCGCGACCACAGAATCTCCTATCTATTCCCCTAACCATTGAATCTCCTATTACTATTGCTTTTCTATGCTCCCCCCTTCCCTTCTGATCCCCAGAGCCAGACTCAGTGCCAGAGACCTGGCCGCTGGGGCCTTCCCCCGGTAGGTCATCCCCCCCAACAGCATCCAAAACGGTATACTTGTTTTGAAGGGGAACGGCCACGAGGGATCCCTGCACTGTCTGCCTGTTAGTTTTCTTTCCCCTGACTGTAACCCAGCTACTCTTGTCCAGTACCTTTGGTGTGGCTACCTCCCTGTAACTCTTCTCGATGACCCCCTCTGTCTCCCGGATGATCCGAAGTTCATCGAGCTCCAGCTCCAGTACCTTAACACGGTCTCTGAGGAGCTGGAGTTGGGTGCACTTCCCGCAGGTATAGTCAGCGGGGACACCAGTGGTATCCCTCACCACCCACATCCTACAGGAGGAGCATGCAACTGCCCTAGCCTCCACCCCCTCTTACTTTACAGAATTAGCTGCCCCTTGGACCAACTGGACCTCCCCCCTCCGACTCTACTCCCAGTCAGCTGTACTCTAAACTCCTGGCTCCCTTCACGCTCTTTGATAAATATAGGAAATGAAATGTAAGGAGCACCTTACTCCCTCCTCACCTAACTCCCTCAGTCACCAAACTCTCACTGTAGCACTCAAATGCCACAAGCTCAGCACTCCAGTGCAAACTGGAGTTGTCGTTGTCCGGGTTACTAACCCACTATGAGCCTAAAGACTTTGCTCATTATGTGCGATGCCTCCTCCTATGGTATTGGGGCCATCCTGTCCCACAAGATGGAGAACAGAGGGGAATGGCTAGTAGCTTTTGCCTCCCGTACATTGTCTGCAGCGGAAAAGAGGTACGGGCAGATTAAAAAGGAGAGCCTGGCGGTGATCTTTGTGGTGAAACGCTTCCATCAATATATTTATGGCCGCCACTTCACTATCATGACTCATCATAAGCCTCTGTTTGGACTTTATAGAGGTGATTAAGAAGGCAAATGGAATTTTGTCCTTCATTGCTAGAGGGATGGAGTTTAAGACTAGGGAGGTTATGTTGCAATTGTATAAGGTGTTAGTGCGGCCACACCTGGAGTATTGTGTTCAGTTTTGGTCTCCTTACTTGAGAAAGGACGTACTGGCGCTGGAGGGTGTGCAGAGGAGATTCACTAGGTTAATCCCAGAGCTGAAGGGGTTGGATTATGAGGAGAGGTTGAGTAGACTGGGACTGTACTCGTTGGAATTTAGAAGGATGAGGGGGGATCTTATAGAAACATTTAAAATTATGAAGGGAATAGATAGGATAGATGCGGGCAGGTTGTTTCCACTGGCGGGTGACAGCAGAACTAGGGGGCATAGCCTCAAAATAAGGGGAAGTAGATTTAGAACTGAGTTTAGGAGGAACTTCTTCACCCAAAGAGTTGTGAATCTATGGAATTCCTTGCCCAGTGAAGCAGTTGAGGCTCCTTCATTACATGTTTTTAAGGTAAAGATAGATAGTTTTTTGAAGAATAAAGGGATTAAGGGTTATGGTGTTCGGGCCGGAAAGTGGAGCTGAGTCCACAAAAGATCAGCCATGATCTCATTGAATGGCGGAGCAGGCTCGAGGGGCCAGATGGCCTACTCCTGCTCCTAGTTCTTATGTTCTTATGTTCTTATAAGCCAATTGCGTCCAATGCTTCTGCCGAATCCAGGCTGGGCTTTGCTGCTCACTGCCTACAGGTATTCTTTGGAGCATAAGCGAGGCACGCAAATTCCGAATGCCGAGGCACTGAGCTGGTTGCCTTTGTCAACTGGCCCCTTGTCGACCCCCACGATGGGTGAGATGGTCGCGACCCTGAATTTTATGAACTCATTACCTGTCACGGTATAACGGATCCGTGAGTGGACCCAGAAAGACTCAGTCCTATCTAAGGTTTGGCACGTGGTCTTTCATGGTGGGCAGCATAGACAGCTCCCAGGTGAGTTGTGGGCATTTTCCTCCAAGCTGTCTGAATTCAGTGTCGAAGATGGTATTCTGTTGTGGGGCTCACGTGTGGTCATCCCAGAAAAAGGGCAGGAGCTGATCCTAAAGTTCCTCCACAATAGTCATCTGGGAGTGAATATAATGAAAATGTTGGCGCGGAGTTATGTCTGGTGGCCAGGTCGTGACGCTGACATTGAGAAGAGGGCCCAGCACTGCTCCATTTGCCAGAAGCATCAGAAGCTTCCGCCAGCTACATCCCTGCAACACTGCGAATGGCACGTCTTACCATGTGCACAAATACATGCCAATTTTACGGCCCTTTTCAAGGATCCATGGTCCTCATATTAATTGATGCCCATACAATGTGGCTCAAGGTACATAGGATGGCGTGAATAATGTCCCGTGCAACGGTAGAGAAGATGCATTTATCTTTTCGCATGCATGGCCTCCCTGAGATGCATGTCACTGACAATGGCACTCTTTTCACCAGTGAGATGTTCGCGTGTTTCATGAAGATGAACAGTATACGGCATATTTGCACCGCTTTGTTACACCCGGCTTGCAATGGATTGGCAAAGTGCGCAGTGCAGACATTAAAGCGGGGCCTCATGAAACAGTCTTCTGGGTCCATGGACACTAGACTGGCTCATTTTTTTGTTTTGTTATAGGACCACTCCGCATGCGGTGACTGGGGTAGGGAACTCCAAATGGCCCCCAAATTTCATACCTGACTCAGCATGGTTTTTCCGGACATTGACACAAAAGTACGTCAAAATCAGGAACGGCAGGGGCATTACCCTTCTCGACATCAGCCAGTCTGGCAGTTTACGTCTGCAGACATGGTGTTTGTTCACAACTTTGCCGGCGGCGCTCAATGGGTCTCCAGCATTATCCTTCAACAAACGGGGCCAATCTCTTCCCGTCGTGTCAACATAAGAATTTGGACCACATTTGATCCAGGAGGCCACGTCTTCCACAGACTCCTCGTTCCAGGAAATCGCTTCTCCGGCTGCAGCAGCCACCGGATCCAGATACGGTTGATGCTCATCCTCGTGTTCTCCCTCTGGCACTGTGCTCACAGACTGCTTGCATCACTACAGCACCCCACAAAAATAGTGACACCGAATGACAGAGATTCTCGACTCCGAGATGGATATGCAGGACGCCTCCGAGGGAGAATCTTTGGTTCCACGGCCCACGAACTTGCAGCCATTACGGCATTTGCCTCGGAAGTGGCGTTCGCATTCGCCTTCTCGTTATACGCCACCCAATCCAGTGCCTGGTGTATGTGACTCCCAGCCTGATGTCAAGAGAGTCCGATGCCCTCCTTCGCAGTCTTCAGCAGATTCCTCGGACTTTGGGGAGAGGGATGTTATAACCTGCCTGGATCATATTGGCTGGGGACAATTGGTGACCCCATGTTTCTCGAGAAATATGAGCTTCCCTAATAGTGGGGCAGAGTGGGGGCAGCAATCATTAGCAGTGCAGCTGTATAAATAGAGCCAGCCAGTGTGGCACTGGCTAGAGAGGGAACCAGGAGTTGTGGCCATCTAAAATGGCTGCCCGCAAAGAGTGATGGGAAATTTGGCCAAGCTGGAACACTGAACGCGAAGCGTGGTAGATCACGGAGAGTGAACTGTTGATGGTCGGCATAGTGATGCAGTGGTTAGCACTGCTGCCTCACGGCGCTGAGGATCCATCTTCGATCGCGGCCCCGGGACGTTGTCCATGTGGAGTTTGCACGTTTTCCCCGTGTTTGCATGGGTCTCACCCCCACAACCTGAAGATGCGCTGGGTAGATGAATTGGTTACGCTAAATTGCCCCTTAATTGGGAAAAAAATAATTGGGTACTCTAAATTTTTAAAAAAAGAGTGAACTGCTGGTAATTTTTACATATTGTAAATAAAGTTACTTTCTGTTTGACTTCCAAACTCGTGCTGGATTTTTCGTGGTCCTCCCAGAAGTTAGTAGCTGCTAACTTTACGGCCATTAATTTCAGTGGACCGATAATCAAAGTTTGCAGACCTATGATTTCCCTGTAAGCATGCTCTTAACTAGAAGCATCTGATTAGAGAATCAGCCCATATATATTTTTAGTGCATGATGAAGACCATTAGATGTAGGGGCAGAAGTAGGCTATTTAGCCCATCGAGTCTGTTCCACCATTCAATGAATTAAATCATGACTGATCTGATATAATAATTCTCAACTCTACTTTCCTGTCTTATTCTCATAACTCTTGATTCCCATACTGATTAAAAATCTGTCTGTCTCAGCCTTGAACATACTTTTTTTTTAAAATAATTTTTATTGAAGAGATTTTTTACATGAAAATATTTACCCCCCCTAACCATAGACTATTACACAATATTCCCTCTTAACAGATATCCCCCCCCCCCGCCCGACCCCCCGCGCGCGCTGTCCCTCCCCCCCTCCCCCCCCCAAAAAACAAACAAAGCAACAATTAACATCAAACATGAACTGCGAACAAATTTGTCCGCATTACAACCTTAAATAACCCACCACACCCGTTGTTGCCACCCCCCCCCCCCCCCCCCCCGGGTTGCTGCTGCTGCGACCTCTGCACCCTATCTTTGAGCCAAAAAGTCGAGGAAAGGCTGCCACCGCCTGAAGAACCCTTGTACCGACCCTCTCAGGGCGAATTTGACCCTTTCCAACTGGATAAAGCTTGCCATGTCATTAATCCAAGTTTCCACGCTTGGAGGCCTCGCGTCCTTCCACTGTATCAGTATCCTTCTTCGCGCAACTAGGGACGCAAAGGCCAGTACTCCGGCCTCTCTCGCCTCCTGTACCCCCGGCTCCACCCCAACCCCAAAGATCGCTAGTCCCCATCCTGGTTTGACCCTGGATCCCACCACCCTCGACACCGTCCTTGCCACCCCCTTCCAGAACTCCTCCAGCGCCGGACATGCCCAAAACATATGGACATGATTCGCTGGACTTCCCGAACACCTGACACATCTGTCCTCACCCCCAAAGAACCGACTCATCCTTGTCCCCGTCATATGGGCTCTATGTAGCACCTTAAATTGAATGAGGCTAAGCCTCGCACACGAGGAGGAAGAATTAACCCTCTCCAGGGCATCAGCCCATGTCCCATCCTCTATCTGCTCTCCCAGCTCCCCCTCCCACTTGGCTTTCAGCTCCTCTACTGATGCCTCCTCAGCCTCCTGCATTACTTTGTATATGTCCGATATCCTCCCCCCTCCGACCCAGACCCCCGAAAGCACCCTATCGCTCGCCCCCCTGCTGGGGAGCAAGGGGAACCCTTCCACCTGGCGGCTAGCAAATGCCTTCACCTGCAAATGTCGAAACACGTTTCCCGGGGGGAGCCCAAATTTCTCCTCCAGCTCTCTCAGGCTCGCAAACCTCCCATCTACAAACAGATCCTTCAGCTGCCTGATGCCCACCCTGTGCCAGCTCTGAAATCCCCCGTCCATGTTCCCCGGGATGAATCTATGGTTCCCTCTTAACGGTGCCTCCATCAGACCTCCCACTTCCCCCCTGTGTTGCCTCCACTGCCCCCAGATCTTGAGGGTGGCCGCCACCACCGGGCTCGTGGTGTACCTCGTGGGAGGGAGCGGCCATGGTGCCGTTACTAGGGCCCCCAGGCTTATGTTGCCACAGGACGCCCTCTCCATTCGTTTCCAAGCTGCCCCCTCCCCTTCCATCATCCACTTGCGCACCATCGACACATTAGCCGCCCAGTAATACCCCGAAAGGTTGGGTAATGCCAGCCCTCCACTCTCCCTACTCCGCTCCAAGAAGACCCTCCTCACCCTTGGGGTGCCATGCGCCCACACGTAGCTCATGATGCTGCTCGTCACCTTTTTGAAGAAGGCCCTAGGGAGGAAGATGGGCAAGCACTGAAATAAAAACAAAAACCTTGGGAGGACCGTCATTTTAACGGACTGCACTCTGCCCGCCAGCGACAGCGGCACCATGTCCCACCTTTTAAATTCCTCCTCCATCTGTTCCACTAGCCTAGAGAAGTTCAACTTGTGGAGAGTCCCCCAGTTCCTTGCCACCTGCACCCCTAAATATCTAAAACTCTTTCCTGCTCTCTTCAACGGGAGTCTCCCGATTCCCTCTTCCTGGTCCCCTGGGTGTATCACAAATACCTCACTCTTACCCAAGTTTAGCTTGTACCCCGAAAAGTCCCCGAATTCTGCTAGCAGTTCCATCACCTCCGGCATTCCCCCTGCTGGGTCTGCCACGTATAGCAGCAGGTCGTCCGCGTATAGCGATACCCGGTGCTCCTCCCCGCCCCTTGTCAGCCCTCTCCACCCCCCTGAGCCCCTCAGTGCCATCGCCAACGGTTCAATTGCCAGTGCGAAGAGCAGGGGGGACAAGGGGCACCCCTGTCTGGTCCCCCGGTGGAGCCCAAAATACTCCGATCTCCTACCATTCGTCACTACACTTGCCGTCGGGGCCGAATAGAGCAGCTTCACCCATTTAATAAATCCCTCCCCAAATCCAAACCGTTCCAGCGTCTCCCACAGGTACTTCCACTCCACCCTATCAAATGCTTTCTCCGCGTCCAATGCCACCACTATCTCCGCCTCCCCCTCCACTGCCGGCATCATGATGACGTTTAGCAGTCTCCGCACGTTCGTATTAAGCTGCCGCCCTTTCACAAAACCCGTCTGGTCCTCGTGTATCACCCCTGGCACACAATCCTCTATCCTGGTAGCCAGGATCTTTGCCAGCAGCTTGGCGTCCACATTCAGGAGCGAGATAGGCCTATATGACCCACACTGCACGGGGTCCTTGTCCCGCTTCAAGATCAGAGAGATCAGTGCCTGCGACATTGTCGGGGGCAGAGCCCCCCCCCTCCCATGCCTCGTTGAAGGCTCGCACCAGCACAGGGCCCACCAGATCCGCATATTTTTTGTAAAATTCCACCGGGAACCCGTCTGGCCCCGGCGCCTTCCCCGACTGCATATGCCCAATCCCCTTGACTAGCTCCTCTAACCCTATCTGCGCCCCCAGCCCCTCTACCAGCTCCTCTTGGACCTTGGGGAACCTCAGTTTGTTCAAGAAGCCCTCCATCCCCCCTCCCCTCGTCGGCGGCTCTGACCGATACAGCTCCTTATAGAAGTCTCTGAAAACCCCATTTACTTCTGGCCCCTTCTGCACTATGTTCCCACCCCTCTCCCTCACTCCCCCAATTTCTCTAGCCGCATCCCGCTTGCGGAGCTGATGCGCCAGCATCCTACTCGCCTTCTCCCCATACTCATAAATCGCGCCCTGCGCCCTTCTCCACTGTGTCTCCGCCTTTCTGGTGGTCAACAGGTCAAACTTAGCCTGCAAACTACGCCGTTCTCCCAGCAGCCCCTCCTCTGGTGCCTCCGCATATTTCCTATCCACGTCCAGAAGCTCCCCCACCAGCCTCTCCCTCTCCTGTCTCTCCCTCCTTTCCCTATGTGCCCGTATGGAGATCAGCTCCCCCCGGATCACCGCCTTCAGGGCCTCCCATACCATCCCCACCTGCACCTCCCCCGTGTCATTAATGTCCAGATATCTCTCAATGCTCTTCCGGACCCTCTTATACACCTCCTCATCCGCCAGCAACCCCACATCCAGACGCCACAGCGGACGCTGGTCTCGCACCTCTCCCATTTCCAAATCTACCCAGTGTGGCGCGTGGTCTGAGACCGCTATGGCCGAGTACTCCACTTCCCGTACTTTCGGGATCAGTCCCCTGCTTAATACAAAAAAGTCAATTCTAGAATAGACTCTGTGGACATGGGAGAAAAAGGAATACTCCCTCGCCCTCGGCCTCCCAAACCTCCAGGGGTCCACCCCTCCCATCTGCTCCATAAACCCCTTTAACACTTCTGCCGCTGCCGGCCTCCTACTCGTCCTTGAACTCGATCTGTCCAACACGGGGTCCAGCACTGTGTTGAAGTCCCCCCCCATGATCAGGCCCCCTGCCTCCAGGTCCGGAATGAGGCCCAGTAGGCGCCTCATGAAGCCAGCGTCGTCCCAGTTCGGGGCATACACGTTAACCATCACCACTTTCTCCCCCTGCAGCCTACCCTTCACCATGACATATCTACCCTCTTTATCCGCCACCACCTCCGCCGCTACGAACGACACCCTCTTCCCTACCAGGATCGCCACCCCTCGGTTCTTTACGTCCAGTCCTGAGTGGAACACTTGTCCCACCCACCCCCTTCTCAGGCGGACCTGGTCCGCCACCTTCAAATGGGTCTCTTGTAGCATTGCTACATCCGCCTTCAGCCCCTTCAAATGCGAGATTACTCTCGTTCTCTTGACCGGCCCATTCAGCCCCCTCACATTCCAAGTGATCAGCCGGGTCGAAGGGCAGCCCGCCCCTTTCCCCCGCCGACTAGCCATATCCTGTCACCTGCTCGCCCCGAGTCAGCCCTCCCTTTCTGACCCGCTCCCCATGGCAATGGCGCCCCCCCCCCCCCCACCCCTCCAGTCCTCAACTTCTCCTCCCTGGCCTTTTCAGCAGCAACCCGGTGCCCCCCCCTTCCCCCCCCCCCCCCCCCCCCCCCCCCCCCCCACCCCCCCAGGCTAGGACCCTTCCTAGCTGCGACGCACCCTCCATAGTACTTCCGTGAGTCAGCTGGTTTACGCTGACCCGGCTGCCCCTGCCACACTCCGGCTCCTCCCGGCATGGGGGGACGTCCCCCCCCTTACCACCCCTCCTTGACCCCGCTCCAGCGCGGGAAAGGGAGCCATTGCTGACCACGCCCCTTACTCCCACCCCCCTCCCTCCTCTGCCCCGTGCGCGGGAAACCAGAGGAAAGCCCCGCGCTTTCGCCCTGCCCCTCCCCGCCCCTCCATCTTCAGTTCCACCCCTGTCCCCGATCTCCCACCGATAAATACAAAACAACCAAAAACCCCACAAGAAACACATACCCCCGGCACTCCCCCCCCCACCCCGCCCTCCCACCATAACATTATAAATAACAGGAAAAAGAGAGAAAAAACTGGTGTAGAGAACAAAAAGGGTCCAAAAATACGGCCAAGTGAAAATCCAACCAACAGAAAGCCACGTGTCCAGCTTAAAGTACCAGAGCGGCAACGACCGCCAAGTATCTCCTGGTTCTAGTTCGAGTCCAGCTTTTCTTCCTGGACAAAGGCCCACGCCTCCTCCGGGGACTCGAAATAGTGGTGCTGGTCCTTGTAGGTCACCCACAAGCGCGCTGGCTGCAGCATCCCGAATCTAATTCTCTTGGCATGCAGCACCGCCTTCGTCCGGTTGAACCGGGCCCGCCGCTTTGCCACCTCCGCACTCCAGTCCTGAAAGATCCTCACCGTCGAGTTCTCCCATTTGCTGCTCCTCTCTCTCTTGGCCCACCTCAGCACCCTCTCCCGGTCACTGAATCGCTGGAACCGAACCAGCACCGCCCTCGGGGGTTCGTTTGCTCTTGGCTTCCTGGCCATTACTCTGTAGGCCTCCTCCAATTCCAGGGGCGAAGGGACGGCCCCTGCCCCCATCAGTGAGCCCAGCATGTCTGCCACATACCCCTGAAGGTCCGACCCCTCCAGCCCTTCTGCCAGGCCCAGGATCCTCAGGTTTTTCCGCCTCATGCGGGTATCCATCTCCTCCAATCGGTTTTGCCATCTCAGGTGGAGTGCCTTGTGCACCTCCACCTTTCCCACGAGGACCGTGGCCTCCTCCTCCCTCACAGTCATCTCCTGCTGCAGCTCCCGAATTGACGCCTCTTGGGTCGCCTGTGTCCCCATCAGCCTGGTGGTCGTCGCGTTCATCGACTCCAGCAGCTCCACTTTCAGCTCCGTGAAGAAGCGCAGGAGAGCGGCCTGCTGCTCCGCCGCCCATGTCCTCCAGTCCTCGGGTGCGCTGCCGGCCGCCATTTTGGATTTCTTCCCCCGCTTTTTTCGGGGAGCTGCTGCCGCTTTTTTTCCTGCCCCACTTCGGGTGACGACCATAAATTTGACGGGGTTCTCCTCTGGGAACCTTCCCCCACCGGGAATTGCCGTTCCAGCGCCGTTAGGGGCCCTCCAATCGGCCCGAAAACACCTTCCTAACAGGAGCAGCCAAACGTGCGACTTAGCTGGTCATAGCCGCAACCGGAAGTCCAGCCTTGAACATACTTAACAACTCAGCCTTTACCGCTCTCTGCAATGAAGAATTCCACAGGTCTGATTCCTTCTCATCTCTGTCTTAAATGGGTGACCCCTTACTGTTGAGATTATGTCATCTGGTCCTTGACACTCCCACAAAGCTGTCAGTCAGTTCTATGAAACCTATATGTCTCACATCATGGTTGCCAGTTAATTAGTAAAAATAATTAAATTACGTCTCTTAGAGTGCTTTACCAAGCCAAGGGTTGGAAGTGCCCTTTGACACTGAAGCATTAAGCTTGCTTCTCTTCTTTGACCAGTTAATTCAAATGATTTATCCTGTACTTTTTTTGTAAATTTAGTAATTTGTTGAATTTATGCTTTCCTTTTAGCTGGACAAACTTCTGCCATCACCTTAGTTGAAACTTACAGGTATGGCTACTCCAGACGTCAGCGTTCACGTGGAGGAGGTGGTTGTCGTGACTACACCTGACACCCCATCAGATGGAAATGCAGTCGAAGAGGTTAAAACGGTTTTGGTAGACTTCAAATCAACACAGCCCAGGTCGGGAATCCTGCTTTAAATTCTCATTTGTATTTAGTCTAGTCATGCTTCATAATTCTCTAGACTCTGATCTAAACACTTGTTGGGCAACAATTGATATTATTGAAACCCTATTATTTTAAATACTCTTATTTAAAAGTTAGATTACTCTAGATGAAACAGTAATCAGCTTTTAAATAGATTTTCTTTAACAGGAGGAAATTAACTTAATGGCATACCATGAATGGTTTCCATAGACTTCCTAAAGTGCAGAAGGAGGCCATTAGGCCCATCGCGTCTGCACCAACCCTCCGAAAGACCACTCTACCTAGGCCCACTCCCTATAATCCTGCACCTTGATCATGGCAAATCCATCTGCACATCTTCGAACTGTGGGAGGAAACAGGAGAACCTGGAGGAAACCCATGCAGACACAGGGAGAAAGTGCAAACTCCGCACAGACAGTCACCCAAGGCCGGAATCAAACCCGGGTCCCTGCCGCCATTCCATTCTCCCAGTTTCTCCGCCTCTATTGCATCTGTTCTGTTCTGAGTAAGTTACCTTCCACAACAGCACATCCATGTCGTCCTTTTTGTTCATCTGCAGATCCCCCAAACCTCACTACGTCTGACCCATTTACTGCCTTCCTCCCTTCCCCCCTCTCCCAGAACCATAACAGGGTTTCTCTTCTCCTCACTTTACACCCTGTCAGTCTCCTTATTCACAGGATCATCCTCTGCCCTTTCCGCCAGCTCCAGCATGATGCTACCACCAAACACATCTTCCCCGCTCCTTCCAGCATTCTGAAGGGCCCATTCCTTCTGTGACATCCTTGTCCACTCTTCTGTCACCTCACTTCCTTTCCACAGAGCTTTCCCACACAATCACAAGGTGTAGTACTTGTCCCTTCACCTCTTCCTTCCTCGCTGTCCAAGGTCCCAAACATTCTTCTCAGTGAAGTGTGCTTTACTTCAAATTCTTTCAATTTAGTCTGCTGTTTGTGTCGCTCACGAAGTGGTCTCCTCCATATTAGGAAGACCAAACTCAAATTACGCAATTGCTTGCGAAACACATTCAGTCAGTCTGTAAGCATGACCCAGACCTTGCCTGCCATTTTAATTCACCATCTTGCTTTCACGCTCATATTTCTATCCTTGACATGCTGAGAGAAGGTAGCTGGAGAAAAAGCACCTCATCTACTGATTAGGCACTTCACAGCCCTCTGGAATTGACTTTGATTTTAACAACTTCAGACCATGAACTCTTACATATTTAGAATTCTGTTTTCCCACAAGTGCTAGTCTGTATCTTGGTACTGTGTTTTTGCTTTCAGACAACGCTGACCGTTATTCTACGATTCACACCTACTCTGGACCAATCCTTTGTTTCTTTAATACTATGATTACCATTCCGTTTGCCTTTGGTTCCATTACATCTTTGTCATATCTCTCCCCCCTCTAGCCCCTCCATCCCTCTCCCCTCATTTTCAATAGAATTAGATCCATAAGACCTTAAGACGTAGGATCTGATTCTTTCCTCTCCTCTGTTCCAAAGAAGGCCATATTGGACTTGAAACGGTAACTCAAGCTTTTTTTCTTTCCACAGATGCTGCCAGATGTACTGGGTTTTTCCAGAACTTTCTGTTCTTAATACTTAATTGAGCTTCTGCAAGCCAGAATGTACAAACGTTTGAAACCGTCTCCAAATATACAGAACCCTGTACTGAATGCAAACATTTCTGAAGTTACCAAATTTTTGCATCATGCCATCAAAAGGCTTAGTTTCTGGAGGGGTTTGTACTGCTACTCCATCCTGGGGTCAAAAGCCTGAGATTAAAATCAAGGACCCGGGGATCATGAGTTCCTAATTTGCAGATTTAAAATGTTTTGTCGAATTTCCATCAAATGTGCTCAGAGAACATAAGTGTCACATTCCCATCAAGTGGCTGGGAGAGGGAAATACTAACAGAAACAAAGCCAAGGGCCAATAGGGAAAAAGACAAATTGAAAACTCATTTCAACTGATCAAAGCCAGTCATGGAGAACCACATCACCAACAACAATTGTTAAAAAATTATAAATTTAGCGTACCCAGTTATTATTTTTCCAATTAAGGGGCAATTTAGCTAGGCCAATCCACCAAAACTGCACATCTTTTTGGGTTGTGGGGGTGAGATCCACGCAGACACATGGACAATGACCTGGTGCGGGGATCGAACCCGAGTCCTCGGTGCCGTGAGGCAGCAGTGCTAACCACTGCATCACCATGCCTTCCATCATCAACAACAATCATTTATGTAGCACCTTTCACACATTTCAAGGCACCTCACGGTATCATGCATAGATTAACTGACCATCCATTTATCTTCTATATGATGCACTCTGTGCCCCAGCCAAGAATTAGTCCAGCTCCCTATTGAAGACTTATAGAGACTCAGCACACATCACACAAGCTAGCAATGCATTCCAGAGGCTCATTAGTCTCTGAGAAAATGAACTGACTAGCATCTAGCTATTTCTACTTTTGCAGTTTAAATACATGTACCCTGATCGTCTACAATTTCCAATCTGAAATAATCTATGAAAAGGTAATCAACTCACTCCATTCAGTATTTTATATGTCTCTATCAGTTTGCCTTTTGTCTGTGTTGCTCTAAAATAAGTAAACTCCACTCTTTAAATTTATCTGATAAATTATGGTTCTTTATGCTAGGAGTGAATCTTTTAGTATTTTTTTAAACCACCTCCATGATACTCGATCACTCACCTTGTGAGGGGTCCGAACACAGCATGATGCTTCAGTTCGAACCAGTGGTTTGTGTAACAATAGAGTGGTGTACTTTGATTTGTACTGAATGCTTCGATTAAACAATCCAACACCAGTTAGCTTTGGTTGTGCTCCTTCTCTACCTTAATTGCGAACTTTTAGCGATATGTGCACATAACATCCAGATCCTTATCTTCCAACCACTTACAGTACAACATCCTGTAAATGATATGTTGATGCCATTTACAGGCATGATACTACATTTATCTGATTTAAGTGCTATTTGGCAACTCTGCAAATCTACATTATTTTGCAAAAAATGTGCTCCTTTATAGTCTTCACTCTTGCACACATTTTCTAATTATCTACAAACGTACTGATTTTGGCCAGGATTCTTTGCTGGGAGACCAAGGGCGCAACTTAACAGGTCAAAAATCAGAGTCACGTTTTGGACGCGTTTAGCGGGATGTCTCCCGGCAGCTGCAGCATCGAGAATGTCCCTGGTATTTAATGGCATTTTGCTATTTTTTAGGGCTTGGTGGGGAATGCCTCATTGAGGCCGCGCTTACATAATTTCCTAGAGTGATGAGCTCAGCTCGTCAGTGCAGGAAGAGTATTCGTGAATTTTTAAATGCCACCCCGATCTTTTGATTCCCTCAGCCACCCCACCGCGTCCTCCCGACCCCTCACTACATCCAACTTAGCTCTTATGGGGTCCTTGAGCCCCCCCCTTCACCCCTCTTTTGGGCAAAGGCACCCTGGGCCCGATCCCTGGCATGGACAAGCTGATACCCAAGCACTTTGGCACTGGCAACCTGGCAATGCCACCTGAACACTCTGGCAGGTGGCAGTGCCAAGGTGCCATGCTGGCGGTGCCCCGATGTCAGAGGGAGTGTCAGGGTACCACCCTGCCAGGAGCCCGACCACCCGTGAGTCTCTAATGGCTGAGGAGACCCCTCCGCCCCCATGTACTGTTAGCTGGTACATGTTTGTGGAAACCAGTGTCAAACGGCATCCTGGCGAGGTCTCCCAGGAGTGGCCATTAGTTCCTGGCCGCCGGGAGAATCTGGTGCAGACATATTTAAATGAGCCTACTTAAATATGGTCATCTGGATCTCACACAGCGAGGACGAGATCCAGATAGCGATGTCTCGTGAGATTCCGTTAAATCTCATGAGACGTTTCAAACGTTGCGAATCTCACGAGTGGCCTCGCGCGAGATTCAACGGACTCGCCGCACCCGACACGGTGGCGCCGGAAATGAATACGATTCGTGTTCCCATTGGGGGCGCTATTCGGTAAGCGAGTCTTTTGGGCAGAGAAATGGCAGATGCCGTTCAATCCAGCCAAATGCGAGGTGATGCATTTTGGAAAATCTAACTCAAGAGCAGACTATATGGTCAATGGAAGAGTCCTGGGGAAAATTGATGTACAGAGAGACCTGGGAGTTCAGGTCCATTGTACCCTGAAGGTGGCAATGCAGGTCGATAGAGTGGTCAAGAAGGCATACAGCATGCTTGCCTTCATCGGACGGGGTATTGAGCACAAGAGTCGGCAGGTCATGTAACGGACTTTCGTTAGGCCACATTTGGAATACTGCGTGCAGTTCTGGTCGCCACATTACCAGAAGGATGTGGATGCTTTAGAGAGGGTGCAGAGGAGGTTCACCAGGATGTTGCCTGGTATGGAGGGTGCTAGCTATGAAGAAAGGTTGAGTAGATTAGAATTGTTTTCATTGGAAAGACGGAGGTTGAGGGAGACCTGATTGAGGTCTACAAAATTATGAGAGGTATGGACAGGGTGGATAGCAACAATCTTTTTCCAAGAGTGGGGGTGTCAATTACAAGGGGTAACGATTTCAAGGTGAGGGGGAAAGTTGAAAATGAAATGAATGAAAATCGCTTATTGTCACGAGTAGGCTTCAATGAAGTTACTGTGAAAAGTTTAAGGGAGATGTGTGTGGAAAGTTTTTTACGCAGAGGGTGGTGGGTGCCTGGAATGCTTTGCCAGCGGAGGTGGTATTGGCGAGCACGATAGCATCGTTTAAGATGCATCTGGACAGATATATGAACGGGTGGGGAACAGAGAGAAGTAGACTTTGGAAAATAGGTAACAGGTTTAGATAAAGGATCTGGATCGGCGCAGGCTGCGAGGGCCGAAGAGCCTGTTCCTGTGCTGTAATTTTCTTTGTTCTTTGAGTCAGGGCATGCAAATGAGCCAGCACTCTGCCCACATGAGATATTCTCATTGCCGCTGGTGTCTGTTTCGGTGGGGGCCCGGAATTAGTGCTGGAGAACCTGACAAGCTAGAGGTGCTTATAAGCACTCCACTCACCACACACTCTCATTCCAGCCAAGAAGATGGCTCACGGAGACCCGCCCCATGCTTCCTCAAGAATTAGTTGGAGAGAATGGTAGACAGAGAGGAGAAGAGGGAGGACACCCTCTTCCCCAGGGTGGTCCGCAGACTGAAGTAAACGGGGCCTGGGAGGAAGTGGCAGAGGCGGTCAGTGCGGCCAGCCTGACGAGGAGGATTGGAACCCGGTTCCAAAAATAAAAGAATGATTTTCTCTGGGCAGCATGAGTGAGTTACCACCTCTAGCCCTGGCATCACTCCCATCCCTCACTCCCCAATGGACATTGCTGCGGCATTCCAGAGTTTGGCTTAGTCACAAAGTGTCATGGCTAAGGGCATCAAAAGCATTGGCCGGGTGCTGAATGACCTTGCTAGTCACAAAGGCATGATCGAGGCAGTGAGGGACATGTCTCACTCGCTGAGGGACATGTCCCAGTCTCAGTGCTCCATGGCTGAGGGTATCAAGGCCAAGGCTTAGACTAGAGAGGGCCTCCACGACTAGCAATGGCAGGTGATGATGGAGCCTCCAGAGCTCAGTCCAGCCTCCCCTCCATCCCATGGAGTAGCCCGTGGCCATCGAGCACCCTGAGGGAGGAGGATGTGATGGGGCCCATGCTGGTGCCTCCTGCAGAGGAGGTGCTGGAATACCTCAGCCCTTTTGAAACCACCCCCGCCTGACACTGGCACATCTCATGGACAGCGGGCAGAACATCACGTCGTCACCTATGTCAGCCGGGTCCTTCCAGGGGCTGGAGGATGAGGCGGGGCAGGTCCCAATTCAGGTGAAGGTCAAACATGGTGTCCCAGAGAGAAGTGGCAGGGCACGGGCTCCGAAGTCTGAGCTAACCTTGTATGACACTTTACCCAGTGAGTGAACACTAACTGTTCACCAAAGGATACATGGATCCGCGAGATGAATTAGCCAGCACACATGCAGGATTCACTCGGGCGGACAGTGGAACGTAATCTTAAAGGCTGTAGTCAGACTTTGTCAGACAATCAGGAGCACCAGAATTAATCTCACATCGAGTCATCAACCTTCCTCCTGTGGACAAGAGCTGCTGATACTGCCAACCCAGGGCCAACACCTTGTGGTGATGCTGGGCAGACCCTCGGAGGGGGAGATGTGGTAGTGGGAAGGAGTGGAAGGTTAATGGGAAGGTAGAGTTAAGGGCTGAGGGGCAAGGAAGGTGGAGTGAAGGGCTGAGGGACAGGGAAGTTGGAGTGAAGGGCTGAGGGACAGGGAAGGGGCGAGTGGTTAAGGAGAAGGGAGTTCCATTTTTAAGGGGGTGTGATGGGGGAAATGGAGAGGTGGGAGAGGGCAGTAAAGCTGCTGGTGGTGAGGCCTCCTAATTGGTAGTTCGGGAAGTGATGAGCTTATCCCATTTGCAGCGGCCCTGGATCACATGTTGAGCGACCTCCAGCATGTTGCCCTTCAGCTGCATGATGTTGTGCAGGATGCAACAGGCCGGCATGATGCTCAAACCCTCCTGGGCTTTTTTGGAGAGTCCCACCAGAGTGGTCCAGGCATCGAAGTGCATCTTCAGTAAGCCGATGCACTGCTCAATGACGTTCCTGATTGTTGCAGGGGTGTCATTATAATGGGTCTCCACTTTGTTCTGGGGTCTACTGACAGGTGTCATGACCTCAGCGGTAACCTTTGTCGTCCAAAAGCCAACCCGTCACCCGAGGGAGTGCCTCAAAGGTGACGGGTACCTCAGTGTGCCATGTTGTATGCATCGTCCATCCTGCTCGGGTATTGCATGCATGATCTGCAACTGGTGGTCACACACCAACTGCTAATTCAGGGATTGGAACTCTTTCCTATTGATAAAGGGCATCGGCAGATGAACTGTTGCTTATAGGGGGACATGTGTGACATCGATCTCTCCTGGACCTGGGGCATGGAGCGATGGCAGCAAATTCTACTACTGTGCAGACATTTGCAGGATCTCACACAGGTCCCTGCTTGTGCCCTGGAAAGATCCACTGGTATAAAAATTCTGGGTGACTGTCACCTTGATGGCTACCGGTGGGTGTCCTTGTCCAAACCCCCGTGGTGCCAGTGCGCCACCTGTCTTAGTGGCTAGCCGAAGGTTTCGGTGGCATAGGTGGTCTGGTAGTTCCTAGACGCTGACAGTATCCATGCCTTGATGCGGCGCTTCCTTTGCACCTCCTTCCTGGCCTGTTGAATGGCCAGCATTTGAGCCCCACCGGCTGGTCCCTGCTCTACTGGTGAAGGCTGATCTTACGCGATCTCATCTGGCATGTAACACTCCAGTCGCCTTGCCAGAGCTTTCGCTAGGATTTCCGTGTCAGTACTTAGGAGAGAGATGGGTCTGTATGATCCACACTCTGTCGTGTCCTTGTCTTTCTTAGGGATCAGTAAAACTGAGGCCTGTGCCAGTGTGGGCTGTAGGGCCCCTTAGACAGTGAGTCATTGAACATCTACAGGGTGCAGGGCTAGCACTGCTGAGAATTTTTTGTAAAAGTCTGCCAGAAACCCATCTGGTCCCGGCGCTTTCCCTGATTGCATGGAGTTGATGTATTCCATGATTTCGCCCCGCCCTAGCAGTGCTTTCAGCACTGCCGGTATGTCCAGCCTGTTGAGGAACTGTTCCATTCCGATGTGCCCTTCGGGGGCTCGGAGGTGTATAGCCCTCGGTAACATTTTGTAAAGGCTTTATTAACCTCATTTGGGTCTGCTACTATCCTACCGTTACTGCCCCGTGTCTGGCAGAGCTGGTGGACTGCCTTTTGAGTGGAGAACAGGTCAGATTCCATCTGCAGCTTTTTCCTTTCCACCAGCCGTTCCACGGTTAGGGCCGTGGAGTACTGCCGATCCACCTTCAGTATGTAGTCAGTTAGACGCTGCTTGGTTTCCCTCTCCCTGTCCTTAAGGACCCTATAAGCTATAATTTCCCCCCCTGATCACCACCTTCAGTGCCTCCCAGAATATGGTGGGTGAGACCTCCCCACCCATTCTGGTTGCAGGATACATAATCGTCGATGGTTTGGGATATTTTAGTGTTGAATTCCTTATCGGCAAGGAGAGCTGATTCCAGCCTCCATTGGGGGCGTTGGACCCGTTCCTTCTCCAGCCACACGTCGATGTAATGTGGCGCATGGTCGGAGATTACATTGGCGGAGTTAAGCGCTTTTGTTACCCCTGGAAGATCCCTCTTCCCTACCACAAAAAGCCTGGCTGGTAGAACATCCATGAAGGTGCTCAGTTCGCTGCCATGCCTGACACGTTACCTGTCCTGGGGTTGGATCTGTCTCACGTTGGGTCTTTTACACAGTTAAAGTTGACCCCTACCCCATGATTAGTTGGTGGGTGCCCAAGTCCGGGATTTCAGTCATTGTTTTCTTGATGAACCTCGCGTCGGCCCTGTTCGGGGCAGATATATTTACCAAAACTACTGGGGCCCCATACAGGGTCCTGCTAACCATAATAAATCGCTCCCCTGGGTCTGTCACCGTGCTCGACGCCATAAATGAAACTGTCCTGTTAACTAATATGGCCACCCTCTTCGTCCTGGTATCGAAACACGAGTGAAATGTTTGTCCCACCCACAGTTAATCCCTCCAGGCGTGTTTCCTGTAACCATACTCGCCTTGTGGGCCTGCCCTTGTCCAATTGGGCCTACCCTCGCTCTCGGGCCATTCAGAATGAACGCCAACTGTTTCCCCTTTCTTGCCATCTCCACCTGTAGCCTGATGCAACCAATCACTACCCCTCCCCCACTCCCCTCAGTTTCTCCCCCCTGTCCTCATGTTTCCCCTTCCTCGCCCCTCCACCTTTGGCTCTACCACTCTCTCCATACCCCTGACCCCACCCCCTTCTTTTGTCCTTTGTTTTCTCTGAATTTCCATCTTACTCCTTTCTCCTGCCGTGCGCTCCCCACCTCCCGGGAGGCGTGCTGCGGCCTCCTCCTTCACTGTGTACCAGCTTACTCGCTATTGCAGCGGCTCCCCTCTCAATCTGGTTCCCCTATTTGAGCCCCATCTACCTCCCCCGCCCTGTCCTCTCCACTTCTCTGCTCGCGTTCTTTCCTGTCTTTCTTTTTCCTTCACATTCGTACGCCGCCTTCTCACCCATATGCGCTCTTACTGTCTGCCTAATTTGTTGTCTTGGACAAACTTGATGGCCTTCTCAGGGGTGTTGAAGTAATGCTCCTTTGCCTGGTATGTGACCTATAACCTGGCAGGGTAGAGCATGCTGAACCGCACCTCGCTCTTTTAGAGGGTGGATTTGGCGTGGTTAATTTTGGCATGAAGCTTGGCCAGTTCCGCCCCAATGTCCTGGGATGGGATGCCCCACCCACTTCACCCCTTTGCACTTTTCGCCCATCTCTGGATCAGCTCCTTATCCTGGTATTTGTGGAACTTCACAATCATCGCCCGTGAAGGTTCCGTGGCTCTGCGCCGATTTCGAAGTGACCTATGGGCATGGTCCACCTCTGGGGGCTTGACGAAGCCCTCTGCCAATCAGTTTCCCTGAACATTTCTGAGACATATTCTGTGTGGTTTCTCCCCTCCATTCCAACGATTCTCAAGTTCTAGCGGCGAGACCTGTTTTCCTAATCGTTGATTTTCTCTCTTAGGCCCTCCTGGTTCTTGTTCAAGCTCGCCACTTGGGTCTCTAATTCCACGATCGGGTCCCCTTGGGTCTGTGGTGGCTTTCTCCAGGTCTCTCATCTTCGATTCCTGAGCCTCCAGCCACTGCTACAGTTTGGCCTTCGCCTCCCTCATGGGGGCCGTTGCCGTTTCCACATTGTCTTGAAAGCTGCCAAGAGGTCTCTTTTCTGCTCTCTCTGTGCCTCTGAACCTCGGTGGTGATAAAGCCCAGGAGCTTATCCATCAGCGCCTGGGTCTGCACTGAGAACTCCGTGGAGTCGGCCCGTCCCGTTTCCGTGCCACCTTGTGTGGCTGCAGGTTCTGAGGTCGAGGTTTCCTTCCCCTCGTCCTTGTTGGCTTTCTTGGTGGGCGCTGGCTCTTTTCCATTTTTCTCTCTTCGGATTCCTCTTTGACGTGGTCTGCGGGGGTTAGATGTGGGGGGGAGGGGGGGGGGGGTTGGGTTGTGGATGATTCTGGTGCTCGTTTGATGGGGTTAAAAGATGTTTTTGTGGTTTTCATACGGGAGCCACCTTGTGTGTGACTGCTCAGCTCATGGCTGCCACTGCAAGTTCCTGATTCTATAATGTTGACTTCACTTTGGCAACCCACAAGGATGATGGCTAGTGTGGTAAATGGATATTCACATTGGTGTTCTTTGCAACTGAGACAGAGTAGAATGCACTCTGTATTTCTCCCCTGCTCTACATGACCCAGGAACAAGTGTTGGTTTCGCAAAGCCTGACATCCCTGATATATAGAAGCAAATAAATAATAGCTGCAGCTGCAGGATGAATGCAGAGTAAATGATACAATGTAGCTTGTTTCTGACAAACAATTCTGAACCTAGCATAATTTAACCAATGTAACCTAAAGTAACCAGATTTCAGCCCACCATAGTTTACAGGAATTCTGCTCATTTGCTATTTGTGTATACAGAGTGGTTGTGAGAGAAAACAGAAAAGATATTACAATAACTGCAGGAGCCAGTAAATGATCAAAATTCACTCATGGCTTAACCATAGATAACGTACACCTACTGTTTAATTTGACCAGATCACAGAATCACACAGTGCAGAAGAGGCCCTTTGGCCCATCGAGTCTGCATGGACACGTTAAAAATACCTGGCCTATCTATCTGCCGACCTATTCCTATTTGGCAACACTTGGTCCTTAGCCTTGAATGCTATGATGTGCTAAGTGTTCATCCAGGTACTTTTTAAAGGATGTGAGGCCACCCGCCTCTCTCACCCTCCCAGTCACTGTATTCCAGACCGCCATCACCCTCTGGGTAAGACAATATTTCCTCAAATCCTCTTTGAACTACCTGCCCCTCACCTTAAACTTGTATCCTCTCTCATGACTGACCCTTCAACAGCTGTTCCCTATCCACCCTGTTATGCCCCTCATAATCTTGTACACCTCAATCAGGTCACCCCTCAGTCTTCTCTGCTTCAACCAAAACAACCCAATCCTATCCAACCGCTCTTCATAACTTCAATCTTACATCCCTGGCAAAACCCTGGTGAATTTCCTCTGCACCCACTCCAGTGAAATTACATTTTCCTATAGTGCCAACCAGAACTGCACACATGCTCCAGTGTGGCCTCATCAAAGTTGTTTACAACTCCAACATGACCTCCATGTTTTTTAATCTAGGCCTCGATTGATAAAGGCAAATGTTCCTTATGCCTTTTTCACCACCCGATTATCCCTCCCTTCTGGCTTCAGAGATCTTTGGACAAACATGCCAAGGTCCCGTTGTTTCTCAGAACTTCCTCGTGTCATACTGTTCATTGAATACTTCCTTGTCAAATTACTCCTTCCAAAGTGTATCACGTATCACCTCTCACTTTTTAGGGTTAAGTTCCGTCTGTCACTTAGCTACCCATTTGACCATACTACCTATACCTTCCTGGAACCCAAGTCATTCAACCTCGCTGTTAACTACCCAGTCAATCTTTGCCATCCGCAAACTTACTGATTTTACCCCCCACATCATGACGAGCTATGTCATTTATATAAATAGTGAATAATAGGGTACCTAGTACAGATCCCTATGTATGCCACTGAACAGTGGCTTCCAGTCACTAAAGCAGCCTTTTGTCATCCTCTGTCTCCTACAACTAAGCAAATTTTGAATCCACCTTCTCAGATTACCCTTTATCCCATGTACATTTGCCTTCTTCATAAGACTTCCATGTGGGACCTTGTCAAAGGTTTGTTGAAATCCATGTAAACTACAGCAATTGCACTGCCCCCATCTACAACTGCTCACTGCCTCACAAAATTCAATGAAATCCCTCTGACAAATGAGATCAAAATTTTGTAATTCTATTCTATCTGTTGCTGTAATTCTTTCTTAAAAAAAAAACACTAACTACTTAAACCATTAAGAAAATCATTACTGGACATTAATACAATCACAATTTTATGGAAATTAACTTTGTATGTTTTATTCTTTGCTGTCAGTAGGAAAGCCAAATGAATTGCCATATAAGTTGTTCATGCCATCCTTCATTAACATTCTCCCCGGGGGCTCTGGTTTCCTCCCGCAGTCCAAAGCTGTGCAAGTTATTTGGATTGGCTATGCTAAATTGCCCCTTGGTGTCCAAACATTAGGTTGGGTTACGGGTTGAGGTGGAGGCGTGGGCTTAAGTAGGGTGCTCTTTCCAAGGACCGGTGGAGACTCGATGGGCTGAATGGCCTCCGTCTGCACTGTAAATTCTATGATTCTATGATTGCTAAGTGCCTTGATTATGGGGTGCTGCACTATATTCCTGTTCTGTTGTCAGATATATCACACTTCATATCATGTTTAACGATACCTGAAGCTAACAGAAACAACTGTTTATTTGTTAAGTTTACCCTAAAGTCCTTTTTTTTGATAATGGGAAAAATGAGGTTGAGCTGACAATGAGCAAGCCTGCATATGACTGAACTGAGAGTGGGATGACAGGCCTGACTCAGTTTTCAGTTTGGAGTTCCCCTTTTAGTAGACTACAAGACAGGAAATGTCTGCCTGACCTTTACCTTTAGTACAATTGGCTGGGAATCAGAAAATCGATGGTAACAGCATTTCTAAGAGCTGTAGCTATCGCTTAAAGGAGAAGTTGTTGGATGGATGAGTGGAGATTTGCTGGGGACAGAAAGGTGGATAAATTTATTACAATAGTACAATGGTCAGTGTTGTTCCATTTAATGTTGAAGATTTGGAACTTCAGCTGCACGAGGTATGCCAAAGAAAGAATTAATTGAAGACCACTGTTCAGTAAAAGCTTAGCTACACGTTGCTATGGCCCCATTCAATTTGGTTACCCAGGTCCTTCACATCTGGCTGCAAACAAGAAACAAGTTTGCTGGTATGTTGAGGAACGGAATGGTAAGTGTGCTCCTAACTCTTGCATACATTTCTTGTGGGACCACCAAGTATAGCAAAGCATAAATCCAAGTTGGGAACTTCCAAACCCTCTGGGGGGTTCCATTTCACACAAACCAAAAGAGAAAATGCTGGAAAATCTCAGCAGGTCTGGCAGCATCTGTGGGGAGAGAAAAGAGCTAACTTTTCGAGTCCAGAGGACCCTTTGTCAAAAGCTGCACCTGTGGATGCTGGTTTCAGATTCCAGCATCCGCAGTAATTTGCTTTTATCCGTTTTACACAAAGATTGGTCTTTTTCAAATTACCTTTCATTGTACCTGATGTGGATGGCACACGTTTCTTGCATTTATTGGTGGACGATGAAAAGATGCTCAAGCCTAGAACTAAAATGACCCCTCTGCTTTCAGGAACATTTTTTCAGGGGGTCAGCAGCTGTAAATGCTCAGGGAAGCCCTTGTTTCTTTCTAAAATTGCAGTCACTATGGGCTGCTGATGACATTATGACGACCTATGAAGCAGAAACAACATGGAGAAAAATACAGTAACATTGCCTGGAATTGCAACAACAATGCCACCGACAACTTGCAACGATATAGCGCCTTTAACCTAGTAAAACATCCCACGGTATTTATAGAACATAGAACAGTACAGCACAGAACAGGCCCTTCGGCCCTCGATGTTGTGCCGAGCATTTTCCGAAACCAAGATCAAGCTATCCCACTCTCTGGTGTGCCCCATGTGCCTATCCAATAACTGCTTGAAAGTTCCTAAAGTGTCCGACTCCACTATCACAGCAGGCAGTCCATTCCACACCCTAACCACTCTCTGAGTAAAGAACCTACCTCGGATATCCCTCCTATATCTCCCACCCTGAATCTTATAGTTATGCCCCCTTGTAACAGCTACATCTACCCGAGGAAATAGTCTCTGAACGTCCACTCTATCTATCCCCCTCATCATCTTATAAACCTCTATTAAGTCGCCTCTCAGCCTCCTCTGCTCCAAAGAGAAAAGCCCTAGCTCCCTCAACCTTTCCTCATATGACCCACCCTTCAAACCAGGCAGAATCATGGTAAATCTCCTTTGCACCCTTTCCAATGCTTCCACATCCTTCCTGTAATGAGGTGACCAGAACTGCACACAATACTCCAAATGTGGTCTCACCAGGGTCATGTATAGTTGCAGCATAACCCCGCAGCTCTTAAACTCAAGCCCCCTGTTAATGAACGCTAACATACTATAAGCCTTCTTCACGGCTCTATCCACTTGAGTGGCAACCTTCAGAGAGCTGTGGACATGAACCCCAAGACCTCTCTGTTCCTCCACATTCCTCAGAACCCTGCTGTTGACCCTGTAATTCGCATTCACATTTTTTCTACCAAAATGAATCACCTCGCACTTATCAGGGTTAAACTCCATCTGCCATTTTTCGGCCCAGCTCTACATCCTATCAATGTCTCCTTGCAGCCTACAGCAGCCCTCCACCTCATCCACTACTCCACCAATCTTGGTGTCATCAGCAAATTTACTGACCCACCCATCAGCCCCCTCCTCCAAGTCATTGATAAAAATCACAAATAGCAGAGGACTCAGCAGTGATCCCTGTGGTACACCGCTGGTAACTGGTCTCCAGTCTGAAATTTTCCATCCACCACCACCCTCTGTCTTCTATGTGATAGCCAGTTACTTATTCAATTGGCCAAATTTCCCTCTATCCCACACCTCCTTACTTTCTTCACAGGAGAATTTTGAAACTAAATTTCACGGTGAATCACACAATGAGATATTAGGGCAGATGATCAAAAACTTGGTAAAAGTGATTGATGTTAAGGAGCATCATAAAGGAAGAAAGATTTTGGAACGGCAGAGAGGTCTGGAAAGGGAATTGCAGAGCTTTATAGGGGCTAGGAATCTGAAGGCGCAGTTTCCAACAGTGGATTGATCAAAATCAAGCTGCGCAAGGGGTCAAATTTCGAGGAGCACAGAGAATTTGTTTTTTTATCTCGGAGGATTTTAAGCTGGCAGTGGTTAAAATAATATTTTCCTACCTGTAGAACATTCCACTGCCATAGATTTAGGATTCCTGGTATGTCTGTGGAAATCGCGGCAGCAAAATGGTGTGGGTAGTCCCCTAAATACAGTTGGGAACTCTAGTAGGAAAAAATTATTTACATAAATGTGACATATAATTGAGATTTGTGCATGCTCATGGTGCATGCTTGTTTTTGCTGCAGGAATTGTTATTTGAGAAAATGTGTGGTCACATGCCCAATTTCCTGATCCCTGCGTTTCTCTGCAGTATTATGGCAGTTTCATAATATTGAGGTTTTGGTATCATTGTTATCTGCGTTCTTGAGAACATTGCAACCTTGTAGTCTGCATTCTTTTAGTCCTGTGTCATTAGGGGACTATAATACTTTCAGCAAAAAAAAAACAAATCAGCATTTTATCATATATTTCACAAAACATATATTTTAATATTGTTTTATAGCTAGTAGTTGTCTCAATGAATGTTGTGGCGCGGTCTTGCTGAGCAATATGTGAGCATCAATAAATTTCTATATAAAGGCATATGACCTATTATCAGGCCTAGACCTGCATGATGAGAAGAATATTTCAATTAAAAGAAAGTGATTGGTGACTAAACTTCTAAACTCTTTGTTTTAATTTCATATGGTAATCACATTTTAAATATTTCATACCGGAAATGAATCCAAATTTTGTGCCTCTTGGTATCACTAAGAATTGGGAAATGGTAGTGTAAAGTGCTAATTATTTTATCAATTTTGCGATGCAGTTTGGTGTCAATTTTGTGTTAAAGGCAAAGTTTACCAGTTCTGGGAAATTTCTACCAATGCTGTCTGTCCATGTCAAAGTGAGGCACGTGTAGAAGTGGTATAGCCCAGCCAGCCACAGAGAAAAGTCCTTTAATAATAATAATCTTTATTGTCACAAGTAGGCTTATATCAACACTGCAATGAAGTTACTGTGAAAAGCCCCTAGTCGCCACATTCCGGCGCCTGTCTGGGTATACAGAGGGAGAATTCAGAATGCCCAAATTACCTAACAGCACGTCTTTCAGGACTTGTGGGAGGAAACCGGAGCACACGGGGGAAACCCACGCAGACACAGGGAGAACGTGTAGAATCCGCACAGACAGTGACCCAAGCCGGGAATCGAACCTGGGACTCTGGCGCTATGAAGCAACAGTGCTAACCACCGTGCTACCATGCCGCCCAGTTGACTTGGCTTGGAGTAAGGTCTCAGACTTGAAGGAACAACAGTATCCAGGCCTCCTGTGAAATTGTATCACTTACGCTTTGACCGAGTTGTACAACATTTGTTTAAAGTAGTCACTACTTAAATGTTTTTAAGTATAAAACGGCAGTTGAATGAATGAAGTATTTGTCATTGAAATTCTATGTTAAATACTGGTGATTGCATTTATGTAAATGTAATTTATAGACCTGATACTATATTACTTAAATACTTCGAACATTCTTTGTCTCTTACTCAGCAGTGGAGGATTAAGTGATGACAGTATGGACTCTATCAACACCCCTGGAATCTATTCATCTTCCTCGACACTGATTCAGAAGGGTGATATTATTGGTAAGTGGAATGGCTACATACCAATAGCAAATTATGTCAGATTGTGGGAATAATTTTGATTTGGATTTGAAACCCATTCTGCTTACTCTTAACCGTAGACCTTCGTTAGGACACCATTTCAAAATAAGGGAGAAGCCACTTAGGAGCGAGATGAGAAGATTTATTTTTACTCCGAGGGTTGTGCATCTTGGAACTCTCGAATCCAGAGAGCTGTGGAATCAGTTATTGAATATGTTTAAAACTGAGATTGTCAGATTTCTAAATACCAATGAATAAAGGGATGTGGGGATAGTGTGGGAAAAAGGCATTGAAGTGGATGATCAGCCATGGTCACACTGAATGACTCGATGGGCCAAACTTCTGCTCCTGTGTTCTCATGTGTTGACACTCCAAAGATAGATCCTAATGGCGTTTTGTGATCAGAGGAAGGCTTGGAACCATTCTATGCGAATAAGATCAAAACTTCAAACTATTGAATACCAGTTGTATCTGGGGAACACTGCAATGCTTAAAACAATACTTTTGAATATTTCCATCCAGATTATACTTTTGCAATTGTTCATGATCGCCCTGAGGCTGGAACCCCAAGAACTCACTTCCATTATCCCCCATATGGAAACCGGATCACTAAACCACCCCAGTACTTTCTCAATATTGCCTGCCCAATAATAAATTAATAAACTGGGTAAAGCTAAACCTCCTGACTCTATCCCTCTGGAGGAATGCCCTACGATCATTGGGGTCTTAGCCATCAGAATAAAAGAGGACACTAATTTGTTAATTCTGACAAAGCAGGACTTGGGAGAAAAGTGGTGAGACACTGAAAAAGAAATAAAAATCTCCATAGCACATTAATTTTAATAGCCTGAACCCTGCCCCCCAAGGACAGGGGGAGATTATCTTATTTCTTTAAGTCAGTTTTGACCCCATTGACTAGACCAGTATAATTTAATTTATGAAGCGAGGTCCAATCGTGGGCCACCCGGTTACCCAGATAACGAAAGCTAGATCTGGAAAGGTGAAAAGGTAATATCCCCAGATGGATTCTCCTCCCCGGGGGAGTTAACCAGGAAGTATTCGCGCTATCTAAATTCAAATTTACCCAGAGAAGGAGCCAAAACTCCTCAGTAGCTTCATTATCTCATCCATAGTAGATACTGGGTCTGTAATTAAAAGAAGTAGATCATCTGTGTACAGAAATACCATGGGGGGCGATTCTCCCAAAGGGAGACTGAGTGCCGACGCCGGAGTGAAACCCGGAGTGTTTCACTCCGGCGTAGGAGGCCGCTTCTCGCCCCCATTTTGGGGGGGGGGGGTGGGAGAATCGCGGGGGGTGCCAGGGCGGTGTGGCGTGATTCGCCCGGCCCTCCCGCGATTCTCCCACCCGGCATGGGGAGCGGAGAATCGCGCCCCCTATGTTCCACCCCTCCCTGATTTATCCCCCTCCATTTTCTGGAAGACCTAAGCGCTGTAGCAAGCGATTCTATTGTTATAAAAAATAGGAGCGGAGACAGTGGACATCCTTGCCCCTATTTAGCGGAAAACATTTGTGCGAACACTGGCAGTGGGTGCCCTATACAGTAAACAAATCCAGCATATAAACCTTTGCTCAAATCCCAACCTCCCAAGAATCTCAAAGCAATATCCCCACTTCACCCTATCAACTGCCTTTTCCGTGACCAGAAGAACAATCATCTCCAGTTCGGGTACTGAAGAGGGGGAGACTACACCATTTAATAGCCGACGTATATTGGCCAACAATTGCCGACCCTTGACAAAGCCTGACTGGTCTTCCGAGATCGCATTTGGGAGGCAGGATTCCAACCACAGTGCCAGCACTTTTGTGAGTAACTGAGCGTCCACGTTCAAAAGCGGAATAGGTCGATACGACCCACATTCTGTAGGGTCCTTGCCCTCCTTAAGGATCAGGGAAATAGCAAATGTAATGGGCAACAAAAGCCGGGACAAAAAGTCATTAAACATATTTATAATTGGAGGGATCAGTTGTTCCGCAAACGTCTTATAAAACTCACTGGGGAAGCCATCAGGGTCAGGACCTTAACACGTCTACATCAACCCAATACATTTCCAAATTTACTCTGGGCCCAATGGGGATTCCAACTCTTCACGTCTCTCCCTCTCAATCAGGTCTCCCCTCAGCCTCCGTTTTTCCAGTGTAAACAATCCTAGTTTATTCAACCTCTCCTCATAGCCAACACCCTCGAGATCAGGCAACATATTGGTGAACCTTCTTTGCACTCTCTTCAAAGTTTCCACATCCTTCTGATAATGTGACCAGAACTACACGCAATACTCCAAATCTGGCCTAACCAAGTTTTATATAGCTGCAACATGATTTCCCAACTCTTGTACTCAGTGCCTCGGCTGATGAATGTAAGCATGCAATATGCCTTCTTAATCGCCTTGACCACCTGTGTTGCCACTTCTAGGTAACCGTGGACCTGCATGCCCAGATCACTCTGTATGTTAATGTTCCTAAGGGTTCTGCCATTTACAGTGTAATTCATATCGAGATTTACCTCCTCAAATGCACGGGCTAAACTGCTGGCTTGTAATGCAGATCAAGACCAGCAGCGCGGGTTCAATTGCCGTACCAGCCTCCCCGAACACGCACCGGAATGTGGTGATTAGGGGCTTTTTACAGTAACTTCATTGAAGCCTACTTGTGACAAGTTATTATTATTATTATGATTATTATTATTATTTTCATCCAGATCATTTATATATACTACAAACAACAGAGGTCCCACCACTGATCCCTGTGGAATGACCTGCTTCTGCACTGTAGGGATTCTAAAAAAGTCAATACCTGAGTATACCTGGTGGACATGGAAGAAAAATAAAAATCTTTATCACCCAGATGAAAAAAGCACCACAGATCTACCTGCCCCTTAAAAAACCTGTCCCACCCACCCTTCCGCAACCTTGTCTGGTCTCTGACTGGCAAATGAATCTCCTGCAGAAACACCACGTCAGCATTCAAATGTTTAAGGTGAACAAATACCCTCGACCTTTTCACTGGGCCATTCAATACCCTGACATTTCAGGTGACCTCATGAATTGGGGGTCTCCCACTGCCCCACCTCGATCCAGAGTCAGCCATTTCCACCAAGAGGGATTATTTAACAGTTCCATAGATAGTACAGCAACCAGGTCCACCCTACCCACTAGCAAGATTAAACAAAGAAAAATCTGCACTCACCATCAGCAACTAGCCAGCCCCCCCCCCCCCCTCCCAAACCCACTCCTCCCCACGCAAACAATCCCACACCCAAATGTACATACAAAAACCAGTAAGGCAAACAAAAATCATTAAACCCTACTTCTAATAAACCTAATTCCGACAGAAAAAACCCACTAAGCTGATTATTTAAAACCAAACTAATATCATGAGCTGCAGTCACCCCCACTGCTCCACTCCAGTTAGCTAACTCTTAGGCTAACAGTGTGGCTCCCGCCCAGAGTGGAAAAGAAAATGCAAACAGGAAAAGGACACAAAAGTATAAAAACCCCTTAAATCATAGCACTCCAACAGGGACCTATATATTTTTACAACAGTTATGAAAAATAGATCAAAACCCTCCATAGAATTAAGCCCCCCCCCCCCCCCCCGAGTGCAACGTGCAAAACAACCAACCCAAAAAATGCAAATGTGAACATGAACAAGGAATCCCAACAACTCACCATATCCACATGCCCACTCCAAACATTCAAAAAGCCTCAAAAACCTGCACCCAGCCCATGCTTTTTTACAAAAGAATCCGCCTCTGGCACATCAAAAAAATAGTCCTTGCCCTCAAAAGTCTCTCTTAGCCGCGCACGGGACACCAACCCAAATTGGACTGCACTTTTGGACAAGGGGGCTTTGGCCTTGATAAGCGTTGCCCGCTTCTTTGCCAGCTCCGCACCCGCATCCTGATAAAGCTTGATAGCATGGCATTGACGGCATTTGTAGTCCTGCGCCTTTCTCAGGACCCGTTCTTTTTCTTAGAACCTGTGAAACTTCGCAATTACTGCTTGCTGTGGTTTGTTGGGATTGCGCTACTGTTGGAGTGTCCGGTGGGTTGACCCAACTCGGGAGGGGACGTGAGTCCACCTTCTCTTGCCATCTTCCCAAACATCTTCACAAAATACACAGTGGGGGTTGAGTCTTCCATCCCCTCTGGCAACCCCAAAACCCAGATATTTTGCCTCCCTGAACGATTCTCCAAATCATTCACTTTGGCCTTCAGAGCTTTACTCGTCTCAGCCATCAGAGACATCTCCACTTCCAGAGAGCCAATCTGGTCGCTATGCCTTGAAAGAGATACCTCCATGCTTTGTACCACAGCACCATGCTTTTACTGTTTCATTGGTCTCTTCCATTACCAAACGAATGGGAACCTGGGCTTCTTCCATCGACTTGCAAAGGTCCTCTGACACTACCCTCCTTTGCTTCTCAAATTCCGCCACCAAGATGCTGGAAGCATCTCTGCCGTTAATGCAGTGGCCGGAGTCACAAACCTGCCACCGCCATTTTCTCCACCGACGATCCCGAAAAGCCTCCGACTCAGTCGATGAATCTCTTGTTTCAGGCTATTAACCCCTGGCCTTCCTGGGCATTTCCTCTATGTAGGCACCTTATTCCATTAACCGAGTGGGTTTTTAAACAAAGATACCCTGAGAAACTGGGCGAAAAGGGCTGAAAGAACAGTACCCTAGCTGGAGCCATCTTGTGCATGTCTTCCCCTTGCATAACGCCACCAGACGTCCCCCATGGCCCATTAACATTAACCGTTTTTACCCACTTTAGGACTGAGTAATCGAAGATATTTAAAAAAAATATTTAAGTCTTACCTTTTGTCATATTAATGGATGGAGTGATGCTGGCAAGCTGATACTCGTATTGGACATGCACCCCCCCCCCCCCCCCCCCCCCCCCTTCCCCAGGGCAGCACGGTAGCCTTGTGGATAGCACAATTGCTTCACAGCTCCAGGGTCCCAGGTTCGATTCCCGGCTGGGTCACTGTCTGTGTCGAGCCTGCACATCCTCCCCGTGTGTGCGTGGGTTTCCTCTGGGTGCTCCGGTTTCCTCCCACAGTCCAAAGATGTGCAGGTTAGGTGGATTGGCCATGATAAATTGCCCTTAGTGTCCAAAATTGCCTTTAGTGTTGGGTGGGGTTACTGGGTTATGGGGATAAGGTGGAGGTGTTGACCTTGGGTAGGGTGCTCTTTCCAAGAGCCGGTGCAGACTCGATGGGCTGAATGGCATCCTTCTGCACTGTAAATTCTATGATATCTATGACACACACACACACGTCTCTCTCTCTGATACGCACACACACACACATGTATATACATATATGACCCCTCTCTCACACATACAAATTCACTCCTCTCATCCAAAATCGTCCCCTCTCATGCACATTTATTCCCTCTCACGCGCATTCATCCCCTCTCACGCGCATTTATCCCCTCTCACGTGCATTCATCCCCTCTCACTCACATTCATCCCCTCTCACGTACATTCATCACCTCTCACGCACATTCATTCCCTCTCTCGCATTCACCCCCTTTCTCGCACACACTTCCTCTCATACACTCACCCCTTTGCACACTCACCCCCTCTCTCGTGCACTCACCCCCTCTCTTGCGCGCACTCACCCCCTCTCGTGCACACTCACCCCCTCTCTCACGCACACTCACCCTCACTCTCGAACACACTCAACCCACTCTTGCAAACACTCTACCCCCCACTTACACTCTACTCCCCACGCACGCACTCTACCTTTCTGCGCACAATGTTCACCCACGCACACACTCTACCCTCCTGCACATATGCTGATCCTCCCACACACGCTCTAACCCACCCATAAACACTCTACTCCTCAGCACACATTCACCCCCTCCTTCTCACGCTCACACTCGCTCCCTCTCTCGCACACTCACCCCTTCTCTCACACTCACCCGCCTCTAATGCACACTCACCCCTCTCTCGCACACTCACCCTTCTCTTGCACACTCACTCTCTCTCTAGTATATTCACCCCCTCTCCTGCACACATTCACCCTCTCTCTCTCATATATTCACCCCTCCATTTCTCTTGCACACATTCACTCCCCTCTCCCTCTCACACATGCATTCACCCCCTCTCCCTTACACACACACAGCCACTCACTCCCTCTCTTTCACACACCCATTCACTGCCTCTCTCACACATTGGCCTCCTCTGTTAGACTCACTCACCCCGCCTCCCCTGTCTGCTCCAACTACCCACTCCAAGGCTCGCACCAACCCCCTGCTCTGAGGCCCGCTGCATCCAGCTGCACTGTGGCCCAGTCACCCATCCTCCCCATCCTCCCCACCCCTTCTCCCTTCCCCACCCACCAAATTCTGTTCCGAAGCCCTCTCTTTCTATCACTCCGATGTCTTCCTCGTCCAGTCAGAAGCAGGTTGGCTTCTCCAGAAACTAGCCTCTGATTAGCAAACAGCTCAGCAGCAATTTTTCAAATTTCACAAATACACAAATATGGGAGGCTGCCATCAACCTGCAGCGTTCAGGAGACCCCAGTTTGGAAACTCATACTTTATCTTCTCTAACCGTGGGAAGTCGTACAGGTCACCCAACCATGCTGCTACCCGCGGTGGTGATGCCGACCGCCACTCCAGCAGAATTGGTTGCCGTGCAATCAGAGAGGTGAAGGCCAAGACATCGGCCCTCCTCTTCTCCATGAGTTCCGGCTTCTCTGAAACTCCAAATATCGCCACTCCCTCCTCCACTATCCTGGCTAAGACCACGAACAGTCCCCCCCCCCAGAATTTTTCACAACCCCAAAACATGTGCGCATGATTCGCCGGCCCTCACCCACACCTCTCACACTCATCTGCTATCCCTGAAAGAACCCACTCATTCTCGCCCAAGTCACATGAACTGCATCAGGCTCATCCTTGCACAAGAGGAGGTCCCATTTACCATTCGCAGTGCCTCACTCCATACTCCCCAATTGATCTCCATTCCCAACTCTGCTTCCCATTTCTCCTTGATCTTCACCACCCCGCTCGCCTCCCTGCTCCTCCAGTCACTTATATATATCCCCAATTCTTCCCTCCCCTTCCACACCCGGAAGCAGCAGCCGCTCCAGCAGGGTGTATTCCAGCAATCTAGGGAACCCCTTCCAGACTTGTGCAAAGTCCCTAACCTGTAGATACCTGAACTCACTACCCCTCGGCAGCTCTACCCTCTCCCTTAGCTCCTCCAGACTGGCGAACCCTTCCTCCAAATCCCTCACCGTGACCAGTCCCACTTCCCTATACCTCCTGTATACACTCTCCATCCCCCCCGGCTCAAACCTATGATTCTCGAACAGCGGCGTTAGAACCGACATCCCTTCCACCCTAAAATACCTCCTCAGCTGATTCCATTTCTTCACCGTGGACTGCACCACTGGGCCCCCTGAATACCTACTCGGAGCCATTGGCAATGCTTCCGTCACCATAGCCCTCAAACTAGACCCCTAACAAGATTCTTCTTCCATCCTAACCCACTCTACCCCTTCTCTTTCCCACCACCGCCGCACCTTGTCCACATTCACTGCCCAATAATAATGAAGCAAGTTTGGCAATGCAAACCCACGCTGTTGCCTCTGCCTCTGTAGCAGGGTCCTCTCCACCCTCGGCACCTTCCACGCCCATACAAAATTAGAGATGGTTGTGTTCACTTTCCGAAAAAAGGCCTTTGGTATAAAGATCGGGAGAGCCTGAAAGATAACCAAGAACCTTGGAAGAATATTAATTTTCACCACTTAGACCCTCCCCGTCAACGTTAAGTGCTGTGTATCCCACCTCTTAAGATCCTCCCTGGCCTCCTCCACTAGCTTCGTTAAGTTCCACTTATGGAGCCACGTCCATTCCTCTCTACCTGAATCCCCAAGTACCTAAACCTATCCCTCGCTACCGTAAATGGCATCCCCCCTAAATTAGCCCGCTGTGCCAGCTCATTCACCGGGAATACCTCGCTTTTCCCTACATTCGGCTTGTATCCTGAGAACCCTCCAAACCTCCCCAACAGACCCAAAATCCTTCCCATACTCTCCAATGGATCCAAAACATACAGCAGGAGGTCATTGGCACAGAGCGACACCGGGTGCTCCCTCTGTCCCCTCATTATCCCCTGCCACTCTGCCGACCTCCTGAGAGCCATCACCAATGGCTCTATGGTCAGCGCAAACAGCAGCGGCGACAGCGGGCACCCCTGCCTCGTACCCCTGTGTAAGTCAAAGCTTCGTGAGCTCATATCATTCGTCCTCACCCTCGCTCTTGGCGCCACATACAGCAACCGCACCCCTGCCACAAATCTCGGCCCAAACCAAAACCGTCCCAAAACTTCGAACAAGTACCCCTCTCCACCCGATCAAATGCTTTCTCCGCGTCTATGGACACCACCACCTCTGGTACCAGAGCTCTCGACGGATTCATCACCACAATCAGCAGCCGTCTTATATTACTTGCGAGCTGCCTGCCCTTCACGAAGCCTGTTTGATCCTCTGCAACCACCCCCGGGACACAATCCTCCATCCTCCTTGCCAACAACTTAGCCAATACTTTCACATCCATGTTCAATAGTGATGAATGTGACATCTAACCGCCTGTTTGTTTAACTGCCCGATTTTGGTTATGAATTAGTCATGGGACATGATTCTGTTGCCGCGTTGCGCTCAAGCGAGAGCACAATGCGGCTGGAGAATCCCAGGAGAGGCCTCTAGTGGAACTCCTGACAGGCTCCGCGCCTCGCGAGATTCACCGAAGTCCCGTGAGACATCGGATTTGGAACTCTGCCCAAAATGGGCGGGACCTAATGATGCTCGCGGAAGTAGGTCGTAAACCTACTTATGATCTACCAGCCTGGGATTCACCAGCCTCCTTCGATTCTCCAGCCTCCCCAGGGAGACTACAGCCAGGCGCCGATCTGTGCTGGTCCACACAAACGTGGACCAGGCGGAATGGCACCTGGTGAATAGAAAAAGGAGCAGGGAGTACAACTTTATAAAACCTTGGTTAGTCCTCAGATGGAATTTGTGTGCAGTTCTGGTCACCGCACCATTGGAAGGACGTGATTGCACTGGAGGGGGTGCAGAGGAGAGTCACCAGGATGTTGCCTGTGATAGGGGTACGTCGTTGTTTCCTAATGGAGGATATTTTTGATCTGTATGTGTCTTAGCTGGGTTCATTTTGGCACTTGGAACCTCTCCGTGAGTTTCCCCAGGGTTGCTACTCTGTTGTCCCTGTACATGTCTGGCAGTGACCCTCGTCCTGTCTCCACCTTTTGAAGCTGCCGTCCATTATTGCAGGGGTAAACCTGCAGTTACAGATGGGGGCCATGATGGACATTTTGGTTGGACCGAATTGTTGCCTCATTTGGTACCACGTCCGGAGCGTGGCTACTACCACTGGGCTCCTCGCGTGCTTGGCCGGAGGGATGGGAGAGTGGTTGTTACTAGGACTTGGAGTCCCTATGCAGGAACTCTCCTCCATCTTCACCCATTCTGCTCCCGGTTCCTTCACACATCCCCTCACTCTTTCTGCTGGGGCCGCCTAGTGATCGACCTCCCATGTTGCTTTCCCTTTGTAGGACTTCCTTTTGGATCCTCGGATCTTCACCCACACACAAAGGCCATGATTAGTGTGTCTTCCGTGTTGAAGTACAACTGTGAGGATGTAGGTCAGGAAGGATCTGAACAGAAAGAGGAACCTGGGCCATACATTTTGATCGTCTGCACTCTCCCTGCCAGGGATAACCCCCCCCCTTGCAGGTTCACAGGGAAGAACTCACTTTTGCTCAAGTTAAGCTTGTAACCCGAGAAAGCTCCGAACTCCTTTAGGAGTTTCATTATCCCTTCCATGCTGGCCAGGGGGTTGGAGATATAGAGTAGCAGATCATCTGCGTAGGGTAAGACTCTATGTTCTCTGTCCCCCCTTTGGATAACTCCCCACCCCTTGGCTGTTCTGAGGGCGATTGCCAGTGACTCGGTTGCCAGAGCAAACAGCAGGGACAATGGGCATCCCCGCCTCGTGCTTCTTTGTAGCTGGAAGTATTGAGAGCTGGCGGTGTTTGTTCGTGCTCTCGCCATGGGAGAGCAGTATACTAGTTTCACCCAGGAGGTGAATCCTGGTCCTAACTCAAACCCATTGTGAGGTAATTCCACTCATCTCTGTTGAAGGCCTTTTCTGTGTCCAGGGAGATGATCGCCTCTGGTATTCTCTCCCCGGATTGCGTCATTATCACATTCAGCAAGCGCCTGATGTTCGCTGTCAGCTGCCTGCCCTTGGGCAGCATGGTAGCATTGTGGATAGCACAACTGCTTCACAGCTCCAGGGTCCCAGGTTCGATTCCGGCTTGGGTCACTGACTGTGCGGAGTCTGCACATCCTCCCCGTGTGTGCGTGGGTTTCCTCCGGGTGCTCCAGTTTCCTCCCACAGTCCAAAGATCTGCAGGTTAAGTGGATTGGCCATGATAAATTGCCCTCAGTGTCCAAAATTGCCCTTGGTGTTGGGTGGGGTTACTGGGTTATGGGGATAGGGTGGAGGTGTTGATCTTGGGTAGGGTGCTCTTTCCAAGAGCAGGTGCAGACTCGATGGGCCGAATGGCCTCCTTCTGCACTGTAAATTCTATGACAAAGCCTGGCTGGTCTTCCGTGACTACCTCTGCCATGGGGCTCTCCAGCCGCTTTGCCAGGGCCTTTTCCAGGATCTTTGCATCTACGTTGAGCAGTGAGATGGACCTGTAGGATCCTCATTCAGTCGGGTCTTTGTCCTTTTGGGTATATCAGTGATATTTAGACTTGTGCCAGTGTCGGTGGCAGGGTGCCCTCAACCAGCGAATCTGCGAACATCTCCCGCAGGTGCGGGACCAATGCTAGTGTGAATTCTTTGTTGAAGTCTGACGGGAATCCATCTGGCCCTGGCGCCTTCCCTGCCTGCATGGAGTTAATAGTCTCTATGACTTCTCTCAGTCTACAGGCCCCGTCTATTTTCTGCCCTCACAACCAGCATGTCCAGGACATCAAGGAACTGGGCTAGGAGGTGTACAGACCTTCTGGGAGAAGGAGTACTCCTCCCCTGCGTGGGTCCAGTGCCCTCATCTGTTCCCTGAACACGCCCAGTTTCTAGGCCATGTTTGACTTTTTCTCCGATTCGGGGTTTGATCTGTCTGTCCGTGGACCCTGTGCACAGTTATAATCTTCCGCCATGATGAGTCAGTGTGTGTCTCTGTCGGAGATTTCCGCCATGGTTTTCTTCACGAATTTCGCATCGTCCCAGTTGGGAGCGTACACGTTTGCAAGAACCACTGGCGCCCCTTCCAGGACGCTACTAACCATGACCTACCTTACCTCATGATCAGTAACCGTCCTGGCCTCTGTAAAAACTGCCCTCTTATCGAGCGATATGGCCACCCCCTAGCCCTCGTCTTGTAGGATGAATTACTTCCTTGTGATTTGTCTACATATCTGCTCCTCCAACTCCTTCTGACTGTTGGGAGGCCTGTAGTGTTATCCCAGTAATGTGATCACCCCTTTGTATTTCTGAGCTCCCCATATGACCTCATTTGGAGAGCCTTCTTATGACATCTGCCCTCATTACCGCAGTAATGGTCTCTTTTATCAATAATGCGATGACCCCTCCTCTCTTGCATCCGTCTTTGCCAAAACTTCCATATCCTGGAATGTTGAGTTATCAGTCCTGCCCTCCTTTACTTCCACAAGCTGATCAATACTCTGAAGTTCATCTGCCTTACCAGACAGGTTCATTTCTTGAAAATAGATGCAATTTAGCTTTTCAATTCTCCCACATGCCTTATCATGCCCATGCCTTCTCTGTCTTAGTGTTGCAATTATAGTAATGTGTCCAGTTTTGGTCTCCTTATTTGAGGAAGGATGTGGTGGCATTGGAGGTAGTTCAGAGGAGGCTCACCAGATTGATTCCAGGGATGAAAGGGTTGAAATATGAGGAGAGATGAAACAGTTTGGGCTTATAATTGCTGGAGTTTAAAAGAATGAGAGAGGATCTGATTGAGGTATATAAAATACTAAGAGGGATTGATAAAGTAAACATAGACCAAATGTTCCCCCTTGTGGGGCAATCTGGAACGAGAGATCGCAGATATAGGTTGAGTTTAGCACAGGTCTAAATCGCAGGTCAGCAGCACGGTTCAATTCGCATACCAGCCTTCCCGAACAGGCGCCGGAATGTGGCAACTAGAGGCTTTTCACAGTAACTTCATTTGAAGCCTACTTGTGACAATAAGCAATTTTCATTTCATTCATTTCATTTCATTTCAGAGGCTGTAGATTTAAAACTGAGATGAGGAGGAACTACTTCTCGCAGAGGGTGGTGAATCTGTAGAACTTGCTGCCCCCATAGTGCGGTGGAGTCTGAATCATTAAATGATTTCAAGAAGGGGATAGATATATTTCTGGTATAAAAAAAACAGGATAAAGTGATATGGGGAACAGGCAGGGAGGTGGATTTGGGACTAGGAAGAGATCAGCCATGATCTGATTGAATGGCGGAGCAGGTTTGAAGAGCTGCATTGCCAATCTCTGCTCCTAATACCTAGTCTGACATAGTACCTATGTCTAACCTAGTTTTCCTTCTGTATTTGATTGATTGAACCTCACTCCCAACTCTACATCTACTGTGTCCCATCCCCCTGCCAAATTAGTTTAACCATACTTCTCTAATTGCTTTCCCAAATGGTTGTGCACCAAATTTTAGGCTTCAATGCAACACCTCGCTTCCCCCACACCTCTATTCGTCTCCCTTGATGGTTGCTGTTAAGCAGGCTGCATGTAGTCTGCACTGCAAATCTACATTGGTATCTGGTAAATTGGACTGGAGTTGAGAGCCAATTGTTGTATCCACTGGCAAGTATCCTCCCAAGTGAGAGCTGAATCAGATCCCTAACCTGAAGTAACCTGTTCCTCCCTGTGGGAGTAACATTTTGCACAGTTTAAGAAATTCTGAATGTTTATATTTGTTTTCTCTTTGTAGAGGTGAAAATCGCCGATGAGGGAGAAAATATGGAGCCAGAAATTATTTATCCTATAACTTGTGGAGAAAGTAAAGCTAACCTAATATGGAAAAAGTTTGTTTGTCCTGGTATCAATATAAAGTGTGTTCAGGTGAGTGATCTGTTCTGTACGGCTCTTTGTATTAAACTTAGTTTTCATGTCGTGAAGTGGTGGGTAAAGAGAAAATTACACCTTTTTTTTGAGCTGGAACAGTAGGAAAGTTGACTTGAGAGCAAGCAGTGGCAAAGGTTGAAGCAACAATTGACAGTTCCATAGAATTACCTCACCGAGATTATTTCCATAGCCCCTTCCAACCCCTGGTTTGAATTTCCAGCAGGTTTGGAGATTTAAGGGAGTAAAAACACGATGAAGATTTATCCGTGTACCATTATTGCAAGCCTTGTTTCACTTTGGCATTTTTGGAATGCTGAGAGTTCTTTTCACTTATCCTATTTGGTCTTGCCAGTTTAAGACCAACTAGTCAGACCTCATGGAAGAGAAAGAAGAGTGAACATATGTGACTTAAAATAACGAAATTATGGCTTGTGGGAGGTCTCTTCGGCAGTATATTCATAGAACCACATAAGATTACAGCACAAAACGAAGCAATTTGGCACATGTGTATGTTCGTGCTGACTTTGCTGCAAGAAGAACCCAATATCTAACTCCCAATAACTATTAATTTGCAGTTGTCTGTTTTTTCTTTCCAGTTTGACAATCAACTTATAAGCCCCAAAGAATTTGTGAATCTAGCTGGAAAATCTACATTGAAAGACTGGAAGAGAGCAATTCGTTTGAATGGTGTCATGCTGAGGTTTGAGAAAAACTATTATTGTTCTAATGAAAAGTTTGGCTTGCATTATTCGTGCAGTAATTAATGTTTTGAATCGGCAATTGTAGTATGCATACGTACTTCTGAATCTGGCACGCTGGATCCATATTGGTAAAGGGAATAGCATATACTGGCTTAATGTTTGTGGAAAGTATGCAGATGGAGCATAAAATGACATGTGTCACCAACGCTGACATTTTGGAGCTCCATTTCCACCCAGCACCCTCTTATCCTTTCCCAGCTTAACACTAATTAAATGGCATGAAAGAACCCTCATCAATGGTATTTAAAGGGATTATCAACTACTTACAGATTTGCTTCTGGCTACTGCCACAATTGAACATGTTTATGATGTTTTCTAGAGCTGAAACACTTTTTGCTGACTTCCAAGCTTCCATGTAATTCAGTTTCTTGCAAACCTTTGTGCATTAATAAGCTTTCCTCTTGGGAAATGACAGGAATGACAGATTGACAGGAAGAAGGAGAAAATGCTCCGCATAGTAAAACATACTGCTTGATGAGGGAGGAGGTGACGTACTCTCAGCAAGGGGCCATATCTACCTGGGGTATTCAGGGGAGCAATTCTTCTACATGAACATCAACGACAACAAATATTTGTGATGCTGATGCTTCACTAATTAAATCACCATTTAATTCTGCCAAATATTGTAAAAAAACACACCAATCTCTAAGCAGGGCAAGGACTGCATTGTCAGTGGCTTTGAAGGTGACAATAGTCATGAACCTTTATGCATCTGTCTCCTTTCAGGCTGCTACCAGAAATATTAACAACATCGCATGGTTTGCAGTATAGTATTGCATAAGGGAGATCAATGAGTCTCTCTTTTCAAAAAGATAGAATTTAATTTAATTATCTCTTGCTGGGGAGAAGCAGGCAGAGTGTTCACAAGGGTTACAAGGATTTCAAGTTACCCCATGGTTTGTATCATGCCAATGCTGCCATATACCTGAACTGAAAGGGAATCCACTCCCTCAATGTACAGCTTCTGTGTGACCATAAGCAGCGCATTATGCAGGCCAGTGCCAGCCATTGTGCGTTCTGCATCAGTCTACTGGGCCAGTTTCATTTTAGCTAACTTAGCAAATGAAAGGGTGGCTACTGCGCAACAAGAGCTTTCTGAAGGCAAAATAGCTTGTGACTTTTGTAACCCATGCACATTTATGGAGCATATATACTCAATAAAAGCCTTCCTGTCATAAATGTAATAGAGCAGAACATTAGCATGCAACAATTCCACAAAATGGACTGTTCTCAAGCAGCATTGCACTACTCGCCAGAGTGGGTCTCAAGATTTGTGATGATGTGCGGTATGCTGCAAATTCTTGCCATGATGAGGGAGTGGCCTTTGATAGTACATATCAGAGAAGAAGCGAGAGAACAGGAGGAGGCAGAAGAAGAGGAAAGGAAACTGCAATCTAGATGGCCTCTCTCTGACTGGACTTAATGTGTGGAACTAATGCAAGTACAATACCAGTAGCCTTAAACCTAATTCCCAATTACAACGACCCTACACTCCTTACCTTCCCTGTGTCATTGACCATCACATTGTCCTCTTGGCCATGATACAAAAACAAAAGGCAACAGAAAATACCCATACTGAACCAAATTTATAAATTAAATCATGCAATATTACACAAAATGTTAAGCTTGTATGTATTCCCTTTGTGACTTTGTTCTGTGTGCTTTTGCATGTCACAGTGCTATTACACAGTGCTAGTCCAGTGGGTACAGTAAGGCTGGTGGATGTCTGCTGAATTTTAGTAGAGAAGACTGGAGCTAACTTTGGAGGGTGAACTGAAATAGTCCTTGTGGCCTTCAACGTCCATCTTCAGACTGCACCATCTTGGCATGGGTGAGTCTGGGCTGGCTGACTAAGAGACAACAGCAAGGGCACGGGCTAAGTGACAGTGTTGGGATAAGAAACACTGCCATTCTCAGATGGAACAGTAGATTTTTGACCTATGAAGCTACTGACATTTCTCCAGGGTCACACCTCAGCCTGAAGATAGATTGCTGCCTACTGTGACATCCTGAATCCTCTCGATGCTGGTATTCAGAACCATGGTGGTAGCAGTCTGAGCTGCCATGACAGCAAGTTCAGCTATCATGACAGTAGTGCAAGCTTTCACTGCAGCATTTACCTGGTCTAGCCTATATGGGACTCCAGACCCACAGTAAAGTGGTTGACTCTTAATTGCACTCAGAAGGTGCCTGGAAAAGTACTAAGTTAAGGGCTGTTAGAGATGAGAAATAAGAAATAAATACCCGTACCCAAAGAAAGTATTAAAAAACTTCTAGAACAGGGGTGGGCAAACTTTTCCGTGCAAGGGCCGCATTCAGAAATTCACAATTCACAAAGGGCCGCATAGTATATTAAGTAAAATAATTACTTCACCCGGTTATGATTCTGGGCGCCTCATATAGAACATAGAACAGTACAGCACAGAACAGGCCCTTCGGCCCTCGACGTTGTGCCAAGCAATGATCACCCTACTCAAGTCAACGTATCCACCCTATACCAGTAAGTAACCCAACAGCCCCCCCACCCATTAACCTTTAAAAAAAAATTTAAAAAAAAAAAAAAAATTCTAGAACCCCTGTTCTAGAAGCTGCTTGGTCGCCAGTGGAAACTAAGATGCAGACACTGTTGTCCCACTGTTGTTGGTCCACAAATATGTTGGTGGAGTTCACCAAAGTTCTGTACTGGAAAGCATGGGTTCCAAGCTCTGTGCAAGTTAGTGCTGGGCTTCTCCATGCACCTTGTCCTTGAATGTAACTTTCTGGTAGGTTTTCCAGTCTACTAGGTGTTTCATTATGTACACAAATCAACCTTATTCTATAGCCTGGATTAGCAGAGTCTTCATTTGAGTTGTTTGCACAGAATTTGTACGTAACCCAACCTTCCGGCAAACTGGTGGCTGTGCTATCATTGACTCCTGCCCTGGCTGTAGCTCAACCTTTCTCCATGTCGCACCACATGCAGATTTCTCTTTATGCTATCGACTAAGATGTGCACAGTCTGAGTACCGGAGTTGCTGGCTGCAAATGGGAAATTGAGTAACAGTGTTTTCATCATCATTGTCTTTCTGCTCTGGGAAGGTTGCAGTTCTTGGGTATCACAAAGGGAAAAGGAACAAGGGTAAGGTTGTGATGAGGAGGCAGGGTAAAGTAAGATATGCATACTTACACCCATCTGCAGCTTGGAAGCCAGGATAGATGGCGTGATGAGAGGGAAATGGGCAGTGGGGTGAATTGAACAGTGACTCAGGCTAGTGATTGGATATGGCATTTGAAGATGCCTTCACTGGCCTTTACCACTCATGTGAAGTCATTATACTCTTTGCGACATGTGCGGCACGTGGCACAGTGGTTAGCACTGCTGCCTCATGGCGCCAAGGACCTGGGTTCAGACCTTGGTCACTCTCCCTGTGTCTGCGTGGGTCTTACCCCACAACCCAAAGATGTCCATGGTAGGTGGATTAGCCACGCTAAATTGCCCCTTAATTGGAAAAAAAATCTGCGACATCGCTACCTCTTTCCATCTCCTCCACAAAGACCTCTGTGCAGTGACTGAAAACTTTAGTGCAGGCTCTCCCTCTCTCTCCCTCCCTTCTATCTCCCTCCTCTCTCTTCATGGTCACAGTTGAACCCTGAACGATCTTGGGTTGTGGCAAAACTGGAGGGAATGGGCACGCCAAGGCCAAGGCCCGCTCCTCCTGGGCCAGCCTGCAGTTCCCCGTCAGCCGAATCCACCGACTGCTGCGCAACGGCTATTATGCCAAGCTGGTGGACACCAGCGCGCCGGTCTACTTGGCTGTCATGCTGGAGTACCAGACCGACGAAATCCTCGAGTTGGCTGGCAACGCGGTCCGGGACAACAAAAAGACCCGCATCACCCCTGCCACCTGCAGCTCACCATCCGCAACAACGAGGAACTCAACAAGCTGCTGGGCGGGATGACCTGCCCAACATCCAGGCTGTGCTGCTGTCCAAGAAGAACAAGCACCCCAGCAAGGTTTACACCTGAGCGCAGTGGGGGGAATGACAGAAAAAATCCAATAGCAACCACAATGCACCTTTATTTTAAGAGTTGCAGGTGAGCTTTTAACTGGTATCAGCAAGTTAGAATTTTAGGCCCTATGCTGATCAGTGTAGTCAATGCACAATAGCACTGGCTGTGCGCAAATATAATTATAATTATAATTATAAAAATAAAAATAATAAAATCCCTGTTTTCGTGAGTTATCCAATTTAGTCCCTGATATGCTTGGTGTCTATTTGATGGCTTTAACACAGAAATACCATAGATTAAAATAATAATAATAATCTTTATTGTCACAAGTAGGCTTACATTAACACTGCAATGAAATTACTGTGAAAAGCCCCGAGTCGCCACATTCCAGCGCCTGTTTGAGTACACGGAGAGAGAATTCAGAATGTTCAAATTACCAAACAGCACGTCTTTTGGGACTTGTGGGAGGAAACCGCAGTACCCAGAGGAAACCCACTCAGAAACAGGGAGAACGTGCAGACTCTGCGGAGCCAGTGACCCAAGCCAGGAATCGAACCTGGGACCCTGGCACTGTGAAGCATCAGTGCTAACCACTATTTAACCCATGATAATGTTCTCTTTTAATATTAGCAACCAGAGGCACAGTGCAGACAACATAAAATATGGTAAGCACTGATATCATAGAATTTACAGTGCAATCTAGCAATTACGGGCAATCAAGCATAGCCAGTCCACCTGACCAGCACATCTTTGGACTGTGGGAGGAAACTGGAGCACCCAGAGGAACCCCATGCAGACACGGGGAGAATGTGCAGACTCCACATAGACAGTGACCCAAGCCGCGAATCAAACCTGGGACCCTGGAGATGTGAAGCGACAGTGCTAACCACTGTGCTACCATGCTGCTGTTGACTTTGTAACGAAAATAGTAAAGATCAGGTAGCTGTTGGATGAAGACTGCATCGGCACTGTCTTGAACATCTTTTAGTTTTTCCAGATGATCAGGAGTTACAAGTCATTTGAACAATAAAATATTTTACATGTCCCATACATGATGCACCATTAGGTGAACTCTATCGAAATAACACTTTTCTATAGAATTCATTTGCCAGTTGCTTTTAGCATAAGTGCAAATTCAGCCAATGACTAATGAAACCCTGGGTCACAAAAGAAATGTCATAATTTGATTCTGTTGCATTAGTAGAAGTTATGCTGAGCCAAACATTTTTGACTAACTCCAGTTTCTTGCAATTTGTTCATACGTGAGAGAGAACCTTTGGCTTAATGGTAGCTTTCCCACCTCTGAGTCAGACATCGAAGGATTTGTGTTGACAGCCATTGGAGACGAGAACATTGTCTCTATGTACAGGAGTAACATTGTGCAGGGTACTTCTGTCTGGTCAAGCGGCCACGAGGTCAGTGGCAGTATTTCTGCCTCTCAGTTGGAAGGATTGGGTTCAGGCACACTTCAGATAGCCTTGACAACTGGAGATCAGAGTCAGCTCTGGACATTGGCTTAATATTGTGTCTGATGAATGTGGGTGGCTCTTGTCAGATTTCCCCTTCTCTCTCACACCATTTAAAAGTAGATGAGGTTGACAGTTCATGCAGGATAAAATAACAGCCATGAGGAAGACGGTGGGAAACCATCTCAACTGTTCTTCTCTCACAAGAGATTTGAATGAGATTTGAATTAGGACCTGTCCTCGGGCTTAACATAACGGACGGATGGACCTCATACAGCTAATATGTCATCCAGTGAAGGGCAAACAATCCCAAGGATATTGAGGCTCCAAGATTCTGTCGACTTGTATAGTCATTTACTTTTGTAGATAATAATACAGAAGTTGTCACTTCAGATACCATCTGCTTCTGGTTGATAATGCATATATATATATATAAGTTTCAATTCAACTTATTAACTGAATCTGTTCTACTTTTCCTTCACTGAAGAAAAATCATGGATTCAGGGGAATTGGATTTCTATCAGCATGGTAAAGTGTGTTCCAATACCTGCCGTAGTACAAAAATTGATCTTTCCAGTGCCAGATCATCTTTGAGCAGCCAGCAGTCAACCGAGTACATACCAGTGACTCCTGCAATAGTTGATGGTAACACATTTTCCTTATTAAAATTAACGCAATTTCTGTCTGCTGAAAATCAAATTGAAATAAGAGATGATTTCTGCTTAGGATAGCTGGGTATTTGTTTGGCTCAGTTGGTTGCACTCTCATCTCAGTCAAAATGTGTTCAAAGTGCCACTCCAGGAGTGAAGAACATAATCTAGGCTGACACTTATTAGAGATGCTGGCTTTTATGATTAGACATTTACTTAAAGCCCAGTATGATTGCTCAGGTGGATGTATATGATCTGATGATACTGTTTGAAGAAGAGAAGGGAATTCTTCCAGTATGCTGGCCAACATCTTTACTCAGATACCAGCACTGACAAAGCTGGAATAACTGGTTACGTTTTTTGCAATCTTGGTTTTGTACATGTAGGCTTTAAAACAACAGGAGCAACAAGCAAAAATAATTAATTGGGTGTAAAGTGCTTTGAAATGGCTTGAAAGCATGGTAAGGTGATAAATTAATTCAGTTCTTCCTTTTATTTCAATTTTTTGCACCAAATTTTAAACTCTCTTTTCTGTTTTTAATTCCAATTTCCAACACTATTTTGCTTTTACTTTTGTTATAAGTATTTAGCAGTCAGTGGCGAAACAAGGGTGTTTGCCACTGGCTTTGAAGAAAACTGTCCAGAACGATTTAGCAATCTATGGCGAAGACTTTCCTTTCTTGATGGCAGTTTAAATCTGGCACCAAGTGAAAAGGATCTTCAGGCATCCAGCAGAGTGATGAGAGCAAACAGGGTAAACGACCAATCATGTTGAAGTATTCTCACGCACAGTAAACAAGAACACTGTTAACATTACTTTTAATTTAAATTCTCAGAGCAAAATAAATAATTTTGATTAGTTTAAGATGGAAGCTGAAATATTATTATTAAAACATTTAAAATAATTATTTTAAAAATCTGTGGGTTTTGTTTATTATGGAGAAATTTGAACTTCCGCATGTATAAAATTAGCTTTACAGGGTCAGTGATGGTGCTTGGCAGTAGTTAGAAGGCTTGCATGGCATTCAAAAACTCAGTTACACCCTCATTCAATAAGATGTATCTTTATCAAAGTTTTATACAGGAAGACTGCGTAAAATAATTCACTGCTTAAGGATTGCACTCTGGGTGAGGTCCACAATAGTTCACCTTCTGGGAGATCATAGCATTGCTGAAAGCAACTTCATAATTTCTGTGTAATTCTGGTCACATCTGAACTCTCAAAGTTGTTTGTTTTGGTTAGTAATGATGGCAAGCACGGCTTTTTACCATCATTACCAACTCAAAATCTGGGCCTATGCTCTTTTTATGATTCATTGTGGTTTAATGTTGGTTTAGAAAATGACGAGTGGTGTATTGATAAGAATGTGTATGAAGATGTAGAAAAAAAATAGAAATATCGCAACTCGCAAATCGAAGTCCCTAAGCGAGAATCATACCCCTAGATCAACGAGCCAACCAATGTTCAATATGTTCAATACCAAGTATTGTTAAGCCTCATGTGAACCATGGCATGCATTACAAATACTGCTGTCTATCAGCACATCAAACTTTTGGAATTAATGTGGAGTATATTTATATTTTCTTTGGACGATAAAAGTTGCTTCTTGTACATTTTTCAGTTTAATTTCAGATTTTTAAAAAAGCAGGTTCTTTTCTTATGAGGAACTTTCAAATAGATTATTTAAAAGTCATCAGAAATTCTCTGACTGCCTTTCCATTTTTATGTCTACATACAGGACATAGTTTGGTTCCAGTTTAATAGAATTCATCTTTGGTTCTCATGAAACTCTTTAGAGCCACTTGCCTCCACTGAAAACAAAACTTAACCGTTTGGTGAGGGGGGGGGGGGGGGGGGCAGGAGGGGAAGTGATAGTTTTTCTTTGTAGATGGCTGGCATTAAACTGGGCACATGCCAAAGCCATCATAAGAAGTAGAGAAGTTTGCAACGGAAATGTATAACAATATATTTATAATACAACAAAATAGCAGCATTGATTAGATGACCTTCTCTGAAGGTGCTGCCAATATTGAGATGTTAAAAAATAAAGTTTAGTAGGTACACACGCCAAACATTGAAAACATCCACTAGAAAGCCACTTTAGGTATTGTCCATATTATGGTTACTTCAAGCTGGATTTTGTTATGGCACCTAATGCAAGAACAAAAAGAGGTGACCAGTTTGAATATTACAAAAGGTAAATTTTATATCTGGTTACTTTTCATAGTAACAAATGAATGTTAGGCAATTGAGGTTAACTTAACTTCCTTATTCAGAATCTGTAGTTTGTGGGTTCATTATATACAGTAGACAAGGGGGTTTATTATACTAAACGTTTCCTTCAGAAAAATATATTTTATCTTTAGAATGATATAGTGATGTAAGAATGCTTAGAGGATAAAATATTAACATGACTTGGATTAATAAGTGATAATCCATTAATTATTTATCCATATAGATTATTGCACATTTAATGAATTAGCTTCTTAGTAGAAATGGGGGACTGGGTTTTCAAAAATGATAGACTTTTATGTACAATGTTTAATTAATGAATACAATTTAGTGGGCCCATCATCTCCTTCCCTAATTTGCCAGATTCATGATCTTTTTAATTTCTGCTGAAGTTCTGAAGAGTATGAAACTAGACTGTTAGCCTAACATCTGTCATTGGGAAATTGCTGGACTCCCACCGTCACGGACGCTACAGCAGGATACCTAGAAAATCATAATTTGATAAGGCAGATTCAACATGGATTTGTGAAAGGGAGATTGTGTTTAGGTGACAAACAAGGGGGATAAAGGGGACTGCCAGGAGGCATTTGATAAGATGCCATATTAAAGATTACTGCACAAGATAAGATTACATGGAGTTGGGGGTAACATATTAGTATAGATAAAGGTCGAAATATTCCAGTATGTTTTCAGAGTGTCAGTTTCAATGAGAAAATCGGTATGTAGCTTTCCAGTTGCACAACTAAGTTTTTTCTGAAAATCTTCTGGCACTCTGTGCACAGAGAATCTGGAGGCATGGGGCGTAATCTTGCCAAAAGGAAACAAAGTCCCTTAACGAGCGGGTTTATCCATGTTTCCCAGCACTCGCAGTCCGAGAAACACACGACTGTTCAACCCGACTTGCGTTGAATAAGTAGCCTGTATGGGAAATGCTCGGCCGAGGCTGCACATAGCCACGTTTTTTACAATGGGGAGCTCCGCTCGTCGGAACTGCCCATTGTAGCGAGAGATAAATGGCGTCCCGATCTCCGAGGCCCACTAAAGAACACCCCCCCCCCCCCCAGCACGAATGCAATAGGAGAGGGTCCAACGGGCGGCCTACTGCCTCGCTGTAATATGCAGATTTGCTAAAAAGTTATCCCGCCCATTGTGCACGGGATTCGCCTCGCAACGTCTCGTGAGATTGTGTTGAAACTTGCAAGGCACTGTGAGCCAGGTAGTTCCTGGGAGCAGGGTCTCCCGGCTTTCAACAGCCACGCTGTGCCACGGCGAGTTGCTTTTCCGATGAAGCGTGGATGTCCTTCTCCACCTGGGCTACATTAACTATGTGCCATTGGCGGGTTCCCCTCGACAATTGCCGTTTTGCAAAAACTGTTTTAAACCTTGCCTATGTGACGGGTAATTCCTTATCTGAGAGGAACATATGGCATAGAACCCTTTAAATATATCTAAATTTATTTAAATGTATTTAAATGAGGTTCCTGCCTGGGTGGGAACTTTGTGACATCAACAGCGAGGGACGGGGAAAATCAGAAAACGAGATCCGCCGCTGGGTATCACGTTGTCTGATTCTCGCGAGATTTTACGCCCATGTTGCCATTTTCGGCGATAGCTAACTTGGGCTCAAAATCATCCCCAAAGGATTAATTTAGCTAACAGAAAGCAGTGTGTAGGGATAAATGGGTCTTTTTGTGTTGGTAAGAGGTAACAAGTGGAGTGCCACAGGGATCAGTGCTGGAGCCCCAACTAGTTACAATCTACAGGTGGGATTCAACCAAAATGTTTTTATGGGTGCGATCTTCCAAAAAGGGAACAAAGTCCCCGAGCGAGCGCGTTTAGCCGCGTGTTTCCCGGCACTCGCTGTGCCGAGAAACACGTGGCTATTCAACACTACTCGCTTTGAATAGGGGGCCTAAACGGGGAACCCGAGGCTGTACATAGCCCCATTTTTTACAAAGGGAGCTCCGCTCACTGGAACTCCCCCTTGTAGCAAAGATCGGGACGCCATTTCCCGACCTCTGACGCCCACAAAAAAATCCCCGACATCCCCCTAGCCCGAACACAACATGGGAGCCAAAGGGTTCTATAGATGTAGTAAAAGTTCCCTACTTTTATATTCCATTCTTCTTGCAATAAATGGCAACATTCCAGGTGCTCCGGTTTCTTCCCACAGTTCAAAGATGTCCAGATTAGGTGGATTGGCCATGCTAAATTGCCAAGGAAACCCTTGAGATTTGATTTTCCTGAAATATGAGATCCCGAGGCAATTTGATAGGGTAAATACCGGGCGGATGTTTCCGCTGGTGGTCGAGACTAGAACCAGTGGACTCAGTTTAAGCAGACTACTGTTTAAGATGAAGATGAGATTTGTTTCTCTCAAAGGGCTGGTAATATATGGAATTCTCTTCCACAGAAAGCACTGAAGGCTGGATCATTGAATTTATTGGTCAGAGATAGACAGACAAAGGAGTCGAGGATCATGGAGGGGAAGAAAGCAAAGTGGAGTTAAGACCACAACCATATCAGCCATGATCTTACTGAATAGTGCAGCAGCTTGAATGGCCAAATAGCCTACTCCTGCTCCTATGTCCTATGTTCCAATGAATAAAAGTATGGTTCTTGCTGCCCAGTATACATGAGGGTTGATATTAGCCACCACCCACCATAAGAGGCAGGAGTGGGTTGGAGATTGAAAGTAAAAATTGTGAAGTGTGATACCATATATGAGCCTGTCGCCATTGTTCCAGAATTGGATTGTGTGGTACTTCTGTCTCGCTGTTGAAAGACGGAACACTTCATCATAATATTTCAACCAAGCTTCCACAGTGCGTTTGGATCTGGTTTGAATTCACTACTGATTGCGTGGGTTCTTCGGGGTTCCGGAAACCTAGCGGGTAAATGGAGATGGGAGCTGCCGAATCAAGTGGGTTTGTGGTTTTTATAGTACTGCTTGTGAGCCAGGAGACCTCCCAGAAAACCTGCTGCTGATCGACATGTATCTCACTGCGAGATGCCGATATTTTATTTTCTCCCGCCCTCTTCGCACACCCCTGCCCCCCAACTGCCATCCGTCCACGGTATCTTCCTTCCATTCCAATTGCCAGTCCAACCCTCCTTTCTGCCACACCACCTTCCCCAAATTGCTGGGAGCAGTCATCAAGAGGTTGCGGCTGTGGACCTCTGACGTTTGCTATCCTGCCTGGCAGATGTCCAACCTGTGAATCTGGCTGATGCATTGCAAGAAATTACCTGTAAAATAAAAAGATAATGAAGATCTGCCATTAAATTTGACAAAACTGCCACATCTCTCGAATTGTACTGAAGAGTCGGTGCAGAAAGCATTCCTACACTCACATTCTGTACATGACTTAAAGTGTCGGACAACTGTCATTGCACAGCTTATTGACTCTTGACATTCCCCTTCGTAACCTCCAGGAACAGGATTTCAGACCATGTGGATCAATCTACTGTAGAAAATGATCCAGTACTAAAAAGAAAGCATAATGCGCATTGATGGGTTGTCAGGGCCAAGTCTCCATTCCTGGCTTACTGCCATCAACTGATTACCACACCCAAAACACACATAGAGATTAGAACCAGGAGTTGGCCATTCGCCCCTCGAGCCTGCTCCTCCATTCATTTTGATCATGGCTGATCATCAAGTTCAATACCCTGATCCCACCTTCCCCCCATTTCTCATGTACAGAACAGCAGGATGTCTCTCAGTCAGGAAGGCAGCCACAAGGATGATGTAAATAGGCGAAACGATCAGTTGAAGAGCGGCTTATTTTTTCCAACTATTCAAGGAAAAAACTAAATATATGCAAAAACTGTCAGCCACAATTAATATATTGCACCAAACTATCTAGTGTACAATGCTTAAAAATGTTTTTAAGTTATGTGCTATGTTTGGAATGACAGTAATAAAGGAAACAAAGATGGCAATACCTTAGACAATAGAAAAGTAAAATCTGTAAAATGGCATAAAACCTTCGAGGCATTGCTGAGGAGAAACAAAAAGAGAGCGATATTAGGAACACCTACAACTGAGATGTATTTTATTAAAGGGTACAAGAGAATTCTTCTGAATGATTCAATGACTAATACATTATTTATTTTTCAGAAGAATACCTCAGTACCTAATTCATGACTGATTCCTGACTTTTTCAGTTAATGGCTCACCTGCTACATCTAGAATTGAGAGTTGCGAAGACAATTCTGAATGGATTTCAACAATATCAGGTACTGAAGTTTGGAAATTTTTCAAAATTGCAGTGAGATGCGTGTCTAGGTATTATAAGCATTTATACAAAGGCCATTGGCACAGTGTTGGAACATTAAGGCATTAGTGTAATCTAGATATGGTTCTTATCAGGCTTTCCTACTGCTAAAATTGTAAATTCAAGCAAGTTTCCAATGAATGTGCTGATATTTACATAGAATTTACAGTGCAGAAGGAGGCCATTCAACCCATCGAGTCTGCACCGGCTCTTGGAAAGAGCACCCTATCCCCCATCCAAGGTCAACACCTCCACCCTATCCCCATTACCCAGTAATCCCACCCAACACTAAGGGCAATTTTGGACACTAAGGGCAATTTATCATGGCCAATCCACCTAACCCGCACATCTTTGGACTGTGGGAGGAAACCGGAGCACCCGGAGGAAACCCACGCACTCACGGGGAGGATGTGCAGACTCCGCACAGACAGTGACCCAAGCCGGAATCGAACCTGGGACCCTGGAGCTGTGAAGCGATTGTGCTATCCACAAGGCTACCGTGCTGCCCCAGTTATAGCACAGATAATGTGTTCTCCAAATGTGTTTTTACACTGTGGTTTACTAGGATATGAAATACATTACCACAAATAGCTACCAAAGCTGAGTCAATTGCTTGGAAATAGCTAAACACTTGAAGCAAAATTGGGTGATGCAAGGTTTAGAGTCAGTAGGGGAACTAGCACAGACACAATAATCAGAATTGTTGCTTTCTGTTATCAGAATATTGCATGTGATTTTGAATGAAGTGGTTTGGCTCTCAAATTTTTTATTCATACTCTTATTCATTTTGTTATCTTTTGTGAAATGAAGAGGATACGTTCTCATTTTGGCGTGGATTAAAAGAAGCAGGTTTACTGGAAGAGGTCATACTGGAGTTTCAGCAGGAGATGCAAGGTACACTGAAAGGTCTTCAACAAAGACTGCATCAGCCTCCTCTTCAAGTGGGCGGTGAGTGCATCATACCGTTTCAATCATGTTATTCAAAAACTTAAAAGAAAAAAATGAATATGACACAATTCTAAGAACACACTTTAGTTTCTTTTAAAATGTTAGGAAGATGGCAGTTCACACTGTAAGGAATACATTTAGTGAGATATAAATTAAAACATTACTTCACAGGGCAGATTTTCACAGAGGACTATTATGCAGGAAGATTGCATTTGGGATGATTTTGCTAGAATTTTCATCCACAATCTTTCTCGGCTGATTATTTCTGTGAACAACATCTAGATGCAGGAATAGGTAAATCTTCCCCAGGCTAGAAAAATGACATTTTCTTTTTTAATGCCTTTTCTCATCTAAAATTGAGCTTTTCACAATAGGCAATATTCCCAAATTTGCTTCCTCTGACTGAGTGGAAGTAGTGTGAAAAATAGTCTAATGGCAAAATAGCCTAACTACACAAACCAGATTTGGGTGGGGGAGTGTGGGGAGACATAGGCAGATATTATTGGGAACCAAGAAAGGAAGCAAATCTACAATTTAATGTATATACATAAATAACAGAAGCATGATGCCAAACAGGGAGAATGTGGCAATCGGGAGCTATGATATGGTAGGAAAATCCAAAACATAAGTGACTTTAGAGGATTGCAATAAATACACAAGCAGGAGTACAGATCATTGGGAAGAGAACGGTGCACAGGGGCAAAAGCAGTACCATCTTGTATGTCAGGAATACCCAAGATGTTTAAGAGGTTAGTTGTGTTGGAGGTAATAAATTATTCAACCAACCATTTGTTGTGTTATGCTTCTTCATGTAGCATAAGCTGCTTCCTTGATGTATACTCTGACAAAGGAAGGTTCGGACTTGGAGACATTTATTGAACAGTTAACAATTCTCCTACTTGAGTTCAACTCTCCTGCTAATCTTGCTATAATAATTCAATCTAACTAACCAGTTTGCTCTAATCCATGCGGTGGGTGTGATGCTCTGATCTGTCCCTGTCTCTCTGAGTGTCGCCTGTGGAAAAGAGCAAGAGCATGTGTGCCCTGTCCTTTTATATGTGTAGCCCCCTTGTGGTAGTGTCACCTCTGGGTGTGTCGTGACTGCCCATTGGTCGTGTCCTATCTTACTGGCCTATTGATTAAATGTCTGTGTGTCATGATGTCTCTGGTGCTCCCTCTAGTGTTTATTTAGTCTTAGTGTATTCACATTAACCCCTTGTGTATCTACAGTGGTGCATATCACCACATCCCCCCTTTTTCGTGTTACATGTTTTCTGTACAGTGTGAAAGAAAATTGAACAAACTAGGTAGATAAGTGATGACATGTACAAATCATGATGACAGTGATGATTATACAATACCAAATAATATGTATGAGTCCAAAGTTCATGAATTAATATGGTCGAGTGGCTTTCTTGTTTTGGTATGGAAGTGGTGATGTTGACATTGTTATTGCTTTGTGAACGCCGTCAGTGTCCCTGTGCTGAAGGAACCAAGAAGTGACCAAATTACTTTGTTGTCTAATTTGGACTCTTTTTTTCTATGCTTGTGGCAGCGATGCAGTATGTAATCTGTGTCATCCCACCTGGACTGTTTCCTGTGATTGCAACACTGATGCAGTATGTCATCTGCCTCGAAAGCTGGTTTGCTTGTTCGTAGTGGAGCACACTTGAATCAGTGATATTTGCTGTCATGCCATGGTATGGCTGTACTCTTGTCAGTGATAGTAACTGTGCTGTTAGATTGTCCTGCATTTGCAGAGTTGTACCATGTCGTACCAGTCGTTGTTCCAGTGTTATTGTTTTTGTTGTGCTTGTTGTTGACGTTGGTGCCTTTGGTATGCTTCTTGTCTTTGTTGTTGTTTTCGTAGGTTTTGTTGTTGTGTTTGTTGCGCTCAATGACACCGAGTGGAGTATTTGAGTCCTTCACAAAGTTACTTGTGTCAGTGTCCTTTGTGGCATCTGCTGTTTCATTGAGCGTTTCGTCTTTGATTCCTCGGCACTCCCTGTCTGGAGTCATGGCTGGTTCACTTGAATCATCTTTGGCTTGTCGATGCTCCCCGTCTGGAGTCCTTTCTGGTTCACCTGAATCACCTTTGGTTTCTTGACACTCCCCGTCTGGAGTAATTTCAGGTTCACTTGAATCAGCTGAGGTGTCACTTGAATTCTCTGAGGTTTCACTTGAATCATCTGACGTGTCTTGATGCTCCCCGTCCGGAGTCAAAACGTTCAGGAATTGCATTTTCTTGTGGAGAGGCCCGAGTGGATGAGGTTTGAATTAACATGGTGTCACTGGAGTCACGCGTAGCCTCACTTTGATTGTCCAGTGCCTTTGTGCACACTAGCTGAGGTCTGTTAGTCTCGCTGAGATGTCACACATCTTGTATGGGAAGTGCGAGGCCTTTGTCACTTGTCGCACATACAGTGGGTCGACCTTCAGTGTCTTCTTGTCGGTTAGATGAGCTGGGTAGACTGTCAGAGTCTTCTTCTGATGGCGCAAATAATCTGGGTGGACTGTCATAGTCTTTTTGTTGTTCACGTGAGCATGGTAGACTGTCAAGTCGTCTTGCTGTGCACTTGAGCGTGGTAGACTGTCATAATCTTCTTGCTGTTGACTTGAGCGAGGTAGACTGTCATAGTCTTCTTACTGTGCACTTGAGCGTGGCAGACTTGCGTCGTCTGCTGCTGGTTGCTCAGTTGAGGTTGCTAGACCCTCATGGTCTTGTTCATGCAAGGACAGCGCTCTGGAGTCTTGCTTTGCTTCCATTGTGGAGTCTTGCAACGAGCTTGCTGTGGAAGCTTGTATCGCTCTTTCTGTGAAGTCTGGCATCATTCCCTATGTGGAGTCATGCAGTGGCCTTGCTGTGGAGTCGATCTGTGCGCTCTCAACTGAGTTGTGCAGTGGTCTCGCTGTGGAGTCTTTCTGTGTTCTCTGTGATGAGACGTGCGGTGGTCCCGCTGTGGAGTCTGTCATCGCGTTCTGTGTGGAGTCGGGGACACTTTGTGGTGCATGGACCACTTGCTGTGTGGAGTCGGGGACTCTTCGTGGTGTCGGGACCACTCTCTGTGTGGAGTCGGGGACTCTTCGTGGTGCGTGGACCACTGTCCGTGGTGTGTGGACCACTGGTGTGGCATCAGGCCGCTCTCTGTGGGCTTGGACCTCTCTCTGTCTCTTGGCGTCAGGCCACAGCAGAGTACTTCTGGGTTAGGATGTCGTCTGTGCTGGGTTGAGGATCCTCAAATCCGAAGAACTCGTCCATGTCTGTGTCGGATTCTTCACTGTACAACACATCTCGTTGCGGTTCGGATTTGGTACTGAGGTCGCCACGCCCAATGATGAAATCATCGTCTGAGTGGTAGTCTTCAAGGACCATATCATCACTTCTTGTATCGGAGCTGTCATTGTGCTCGCGATGTCCAAAGAAGTAATCAATGTCTGAGTCGTAGTCTTCAAGGACTAAATCATTTTTTTGGGCGGTGCTAACTGCTTGTTCAGGGCTCTGCGGAGGTTTCATTCAGCTGCTGGTTGAAGTTCAGGCATTGTGCTGTCGTTCCAGGTGAAAGAATTGTGTTTTCCGGCTTAACATTTTTTTTAAAAACCTATTTTGGGACATTTCCCCTTTAAGTGGGCGTGGTCCAGGGCCTCTGACGTCATGACACTTGTGACGTAGAGCGTGGGATTGGATCGCGCATGCGCAGATCACTTTTTCTTTACTTTGCGCAACTGCGCATGCGCGGCTTCTCGTGCATGCACAAAACTGTTTTGCCGGTTCCCGTCTTCTGGGGAACTGTGCATGTGCAGCTCCTTTCTCAAGATGGCTGCCAATCAAAACTGCCGTTTTCTGCATTTGCAGGCCTACCTATGCCTCGTGGTGAGTATTGGCGCCTCTTTTACCATTGTTCTTCTTGTGTTCTCCTCGCAGTATATTTGAAACTTGTCCAGGACTGTCTGGAATTCTCTCTCCCTTTGAAGTACTTGATGGTCTTGGAAGATTTCTGCTGCAGTTTCACCCGCAATGGTGAGCAGAAGCTTTATTTTCTCTGCATCCACCACGCCATCTAGATCGGATGCCACCAGGTAGATCTCGAATCTCTGCCTGAACTCACGCCAGTTTGCACAGAGATTGCCGTGATACCTGAGCTGCTGCGGAACCGGAATCTCAAACATCTTGCCTGGGTGCTGTTGCTGGTAGTCATGGATTTGTTGAGTTGAACTATATAGATTCAACAGGGTACTTCTGGTACCATGTTGTGCTATGCTTCTTCATGTAGCATAAGCTGCTTCCTTGATGTATACTCTGACAAAGGAACGTTCAGACTTGGAGATAGGTTTAACACATTGATTGAACAGTTAACAATTCTCCTACTTGAGTTCAACTCTCCTGCTAATCTTGCTATAATAACTCAATCTAACTAACCACTCTGCTCTAATTGATGCAGTGGGTGTGATGCTCTGATCTGCCCCTGTCTCTCTGAGTGTCGACTGTGGAAAGGAGGAAGAGCATGTGTGCCCAGTCCTTTTATATGGTAGCCCCCTTGTGGTAGTGTCACCTCTGGATATGTCTTGACTGCCCATTGGCCGTGTCCTATCTTACTGACCTATTGGTTGAATGTCTGTGTGTCATGGTGTCTCTGGTGCTCCCTCTAGTGTTTATTTAGTGTATTCACATTAACCCCTTGTGTATCTACAGTGATGCATATCACCACACCACTCAGATTAGATATTCCTAATCTGGCATTTGGGGTAAACTATAGAGTTGGTGAGAATAGCTTGCTCTCTGGACGAGATAAGAATGTGCAAAAGCAGGAACATTTATTCATGGGTAAATTCATAGAATCCCTGCAGTGCAGAAGGAGGCCTATCAAATATGCACTAACCCTCCGAAAGAGCACCTTACCCATGTCCACTCCTCGTCCACCCCACCCTATCCCGCACATCCCTGGACAGTAAGAGGAAATTTAGCATGGCCAATCCATTTAATCTGCACATCTTGGACTATGGAAGGAAACCTAAGACCGGAATTGAAATCGGGTCCCTGGCGCTGTGAAGAAACAGTGCTAGCCACCGTGCCACCCCATCAGCTAAATATAAATTGGGAATACCTAAGTAGCTTTGATTTGGTAAACATAGCACATGGTTACGTCGTACCTCACAGCAACAGGGAAACTACAAGAAACAATGCAAATTTTGTTTTGATAATATCAACTAAGCCAGAAAACATACAGGAAATGGAAGTCGCGGCTTCCTTGAGTGATGGTGACTGTAGATTGATCAAATTTTAGTATGATTTGAGTCTCAATTACAGAGAAACGGGCAATACGTATGTCATTTTAGCAGGGCTAGCTTGAGACAAATTAGATAACTTGTTAACAAATTAACTTAATGGTTTTGTTCTGCAGCATTTCAGACAAACACCTCTAAAGATATAATACTGAGCATGCAGAGAAAATAAGTACCTTGCTTCAGCAGTCATGCATTTAACAGTAGTGACCATAAATAAATTATCAAATTAGGAGGACCAGATTGAAAAGAAAGTGAGCATCTATAAATCCTGGAGGGAGCGGTGAGGGAAGTTCTTAGGATGAACCTAGAAACATTTAAAAAACGTTAAGAGGTGGATCAGAGGAGCAAAGACTTGGGAAAAAAATCTACTTCCAGATGACTAATCAGTGAAAGGGCAGTCAGAGAAGATGAGGGCAGCATAAATATAAGAACATAAATAGGAACAGGCGTACACCATACCGCTCCTCGAGCCTGCTCTGCCATTCAATGCTGATTATGGCTGATCTTCTGGCTTAACTCCACTTTGCCACCCACTCACTATATTGCTTGGTTCAACAATATCCTATCTATCCCAATAATGGAGCTTCCATAACCTTTGAAGTGGACATGTCTAAAGAGTCATAATTTACCGAGTAAAAACATTTCTCTTGACCTTAGTCTTAAGTGATCGACCCCTAACCTGAGCCTGTCTGTTCTAAATTCCCCAGCTGGGAGAAACAACTTCTCACTCCATTTCAGAAGCACTCCATTTCAGGTAGCACAAGTGATTAGCACTGTGGCTTCACAGCACCAGGGTCTCAGGTTCGATTCCCCGCTGGGTCACTGTCTGTGCGGAGTCTGCACTTTCTCCCCGTGTCTGTGTGGGTTTCCTCCGGGTGCTCCGGTTTCCTCCCACAGTCCAAAGACGTGCAGGTTAGGTGGGTTAGCCATGATAAATTGCCCTTAGTGACCAAAAAAGGTTAGGAGGGATTATTGGGTTACGGGGATAGGGTGGAAGTGAGGGCTTAAGTTGGTCGGTGCAGACTCGATGGGCCGAATGGCCTCCTGCACTGTATGTTTTCTGTTCCATGTTCTAAGCTTGTATGTTTCAATGAGATCACCTCTCATTCTTCCAAACTCCAGAGACTATAGGCCCAATTTACTCTGCCTCCTATCATAGGACAACTGTCTCATTCCAGGAACCATCCAGTGAACCGTTGCTGTATTTCCTCCAAGACAAGTGCATGCTGCCTTAAATATTGAGGCGAAAACTGTGCACAGTACCAAGTGTAATCTCACTAAAACCCTGTACAATTGCAGGAATGTTTCCTTATTCTGGTACTCCAATTGCCTTGAAATAAAGGCAAACATGCCATTTGTGTTCCCAGTTAATTGCTGTGCCTGCATGTGTTCCTTGTGTAAGCACAGCCAAGTCCCTCTGAACATCAACATTTAAAAGATGTAAAAAAAACATTCTGCTTTCCTATTCTTATCACCAAAATGTGAATCCCGACATATACTCCAGCTGTGACCTTATTGCCCACTCAATTAATCTTTCTACATTTCTTTGCAGCTTCTTTGTATCCTTCTCACATCCTACATTCTCACCTACCTTTGTATCGTCAACAATCTTAGATTTATTACTGTCTGTCTCGTTGTCTTTGTCATTAATATAGATTGGAAATAGCTCAGGTCGCAGCGTTGATCTTTGCAGTACTAGTTGCAACCTGCCGACTTGAAATGCCCTGTTTATCTCTCCTCTTTGCTTCCTGTCCTGTAACCGATCCTCTCTCCATGCTGATATATATTATTTTATAAATTTAGAGTATCCAATTCATTTTTTACAATTAAGGGGCAATTTAGTGTGGCCAATCCACCTACCCTGCACATCTTTGGGTTGTGGGGACGAAACCCACGCAAACACGGGGAGAACGTGCAAACTCCACACGGGACAGTGACCCAGAGTCGGGATCGAACCTGGGACCTCGGCGCCGTGAGGCAGCAATGCTAACATGCTGATATATTAACACCACCTCAATAAGCCCTTACTTTGTGCATTAACCTTGTCTATGGAACCTTATCGAATGCCTTTTAGAAATTCAAGTACACTGCATCGACTGGTTTCGCTTTATCAACCCTACCAATTGCACCCTGAAAAATCTCTGATAAATTTGTCACCCACTATTTCCCTTTCATAAAATATGTTGTGGTTCGATCCCATTTGGTGTTATAACTGGACAGGAAGATTCCAGAATAGAATATGGCTCAAAAGATGTAATTTTTACTTTTGATTTTGAAAACGTGGAGGAAGAGTCACAGGACCGCTAATTAGTTTTAACAACATGGGGAAAAAAACATTTATTTATATATGAAAAGTTGGATGATGATGCAATACTCCATTACACACTCTTAGCTTCACAAATATACACAGATGTTAAGGTTAACACTCATTACAAAGTATATTCATAGAATCCCTACAGTGCAGAAGGAGGCCATTTGCTCCCCCCCCCAATCCCTCCAACCCTAACTAACCTGCACATCTGTGGACAGTGAGGGACAATTTAGCGTGGCCAATCCACCTAACCTGCATCTTTAGACTGTGTTAGGATGCTGGAGCAGACACGTATGACACTGGGAGAATGTGCAAACTCCACACAGGCAGTAACCCAAGGCCAGAATTGAACCCATGTTCCTGGCACTGTGGTGCAGCAGTGCTAACTACTGTGTATATGTTAAGCTACAATGGTCTCAGTAACACAAAAAACACACAGACTGGCTATGGTCAAATACATTCTCCAGTCTGAACCCAAGTAATTGTGGATCACTCCTCAAAATCCCCCCAGGTGATTCTTGTACCGTGAGCCAACTTGTCTCAGTGAACTTCAGCTACCACATGAATGTGTTCAATGCTTTCAAAAAGACACACTTTCAAATCTTCTTTTAAACAATGCATTCCCTCAGTTCTTTGGATTGTAAAATTCACCCCAGGTTTTCCAAACTATGCTTTCAAACAGAGCATCTGCTCCAAGGCATCCAGCATCCAGGTTTTACAACTCCCACTTCAGGATTTCTTTGTCTCAACTGTTGCACCAATTGTTCACAATTGCTTTAACTATTGATTCCCAGGCGCTAACATAATAATCTTTATCAGTGTCACAAATAAGCTTACATTAACACTGCAATGAAGTTACTGTGAAAATCCCCTAGTAGCCACACCGCCACGTCTGTTCGGGTACGCTGAGGAGGGATTCAGAATGTCCAATTAACCTAACAAGAACATCTTTCAGGACTTGTGGGAGGAAAGTGGAGTACCCGGAGGAAACCCACACAGACATGGGGAGAACATGCAGACTCCGCACATTCAGTGACCCAAGCCGGGAATCGAACCCGGGTCCCTGGCACTGTAAAGCAACCGTGCTAACCACTATGCTACCGTGCTGCCCATATTAAGATAGCATCAAACTTCTGATTTAGCTCTGAAGTCTGCTTTCCCACATTAATTCTGGTTACTGCAGCTATCTCTTTCACTCACAACACTTTGTCTACTTTTCCCTTGAATTGTCCTCTGAACAATGCATTGTTCAGCTTCTGGATCTCTGTTCTCTTAACTTCAGTCTTCCTAAGGCATTCTTTCTGTCACAATTCCCTGGTTATCTAGGCCATATCTGGTTATTTGGGAACTCTGCTTCTTTGCAGCTCCCTTGACCTATCCAGCTTGTCTTTTCCTGGCAGAGTTGAAAAATGTTCACTCCTATCTTCAACTACCAACAAATTCAGCTGAGACTAAACTCTAAAACCTTTTTACCTTAAAAGGGTCCCTAGTTGCGAAACAACAGTCACACACTTCAGCTAGCTTATTACTTTTCACGCCATGACCCTCTCGAAGCACAATACAAGCACAGTTTGAATTGAGCAAACCCATACACGTACAAACACCTTTGTCCAGCATGAATCTAACTATAGGTTTTACCCGTCCTACAGAAATATTAAATTAAACCCACTTAGAACTATTCCTTATTTCTAATGTTTACCAATACAAATAAAAATCTCTGAAAACTACCTTTGTTTTCGTAACAGTTAACATTTTCTGATCATACTTATGTGCATTTTTGAGGCCATGCGCAGAGGATTTTGGCAGTGCAGTGGAGTGTAGAGCTGAGCAGGGAAATGAAGTTGGTGTATGGATTTTGCATCTTACCCACCTCATTTCCAATTGGTGTGGGTAGGCTGTGAATTGTAACCCGTTTTCAAAAGTCGGCCAATGAATTTCACCCCGTTAGATTGCAAGAGTAACTGAACTCTTCAAAAACCAAACCAGAAATAATATCAGCAGATTATATTTTTAATTAACTTATATTTGGAAGTGGTGTTTTTATATCATTTTTGGATTAATAAGTACCAAACAAAATCTGCTTAATTTTTGAGATTCACTTGCTGTTAGAACTTTTTATCGTTTAAAAGGCTTCTTTTTTAATTGCCCTGTATTGAATGATTTACTGACATTATTTTGATTATTATTTTCAGATGCAGTTATTCTCAACAATATTGTACAAAGTTTTGGTCTTTTAGACCTTGTTAAAAAGGTTTTGGCAAGTCACAAGAGTCAAATGGATCGTTCCCGAGAGCAGTACACGCGAGATTTAGCGGGTGAGCTTTTGTGCATTAATGTTCTGTTGCTGAAAGTTGATAAAGTTCTGATTTCACTGTTGCAAAAAGCAGAAATTCTTTTGTGCTAACCGTTGTCATGTTTTTGGAGTGCCTTTATATTTACTCCTCTTTCAGAGGGAAGAGATGGGTGATAATCTGTTTGTACTGTGCAACCAGCTTGTTGGGGATACACAGCTTGAGATGACTCCTGTCTCCCTGTTTGTTAAGTGTTGGTCTCCCCTCAGTACCTTCCTGTACATTACAGTTGTGTGGGAGGGATTGTAGATTGAATAACCATTCCACCATTCTGTCACGTAAAGTGTTTGTACCTCAACCTGAAGATACCCCCCCTAAACGCTACAGCTTCAATGAAGTTATCGTCAATATAATTTTATTATGCTAAATTCTTGGAATAACAGCCTGTATGGCATCATCTTCTATGGGTGTATCACAGAGCGAGGGAGCTTCCTCAAACTGATGTTTTTAACTAGTCTGTAGACAGAATATTGGCAATTGAATGGCTAACGTAAAGAGAAATTAAACAGAGGAGACCAATGAGAAAATGAAGAATCAAACCAATCAGGGTTAGCAAAGGTGTGTGGAAAGCAAAAAGAAAATATTTAGGAACAGTTAAATCTAAATGTATCAAAGGACTATTTCCATGGGAAAATACATCAGCCTGGATTTTTCAGTCAGCGACGAGTGAATGGTGCTTGCTTTTTATTACTAATAGTCACACAGACTTTTTGTGGGCTTTTGTGTAGCAACATAAGGTAAAGAGCCATTTTTTTGTTGCATCCTCTACACATAATCTGGGTACTTCCTGAGTTGTCAAGCAAAAGCATTGCTCCTCGATGAATTAGATGGAATAAACCGTATTCGGCTGCTCAGACTGAAATTTGCTCGAAGGTGGGAATAGGGGTGGCGATCTGGTATCATGCAGAAAGGCCAGAAGTAAATTGAATGCCTCCATCAATGAGCCACTTCATGAGCATCTTACCTTTGGATTTGGTGTCCAATGTTCGGAAGAAGAAGTTCATGAATTAAGTTGAGATGGGAAGAAGGCTGCACCACAGCTCAATGATGCCTCCCTTGATGTAGTGCTGGCGGCTGTGAGGAACCACAGAGGGGATACTCTTCTCTGGTAGTGAAGGAATCAAACCAAACTGGTTCATAGAAAGGGCCAGAAATGGGGCTCCAGAAGTGAATCTCCAGTTTACAAATGTAGAGGCGGAGGCACTGGATGTTGGAGGTGTTTCAGCATCCATGTTATTGAAGATGGGGAGGTCCCAGCTACGCTGTGATACAATTAACTATTAGTGACCATATATCAAATGGCATTTGGTCATATTTTATTCACTGTGGTAATCAAATAACATGATCATCTCTGTAGAAATTTGCAACATTTCTACAATGCCAATAATGTTTCATATGTTTTATCTCTGCTGTGGCCTTCTTGCATGTAAAAGAAATCGATGGAGATTTCTGATGATGTTTCCTCAGTGGTGCATCTAAGGATGCACCATCACAGGATTCATGCAACAGCGCAGATACTCGCACTTCAGTGGGACTAGTTTACAGAAGCAATTGTGTTTTCACCTGGTGACTCGCATCAGTGAACAAAAATCGTAGCAGGTGTGTTGTCCATCCTTTTAAGGTGCAGATGACCACGTCCATCATCTGCGGTGTTTGGGAGGGTTCGGTGGGTACATAGGAGATTGCAAAATTCTTGTCAGAGTGTCTTTGTCGTGCTTCCTTTGACCACCATGAGAGGGCACCCCGAACTTGAGCAGTCCATAGAAGATGTGCTTTGGTTAGCGACTGTCAGGCATTCTAGCTACATGGCCAGCCCAGCTCAATTGTGACTGACCCAGTGTGGATTCTTGGGCTAGCAAGCTTGCATGAACACCTCAGTGTCTGGTATTTTGTCCTGTCATCTAATCTTCAGAAGCTTCTGAAGGCAATTCAAGTGAAAAGTGGTTGAGCTTTTTTTGGCATGATGTTCACATGTAACCTGCTTTATACCATTAGTTACTTGGAATAGGTCTGAAGACGCACCATCATCCATAACATGCACAGCTGTGCTGTCATTGATCTGTTGAACTGCTGTTATGCATTTCTCAAGGCAGAAGAATTTCTTCATTATCCTCATGGCCGCCTGTGTTGAAAACCTTGATCAGGTCAACAAATGTGGTTTAAAGTACCATGTTCTGTCCTTGGCATTTCTGCTGGTGCTGTTTAACTGCAAACACGTCAGTGGTTCCTTTTTAAAAAAAATATTTTATTCAAGGCATTTGCACATAAATACACAAAATATCACAAGAACAACAAAACAACTCATGAACAACCACAACCCGCCTGCCACCCTGATAACAACACCCCACCACATCCCGCCTCCACATTTAACCCCCCCTCTCCCCTTGCTGACCCCTCAATTCTCCTTAAAGAAATCGATAATTGGCTTCCACCTCCAGGTGAACCCGTCAGCCTACCCTCGCAGAGCGAACCTGACCTTTTCCAGCCTCAGGAACTCTGCCATGTCGCTCATCCACACTCCTGCTTTCGGCGGCTCAAAGTCCTGCCATTCTGGCAAAAGCCGTAACCGGGCTATCAGGGAGGCAAAGGCCAAGACATCGGCTTCTCTCACCCCTGGACCCCCAGGTCTTCCGCACCCCAAATATCACCACCTCCGGACTCGGAACCCCTCCCACACCCAACATCTCGGACATCATGTCCAAGAATCACTGCCAGAACCCCCTTAGTCTTGGACACTCCTAGACATGTGGACGTGATTTGCGCCCCCCCCCACCCCTCCCCAACGCACCGCCCACACCTGTTCTCTACCCCCACAAAGAACCTGCTCATCCTCGCCACTGTCATGTGGGCCCTATGCACCATCTTGAACTAGATGAGGACGCGTTCCCCCTCTGAGACCTCCCCTCCCAGCTCCTCCAACCATTTATGCTTAATGTTTCCCACCAGGGCTCCCTCCCACTTCATCAATTCCTTATATATACTGACTCTTTCCCCTCCCCTATTTCATCCTCCGATAGCACCTTGTCCTGCAACCCCAGGGACGGCAGCCCAGAAAGGGCGGCAACTTCTTCCTGACAAAGTCATAACCCTGCAGGTACCTAAAGCCATTCCCCCTGGGGAATTCATACACTTCCTCCAAGGCCTCCAGCCCTGTAAATCTGCCCCTACAAACAAATCCCCAAAGCGTTCAATCCCCGCCTGCTGCCACCCACTAAACCTCACAACCAGCCCCACCGGCACAAACCTACAGTTATCGCAGATCAGGGCCCACACCGAGGCACTCTCCAACCCCGAATGCTGCCTCCACTGTCTCCGCACCCTTAGGACCACCACTGGGCTTTTGGAGTAACTGGCTTGTGAGAACAGTAAAGCCCTCAACCTCGTTACCTACACGATGCCGCCTCCACACCAATTCCTCTCCCACGGCCTATTTCCTTACCATTGCAATGTTCGCTGCCCAGTAATAGTTTATCATATTCGGCAATGCCAGCCCCCCCCCCCCCCCCCCCGCCGTTCGAAAAATGTCCACGCACCTGCCGGGTCTTTCCCTTTCCCACCCAGGTGATCAGCCCATTGACTTTCCTAAAGAACACCTTGGGAACAAAGATCGGAAGGTTCTCAAACACAAACAGAAACCTAGGCAGCACCGTCATTTTCACTGTCTGCACCAGTCCTGCCCACAACAGCGGCAGCATATCCCACCTCCTAAAATCCGTCTTCATCTGCTCCACCAGTCGAGCCAAGTTCAGTTTATGCAACTATGCCCAGCTCCGCGATACCTGGATACCCAATTATCTGAAACTAACCCCCACCACCTTAAACGGCAACTCCCCCAGTCTCCTTTCCTGCCCTCTGGATTTATCGGGAACACCTCACTATTTCCCATGTTAAATTTATATCCCAAAAACCAGCCGAATTCCCACAAAATTTCCGTAATACCTCCAATGTTGTCCACCGGGTCCGAGATATACAATAACAGGTTGTCACATACACCGAGACCCTATGCTCAGAGCCACCACCCCCCCCTCTAATCCTTTGATGCCCTAAATGCCACTGCCAACGGCTCTATCGCCAAGGCAATAAGCAACGGGAAGCACTCCTGCCTTGTCCCATGGTGTAGGCCAAAGTACCATGAATTCACTTGTTTCATCCTCACACTTGCCATCAGTGCCTTGTATTGCAGCCAGACCCAGTCCACAAACCCCTGCCCGAACCTGAACCGCCCCAGCACCTCCTTTAAATACGCCCATGCCGCATGATCAATAGCCTTCTCTGCATCCATTGCCACCACTGCCTCTACTCCTGCCCCGCCGAAGACATCATAATTACATTGAGTAGCCTCCGCACATTCGCCGACAACTGCCTTCCCTTCACAAATCCTGTTTGATCCTCACCCATCACCCCGGCACACAGTCCTCAATCCGCGATGCCAGCACCTTCACCAATAACTTGGCTTCTACATTCAACAATGAGATCGGGTGATACGATACAATCCACACTGTTGTTTAAAATCAGGGAGATGGATGCCTGCGACAATGTAGGGGGTTAAGTCCTCCCTCTCCCTCACTTCATTATACGTCCTCACCAGCAGAGGCTCCAGATTCGCCCCAAAGGTTTCACAAAACTCCACCAGGAACCCATCCGGCCTCGGGCTTTGCCTGCCTGCATTGCCCCCATATCATCCAGCTTCTCTCTCAGCCCAATTGGGGCGCCCAGATCCTGAGCCAACCCCTCCTCCACGTTGGGAAACTCCAGCCATTCCAGGAACCGCGGCATCGCCTCCTTCCCGTCCAGTGGAGCCGACTCATACAGCCTCCTATAAAAGGCCTCAAACACCCTATTCATTCCCTCGGGTCCATTACCACCTTTCCCTTCTCGTCCCTAACTCTACCAATCTCCCTCACCGTCTCCTGCTTCCTCAACTGATGGGCCAACATACTACTTGCCTTTTCCCCATACTCATACACCTGGCCCTCTGCAACAGTTCCACCATCTTCCCCGCAGAGACGTACCCAAGCTCCATCTGGAGCCTCTGCCTCTCGTTCAATAACCCTGCCTCCAGTGCCGACGAATATCTCCTGTCCACCTCCAAAATCTCATCCACCAGCCTTGTCCTCTCCTCCTGCTCCACCTTCTCGCTGAGCGCCTGAATTGATATAAACTCCCTGCTGACTACAGCTTTAAGTGCCTCCCACAACATGGTGGCTGTGACCTCTTCCATGTTGTTCAACTCCACGTAGCCCTGAGAGCTGGTTTAGCAAAGTGGGCTAAACAGCTGGCTTGTAAAGCAGAACAAGGCCAGCAGTGCAGGTTCAATTCCCGTACCAGCCTCCCTGAACAGGCGCCGGAATGTGGCGACTAGGAGCTTTTCACAGTAACTTCATTGAAGCCCACTTGTGACAATAAGCGATTCTAATTCTCTCTCTCTCTCTCTCATGGCAGCCCAAACCCACTCACACACCTCCTCATCCTCTAGCAACCCCATGTCTATCTTCCACTGCGGCTGTTGGACCTCCCACTGAGCAACACGCAAATCTACACAGTGCGGCGCGTGGTCAGAAGCCACAATTACCAAATACTTTGAGTCGGCTACCCCACCAGCAGCACCTTGGGCGGAATTCTCCGACCGGAGAATCGCCCGGCGCCGGCGTCAATCCCGCACCCGCCGTGGCCCGAATTCTCCACCACACGGGAATCGGCAGGGGGCGGGAATCGTGCCGCGCATGTCGGTGGGCCCGCCGCGCCTGTCAGCGGGGCCCCCCGCGGCAATTCTCCAGCCCGCGATGGGCCGAAGTCCCGCCGCTGACTGCCAATCCCGCCGGCGGGAATCAAGACATCTCTGGTGCCAGTGGGATTGGTGGCGCAGACAGGCTCCGGGGTCCTGGGGGGGGGGAGGGGGGGGGGGGGGCAATCTGACCCCGGGGGGTGCCCCCACGGTGGTCTGGCCCGCGATCGGGGCCCACCGATCGGCGGGCGGGCCTGTTCCGGGGGGGCACTCTTTTTCTTCCGCCGCGCCATGGCCTTCACCATGGCGGGGGTGGAAGAGACCCCCTCCCCAGCGCATGCGCCGGTATGACGTCAGCAGCCGCTGCGCACCGGTGCATGCGCGGACTTCCGCCGGCCGGCAAAGGCCTTTTGGCCCCGGCTGGCGGGGCGGCAAAGGCCGTTCGCGCCAGTCGGCGGAGCGGCAACCACTCCGGCGCGGGCCTAGCCCTTCAATGGCCCCTCTCCGCACCTTTGGGGAGGCCCGACACCGGAGTGGTTGACGCCACTCAAATACGCCGGGACCTCCCGACCCGCCGGGTAGGGGAGAATCCCGGCCCTTGTCAGTAACAAAAAGGTCAATCCGGGAGTACACCCGGTGCACATGCGAGAAGTATGAGAACTAATTCGCCCTCGGTCTCCCGTACCTCCACGGGTCCACCCCCATGTGCTCCATGCACCCTGTCAGTTCCCTCACCACTGCTGACACCCTCGATAACTTTGGGCTCGACCAGTCCAGGCTCGGGTCAAGGACCATATTAAAATCACCACCCATGATCAACCGATGCGAGTCCAAGTCCGGAATCTTCCACAACACCCACCTCAAAAGCCACGTTGTCCCAATTCTGTAAACATAAAGCTCCTATTTCTGAAAAGTCACCCACAGGCGGGTCATTTATAATACTCCAACCTTCGCCCCCTTCTCAAAGAGGGCAGCCTTGATCCGGTTAAACCTGACCCTCTTTGCCAACTCTGCACCCAGGTCTTGGTGGACTCGCAGCTCACTCCCTTCCCAGAAACACATCTTGGCTTGCCTCATTCATCGTAGAATCTTTTCTTTATCCAAGCAGCAACGCAGCCGCACCACCATCACCTTCGGCGGCTCCCCCACCAGCAGCCTCTTCCACAGCGCCCCGTGCGCTCGGTCCGCCTCGAGAGGACAATCAAAGGCCACTCCCCCATCAACCTTCCAGCATACTTGCCACATACACAGTGGCCTCCGCACATTCAATGCCTTCAGGCATCCCAATAATCCTCACATTTTGCCTCTTGGAGTGGTTATCTAGGTCCTCCACCTTCTCCCTCAGTCTCTGTAGCTTTCCCGCATCACTCCCAACTCCTCCGCCAACTAGGCCATCTGCTCCTCTTGCTCCCCACTGTCTCCTCCACTTACTGAATCACCCAGCCCTGGGACTCCAGCCTCTGCGCCACTCACTTGATCCCACATCTCAGTGGCTCCACCATCTTGGCCAGGTCCTCCAGTACCTCTTTCCTCTGCTGCTGGAACTTGTTATTCAAGAACTCCACCAGCTGCTCCGTCGACCACTGGACAGGCAGCACTCCCCCCTAGCGCTCTGCCATCTTTCCCTGTGGCACACCACAAAAATTCCAACTGCACTTTCTTTCTCTTGGCACACCTCGTCCGCTGATCCATGCACCAGCCACACCAGAATATTATCTTCCCTGGGTAGTCCTGCACTTTGTGCCCTCAAATATCACACCATTCAGGTGGGAAAAGACTGAAAAAATCCACCTTGAGCAGGTACCACCAGATGTGCGACCACTCATTCCGTGACCGCCTCCGAAAGTACGTCGGTGGTTCTTTCACCTTTTTTGCAACCGGACTGACTCTCTGGCAGCATACCCTGGTCGAAATTGCACTAAGGTTTCAGAAGAATTCTGGTGAAGATTTTGCCAGCGATAGAAAGAAGTGAGATTCCTCTTTGATTGCCTCAATGTTGGTAAGATCCTTTCTGTTTCTGCAGATGTCTTTGTATTCTTGCGGGATGGTTCCTTTCTCCCACATAAGCTGAAAGAGTTCAGGAAATTTCTTGACCAGGCATGGATATGGGGTTCAAGCACCATTGATGAGATTGTGGCACGGGTTTCACTAGAGAGGGGCCTAAAGGTGGTGGGATGTGGTTTGGGAATTGTTGCAGCAGCTGTTGGAAGGGTACCCTAGTCAGACAGGGAGCGCCCAAGTGCCAAGGGCGTCATTTATTCTTGAGGAGAGACCTCCAGCAAGGAGGAGAACCTGAGCTGGAGGGGAGATGCGCGAACCCAGATCAGGGAAACAGTAACCTGCAGGGGCCACCTTGAGATGGGAAGCGGCAGAAGACTGCAAAGGGGACTGTGAGCAAGTGCTATCATGGAAGCAGAAAAACCTGTGGCCCTCACTTTCTATGCCTTGGGTTCATTCCAGAGGCCTACTGGAGACACATGACATCTCCCAATCAGCCGTACACCTCGACATCAAAGTAGTGACCGATGGTCTCCTCTGGAAGGCCAGCTAGTATCTAGATTACCAAACTGTCATGGACAGTCAGACTGAGGAGAACCAGAGGATTGTGCTTTCGCAGGCCAAGCAGGCAAACCCTCTGCTTCCCAAGCTGAAAACCATACGAGAATTAGCATTTCTCTCCACCTCAGAAGCGGCTTTCAAGCCTGGCAGCCCCATCCCAGTGTTGGAACTGCCTTAACTGTATTTTTCTACTCCTAACCTTCCCTCTTCCATTCCACTCTCCTGCCACCTCCTTTTCCCCTTTTAATCTCTATTTTCTCCTCACCTCCTAAACGCTTTGTTTCTCTCCTCTTGCCTTTCTCTCCCTCCGTTCTTCTCTCCCACTTCCTCTACCCCTCTTCTCTCTTTCCAGCCTTTAACTTTCCCATCTTCCTCACCACTCATTCCTATCCCTCCCTTCCCCTTAGTTCCCACTTCTCTCCTTTTTTCCTCTTCTCCCCATTTCCTCTTCACCCACTTTCTCCATCCCATTCCTTTCCCTTCCTTCCTTGAACTGGCCCCTTCCTACTACCTACTTTTAATTGAATACATCATTGGGATTTCATTCTCCATAAGCAACGCCAAGAGAAAGTGACTGTTCAGAAAGTAATCTATAAGGAATTCTCCTTTAAGTCCATATAAATTCATGCCTTTTGTGTGTGATGATTCTATCTCATATTCCACACGGAGAATTTTCAGAAATGCTATTCTTTATGATCATGGCCTCTGATGAGATGACGGAGATGACCTCCTATTTCCCATGGAAATTATGGACGGGATTCTCTGACCCCGGGCCGGGTCGGAGATTCACCGTTTGGGGGGGGGGGGGGGGGGGGGGGGGGTGCGATTCGTGCAACGCCGATTCTCCGGTCACCGGAGAATTGGCGCCAGCGCGGCGCGGACAGCCCCCCCACCCCCACCCCCCCCGGCAATTCTCCGTGCGTGATGGGCCAAATGCCCGCCGAGATAAGCCAAGTCCCGCCGGTGCCTTTCACATGTGGTCCTACCCGGCGGGACCTCGCCATTCATCATGCGAGGGGGGGGGGGCCTGGTGGGTGGGATGGGAGATCCGAGCCCAGGGGGGCCTCCACCGTGGCACGGCCCGCGATCGGGGCCTACCGATCACCGGGCTGGCTTGTTCTGGTGGGGGTCTATGTTCCTCCGCGCCAGACCTCCTGTCCTCCTGTAGCTCTCTGACATGTTGCGTTGGGGCCGGCAAGGAGAAGGCAACTATCGGGCATGCACGAGTTCGCGCCGGCTGTAGCACGCATGCGCAGACCCGCGGCGCCCGTTTTATGCCAGTATCGGCAGCTGGAGCTGCGTGAGTCGCTCCAATGCCGTGCTGGCCCCCTGTAGGGCGCAGGATCACTGCTCCTAGGTGCCTGTTGACGCCATCGTAAAACGCCTCAGGATCAGAGAATCCCTATATTCTTTATCTTCTTTCAGCAGCATAGAACATAGAACATAGAACAGTACAGCACAGAACAGGCCCTTCGTCCCTCGATGTTGTGCCGAGCAATGATCACCCTACTTAAACCCACGTAACCCGTATACCCGTAACCCAACAATCCCCCCATTAACCTTACACTACGGGCAATTTAGCATGGCCAATCCACCTAACCCGCACATCTTTGGACTGTGGGAGGAAACCGGAGCACCCAGTCATATTCATTTGGCTTTTCCAAAAATGAGACATTTTTTACCTTGTACCTTGATAACATAAATTCAATATTCTGAAGAGAAAAATTCCAAACTATTTTTTGACTTGAGCTAGCCTTAGTCTTGACTCTTATACATTTTTGTATTTTTTCATGTTACCAAAACTCATGACCTGTGATAGTCGCGTGACTACAATCTTGTAACTGTGACCTCGGTGAAAGGCCACCCAGATTATAATTGACATTCAGTGCGATAGTACATATTCGATGCTTGCAATCTGAACAGTCTGGCATTCTGCGTATATTTAATTTTTGTTTTCATCTCCACTGTTTCTGAAATCTGTCTGCAACAGGGCACATGTAGTTGTGCTATTTTCCAACGTGGAAAGCGGAAGAGGTCTGTAGGACTGGGACCTTTGTTGTTGCAATTCTTAATCAATCTAATTCGGCCTACTGGTTCTCATAACTGTGGCATATGTATATTTTAATCAATAATCAGAGCTACCCATTGTATTTGGAAAGCACTTTGGTAATGAAGGTTGAGTTTCATTTTATTGCTCTATTGCCTTCAGAGAGGCACTGAAAAGCTTGTTTCTTTCGGTTGTTCCAAAATCATTTTGTTATGTTTCTCTCAAGTTTAGCCAACAGCTGCCCACGTCTTAACTTTCAGAACTCCAACCTCAGTCATTCTTTTTTTAATATAAATTTAGAATATCCAGTTCTTTTTTTCCAATTAAGTGCCAATTTAGTGTGGCCAATTCACCTACCCTGCACATTTTTTTGGGTTGTGGGGTTAGACCCACGCAGACACAGGGAGAGTGTGCAAATTGCACATGGATAGGGATCGAGCCCAGACCCTCCCCAAGTCATTCTTTATCTAGTGATATTCTATAATCTCCTGATCTCATATGGAACTCTTCTCTAACTTCAACTACCAACAACAAAGTTTTCTTTCATTTTTCTGTGCCCAGCATTTCATCTCTCAACCACAATTAACTCCTTATAAAACCAAGGTTTGTGGAGACTTGAATACAGCTCCAATATATGGGGAAGCTATTCTAACAATGCTCTCACACTGCTGGATAAGACTTAAGAAGAAGGTTGTCATCTGAAAGGTACACCCTGTCTGCTCTTCAGCTTTTAACCATTTCTATTGCAAACATTTTTGTATTGTGCCCTGGATTTGCCTAGCAACAGTAGGAACATAAATTTAACAAGACACAATAAGATACAACTCACACCAGCAACAAGTAGAAATCTACCTAGCGACAGCAGTAGCCAGTATTCAAAAGGCCGGATGGGATGCATCTCTCCAGTAACAAGAGTAGAAGGCATTTTAGATAAGAATCAGATATGAATAACTTATTGGTGTCCACAGCTTACGTAGACGATTGGGAGATAGGTGAAGTATACACACGCTAATGTCTAGAGTCAAGGCATTTAATAAGGGCAGACAGTCAAATATACAGAAGGCAAAATCAAAGTGGAACAAAGGTATAATTGTCAAGACCCTCAGAAGGAAGGGAGGCCAGTTGAAACCTAGCAGCCTCAGAAGCAGACAAGCCAGTTTCAACCTGGAGGCCACATTTTACATCTAACAGCCTCTAAAGCTTGGAGCCAAGGTAGTTCAGAAAACCTTTGTAACAGCAGTTTAAATATGTTCGCTGGACCAACAAGATATTTCCCAGAATTGAGTTTCCTCCCTTTATTGCGTGGTAACTATAAGCTGGTTTTCGCATATCGATTTATTGTTGTTTGGGGAACAATTTGGGGAAGTCTTTTTAAAAAAAAATATATATATTTTTATTGGTGTTTTGAATTACAGATACAAAAAACCGGAACAGTTTTGCATGGAACGCAATGCAACAACAGTAATAATAACTAACAATACGAACAACAAGATTTTAAAAAGAAATCCAATTAAGGGACAATTTAGCATGGCCAATCCATGTGCCCTGCACACCTTTTGAGTTGTGGGAGTGAGACCCATGTAGACATGGGGAGAATGTGCAAACTCCACATGGACAGTGACCCGGGGCCGGCATTGAACCAAGGTGTGTGACAGCAGTGCTACCACTGCGTCACCGTGCCGCCCAAGAATAAGATTTGAGCCCCTCGCTGTCACTGTAACCGTGACGGGAGCTCCAATGCTTCTTAATATTTACATCTATATGTTAGTGTTTGATATTTACAATGGTTTGCCAGGGTTCAACTGGGGTTCCTGCTGCTTGGCGGTTGGAGTTGCCCCCAGCTTTACCCCTGCAGGTTTAGTTGGGGTCTTTCCCTTCGCTCGTCGGTAAACTCCGTTCCACTGGTGGGTGGGTGGGTGGGGGGAACAGATCACGCTCCCTTCTTGAGCTTGCGTTTTTGAAGAAGGGTGGTTATCCCGGTTTCTCCCCGAGTGAGAGAGTCCTGTGATCCCTCCAGTAAGTGGCCCTCCCAATTTCTTCCCTGTTCCTTGCGAGCTTCCTCCCTCTGGATGGCTTTCCCTGTCCCACCTTTTCTGCCCCCCTTCCCTACCCCTCCCCGGCTCCCATCCTAGCTAATACCCCTATCCCGTGGTTGACGACTGGTTGCAAACAGATCTGTGAAGAGGCTTGTGAATTTATTCCATGTGCTGTGGAATCTCTCGTCGACCCTCTTACTTCAAATTTAATCTTTTCTCGCCTCAGGAATTCGGCCAGACCTGAGAGCTACTCACGAGGCCCAGGCTGGAGTTGCCGACTTCCAACCAAGTAGAACTCTCCGCCTGGCGATCAGTGAAACAAAGGCCAGGGCATCCGCCCCTTTCCCTGTCAAGAGTTATGGGTGCTCTGACACCCCAAAGACCGCCACAGACAGGCACGGCTCCATATCGAACGCCACCACCTTGGACATAGCCTCGAAGAAGGCCGTCCAGAATTCCCTGAGTCTGGGGCAGAACCAGAACTTGTGGGTGTGGTTGATCAGAACCCACTGACACTGCTCTCACTTGTATTCCACCTCTGCAAAGAGCCCACTCATGCACATCTTGGTAAGGTGTGCTCTGTGCACCACCTTGAGCTGCGGTGCAGGAGGAGGTGGAGTTGACTCTGTGTAGCGCTTAGATCCAGAGTCCTCCCCCTACGCCTATGCCCAGTTCCTCCCCCCATTTTCATCTGGTCTCGTTCAGTGTAGTCCTGGGCCTTTCTATAAGTCGTCCATATATGTCACCGCATTTTCTGTCTCCTAACCATTCCAGCCCTATCATCATGCCCAGGTTTGTGTGTGCGGGTCTCTCGGAGGAATATTTTCATCACCTTGCGGAGAAAGTTATACGGCTGCAAATATCTGAACTTGTTCCCTTTCGGGAGTTGGAGCTTCTCTGTAAGTTCCCCAGGGTCGACAGCTCGAAGTCCGCACATGTCTTCTGTCTCACCCCCCCCCCCCCCCCCAAACGTCCCAAATGTGGTGACTATCCTCGTCCGTGCAAACCTATGATTGTTGTAGATGGGGGACATCTCGCGCAGTTCGAAATGGCACCTAAACTGGTTCCACTCCACAGGGACGCTATGACCACTGGGCTCCTGGAGTGTGTGGGGGGGGGGGGGGTTGCTGGGAGTGGCGCTGTGACCAGTGCTCTGAGAGACGTCCCATGCAGGAGGCCTCCTCCATTCGGACCCAGTCAACCTCCGGCTCCCTTAGCCATCTCCTCACCTTCTCCCCATTGGCCACCCAGTGGTAGAACAGAAAATGTGTTCGGGCCAGACCTCCCACATGCCGCACTCGTAAAATGGACTTGAGTATCCTAGGAACTCTCCCAGACAAAGTCCATGATTAACTTGTTGACACTGGTGAAGAAGGATTTAGGGTGGAGCGATCTGAATACGAAGAAGAACCTAAGCAGCACATTCATTCTGACCCTCTGTACCCTTCCAGCTGGTGAAAGAGGGGGTGAGTCCCATCTTTGCAGGTCCCTCCTCACCTCCTCCTCCAGGCTGGGGAGGTTCCATTTGTGGAGCCTCTTCCAGGTGTCATGGGAGTGTCCCTTTAAGAAATGTTTTTGTCTTATCACATAGCTTCAGTGATGTCATTGTGTGGGTGGAGCTGGGCTGTGGCTCTGAATTTTTACTTTCGCTTCGAGTTTGACCTAGTTTGGTATTGCACAGGTTGAAAAGAAGTTTCTCTCTAACTTCAGTTTGAAAGTTGTTTCCAGATTACTTGATAACGCAAAAGCGATAACTGTTTTCTTGAAAGAATTCAAACCTGCTGTTTTGAAAAGGAAACAGGTGTATCCATACCAAGTCTTAAAGATAGTAAGAGTGCTCTGTGTTGGGCCACACCTTTGAAAAGGGGTTTATTGTTTATGGGATCTTGTTATGAAATTGGAACAGTTAAAGGGGGAATTTATTAAGGGTGATACATAGATTACTGTAGCTGTGTGGGTATTGTCATTGATAAAAGTGCTTAATGTGTGTGTTTATAAAAATGTTAACTAAATTCGTAGAATAAAGCTTGTTTTTGATTAAAAGTGCTTGAGTCCCCTGTTGAATAACACCTGAAAGGCAGGCTCTTGTGCTCACCGTAAACAAAATCGATAAACAGGTGTTGGTCAGGTGAACCCCATGGAGTACTTTGGAGTTTTCTAAACCCTGGCCCATAACACAGGTATGGGCCACTTGAATCCCCAGATACCTGAACTTGGTCTGGGTTATTTTGAACAGAAGTTCCTACAGCTCCGCTCCATCCTGACTGCGGTTTACTGGGAAGATTTTGCTTTTCCCAGGTTGAGTGTGTAACCTGAGGAGGCACTGAACTCCCTGAGGCGTCCAGTTATCTTTCCCATACTGGTTAGGGGGTTCGATACATAGAAGAGCCCTTGCCTGAACCATGGTCTCGAGGCCCTCAGCCATGGCGCACTGAGACTGGGTCATGTCCCTCAGCGAGTGAGACATGTCACTCACTGCCTCTGTCATGTCCCTCACTGCCTCTGTCATTCTGTCATATCCCTCTGTGCCTGCGACACGTCCCTCTGTGACTGGCCAAGGTCAGTCAACGCCGAACCAATGCTCACTGTACCCTCAGCCATGACCGTTTGTGAGTGGACAAAACTCTGGAGCGCCGCAGCAATGTCCATCTGTGCCCGGAACATGCCCGCCTGTGACTGAGATCCCCTGTTCTGCGCCTCAGCCATTGACCACAGTGTGCCCCTAGCTTTGAAATTAACTGGGGGCAGGTCTTCTTTGAGCCATCTTCTTGGCTGGAACGAGTGTGTGCTAAATGGAGCACCTATAAGCAGCTCCTGCTTGTTGGGCATTTTGACATTAATCCCGGCCCCAGCGAATCTGATGGCAGCAGGACAGGGAATCGCATCCTGTTCACGTGGGCAGAGTGCTGGCCCATTTACATGATCTGAATTTGCTCTGAACAGTGCACCCAGTGGGAACGCGAGTTGCACCCAATTCAGTTCCAGCGGGAGAAGATAATCTCCGAAATGGAGAATCCTGCCTGAAGTAACTGCCAAATAAGATAATGGAAGACTAACTAAGGCTCAGTCCCATCCAAAAAAGGAAAATAACTTTTGCCCCATAATGCACAAACAGTTTGCATTCATATAACAACATGCTGCAAACCTTATTGTGCATATACCTATTCCACTCATTCTTTCATCACAATATTACTTCATGTTTTTTCAAATATTTTTCTCAGTTCTTTCTTCCAACTCCTCGCCATAGATCATGTACTTATTTAATGTGAAAATTGGCATGCAATGTGTTGAATAGCAGGAACCCTAATATCAGATTCAAAGTTCTGACCATTCCAATTTTCTGTCACTGTTTCCTCCCCTCTTCAGTGGGCTTTCCAGAAGCTCTTTAACTGAACCATGATATTACATGGAAATATGTGGTTTCCATGTTCGCTGACCAATCGGGGAGGGCAGGTGAGGTCAATTCTTTCAAAGCAAGAATTTCTAACTCAGGCGCATGGGTTACAATGACTGGCCTGCACGTGAATTTCTGGGACTGCAGCAGCCGCAGGAATAGAGAGGTGACTTAGGAGGCCTGCTACCCAGGTCTCTTACTCTCACCTGGAGGCCCTGCAACAGGATCTGAGGGACTGAAGTGGGGTGATCGTTCTCAAGAACAGGAGGAAAGAGGACAACCTCTCCGCCAAAGCAGGTGTCGATGGAAATGGCTGAGGAAATCAGTAGGTGTGTGGTTCCTTCAAACTGGAGGTAGTTCACCAAGGACCTCGGGAGTGTGAGTAGTATACCAGTTTCATGTGCCAGGTCCCACACTCTGACTTTTCCAGTATTCTCCTGCACAGCACACCTCAGAACAACATACCTCACATCTCCACCTGCAGCTTTCCTGGCGACGTGGGGTGGCATCAATGGGAATCCCATTGACAGCAGTGGGAGCAGAGAATCCCGCCACCAGAGAACAGCGTGTCACCTCCCGCCGCCAGGAAACAAGTGGCTGGGAGACCGGAGAATCCCCACCCTGTGTGTTGCACTGAAATTGTACCTCCTGGTGTGCACTCACCTTGCATACCCTGGTGAGTTCCACACAGCTTGGAAAATCAGTTCACTACTTGTTAAATGAAGAATTTAATTAAAACACAACTTAATTGCTCATTATCACGAGATAAAGCCTTTCCCAACAGCTACACACTTAAACCCTGCATGCACCCAAACAAGCATCCTGTTGCCTGTGAAAATTCCCAATCTCCAACCTCACCCCCCTCCACTAGGTTGTTACCTAGTTTCTCATCAAATGGAATCGACGTCAGTAGTCTTGCTGTACAGCAGAACTCAGAGCAAAGAATGTTGGATTTTTGGTAAATTCAGGTGAACCAAAGATTTTGTAGCAGCTTATCTCTGAAGTGACCAGGTTTGGCTTCAACTCTTGGCCCATACAAGAGAGGAGAAATGAGTCTGCAGACCATTCACATAAATCTTGCACTCAAAATGAAGATAACTACTTCTCTGTTGTATTGATTTTTCTCCCTACTTATCTTTGTCACTTAATGAATTGAGTGAAGAAATGTATAAGAGAATAATAAATGTGTGCACTTACACATTAAAGTTGAGTGTATATAGTTATTGTAGGATTTATCCAGTTTCTATTCCACATGCAGCTGACGTTAACCAATTGTGCTTTGAATCGTTAAAAAAGTGTGATACCTATTTTCTTAGCAAACCAAAGCCTGTAATAAGGAGTTGGATTAAAAACTGAGAAAGGAATGTTCATCAGAAATGTTGCATAACATCTAGAAAAAAACTTTTGTGGACGAATTAGTTGACAATTAAAGCTTTTGGTTGTTCAATTAAAGTCTTTGTCATTTTGTTCTTTATTTAAAAATTAAGACCTTCTGATATGGGGAGAGGCCTCTGATTCAACTTACCTCAGGGTCTTGAGGAAGTCCCAATGTCTGCATATCTGCAGTACTTACATGGGGAGTTTAAACTTCTGATTACCAGCCAGACTGCTCAGAGATTCCCATGACAATGGGATTAGATGGCCAGAACCATGGAGACTTGGGCTGTTTGCCCTATATTTCAACAGTTTTGCCTCCCATGTTCATCCTCTTACCCCCTCCCTCAAATCCTGCCCAACATGCACAGGCTTGCCAATCTGGCCCCGGCAACATCTCAGATACCTGGTTTAGGAACATCCATGGTTCCTCTTCCTCCCGAGCCTCCTGCAATACCACAGTTGCCAAACGATCCCACTGTAACTCAGAGGTGCCGGCTTCTCATTAGCTGGCAGCTCTATGAGGAGGGACTTCCCCTTGGAGTCAGATGGAAAATGTTCCTTGTGCTAATTAATGGGCTTATGCCTGAAAAATTAAAGCAGGACAAATAGAGGCGGACTCTCCTACAAAATTTCTGCTGGTGGGGAGCTTGCCCTCAGTGAATTTGAATTTGAATTGCTGTGACACCGTACACTTTTACATGTATGTTATAGTTTGAAACTATAGACAATGATGGTAGTGGCTTCAACTTTCATTCCATCACATGGCTGACCAGAAAACTCACCCGCTCTTACCTCCTGCCACTGGTGTTTTGCAAAAAGATTTGCAGGTTTGGCTGCACACCTTTGAAACATATCTCCTTCGCCATCAAGTCCTGGTGTGGGACTTGAGCTCAGAGGTTGGGACACTGCCTATTGCACCACAAGACCTACCAGTCTCCACAAATACTCCAGCCCAGTCAACCCATTCATTTTTCAGCTAAATAAAGTAGGATTGGATATAAATTGCAAGTAAATAACATATAAATAAGACTCGACACAAATAATTATTTCAGATTGTTGAATTATTATATGATGAATATAAAAAGTTGTGATGAATATAAGAAATGGTCATACTTGATTTTTTGCAGTAATATTATTAAAACCTAGTTTAAAATGCTTACAGACATTAGGCTGGATTCTCTGATTTTCAGGCTATGCCCTGATGACGACGTGGGAACGATGGTGTTTTACGACCGAAAATTTGACGCAAAATAACCACCGATCCTCCGTTTGGTGGGGGGCTAGCAGGCAGGCAGCGTAGAGCACCCGGCTCTACCTGCCGATACAGCCGGAGAATTGCCGGGTCCGTGGCTGCGCACGGCAGTGGCCGCACTGTGCAACATGTCGCCGGCCACGCGCGCACCCGGCCTGCGAAATAGTGACCCCCTTCCGGACCGCTCCCCCAACAGTGACCCCAGCTCCCACCAAAGTCCGCGGATCGGCCCTCCCCGGACTGTGGCGGTGCTGGTCTCAGTCCGCAACCGCCATGCCGCGTTCCCGACAAATAATTGTATGAGAGACCCATGCCGTCGGGGACTTGGTCAGTTGGAGACGGAGCATCGGAGGTAGGGCCTCAGGCAACTCCTGAGGCCGTTGATACACCACTTTAGAGGGGGCGGAGCATCGTGAAAGAGGCGCTGTCCCTAATTTTGGCGCGAACGCCGAACGCGATTTTGGCATCGCCGACCGGAGAATCCCACCCAGTATGTCTGTTAGAGCTATGGTTAAAAGTGAGGTAATCAGTGATTTTTGCAGGGTAAGTGTTTTGCTAACAGATATTAAAAGCCATTTTACCTGATGCAGATAGAGAGCTAATATAATGTTGAAACAATTTGAGCCTGGCTAAACAAATTAAGGCACATCTTGTAACAAGAGACAAAAGAATGCTGTGTGCTTTGAGTGCAGCTGGTGCAGCAAATGGAGTGGCCAGATCTGTCTGGACAAAGAGGTTGCTTCCAGTGCTCTAAGTGAGCAGAAGGTTTTCAGCTTGGTCCTAAAAACGTTTCTCTCTCCAAGGACCCTGCACTAAGATAAGCAAGTGAAACCTGGTTGTTGACTTTATACATAAGTGATATTTAAAATATATGGGTTCCTTAATTGCAATGTAGAAGCAGGTTTCAGGAAGCAAGTTAAAATGTTGCAACTGTTAACTACATAGCTGTTTCTTTGTTGCTAATGTACTTAATCCTCTGTTCAAATTTAAAGTTTGTTTTAATATAAAAGCTGTCTACTAGTCCGTGTTATCACTCCTGTGGTGTAGTAACCTTTCTTCACAGCTTTACCAAATGCAAATAGTTGGCTTCTAATCCGGGATCTTAAGCAAAATTGGGATTTTTGTCAGGACCCATAGCAATAACCAAACAACATGTGCTGTTTGGTACAAACTAAGAGTAGAAATAATTTTGCCATGTGATGATAATGCCGCAATATAATATGCATTTTGTTCGGAAAATACTCTTTGAAAAATAAGAGTATAAATTGGGTAGAGGAACATTCAGGTATAGATTCACAAATCACTACATATGGGCATCAAAAAAATCAAACAGCACTGGCACATTTCTGGAGGAATGGAATTGGAAAGCAGAGAAGCTATGTTGAACTTGTATTGAACTTTGGTTAGACCACAGTTGAGCACTGTACATAGATCTGGGGCAAGATGTAACCAGAAAAATCTAGCTCAGGTGTTGGGTGCATTTAGCGGGGCGTTTCTCAGCGGGTTCAACACTGAGAAACATCTCGATATTTAATGGCACTTTGCCTTTCTTTTGGCCTAGGGCATTTTCTCTCCACTGAGGCCACACTTAGAGTAATTTACTGCTGGCAAACGCAGATCAGGGCGCCATTTAGTTTGGCTTCCCCAATCTCTTTTCATCTCCACCCCTACCCCCTTTCAGCTTCCCCCCCCCCACCCCTGTTTTTGACCAGGGTGCCCGGAAGGCAGTGCCAGGTTGGCAATGCCAAGGTGCTTGGTTATGACTGCCAGGGTGCCATCCTACCTTTCTCCAATCACCTGGGGTTCTCTAATGGCCATGGCGAAGCCCCAGGTGCCATTATAACTGGTCCACATTTATGGAAACCAGTAGAAAGGTCTCACAGGCATGACCATTAAGGCCTGGGCGCCAAGAGAATCCAGCAAACGCACATTTAAATGAGCCTAACGTGACATCTCGCAAGATTCCATTAAATCTGGTGAGTCGTTTCGAGCTTCACAAATCTTGCCAGACGCCTCCCGTGAGATTCAACGGCCTTGTCCCAATGACAAGTTGGGTGCGATGAGGCCGTAGAATCGTGCCCCTGATCTCCATATTAGAAAATGGATATAGAGATACTGGCAAAGGTGTTAAATGGACATGTAGGGACGATACCAGAGGTTACACTTAGCAGGAAAAATTTAACAGACTGGACTCTTTCCTGTAGAAAGAAAAAGTGCTGGAGGTTCTGATCAAGGTCTTTAAGATCATGAAAAGGTTTGATATTGTTGATAGAGAATATGTTGTCACTTGCTGGGCAGAATAAAAGCAAGGCTGTAACGATATGATGGATAATTATAATATGTACAATGAGAAATTCCAGAGAAATGTCTTTCTACAGAGAATATTTAAAATGTGGAACTCCCTAGCACAAGGAATATTTGAGGAGAATAGTGTAGATGTATTTAAAGGGAGCTTGATGAACACATGAGAGAGAAAGAATAGAATGTTACGTTGATAAGGTGGGAGAAATCTCATGGAGCATAAACATCAGTATGAACTGGTTGAGTTGAAGGACCTGTGTTCTACTGTACATTCTGTGTAATTCTGCATAGAGCACTGTGGTAATCTGAAGATTGTAGCAAAGTTAAAATTGAAATTTTTGAATTAATATCTTTGTATTTTATTAAAAGCATTCCTGCTTTGCTTTATATTTGTTTTAGCTTTGGAGCAACAATGTGATGAGCATCGTAAACGAGCCAAAGAATTGAAGCACAAATCCCAGCACCTAAACAATGTTCTCATGACCTTGACTCCAATTGCAGCAGCACCTCCTTCAAAACGCCCTCGCCTGACAAGAGCAACGTCAGGACCAGCAACAGTGGCGGCTCATATGGTCACAACATCACAGTCAGGCCAGTTTACCTTGGCTTCTGGAGTGCCTTTGTCTCAGCTAACAAATATAGGAAAAATGGCAACTCTAACCACCATTCCAGCCTCTGCAGTTGGCAAGATTTCACCACACACAGCAACGTTTACTGCCACGACTTCACCACTGATTGGAGGATACAGTGTTCTGGCTTCTTCAAGCTCGGGGATACCTAATACACTTGAGATCCACCCAGAGGCATCCAATCTGACAGTCCTGAGCACAGCTGCCATCCAGGATGGTAACACAGTGTTGAAAGTAGTCAGCCCAATCCAGCTGTTCACTACAGTCCCTGGCCTCAATGCTGCGCTCCATAACACTACCCAGATGGCAACTGTTGGAAGCACACTGATGGCTTTACCATCTGCCGATACCACCACATCAGGAGAAGGACACACCACAATACAGGTAACATCAATAAGTGAAGAACTTGAACAGAAACCATAGCCTTTTGTTTTGTTTAAAAGTCTTGTTGCTACTGAATGTAACTTTGGAGAACAGTACAAGGATGGTTTCTGTTATACCATGGTTAAACCTACACAAGCGCCACCAAGTGGTAATTGGTGAGAATGGAAACCGCAAAATCACGGAGCAGGAGCAAGAACTCTTTTTCAGACTTTGGCTTAAGTGCAGAAATAAAGACATTTATCAGATATGCTTGGTAGAGTTGTTTATAATGCATTTTACAGAGCTTTTCTGCACTGTATTTTGTGTGCTTTAATACCTAATTACACTCAAAATGTTGTCTTGTGTTTGCTTTAGAAATCTATAATTGACTATTAATGGCAGTTTTACTTTACAATAGGTGCTCTCACTGTTTTCTAACAATTATTTTACCGTATTGTGCTGTTTGGATAATCACATGATCAATATGGAGAATTTGTAAATATTTCGCTGTTGTAAATTGTTTACATACAATTCATTTATTGTACAATCTGCATTGTATTTAGAATAAGGCTGGTACATGATTGCAAAGATTTAGGATTTTGTCACAAATGAAAAGCAAGCCAGACAAATAGAAGCAAATGGGTACACAATAAGCAAGCTGATTTCTTTTTTTTTAAAATGGATTTAAATACTATGTGAATTATTGCATTTGCGCTTTAGTGGCAGCCACAACATAAGGTACCATTTTTATTCATGGTGAAAGTGTGGTATTTGAATGTATGAGTTATACAAAACAAAACTGATGTAGTAGTGTTTCTACAGCAAGTTATGCTTTTCACATCATATGCCATTTTTTACACTGCTGTCTGTTTAATAAAATGATCAGATCAGTACTTATAAGCTAAACTGGTAAAACAGAATGAATCCAAAATCATTTTAGTGTCACTGATTTTTCTCTCCCACATTATTGAAACCATAGATTAATGTTCACTATCTTTGTACTTTCTAGTTTTTAAAGAGATTGTTCCCCGAGTTACAAGTGTGTGATGTTATTAATCTATATAATTTGAGAAATGTTTACAATCGCTCAGATGAACAGTAGCCTAACTGTTTAAGTTTAGATTTATTGTATTTCCAAACTTTGAACTTTTTTCTGAACATACAAACGTACTCAAATTATGAGATTAATAATCAGTCAGTTTATGATTGGAGGATAAACTGTTGAATCAAATCCTTGGGCTGAAGATAGGTTGCCTATACTCTGTTTTGGAGTACAATAAGCAAAAACATCTTTGTGACTTTTATTGATAATTGAAAAGATTTTCAGTTATTTCTTCACCTCCTTATGAAGTCCTTCTGCAGTTTACTTACTACAATTAAAACTATGGGTGCTTGCACAGCTGGCTCTTGAACTGTCTATGTTGAGATAGCAGCACATAATAAATTGCCCCTTTGCTATTTTGGGGGGAATAGATTGACATGTACGCATCACCTCTTCACAGTTACTGAGGCTGAGATTAGTAGCACAAAACAGGAAGATTGCTGGCACAAACATAAATTCTACCACACTGTATTAAATAATAGGTAACCGGGGGAATGAGTGATATAAATGACCTGGGTCTCCAATTTTGATCACATCAACTGAACCCTGGGATTACATTACAGATTAGAACTCTTTTATATGTACTGTCTAATTTCTGGGCAGTAAATATAAGTTTTTTTGAGTTTTTAATCAGGGTTTGGTGAAGAATACCAATGCTTCTGGCAGTTTTTCAGGCGTGTACCATGTTCTTGCAATGCCAGAAAAAGGGATATTTAACTCCTTTGTGAAAATAATTTGTATTGAACGACAGGGGAATTCTGTGTAATCTTTCAGTATTTATCTATTTCTTTGTTAGGATTTTTGTTCCTTTTTTTAAAAAAAATATGATCACTTGTAAGTGAAAAGTGAATTTGTTTAATGCTGCAATTTGAACAGAGCTTTCATTTCTTACAGATTTCAAAATACATTTTGAAACACAAAGAAAAAGGGATCTTTATTTGCATTTATGTAGCGCCTTATCATGTTGGACTATCTCGGAGCGCAATCTAGTTGATTCATTCATTTGGAGAGGGTGGCAAAGTATCTGAAGGGGGCCATCCCCCTTGAGGAATTCTTTCCTGACAAAACATGAAGGGAAGTTGTGTTGGTTAAACCTGAACGGAGATGTCAGGAAATGAGAGACCGATGTTCAAAGACAATGGGGTGTTATTGTACAAATTGTGAATGCTCCAGAATCAAATAACTGTATGTGAAATTAGAATGTGAGCAAAACTGTCTGAGCTGAAACTTATTTAGGGGGATCCTTAAAGTTTTGTAAAGAAAATAAAAATTGTGTAACATAGAGATTTTTTGCAAAGTATCCATTGCATATTGGTTCTTGTTCTATATTTGTGCTTGTTGACTGATTTACTTGCTGTTACTGTATTGTACTAGTTTGTGGCAAGAAAATCCATTTTCCATTTTGTACAAACTTTTATTGGCATAAATTGGGTATCTAAAAGTGTTGAAATAATAAAAACTTAATGTCTTGCTTTGAAAGAAATGCAGACTTTTTGGGGCAAGACTAAATACATTTTCTGGCTTATGTATGGCATTTCTCAGGATAAGATGAAGAATAGACATTTAATGTTATGCCATGTAACACTTAAATCAGGGATACTCACTTTATATAACTGAATAAGAAATTCAGTTTTATTTTGAGATTTCCTTACCGGCGCCTTTGGGATTCAATTGCCAAACTTCACATTTCACCGAAAACAGTAAATGAATTACTATTATTTATTTCCCTCTTTTTATTATTTAATTGTTCTCCTGTACTATTTTTAAAATTGAGGTAACACATTAAGATAGAATGTAAAACATAGCAATTGGAGGTAGGTACGTGTGCTCCGGTTTCTATGTAGTTGCACCACTTTTTACAAGAATAAGAGCATGTTCATTCAGTCTGTTCAAGACAAAAATTCATAGATTTCTTTGTTTTAAATATTCTATTGAAGCATTTGTAATTTTTACAATTTAACATATTGACATTTCTAAAACAGCCGCGCAAAGAAAAACCCTCTCAAATAACAACAAACAATAAACCACGTAAATAGAGAGTGAAAACATCAAGGGATATGGGGATAATGCAGGGAAATGGTATTGAGATAGAAGATTGATCATAATCTAATTGAATGGTAGAGCAGGCAAAGGGGTGAATAGTCTACTCCTCCTAGTTCCAGTACAGCAAAAAGTTCAATAACCTGACCAAAGCAGACAAGGGAACCTTTAAGTAAAAAGTTTCCCTTTTATTTCTTGGGTACCAACACACGGATCACCCTGTTATGGTGTGCAGAACCCCTTCACAATACAGTGTGGTTAAGGAGGGCACTAATTCAAGATCTCATTGTACGGTTAGCTATTTATCTCGCAGCATTTTCTCGCATACACAACCTTAAAACCCTTTCCTTCACTTTAACACAGTAATGTCAACACATTATTTCAGCTCCTCCATGCCACGTGAACCACACTTCTCAATTGCAATCCTTCATCTTATTTATTCATTCTTGTATCAGGAGAAATTGCATACAACACAAGGCAGGTTCATCTGAAGCACCTCATAATTGATGAGAAGAAGTCCTTGGAGCCCATGGCAAAACAGTCTTCTGCTTTGGGAGATGGTGGGGCCAGCAGCATGGTGCCGGCATCAGGTTAATATTTTGTGATTAATTGCTAGAAAATAAGTAGATATTCTGGTGCTTTTATAAATAAGTGGTTAGCACTGCTGCCTCTGGTTCAATTCCGGCCTTTGGTGAATGTGTGGAGTTTGCACGTTTATCCCTGTGTCTGCGTGGGTTTCCTCGGGGTGTTCCGGTTTCCTCCCACAGTCCAAAGATCGACAGGTTAGGTGGATTGGCCATGCTCAAAAAAGATTACTTCTTTGTGCCCAAAGATATTCAAGTTAGGGGGGGTGGTTTACAGAGATCGGGGGAGAGTGGACCTGTGTATGGTGCTCTTTCAGAGGGTCAGTGCAGACTTGATGGGCAGAATGGCCTCCTTCTGCACTGTAAGGATTCTATAAAAACACTTGGGGCTGAATTTAATTCTGCACCAATGGGTAAGGTTAAATGGGTTAAAATTTTTAGTTTTAATTTCAATCGAGCATCGGCAGTGGTATCCCTTGCAGTTCGTAAATGCCGCCCCATGCCAACATAGACACCGCAGAGCCATGTGGGTGCAGTTGATGCCCTGCACCTGAGGCATGACTGCTATGTGGGTGAAGCCCATGGCCCTGGCTTACCTGGTACTGGTCCAAGTTGATGTTCATGTGGACCCTCATGATTAGGGCATCTGTGACCTCCATTCTGCATTTGTGCGCGGCTGACTGGATTATGCCACACAGGTCACTCATGCTGCCCTTAAATGAGCCTGGCATAGAAATTCAAAGCAGCGGTAACTTTAAGGGCCACAGACAATTAGTGAGCTCCTCTGCCATGTGGTGTCAACTCTTGCATCACCTGGAATAGCGATGGGCCCAGCCTCCCCTTCTCTGCAGGGCACAGTTCCTGGCCGCATAGAGCGGCATGTCGATGTTGCTGCTGCTCGGACTTTAAACCTATGCTCCCTGGTGATTGACCCCTCTATCATGGGAAAGCATGCCTGCCCATCCACACTATCCATGCCCCTCATAATCTTGTAGACCTCTATCAGGTCAACCCTCAACCTCCGTTGTTCTAATGAAAACAGCCCGAGTCTATTCAGCCTCTCTGCATAGCTAACACCCTCCAGACCAGGGAACATACTGGTAAAGCTCCTCTGCGCCCTCTCCAAACCTGCATATCTTTCTGATGATGACCAGAATTGTGTGCAATACTCCCAAGTGCGGCCTTACCAAGGTTCGATACAACTGTAGCATGACTTGCCAGTTTTTATACTCAATGCCCTGTCCAATGAAGGCAAGCATTCCGTATGCTTTCTTGACTACCTTGTCCACTTGTGTTGCCACTTTCAAAATTCTGTGGACCTACCAGCCCAGATCTCTGACTTTCTATATTCCTAAAAGTTTTGCCATTTACGGTATATTTCCCTTCTGTTAGACCGACCAAAATGCATTACCTCACATTTGTTTGCATTAAACTCCATTTTCCTTTTCTCTGCCCAAGTCTCCAACCTAGCTTTGTCCTGCTGTATCCTCTGACAATCCTCAACACTATCTGCCACTCCACCAACCTTGGTGTCATCTGCGAACTTACTAATCAGACCAGTTACCTTTTCCTCCAAATTTTTAATGTATACTACAAACAACAGAGGCCCCAGCACAGATCCCTGTGGAACACCACTAGTCACAATCTTCCATTCAGAAAAACACCTTTCGACTGCTACCCTTTGCCTTCTGTGACCAAGCCAGTTCTGTATCCATCTTACCATCTCACCTCTGGGGCGGGATTCTCCGACCCCACGCAGGGTCGGAGAATTGGCGGGAAGCGGCGTCATTTCCGCTCCCGCAGGTTTCGTAATTCTCCCGCCGGAAAAAAACCGGCGTTGTGCAAATCCCGTCGGCGGCCTGTGAAAACAGCTGGCGCCGGCGGGATTTCATTTTATTTGCACTGACCTGAAATCTCCGGCCCGGATGGGCCGAAGTCCCGCCGACGTGGCCACGGGTCACGTCGGCGCAAATCAGAGTTGATTTAAAACGGCGTCAACCATTGATGATGGTTGACGCCGTTCAGTGTCGGGGGTGGGTTGAGGCATTGGGGGGGGGGGGGGTGGGTTGCGGCCATCGGGGGGTTGCGGCCATCGGGGGAGTGGGTAGCGGCCATCGGGGGAGTGGGTAGCGGCCATCGGGGGAGTGGGTTGCAGCATCGGGGGAGTGGGTTGCGGCCATCGGGGGAGTGGGTAGCGGCCATCGGGGGGGGGGGGGGGGGTTGCGGCCATCGGGGGGGTGGGTTGCAGCATCGGGGAGTGGGTAGCGGCCATCGGGGGAGTGGGTTGCAGCATCGGGGGAGTGGGTTGCGGCCATCGGGGGGGTGGGTTGCAGCATCGGGGGAGTGGGTAGCGGCCATCGGGGGAGTGGGTTGCAGCATCGGGGGAGTGGGTTGCGGCCATCGGGGGGGTGGGTTGCGGCCATCGGGGGGGGGGGGGGGGGTTGCGGCCATCGGGGGGGTGGGTTGCGGCATCGGGGGGGTTTGGGGGCAGCGGCGGGCAGAGAGGGGGGGGGGCGACGGTGCGTTGGCCCCGGGCATCCGTCGCCCCCCCCCCTCTGTACGCCGCTGCCCCCTACCCTAACCACCCCCCCCCCTCACCACCCCTACCTCCCTCCAACGCCCCTACCCCCCTCCCCACCACCCCTACCCCCCTCCAACGCCGCCCCCCATCTCTCGCAACGCCGCAACCCCCCCCCCTCAACGCCGGGTCCCCCCCCCCCTCAACGCCGGGTCCCCCCCCCCTCAACGCCGGGTCCCCCCCCTCAACGCCGGGTCCCCCCCACCCTCAACGCCGCAACCCACACCCCGTCCCCCTCCCTCTGAAGGCCGGTACCCACACCCCCCCTCTCTCCTCCTCCCCCCCTTCCTTCCTCCATCCCCCCCTTCCTTCCTCCGTTAGTGGGGGGGGGGGGGGTGCGGCGTTAGTGGGGGGTGGGTGCGGCGTTGGAGTGGGGTAGGGGTGGTGAAGGGGGTAGGGGTGGTGAGGGGAGGGGGTAGGGGCAGCGGGGTGCAGAGGAGGGGGGCGACGGATGCCCGGGGCCAACGCACCGTCGCCCCCCCTCTGCACGCAGCTGCCCCTACCCCAACCCCCTCCCTTCACCACTCCTACCCCCTTCACCACCCCTATCCCCCTCCAACGCCGCACCCCCCTCCAACGCCGCACCCCCACACCCCCACTAACGCCGCACCCCCCCCCCCCCAACTAACAGAGGAAGGAAGGGGGGGGGAGGAGGAGAGGGGGGGGGAGGAGGAGAGGGGGGGGGGAGGAGAGGGGGGGGGAGGAGGAGAGGGGGGGAGGAGAGGGGGGGAGGAGAGGGGGGGAGGAGAGGGGGGGAGGAGAGGGGGGGGAGGAGGAGGGGGGGGGAGGAGGAGGGGGGGGGGGAGGAGGAGGGGGGGGGAGGAGGAGAGGGGGGGAGGAGGAGAGGGGGGGGGAGGAGGAGAGGGGGGGGGTGTGGGTACCGGCCTTCAGAGGGAGGGGGACGGGGTGTGGGTACCGGCATTGAGGGGGGGGACCCGGCGTTGAGGGGAGGGGGGGACCCGGCGTTGGAGGGGGGTAGGGGTGGTGGGGAGGGAGGTAGGGGTGGTGGGGGGGGACCCGGCGTTGAGGGGGGGGGGGACCCGGCGTTGGAGGGGGGTAGGGGTGGTGGGGAGGGAGGTAGGGGTGGTGGGGAGGGAGGTAGGGGTGGTGGGGAGGGAGGTAGGGGTGGTGGGGAGGGAGGTAGGGGTGGTGGGGGGGGGAGGTAGGGGTGGTGGGGGGGGGGGTAGGGGGGGGTGAGGGTGGGTTGAGGTAGGGGTGGTGAGGGGGGGTTGAGGTAGGGGTGGTGAGGGGGGGGTTGAGGTAGGGGTGGTGAGGGGGGGGTTGGGGTAGGGGGCAGCAGCGTACAGAGGGGGTGGGGCGAGGTGCGTGGCCCGGGCATCCGTCGCCCCCCCTCTCTGCCCGCCGCTGCCCCCAAACCCACCCCCCCCCAAATGCCGGAACACCCCCCCCACCCCCCAAATGCCGGAACACACCACCCCCCCCCCCCCAAATGCCGGAACACAACCACCCCCCCCCCCCCCAAATGCCGGAACACCCCACCCCCCCCCCCCAAATGCCGGAACACACCCCCCCCCCCCCCCCAAATGCCGGAACACACCACCCCCCCCCCAAATGCCGGAACACACCACCCCCCCCCCCCCAAATGCCGGAACGACACCACCCCCCCCCCCCCAAATGCGGAACACACCACGCCCCCCCCCCCCCAAATGCCGGAACACACCACCCCCCCGCCCCGCCCCGCCCCCCCCCCCCCAAATGCCGGAACACACCCCCCCCCCCCCCCCCCCCAAAATGCCGGAACACACCACCACCCCCCAAATGCCGGAACACACCACCACCACCACCCCCCCCCCCCAATGCCGGAACACACCACCACCACCACCCCCCCCCCCCCAATGCCGGAACACACCACCACCCCCCCCCCCCCCAAATGCCGGAACACACCACCACCCCCCCCCCAAATGCCGGAACACACCACCCCCCCCCCCCAAATGCCGGAACACACCACCCCCCCCCAAATGCCGGAACACACCAACCCCCCCCCCCCCCCCCAAATGCCGGAACACACCACCACCCCCCAAATGCCGGAACACACCACCACCACCCCCCCAAATGCCGGAACACACCACCACCCCCCCAAAAGCCGGGTCTGTCTCTCTCCTCCTTATCCTCCAAAAGACGCCGGGTCTCACCACTTCCGCAGCTGGTGAAACTGACGCGTATCGCGTCAGTCAGCTGCTAGCCCCTCCGGGAACGGAGAATAGCGGCCTTAAAGAAGGCCCCGACGCCGGAGTCATTAACACCGATTTTTGTCGCAGGCAACCCGCGTTACGAAGGGCTACGGAGAATCCCGCCCCTGATCCTGTGTGACTTCACCTTTTGTACCAGTCTGCCATGAGGCACCTTGTGAAAAGCTTTACTGAAGTCCATGTAAACAACATCCACCACCATCTACTCATCAATCACCTTTGTCACCTCAAAAAACTCAATTAAGTTTGTGAGGATTGACCTCCCCTTCACAAAACCGTGCTGTCTATCGCTGAGGAGTCCATTTGTTTTGTAATGGGTATAAATCCTGTCCCTGGCAATTCTCTCTGATGATTTACCTGCTACTGACGTGAGGCTCACCAGCCTATAGTTTTCTGGATTATCCCTGCTACCTTTCTTAAACAGCGGTACCGCATTAGCTATTCTCCGGTCCTCTGGAATCTCACATGTAGCCAATGAGGATACAAAGGTCAGCTAACGCCCCAGCAATTTCCTCCCTTGCTTCCCTCCGTATTCTGGGATAAATCCCATCCGGCCCAGGAGACTTATCAATGTTAATGTCTTTTGAAAGACCCAATACCTCCTTTTCGATGTCAATATGATCCAGACTGTCCACACACCCTGCCCAAGAATCATCCTCCACAAAGTCCTTTGCTTTGGTGAACACTGATGCAAAGTGCTCATTTAGTGCCTCGCTCATTTCCCCAAACACAACACATAGATTCCCCCCACTATCTTTAAGTGGTCTAATCCTTTCCCTGCCCACCCTCTTGCCTTTTACATATGAATAAAAAGCTTTGGGATTCACCTTAATCATACCTGCCAAGTACTTTTCATGAACCCTCCTCGCCCTCCTAATTTCCCACTATTTTAAAATAAATTTAGAGTACCCCATTCATTTTTTTTCAATGAAGGGGCAATTAAGTGTAGCCAATCCACCTAGCTTGTACATCTTTTGTGTTGTGGGGGCGAAACCCACGCAAACACAGGAAGAATGTGCAAACTCCACATGGACAGTGTCCCAGAGCCGGGATCGAACCTTGGACCTAGGCGCCGTGAGGCTGCAGTGCTAACTCGCTGCGCTACCGTGCTGCCACCTAATTTCCCACTTAACTACCTTCCTACTTTCTTTATACTCAAGTGTTTTGACTGTCCCCACACTTCCAGACCATACAAAAGCCTCCTTTTTCTTTTTGACCAGGGTTCACAATGTCCCTCCACGTTTAAATGAATCTCAAGTAGCCTGCTTTGAACTTAACTGTAATGTTTATAAAACATCTAGGAGTTAAGAGCTCTCGCTTCCTCTTTTTCTCAGCAGAAAGCATTTAACTGCTTTTGATGTGGTCAAGAGCTGTCAATCATAGCTAGATGTTTATAAACATTGTGGTAGGTTGAAGGGGGTTTCTGGATATGGGGAGGTCTCTGAAGGTGGAGTCTCTGATGTGAGGGGTCTCTGATGGGGGGCATCTGGTGGGGGTCTCGTGACGTGAGTCTCTGGTGGAAGGATCTGGTGGGGGATCTCTGATGGGTGGGGTGGGTCAGGTCACCCTCATGCATTTGATCCCGGCCCTAGGTCACTGTCTGTGCAGAATTTGCACATTCTCCCCATGTCTGCATGGGTCTCACTCCCACAATCCCAAAAGATGTGCAGGGAAGATGGATTGTCCATGCTAAATTGCACCTTAATTGGAAAAAAAAAATAATTGGGTACTCAAAATAAATGTTTTTTTAATTTGCATGGTTGGAGAGAGTAAATTGCTTCTGGGCACCACTCCTAGCACCAGCGCAAACCACAAGTGATTCAGCTCAGATGGGAGAATATAGTCACCAAAAAGGAGGATCCAGCCCATTGTTCTTATTATCACATATTAATAAGAGGAATCTCTAATAACATTTAACAATGTCTTTCTAATTCTGCATCCCATTTGGCATCTTAGTTTTCAACTGGAGCAGTTTTAAATGTTATTGGAGCATATAACCAGAGAAGGGAGATTACATTGGGATGTGTCGATGTTGTTTTCCCAGTTAAACTATTCATGGTATCTGGGGCATGGTGGTCAGTGTGGTAGCTGAGTCAAATTCAATAATCTTGACTGTAGTGCTGATATTAATACCATCACTAGGTTAGATTGGGGGAGAAAGGTTCGAGGATGGGGAGAGGGGTGGTCACCATTATAACGTAAGGAATTGTGGTCACCAACTTGCAGTCAGCAAGATCCCAAATATAACTAATAATTGACTGCAATTCAGTCAGATTTCCAATTGCAACAATTGCTGAAGATATGGAGCATTTTGTTCCCAAGGGAATAGTAACAGAAGACACAAATACAGTGTCTGTTGGCCGAACCAACTTTAATGTTAAATGACTCTTGAGAAGCACTGCAATCACAGTAGGTGGATTCAGCAAACAGAACCAAGAGAACTAATTGGCTAGCAACACTATTTTCTTCTTCAGTTATTTGCCCAAAGGCAGGTCTGACCCACTGTGTCACTAGAGATAGGGCAAGGAGGCAACTCCTAAATCCATCCCAGCTGGAATGGGGATTGAACCCCTTGCTGTTGGTACCCATCTGCTGTCTACCAACTGTCCTCTGAGGGAGTCCGAGTCGCTGCGGCAATGTATACCTTTACGTGCATGCTGTATCCTGGAGCTATGGATAGTTATGGTAGAGGCTCCAATTTCATACACAGCACATAGATGACCAGGAGCCTCTATCTCTCTCTCTCTCTCTCTCTCTCTCTCTCTTGCCACCTGCCTTTAGCATATGTTGGAAGGATTTACAACTTGATATTCAACCAGTTTGGCTATGTTATAAATGCATCTTCCTTGGCCATCAAGTATTGGAGTAGGACTTAAACCTGGAGTCTCTGGCTAAGAGGAGGAGGCAGTGCCCACAAGATCTCCCACGTCATTATACCAACACTAAATTTGAAGACCCCGGCATGCATAAATTATAGACTCTGGGTCTGCAGCTGAATTTGCTCCAAGCATGCCCACAGCTAAACCGGACTGGCACAATCCAAGGGGAGCAGAGTGTGCGGATTAGCTTCAAACTTGTCTTCGTCTTTTTTTTAAAGGATGCATGAAAACACTTTGCTATAAAAATAGTTAACTCTTCAAAACCCGTTTTGTGGAAAAGTGACTCAAAATCCCAAAATGTGTCCCCTCTTAGGAAAGGGGAGGCAAACAGGGCAAAGTCGCAGTGGAGGCACGGGATGGGATGGTGATAAAGTGGGTTTTGTGGACAGATGAAATGATGAAATGGGAAATTATTCCTGAAACTGTGGCTGTTTGGCAGAGGGGGAATTGTGTACGTTTCCAGTTAGCATAATCCCAATGAATTTCCAGTAAATTAGTGCCATCTACCCACGCTGTTGGCCTCACTATGCATCACAAACCAATTGTCCTGCCAACTGAGCTTGGTAAAGCATCAGATGAGATGAAGAATGAAATGAAACTGGGGACAAGAACAGCTACGAGATAGGGCAAGTCGGCACTGCTGGAGAGAGATATTGAGTGTGTGCAATATGGCAGCGCATGGGACTGAGTGTGGATCTCAGAATGTGGCAGGAACAATAGTCTGAGGAACGTTGTATGTCCTGAAGATACCTGTAATCCTGGGTGAATTCTAAACATGAAGGGTGGCACTTTTTAAATATTAATTTTGCTTCCAGTTTCCACCCATTTATCACCTTCACATAGTCCCCCTCCGACACTTCTTTGAACTTTCTATTTCAATTTCTGGGGATAGACTGTCCACCAATATCCATTACAAACCCACTGACTGCCACAGCTACCTCAAACACAGCTCTTCACACCCCACATGCTCTAAGGATTCCATCCCATTCTCCTAGTTCCTTCGTCTCCATCACATCTGTTCTGATGGTGGCACTTTCCAAAATGGTGCGACTGACATGTCTTCATTCTTCCCATCCACTGTGGTTGAAAGGGCTCTCAACCATGTCGGACCCATCTCCTGCACCTCTGCTCTCACCCACTTTCCCCTCCCTCTCAGAACCAGAATAGGGTCCCCCTTGTCCTCACTTTACATCCCACCAGCATCTGCATTCAAAGAATCATCCTCCACCAGTTCCACCAACTCCAGCATGATACCACCACCAAACACATCTTCCCCTCATTCCCCCTGTCAGCATTTTGCAGGGACCATTTCCTCAAAGATACCCTCCTCCATCACTCCCAACAGCTCACCTTCTTCCTACACCACCTTTCCCATGCAATCACAGAAAGTGTAACAATTGTCCCTTTACCTCCTTGATGCTCACCATCCCAGGGCCTAAACACTCTTTTCAAGTGAGGCAGCACTTCATGTGCACCTCCTTCAATCTGGTCTATTGCATTTGCTGCTCCCAATGCAGTCTACTCCACAATCGAGAGACTAAACGCAGACTGGATGACTGCTTTGCAGAACACCTTCGGTCCATCCACAAGCGGGACCCAGACCTTCCTGTCGCTTGCAATTTCAACTCACCATCCTGCTCTCACGTCCACATGTCTGTCCTTGGCCTGCTGCGATGTTCCAGTGAAGCCCAGCGCAAACAGCACCTAATCTTCCGATTAGCCATGTTACAGCCTTCTGGGCTTAACATTGAGTTCAACAACTTCAGACTGTGAACTCTCTCCTCCACATTCACCCCATTTTGATTTTTATGAATGTATTTTCATTTCTTCCATTGATCTGTTTTTCCCTCACCATTGTCCCTCCCTCCCACCCCTCCCACTTGGGCCATCTGTTCCTAGTTGCCCTTTGACCCACTGCTCACTTTTGTTCTGCCATTCACACGTTCTAATCTCTTTATATACCACTATCAGCACCCTTCTTAGCCTTTTCATCCCCATTTATATTTTTATCTTTCTGTCCATGACATCTTTGTCAATCTCCACCTATCGCTGGCCCCCGATCCAACCCCCTCACCCCCACAACAGTATAAATCTTACCTTATTTCCAGTTCTCTCCAGTTTTGACAGAGTCATCGAGACTCAAAATGTTAGCTCCCTTCCCTCTCAGATGTTGTCAGACCTGCTGCAATTGTCCACATTTTTCTGTTTTTATTCCAAATTCTAATCACTCTTTGAATGAAGAAGTCTCCTGAATTACTTATTGGATTTATTACTGACTCCAACCAGGGTTGCCAATCCTGATCTGGGTGCAAATCAGGAGGAAATTCCACTGCAAGTAATTTCTCCTAAAAAAAATAAATCCCACACTCTTGTAAACTACCATCACATCTCTAATTTCCCTTTTCTCTTCGAAGTCCTCAAGTATCCGCTCCCAAACTGGTACCCATCTTTCCCGCAACTCCTATGTTTGAATCCCACCAATCAGCTTTCTGCCCCTACCATTGTACTGCTGTTATTTAAGTCACATATGTTGTCCTATGTGACTGTGGCAAAGGTAAATTATCCCTTCCCATCCTTCTCTAAATCCAAAGATGTGCAGATTAGGTGGATTGGTCATGCTAAATTTCCCCTTAGTGGGTTAGATGGATTTATGGGGTGGGGGTGTGGGCCTAGGTAGCTTGCTCTTTCTGAGGGTCAGTTCAGTCTTGATGGACTGAATGGCCTTCTTCTGCACTGTGGGAATTCTCTGATTCTCGACCTTTTTGCAGCCGTTGACATAATTTTAATTTAAAAAAAAAAATCTTTATTGTCACAAGTAGGCTTACATTGCAATGAAGTTACTTTGAAAAGCCACTCGTCGCCACATTCCGGCACCTGTCTGGGTACACAGAGGGAGAATTCAGAATGTCCAAATTACCTAACAGCATGTCTTTTGGGACTTGTGGGAGGAAACCAGAACACACGGAGGAAACCCACGCAGACACAGGGAGAACGTGCAGATTCCACACAGACAGTGACCCAGCCAGTAATTGAAGTTGGGACCCTGGTGCTGTGAAGCCACAGTGCAAACCACTGTGCTACCGTGCTGCCATTGACGTTACTATCCTCCCCCAAAGCCTCTTCACTGTCATCTAGCTACGTGGGATTTCCCTCAGTGGTTCCATTCTTATCTTTGCACCACAGCCAGAGAATTGCTTGCAATGGTTTCTCTTCCTGCTGCTGCCCTTATCTCTGGCTTCCTTGACCTCCTTCTATTTTTCCTCTTTATGCTCTTGCTCGGTGACGTCACCTGAAGGCATGGTGATAGTTTTCACATTTACACTGATGAATACGCAGCTGTATTTTACCACCACCTTTCTTGACTCTTGCACTGTTACTAAATTATCAGACTGTTTATCTGACATCCAATACTGAATGAGCAGAAATGTCCTCCAGCTAAACATTCAGAAGTCATAGCCATTGTTTTGGGTCCCCACTCCAAGCTCCATTACCATGGCTGCTGACTCCATACCTCTCCCGGGCTACAGTCTGAGATTAAGCCAGTCTGTTTGCAATCTTACTCTCATACTTGACCTCAAGATGACCTTCCAACCTCATTTTCATGCCGTCACTGGGTCTATTTATTCCCAGCTCTGTAACACTGCATGACTTTGTCTTGACTTAGTTCATCTGTTACTGAAACCCTTATTCATGCCTTTGCAAACCTAAGACTTGACTATTCCAAGGCAACTGTGGCTGAAATCCTACATTCTACCCTCAGTAAACCTGAACTCTTCCATAACTCTGCTGTCTGTGTCAAGCAATCCCTTGATTCTAAAATTCTCACTCTTGTTTTCTTGAGGGCAGCACAGTAGCACAGTGGTTAGCACAGTTGCTTCCCAGCTCCAGGGCCCCAGGTTCAATTCCTGGCTTGGGTCACTGTCTGTGCGGAGTCTGCATGTTCTCCTCGTGCCTGCGTGGGTTTCCTCCGGGTGCTCCGATTTACTCCCACAGTCCAAAGATGTGCAGGTTAGGTGTGATGGAACCATCAATTCAGCGAACATGTGTAGTTGGATCTGAACAGAGGCTTTAATACACTTACAACAGAGCCAGCCTATTCGTCGTTGAACTTCAGATGAACTGCAGGCTGGTTCTAAGGCACTGATCTTTATACATCGGTCCCAGGGGGAGGAGTCCTGGGCGGAGCCAAGGGAGGAGCCCAGTACAAACTCTCGCGTACTCCCAGAGCGACTCCCCATGGTGGTCGGATAGTGCAACTGCACTTACAATGGTGGATAGTGAACATATATACACGGAGTTATATTGGCAACTATATACAGCATTGATCTTACAACGGGTAGATAACGAGCATATATACATGGAGTGATATTGGCAACTATATATAGTGTGAACCACATTCACCCCCTGTTAAAAAAATCAGGTCCGACAGGGGTGATGGCTCAGAGTCAGTCTGTCCGGTGGACGAATTGTCCGTTTTGATCTGCGGAGCACCGGGGTTGCTGCCTCTTGCGGTGGCTGGGCGGGCGTCGAGGTCTAGGGTACGGTTGCCGACTCCGGGGCGAGTCTTGTCCGAGCCTCATACACCTCCTGGTCGAATGGAGACTGGGGGCGCGGGGGGCGGGCTGGTGCTGGCGCTCGGGACTGGAGGGGTGAGCTCGCAGAATCAGGGGCGCAAGGGAGCGGCCGCATAGGGAACGGAGAAAAGAGTTCCTCAGTGGGGGTAGATGGGGGGCTGGATCCAGCGGATGCCAGGTCCCGGAGGGATACTGTGTCCTGGTGACCGTCCGGGAACTCAACAAATGCATACTGTGGGTTGGAATGAAGCAGGCGCACCTTTTCAACAATGGGGTCGGTTTTGTGCGCCCTGCCATGCTTCCTTAGGAGAACTGGGCCTGGCGTCCTCAGCCACGCCGGAAGTGAGACCCCTGTGGTAGTGCCCCTGGAAAAAATGAAGAGCCGCTCATGGGGGGTTTGGTTGGTAGCTGTACACAGGAGGGATCTAATTGCGTGGAGCGTGTCAGGGAGGACTTCTTGCCATTGGGAAACTTGGAGCTTTCTGGACCTGAGGGTCAGTAGGACAGTCTTCCAGACAGTCGCATTCTCCCTCTTCACCTGTCCGTTCCCCCTGGGGTTGTAACTGGTAGTCCTGCTCGAGGCGATGCCCTTGTCGAGCAGGTACTGACGCAGCTCGTCACTCATAAAGGACGCACCCCGGTCGCTGTGCACGTAGCTGGGGAAACCGAACAGGGTGAAGACACTATGCAGGGCCCTAATGACTGTGTGGGAGGTCATATCGGGGCATGGGATGGCGAAGGGGAATCGGGAGAACTCGTCAATAATATTAAGGAAGTAAATGTTTTTATTAGTGGAGGGGAGTGGCCCTTTGAAATCGATCGCAAGGCGTTCAAAGGGCCTAGAAGCCTTGACCAGGTGGGCCCTGTCTGGTCTACAGAAGTGCGGTTTGCACTCCGCACAGATCGGGCAGTCCCTGGTGACCGCTTTTACCTCCTCGTTGGAGAAAGACAGGTTTTGGGCTCTGATGTAGTGGACGAGCCGGGTGACCCCTGGGTGGCAGAGGTCATCGTGGATGGCTTTTAGGTGGCTGATTTGCGCGCTGGCGCATATTCCGCGGGATAGGGCATCCGAGGGCTCGTTGAGCTTCCCCGGTCGCTATTTGATATCGTAATTGTAGGTGGAGAGTTCCACCGAAGAATTTTGTCATTTTTAATTTTGCCCCTTTGCGAGTTGTCGAACATAAAGGCGACCGACCGTTGTTCGGTAATGAGGGTGAACCTTCTACCTGCGAGGTAGTGCCTCCAGTGTCGGACAGCCTCCACGATAGCTTGTGCTTTCTTCTTGACTGAGGAGTGTCGGAGTTCTGAAGCGGATAGGGTACGGGAGAAAAATGCAACGGGCCGCCCTGCTTGGTTTAAAGTGGCTGCTAGCGCTACCTCTGAGGCATCGCTCTCAACCTGAAAGGGAGTGGTTTCATCCACCGCCCGCATGGCTGCTTTGGCGATGTCGTCTCTGATGCAGCTGAAGGGCTGGCACGCCTCAGCTGACAGGGGAAATAGTGTGGCCTTAAAGAGTGGGCGGGCTTTGTCCGCATATTGGGGGACCCACTGGGCGTAGTACGAAAAGAGCCCCAAGCACTGTTTGAGGGCCCTGGGGCCATGGTGGAGGGGGAGTTCTAAGAGCATGCGGTCCGGGTCTGGGCCCAGGACTCCGTTCTCCACGACGAAGCCGAGGATGGCTAGTCTGTTTGTGCGGAACACGCATTTCTCCTTGTTCTATGTAAGGTTTAATTTTTGGGCCGTCTGGAGAAAACGGTGGAGGTTGGCGTCATGGTCCTGCTGGTCATGGCCGCAGATGGTAACATTGTCCAGATACGGAAACGTAGCCCGCAGCCCGTACTGGTCTACCATTCGGTCCATTGCTCGTTGGAACACCAAAACCCTGTTAGTGACGCCGAAGGGAACCCGGAGGAAATGGAAGAGGCGGCCATTGGCCTCGAACGCCGTGTAGTGGCGGTCCTCCGGGCGGATTGGGAGCTGGTGGCATGCAGACTTCAGATCCACCGTGGAAAATACCCAATATTGGGCGATCTGGTTTACCATGTCTGCAATTCTGGGGAGGGGATACGCGTCTAGGAGCGTAAAGCGATTGATGGTCTGGCTATAATCGACGACCATGCGGAATTTTTCCCCGGTCTTGACGACCACCACCTGAGCTCTCCAGGGACTGTTACTGGCCTCTATGATTCCCTCACTGAGCAGCCTTCGGACCTCCGTTCTGATAAATACCCGATCCTGCAGGCTGTACCGCCTGCTGCAGGTGGCTACCGGTTTGCAATCCAGGGTGAGGTTGGCGAAGAGAGGAGGGGGGACGATGCGCAGCGTGGCGAGGCTGCAGATAGTGAGTGGGGGCAAGGGCCCGCCGAAGCTGAGGGTGAGGCTCTTGAGGTTACATTGGAAATCCAAGCCTAAGAGGAGTGGCGCGCAGAGGTCGGGCAAGACATACAGTTTAAATTTGGACTAGCTAGCGCCTCGCATCATTAGCGTTGCTGTAGTGCGGCCTTGGATTTGGATGGAATGGGAGCCCGAAGCGAGGGCGATAGTTTGGTTGGCGAGATAAATAGGGAGGGAACAGCGTCTTACCAGCTCTGGGTGTATGAAGCTCTCTGTTCTCCCAGAGTCGAAGAGGCACGGCGTGTTGTACCCGTTGATCTGGACCTCCGTCATCGAATTTCTCAGATGCGTGGGGCGAGATTGGTCGAGGGTGACTGCATTGAGTTGCGGGCCGCATGGTGAGTGCCCGGGGGAGTCGAATTCTTCCGATCGGGCGTCCTGTCGAGTAGATGCCGCTATGTTCTGGCGAGCTTGATGCAGGAACACTGCGCTGAGTTGCGGGCCATGTGGTGACTGCCCGGGGAGGTCGTACTCCTCCGATGAGCTGTTTGAGTCTGGGGATGCAGCTAGGGCCCGTGGATTGCACGTGGAGGGTGGTGATGAAGATGGCGGCCCCCATGAATCGCACGTGGCCGGCCGCATGGTGGAGGTTTGCCAAGATGGCGGCCCCCATGGATCGCACGTGGCAGGAGGGGGCGGAGCCTGAGCGTAGGCCGCAGTGTTTCGGGCCCCGCGGGCCTGCTGGTGCTGGGGGCGATGTTTTTGGACTGTTGGGGTGTTGAGGGCTGGGGCCCTTCTGCCGAGGCACACTCTAGCATAGTGGCCTTTCTTCCCGCAGCTGCTGCAGGTCGCGGATCGGGCTGAGCAGTGCTGCCGCGGGTGCTGGCTTTGTCCACAGAAGTGGCAGGCTGGAGCAGTTGAATAACTGGTTTGGGGTGCTGAATAGTGGCAGGCAGGAGCAGTTGAATAACTGGTTTGGCGAGCTGAGTAGCTGCCTGGGGGAGCTGAGTAATTATCTGGAGCAGCTGGATAGCTTGAGTAGTTGACTGGGACAGTAGGGCGACCGGCTGTGGCAGCGCGATAGCTGGGGGGCCTTGCGGCACAGGGTGGGGGGGGTCCTCAGGTCGGGGTCCCATGCGGGGTTAGCCGGGTCCGCGGGAAACGAGTTGAGGCTGCGGAAGGAAACTTCCATTGTGATAGCAGCCTCTACGGTAGTCTCTAAGCCCTAGGCCCCATTTTCTAATAGTCTCTGGCGTACATAGTTAGATCGAATGCTCGCTACAAAAACGTCCCGCACAGCAAGCTCCCTATGTTTGGCCACGGTTACAGCCTGGTAATTGCAGTCATTTGAGAGATTGTTCAACTCGCGTGCAAATTCAGCTAAAGTTTCAGTAGACCGTTGTCGGTGAGTCGTGAGCACATGGCGGGCAAAGACCTCGTTCATGGGCTTAATATACATTTTGTCCAAAATCGCCAGCGCTGCAGTGTAGGAACCGGCTGGATTTAGCTGTGTCGAAATTCTGTGGCTTACCCTCGCGTGCAGTAGGCCGAGCTTTTGTTCCTCCGTAGTTTCAGCGGTGCTGATCTTGGCCAGGTAGGCCTTAAAACATTTCAGCCAGTGGCAGAAGGTTTCTTTCGCCTCTGCATCCTGCGGATCGAGTTCTAGACGTCCTGGTTTTAGAGCGGATTCCATGATTTACTTCGGCAGCTTCTTAAGTGTATTAAATTGATGGAACCATCAATTAGGGGCTGGTTTAGCTCACCAGGCTAAATCGCTGGCTTTTAAAGCAGACCAAGCAGGCCAGCAGCACGGTTCGATTCCCGTACCAGCCTCCCCGGACAGGCGCCGGAATGTGGCGACTAGGGGCTTTTCACAGTAACTTCATTGAAGCCTACTTGTGACAATAAGCGATTTTCATTTTTCATTTCATTTCAATTCAGCGAACACGTGTAGTTGGATCTGAACAGAGGCTTTAATACACTTACAACAGAGCCAGCCTATTCGTCATTGAACTTCAGATGAACTGCAGGCTGGCTCTAAGGCACTGATCTTTATACATCGGTCCCAGGGGGAGGAGTCCTGGGCGGAGCCAAGGGAGGAGCCCAGTACAAACTCTCGCGTACTCCCAGAGCGACTCCCCCTGGTGGTCGGATAGTGCAACTGCACTTACAATGGTGGATAGTGAACATGTATACACGGAGTTATATTGGCAACTATATACAGCATTGATCTTACAATGGGTAGATAACGAGCATATATACATGGAGTGATATTGGCAACTATATATAGTGTGAATCACATTCACCACAAGGTGGATTGACCATGATAAATAGTCCTTAGTGTCCAAAAAAGGTGAGCTGGGATTGCTGGGTTATGGGGATAGGGTGGAGGTGTGGGCTTAAATAGGGTGCTCTTTCCAAGGGCTGGTGCAGACTCGATGGGCCGAATGGCCTCCTGCAGTGTAAATTCTATGATTCTAAAGGGGCACTGCCCCCCTCCCCCATGGCCCCACCCCGCTTTATTTTGTTGCATTCTCCTCCCACTCCACAACCTTTCAAGATATCAGAATTAATTCCAGCCTCTAATTTGTCCCCAATTGCAACTGCTCCACCATCAATGGCGATGCCTTAAGCTCCCAAGACCCTAACCTCTGGAATAGCCTCCCTGCCACCTCTCCGCCTCTGTTTCCTTCTTTAAGACATTCCTTGAAGCCTACCTCTGTGACCAACTTTTGTCATTATAACCTAATATCACCTTGTGTGGCTACATATTTTATTCACCAGGCTCCTGTGAAGTACCTTCGGATGCGTTAGAGCCGCTTTATGAATTTCAGTTGTTCTGAATTCGGGGTGGGCCTGCCTGGTCTATCTCTGAAAATTGCATTTCTTGCAAATGCCCAATGCCCACACCAATTATGCGTGCATTCGGCATTGAATTCAACCAATATACCCAACCTGTTACACGCAGGAGGGCAATGCCATCACTGTTATTATGTGGAGATGCCGGCGTTGGACTGGGGTGAGCACAGTAAGAAGTCTTACAACACCAGGTTAAAGTCCAACAGGTTTGTTTGAAACACGAGCTTTCGGAGCATTGCTCCTTCCTCAGGTGACTGGAGAGGTATGATCCAGAAACATTTATATAGACAAAGTCAGCGATGCCGGACAATGCTTGGAATGCGAGAATTTGCAGGTAATCAAATCATTACAGATCCAGAGAGAGGGATAATCACAGGTTAAAGAGGTGTGAATTGTCTCAAGCCAGAACAGTTGGTGGAATTTTGCAAGTCCAGGCCAGATGGTAGGGAGTGGATGTAATGCGACATGAATCCAAGATCCCGGTTGAGGCCGCACTCACGCGTGCGGAACTTAGCTATAAGTGTTTGCTCGGCAATTCTGCGTTGTTGCGTGTCCTGAAGGCTGCCTTGAAGAACACTTACCCGGAGATCCAATGCTGAATGCCCTTGACTGCTGAAGTGTTCACCAACTGGAAGGGAACATTCCTGCCTGGTGATTGTTGCACGATGCCCGTTCATTCGTTGTCGCAGTGTCTGCATGGTCTCGCCAATGTACCATGCTTCGGGACATCCTTTCCTGCAGCGTATGAGGTAGACTACATTGGTCGAGTCGCACGAGTATGTGCCGCGTACCTGGTGGATGGTGTTTCCACGTGTAATGGTGGTATCCAAGTCGATGATCTGGCATGTCTTGCAGAGATTGCTCCATTTCTCCAGCTTTCACCCAAAACACATTAAAGAAGCCATCCCCTATGGACAAGCCCTCCGTATATACAGGATCTGCTCAGACGAGGAGGAGCGTAACAGACACCTACAGATGCTGAAAGATGCCCTTGTACGAACGGGATATGGCGCTCGACTCATCGATCGACAGTTCCAACGCGCCACAGCAAATACCGCACCGACCTTCTCAGAAGACAAACACAGGACACCACTGACAGAGTACCCTTCGTCGTCCAGTACTTTCCTGGGGCGGAGAAACTACGACATCTTCTTCGCAGCCTTCAACACATCATCAATGAAGATGAACATCTTGCCAAGGTCATCCCCACATCCCCACTACTGGCCTTCAAACAACCACGCAACCTCAAACAAACCATTGTTTGCAGCAAATTACCCAGCCTTCAGAACAGCGACCACGACACAACACAACCCTGCCAGGGCAATCTCTGCAAGACATGCCAGATCATCGACTCGGATACCACCATTCCATGTGGAAACACCATCCACCAGGTACGCGGCACATACTCGTGCGACTCGACCAATGTAGTCTACCTCATACGCTGCAGGAAAGGATGTCCCGAAGCGTGGTACATTGGCGAGACCATGCAGACACTGCGACAACGAATGAACGGGCATCGTGCGACAATCACCAGGCAGGAATGTTCCCTTCCAGTCGGGGAACACTTCAGCAATCAAGGGCATTCAGCCTCGGAACTCCGGGTAAGCGTTCTTCAAGGCAGCCTTCAGGATGCGCAACAACGCAGAATTGCCGAGCAAACATTTATAGCTAAGTTCCGCACGCATGAGTGCGGCCTCAACCGGGATCTTGGATTCATGTCGCATTACATCCACTCCCCACCAGCTGGCCTGGACTTGCAAAATTCCACCAACTGTTCTGGCTTGAGACAATTCACACCTCTTTAACCTGTGATTATCCCTCTCTCTGGATCTGTAAAGATTTAATTACCTGCAAATTCTTGCATTCCAAGCATTGTCTTGCATCGCTGACTTTGTCTATATAAATGTTTCTGGATCATACCTCTCCAGTCACCTGAAGAAGGAGCTGCGCTCCGAAAGCTCGTGTTTGAAGCAAACCTGTTGGACTTTAACCTGGTGTTGTAAGACTTCTTACTGTGATCACTGTTATTGACAGGGAAGAGTCAACTTTTTGTCCTGAGTCGTTTGCCCCACACAAAGATGGCGCTATTCAGCGCCGGTTCCAACATCATACATGAAATGTTGCAGCTACATCAATTATCATCGCTTCCTGCTCTTTGTCACAATCAAGCCCGAGGCAAAAGCACGGTGACGTCCGGACAGATACCACGGGTGATTGTGGTAATGCAATTGGAATGCGTTCATTGGATCGCGCCTGTTATTTTGTGTTGTTTTTCTTTGTGTTATTTACATGAAACCGGAGGGAGGTAACTTCCGAGTAATGACAGCTTGACGGGCCACCTAGGGTCGGGAATCGAAACTCTTTAAAGCTGTTTCCTGTATCTTCGCCTACATGCCAGACAGGCCATCGCTGGAGGAGGACAGGTCCACTTCACACTGCCGGACCCATCTGTGCAAAATGGGCTGTTTCATTTTAAGCCTCATTTTTCAACCTTCTTGATTCCCCCCATGAGGTTTAAAGTAGCAGAGCGAGGTAAGTGTTTGATCCAGTCTTTCTCTGCTAATGAGGGAGTGTGGGGGTGGGAGGAATAGAAAAAGCAGGAGGTTCTTGTGCTTTATCCATCAGGTTAAGGACAGCTTCAGGACTTTGAGAGTAGATCGGGTCGTGCATTTAAACCTTACATTGAAAAGGTAGAGGGTTGTGATTGGGGTATGTATCGGGTAACATGCACAATGGATGCTTCCAGCATTGTGTGCTTCAGTAAAGGCGACAATCGACTCAGGTTTGTGTATATGGCAAGGTTTCACATGGAAACCTAATGAATTGCCTTTGTTTGTGCAAACTGAACTAAAAGAAACTTGATCCGAAAAAAACAGTCATTTCCTATCAACTATTTTGCAAGTCATATGTGTACACTCGGGCTAGCCTTCCAGCTCTACGTTGAAGTTGACTGATCGCAGTGACTTTTTTAAAAAACTTGCAACTGTGTGACACTAAAACTCACGCAGACGACCCCTTTCCCATTCATAGGTGGGTCGATGCACAGCCTTTGATACTGAGCAAGGACTGATGACATCAGGTGATGATTCGCCCTATCAAAAGCCAAAGCAACTGGAAAATAACATTACCAGTGAGTAAAAATAGAACAATGATGAGCAGCGGTCTGTTACACGTGGGAGGCGAACAGTTCAGTTTGTTATGGTGTTGTACACGTCAACTTAGACAATGATCTGTGGTGTGGTAACCTCCCTTCAACATTTATTTGCCACCGAACAGCCTGTGGAATGATCATTCTGAATAATAGGTGGTGTGTGTATGTTGATTTATGTCTAAACATACGAACATCAATCAGTAAGCCACTCGGCCCTTAAACCTGTTCCGCCACTAAATTAAGACGATGACTGTGCTGTACTTCTGTTCATCTTTCTCTGCTGTGTATTGCTCCATACCTTTACCCAAAAAATCTCAGTCTTGAAAGTTTTAATGCAGCCATCCTCCCTAATCTTTGGGAGGAGTGTGTTTCCAATAAATACGCTTTGTATGAAGAACAGCTTTCTGTTTACGGGCCTGAATCCTGCTTCTGAGCTTGATTGTTCTGGATTCCACCACCAGCGGAAACATTTTTCCGTATTTCCTTATTGAATCTCCCAGTAAAATACCTCCTGCGATAACCCAATCAATGTGTAAGCTGAATTGAGGCAACCTGTCCTCATAATTTAACCCTTTAAACCATAGTATAATTCTGGTGAGCCTCCCTTCCTACCATTATATATTTCCTGCGACCAGGTGTGGAAAACAAAGTACCTTCTTCAGTTAGGGTCTGACGAAAGTTCTGTGCAACTGAAATATTATTTCCTCACTTTTGAATTTCAATCCCCTTGAGATAAAGTCCAACATTCCAGAAGTGCAGAGGGATCTGAGTGTCCTGCTGCATGAATCACAAAAGGCAGGTACAGCAAGGGATTAGGAAGGTGAATGGAATGTTGTGATTTATTGCAAGCAGAAGGGAATATAAAAGGAGGGATGTTTTCCCACTGTTGTACAGGTAGGAGCACTTTGTACAGTTTTGGTGTCTTTATTTAAGAAGGAGTACAAGTATGTCAGAAGCAGTTCGGAGAAGGTTCACTCATCTGATACCTGGATGGGGTTACCTTATGAGGAAAAGTGCAACAGGTTGGCCCTGCATCCATTTGAGTTTAGAAGAATGAGAGCTGATCACATTGAAACATATAAGATCCCGAAGGGACTTCGCTGGCCGGCGGAAGTTCGCGCATGCGCCGGAGCGTCAGCGGCTGCTGTCGTCATCCCAGCGCATGTGCAGGGGAGGGGGGTCACTTCCGCATCGGCCATCGTGAAGGCTATGGCCAACGTGGAAGAAAAAGAGTGCCGCTACGGCACAGGCCCGCTCGCCGATCGGTGGGCCCCGATCGGGGGCCAGGCCACCATGGGGGCACCACCCGGGGCCAGATCGTCCTGCGCCCCTCCCCCCCCCCCCAGGACCCAGAGCCCGCCCGCGCCGCCAGTCCCGCCGGTAAGGGAGGTGTTTTGATTCACACCGGCGGGACTTCGGCCCATCGCGGGCCGGAGAATCGCCAGGAGGGGCCCGCCGACAGGCACGGCGTGATTCCCGCCCCTGCCGAATCTCTGGTGCCGGAGACTTCGGGAGACGGCGGGGGCAGTTTTCATGCCGCCCCCCCGGCGATTCTCCGACCCGGCGGGGGGTCGGAGAATCCAGCCCAGGGTCTCTGCTGAAAGAATCTTTCCCCTTGTGGGAGAGACTTGTACCAGGGAACACAGTTTAAAAATGGGGGTGGGATTCTCCATTCCACTGCACCCGTTTTCTGGTGCGGTGTGCCCCCGCCGACAGTGGGATTCTTTGTCCGCAGCCGGCCAATGGGGTTTCCAATAGTGGCAGGAAATCCGGGAGCTTGAGTGCGCTGCCAGTGAAACGGAAGATCCTGCCGACGGAGAATCCAGCCCAAGGAGTCTCCCATCTAAAGTGGAAAGGAGACAAAATGCTTTCTCTCAGAGCGTTATGAGTCTTTGCAACTCCATTTTCCTGAGAGCAGTGGAGGCAGGGTTATTAAATACTTTTTGACAAAGAATAATCGGACTCGAAACATTAGCTCTTTTCTCTCCCTACAGATGCTGCCAGACCTGCTGAGATTTTCCAGCATTTTCTCTTTCGTTATTAAATACTTTTCAGGTAGATGGCTTCTTCACTAACAAGAGAGTTAGAAGTTATCGGGAGAGGGTAGGAACGTAGATTGGAGGCCACAATCAGATCAGTCATGATCATATTGAATGGCAGAGCAGGCTCTCGAGGCTGAATTAATTTTTTTACTTTATGTTATGGAATTTGGGCATCGCAGGCATGGCTCACATTTGTTGCCCATCCTTAATTACCCTCAAACTGAGTGGCATTTTGTAAGAGTCAACCACATTGCTGTGGGTCTGGAGTCACATGTAGGCCAGACCAGTAAGGACAGAAGATTTCCTTCCCTAAAGGACATTGGTGAACCAAATGGGTTTTTATGACAGTCAACAATGGTTTCATGGTCATCATCTGGCATTTAGGACATTAATCTCCGTCCGTATTGGGCTCTCGCTCGAGAATATCAGGAGAGGCCTCCAGCGAACCTCCATATGGTTTAGTGCCTACCGGGATCCTTTGGAGTCCCGTGAGACGTTGGAGTTGGAACCACGCCCCAAATGGGTGGGACCGCATTACGCTCATGAATGTAGATCGTAAACCTACTTGCGACCTATCTGCGGGCGATCTCGCGGCCTCCCACAATTCTCCTGCCTCCTCAGTGAGTCCCCGGGCGCTGATCAGTGCTGGTCCACACAAACATGGACCAGGCAGAATGGCACCTGGGGGGGGGATCTCCAGGGCCATCGGAGACTTCTGGGTGTCAGGGTAAGTGCAGGGTGGTCCCCTGGTCCTGTCCCCTAGAATATGGGTACCTTGGCACTACCCAGCTGGCACCTTGGTACTGTCACCCTGGCACTGCCAAGCCAGCAGAAGCACTGCCTGGATGCCAGGGTGGCAGTGCAAGGGTGCCTAAGTGCCAGGGTGGCATTACCAAGGGTCAGGGAGCACTGGGGGCATGCCAATGAAATGAGGGGGGGGGGGGGGGTTGAAGGGTGGGAGAATGTAGGGCAGATAAGTAGGAGCTTCCGGGAAGTTGAGTGAGTGATGGGTGGTGGTCATAGAAAGGGAGTTTCTATGGATGTGGTAAGGGGGTTTGGGGGGGGGCTTAAGAAGGTTCTAATTGTGGCCTAAACCGGTGAGAAACTACCCAGGGCCCAGTATAGTGACTCAGTGTCATTGAATAGCTTGGGGAGCTCGCCAGTAGAGACAATGGGAAACTCACTGTAAAACATGCCATAAGTTAACTTTGAACTTTTGGGGGAGACTCGGGCCCATAATTCCAGATTTTTATTGAATTCAAATTTCACCATCCACCATTGGACTTTATGCGTGGTAAAGCAGAATCCCCAGTAATGACCTTTGGTGAGTACCACATATCACACCTCACCAAGCAGGGAGCAACCCCTCCAATACCAATTACAGACCCATGTCATAAGACTACCTTCAATTTCATGCACTCTTACTTTTGCTACAAGTCTCATGAACAGAACCTGAATTAATGTCTTTTAGAAATTCGTACTGGCGATATTACAAGAGATTATGCTAAGAACCACACTTATGACCTCTTTAAAAAATCCAGTCAGATTAGCTAGACATGGCCTAAACTCCACACAACAAGGCTGTCTCTCTTTAAGCAACTAATATCAAAGTGCTCAGTCACTCTGCTTCTGATGACAGATTCTAGGAATTTCCACATAATTAATGTTAACATGACATGTGTGTAGTTACCATGCTTCTTCCTTCCTCATTAAATAATGGAGTGACATTTGTAATTTTCTGACCCAAAATCACAATTTCTGACTTGAGAGAACTTTGGAAATTATGACCAATGCTGTACAATTTTCCATTAATTTGTTTAATACCCTGGAATTGGAATCACCAGCCCCCTGGCAATTTGTTTGCCTTAAGTCTGATTATTTTCTCTGTTACCATTCTCTTAATTACATTACATCTACTAAGTGCACAGTCCTCCCCCTCACTTGAGTTACTGCGTAACACTGGTATTTTGTTCTCTCCCTCCAGTATAAACATGAATACAAATTATTAGTTTAATTGTCTGCCATTTCCTGAGTGTTCATTAGTCTAATCTGCATTTGTCTTTAATATGTTCGCATTTTCCTGTAGCACTCTTTTTCTCGCATATTTATAAAGGAATTCTGGAATTAGCTTGCAAGGTTTTTTAGTACTCCCTTTTTACTCTTATTGCTTTTTTTGGATCTCTCTGTGGATTTTTATAGCTCTCCCAGTCTATTGGATTGCCACATTTCCTCTCATTTGTGCTTGCCTTTTCTTTTATCTTGATTTTGTCACGTATTTCATTTGTTGACAGTGGTTGTTTAACAACACCAGTAGTGAGTATATAAATATTCAATTGGTAGTGCATAACTCGGGTGTGCTGAAAGAATACTTTATTGTCCAAACTTTTTGTTGTGTATTCTTCTGGACAATTTTCAAAATAACTACAAGAACTGTAAAGGGAACACCAATTTATACTGTGTGAGAAGAGAGTTGTTGAATCATAGAATTTACAGTGCAGCAGGAGGCCATTTGGCCCATCGAGTCTGCACCAGCTCTTGGAAAGAGCACCCTACTTAAGTCCATGTTTCCACCCTATCCCCGTAACCCAGTAACCCCACCCTAACCTTTGTTTTGGGCACTAAGGGCAATTTATCATGGCCAATCCACTTAACCTACACATCTTTGGACCGTGGGAGGAAACCAGAGCACCAGAGGAAACCCACGCAGACATGGGGAGAACGTGCAGACTTTGCACAAACAGTGACCCAAGCCGGGACCCTGGAGCTGTGAAGAAACTGTGCTACCGTGCTGCCCAAATTGATTGCGGTGCACTCTGATTGGTAGAGGCATTGCCAAAGAGAATCCACCACTTGATGCTGAGTGACAGTTAACTGCCAATTACTGTTTTAAATTTAAACCAGGCAGCTTGACTGTGATTAGTCACAGCATTGCTCAGAGGAATGAACCAGTAAATGGCTGTCACATTTGTTTTTAGCTGAAACAGGAGCTACTTGTATATGTTGTTTCTGTCTGCAAAGAACAGGACCCTGTGTATTAATATATATATAGCTTCAAGTGCACACAAATGCGCCACACTGAAACCCTGACTGACCATCTTAAATTGGTTGTCAGGTTTAATTCCTAGCACATTGAAGATTATTTAGCATCCAATTGTGAAATCAAATTTAACGCTTGACACTGTGGGCATGATCTAGCAGCCCCATTAGACACAGGCATAAATCCTGTAATGGCCGCTAAACCTTGCAAGTGGCCAGAAACAGGATTTGCCCCACTGAGAACGCAGTTGAGATCTTCCCTGCCCTCCGCTGATGATGTAGTCAGGTTCACACCCACCGAGGGCGACAACTTATTTCCATAGTTCAAAAAAAAAATGTATTTTCATTACAAACATGTATCAAAACAGGATAAACACATATCCCCAGGAAACATACTTCCCAGCAATCAACTATACAGTCTGTACAAATTTTTCCCCCTTTTCCACCCCCTTGCGATGAACAGCCCCTCAAACAGGGTCACAAACATCCCCCACCTTTTCTCAAACCCCTCTGCAGAGCCCCATAACTCATATTTTAACTTCTCCAATCGCAGGAAGTCGTACAGGTCACCTAACCAAGCCGCTACCCCGGTCACCGGCCACGAGGTTGCCCGTCCCCCCTCCATGAGCTTTGGCTTCTCTGAAACCCAAATATTGCCACCAAAGGGTCCGTGTCCACTTCCTCCTCCATTATCTTGGCTAAAACCGCAAATAATCCTGCCTCGAATCATCCCAATTTTTTTGCAACCCCAAAACACGTGCGCATGATTTGCTGCCACCGCCCACACCTCTCATACTCATCTGCTACCACCTGGAAGAACCTACTTATTCTCCCTCAAGTCATATGCACCCTGTGCACCAGCTTAAACTGTATCAGGCTCATCCTTCCACAGGAAGTCTCGTTTACCCTACACAGTGCCTCACTCTATACTCCCCAATTGATCTTCCCTCCCAACTCTCCTTCCCATTTCTCCTTGATCTTCACCTCCCGCTCACCTCCCTGTCCCCTAGACACTTGTATATATCCCCAATTCTTCCCCTTCCACATCCGGTTATTTCCATAGATTTAAATATATTTTAATATAATTAATTGGCTTGACACCTTAGTGTCCACCCATGATGTATCCTTCTCACCTGATGACATGACACTGACGTGAATCACTATTGGTTTTCAAAAGCCCCATATCCTATATTTTCCCTTCTTGTAAGTGCTTAACCAATTAGCTTTTGGAAGCTACTATTGAATTGGTTTCCACCACCTTATCAGGCAGTGTTTCCAAATCCTAACCCCTTATTGCGTTAAAAAAGTTTCCCCCTCATGTCAACTCTGGTCCTTGTGCAAATTACCTTGGGTGTGCGAATCACCTTTTGGCTGGATTCTCTGTCCCACTGCGCCACATTTGCATTTCACCCCGTCGGCGGGATGCTCTGTTACACCAGCCGGTCAATGGGGTTTCCCATTGTGGAGCAGCCCCACGCCGTCGGGAAATCCCCGGGATGCCAGCAAAATAGAGCCGGCGGAGAATTCAGCCCCTTGTGTCTGCGCCGTATTATATAAAACTTATGTTTACAGGGTTAGCATAACTTCCTGCCTCTTGTACTCTGCGCCTGTATTTATAAACTTCTGGATCGCATCTGTTTTATTAACCTCCATGTTAACACCTGTCCTTCCTACTTCACCTATTGTGCAGAAAAGTCCCCAGGTCTCTATGTCTTTTAAAATTGTACCATTTATTTAGCCTGTATTGTCCCTGCTCATTTTTCCGCCAAAATGTGTTACCTCACACTTTTCCAGTTTTGTGTTGTGTCTGAAGAGTGTTCATATTCTAGAGTAAAATGCTAATGGTTGCAGCTGTGTCATTCGTGATAGGAGTGTTGTAAATAATTTAATTTGATGAGTGAAATATTACCGGTACATGAGAAATCGATATTGGGATATATCTTGACTTTGTGCACTAATGTAAAATGAGTGATAGAAAATTGGCAGCTTGCTTTCCATCTCTCCCAAGAAGCTGAGGGCAGGATAAAGCAGGAGTGATGTAAAATGGGCTGCTGACTCATTATCACCTATTTCACACTGTCGCACAAATCTTGGCTTTTCCTATGATATTGGTACTAAAACATAATTGCTTCCATGTATTAGAAAGCTTTCATCTGATTAAGGTTACATAGTTAATATGTTGAATGCTAGATTAGGGGGAGTGCTAACAAACTGCTAAATTAGTTCAAATTATTTAGAGATTACATTAAGGTAGTTGTGAATAATTGCAAGAAATGGTGTAATCAACGATTCAACTAATGATATATATGAGTTCCATATCAACTTTAGCTGAATCCTTGATATTAATTTCCAGATTGAATTGCTCTCTTCAATCTATTGTGATGATGTATTGTTTTGAACATTGTTTATTTCTTAATTTAAGAAAATAATTGACATTCACCAACATATAGTCTGAAATTTATCAAGTCTGCTAACATGACATCGAGAAGTCTCCGTCCCTTAGTTTTTCCAACCACCATTTTCTTTTGGCACGTTAGTTTTTGTTTAAAGCTAAGTTCCCTTCATGCTGCTAGTCCACCTAATTTTTCTGGGCTGGGAACTGACACCAATAAATGCTGGCTTGCCTGTATCAGTAGCTAGGTCATTTCATAACGAACAAGTCTTGGAATGGAACTCGAACCCAGGTTGGAGGCAGGAGAACTAACCAACGAGCCACTCCGGACTCCCTCCGGAAGACTCCTTCGCTGACTGTATTTATGCTTGCTACATTCAAATAATTTAAAATATGTATTGTACACAATTGGAGCGGGAATACAGTGAATCTGACAGGACATTTTAGTTTTACTTTTGCATCAAGTGGTTGAGTTAAATGTTCAAACAAGATTGATGATACAGTTGTGAATGTAAGGCCAATGTTTCCAGTGTTGGGGTACCTGGCCTATGCAGCAATGACACATTTATTGCTTGTGACACATTTATTATTACATTGTAGGTGATTAAATCACTACTGAGTAAGGTGTAATTATAATGATTTAACCTTTTTTCCAAAACCCAGTCTAATTATAATTCCTTCCAATCCACTTACATTCCTTTGACTTTTGACCCCCTTGTTTACTTCTATCTCTCTCCTCTAATTTTATCTTTGTTTGTTCATTTGAACCCACTTCTGCCCTTTTCATTTTTAACTCTCAATCTCTTCCTTCATTTCTGCCTCCTTGTCCTTCACTTCTGCCTGGCTCATCCTTCATTCCTGCCCCCTCTTCCATACTGCCTCTTTCTACGAATTTCAATTTTCTTCTTTCTCTTCTCTTCAAAAGCCGTAAGCGGGATGAAGCAGGATCTTGGTGGATTTGGGGTAGTGAAGCAGTAGTCAGTACTCCAGATAGGCTCAGAGACCCTCCTGCCTGTTTGGGTGCAGCCCCAGCCGCAGTCCACCCTGTAGATCAGGTTCCCCTGCCCTTTCCCTGGCTGTAAAGGCCTTTTCTCTACTTGAATTTTGAGAAGGTTGGTGTGAGGATGCCTCCATTTTGAAATGCCCTTTGCCGCACAAAGCTGCTGTTTTCTAGTTTGAAGGTTTCTGATTGGCCATCCAGTTTTGAAATCTCACCTGTCACCCGTAAGTGGGCGATGATCCCTACCTCTGCTGATTAATTGGCTGCTCTAGAGAAAATCATGTTGAGTGATTTTTTTCCCCCCACACAAGTGTGGATTTTTGACCCCCCATTTGAGCGTGATGGTGGGATTTAAAAGTCCACAGGAAAACTATTGCCCCATCTCTCGAGTGGATGAAAGGATGAGAAAAAGATAAGGAAGACAGGGAGTAGAAAAGAAAGAAAAGTTAAGCCACTCACTTTGTACAATTTAATGGTAGTTAATCATACTCAATGTTAGGATGTTTTTGGCTACAGAATTATCAACCAGAAGGGAATATCCCCCAGAAAAAGCCTCATTTACCAACTTCACAAACCAGATATACTAGGCTGATAAACATGACCTTCTGTCTGTTAGAATCACAGAACCATAGAAAGGTTACAGCAGAGAAAGAGGCCTTTCAGCCCATCGTGTCTGCGGCGGGTGAAAAAACTATCCTCCCATTCTAATTCCACCTTCCAGCACCCAGTCTGTAACTTTGCAGGTTACAGCACTTCAGGTGCAGATCCAGGTACCTTTTAAATAGGCTGAGTGTTTCTACCTTAACCACCAAACCAGGCAGCACATTCCAGGCACCAACTACCCTCTGGGTGAAAAAGATTTTCCTAATATTCCCTCTAATCCTTTTACCAAACACCTTCAATCTGTACCCCCCGGTAATTGACCTCTCTTGTTGAAACAGAATGTATAATTAGTAACAGGTAAGGTTTTAAAAAATACTGCTTGAGCATTTCAGTTGCAGTAAAATAGCTTTTGTAGAGACCTTTGACCCACAAGAGATCATATAATCGACCAATAAGCTTTGTAAACAAACTGCCAATCAATATTGGTTTATATTTGAAAATTAATAAGAACTGATGCATGTTATTCCAGATCCCAAGTTTACCTCTTGATTGTGCGAGTCCTTGTGCAGTATTTGGTAATTTGACCAAATGAAGAACAAGTAGCAGTTCTATATAGTATCCAATAAGCTAACATTGCAACAGTTTATCTGTCAATGCTCGCCCCACTTTAAACACTGTCCAAGGATCAAAGCCAAATCTTCCAGGCATGTTTGGCTTGTGACAAGCAACCACATGCTGCATTTTGCCCGGCCATTGGTTGAGCTTAGACCGGCGCTACGGTGAGGGGAACAGACATTTTCTGAAATGCCACATAAAGAGAATTCATGTCAGCTGATGAGTAACACATTGTTTACACTAGGCACCATCAGCTGGACCTTTAGACCTTGCCAGGGCTAGAAACAGAGTTGGGCATGTGTGGAATTTCATGCTGCCACCTGTACAATGGTTCCCTGGCTCCCTCCTGGCTCTGGGCTATTCACCCAGAGGTGGGATTGGGTTTGGGGTAGGGGAGGTGGGGTTGGTAGTGCAGCAGGGACGGGTCACCTGAATAAAGCTCTTCATCCATTTGAAAAAGAGTGGAACTAAAACATTTAAAAACTGCCAAGTGTTGTTTAGAAAAGGAGTCAGAGGAAAGACTGTGTGCCAGATGTCAAAGATCTTCACAGTTTAAATGGTTAAAATATTTTGAAGGTGTTGTGTTCTGTGCTTGTTGCCTTGCAAGGAATCTACAGAACTGCTGGTGACTTGGCCAAACCAGGATTTTTATTAATGTACACATGGTAAGGTAACGATCTGATACAGAGCAAGCTGTCACAGAGTTTCTTTAGACCCCCCCCCCCCCCGGAACTAACCCTGTGCATGACTGTCCTCATGTACGTCTTACAACCTTCTGAGGATAGCCGGATGTGCCCTGACTTATGTCTGATGCCACCTGCTGGTGGGAGGTCACACTGCTGAGTACATGTAATATTATCTACAGGCATATCACCACAGAAGGGTTTTAAAAAAAAATTACAAACACGTAGAATAAACTACAGGCAACACTGTAGTGAAGATTCAGGTAGACAGGACTCTTATTTTTAGCTACATTAATATGCCATCAATTATGTGTTTGTTAAGGGTTTTATTGGAGGCCTATTGGGATTTTCCTGTCAGCCTTCATGTTTCCGGAGGCAGTGGGGACAGTGTAGTTACCCACCGCGGTTTCCCAGTGACAGGCTGGGGGTGGGGTGGATGGCAGCCGCCCCCCCCCCCCCCCCCCCCCCCCCCCCCCCCCCCGGCAGGCTTCAGTCTGCACTGGCCCATCTGCAGGGTGCACCCCCCCCCCCCAACCCATCCACTCTGCCACTCACTCCCACACCCCCATCTCCTCTGAGGGTTCCGGCCAGAAAGTTTAAGCCCAAAAACGATGGGTTGTAGGTGAGGAAGGGCCCAAAATTAATGATTTAAAATTTGTAACTGCAACCACTACAACTTGCCACTTCCAAGTTTAACATCTATGAGTAACTGACTTGCCGAGGTTAAGTGGGTGGGTGGATAATCATTAATGCAATTGACATCCGAAGGAGATGTTAGTAAGGTGTTTTGAAAATTAATTTTAATTTAGTTTTAAATTTAATCTCGCCAGCATCGATTCCTCAGGGCTCGGGGAAAAGGAGAGATTGAGTCACAGTTCAAGTAGGTATTTAAACTTGTCACTCCCCCATCTGAATAAAACCTCACTGATTACAGCTGCTGCCTCTGGTCCCTCTGACAAACAAAGTCTCTGTGTGGTTACATAATTTCCTCAGCTGTGGATGCTTTCAAGCTGACGAGATCAAAATAGGTCTCGACAGCATGTCAGAAGAGGAAGACCATTAGCACCCAAAAGCTGAGGTGGAACAAGCCCATGCACAGGGGTGAGATGTGTAAGAGAGGGGCCAAGGTCACTGGAAGTACTACCCATGTCACAGGCTTTCCAGCCAGCCACGGTCCTGCTGCCTTGCCTCTTGGAAAAGCACTCCTTCCACGGCCTGAGATTGTCATGTCTGATAAGGACAGACATTTACGGCCTTCCAGTCGAAGATCTGGTCACCATACATTACCAGTGGCTGCAAAGGCCATCATTACTGCCAAGTTGTTTTGCCACCAGCTCCCTGGGCGCTGGACACCTCTTGAATGTCTCATGGTGCACTGCACATAAATGAAAAATTGCTGGAATGATTTCCAGGGCTGGTAATTAAAATTCCCTCTGCAATGACAATAGCAGGAATAAATGGGCGGGCGCACATATTTGCATCTCAGGTTGGTTTTCCACAGATACAGGGTGCACACATTTGGCAATCTGTGCATCACTATTGCAATGAGTAATTTCTATAAACCTCAAACGTTATGCAGGTCTATTGCATACTTCCTCAGAGATGCCATGGTGCATTCATCTTAAGGCACTTAAACACCACAGACTTGTTCCACGAGGCAGTGGCAAGAATTATGTCAGGATTCCTGTATGAGAATTCCAACAATTTGTAATTTGTAAATCTGTGAGGGAAGATTACTAAACCACAGGACTGATGACACTGACCAATAGGTATCTTTTATGCCAAAACAAATTTTAAACATAGAATCAATCACATTGACAATACAGTAATAGTTTTCCAATTAACAGTTAAAACAGTTATTAAATAAAACGGGGAAAAAAACGGGAAAATAACCCCCTCTCTACACCTGCCACTATATAGTCCAATTAAGCAACCACTTGCTTAAATGCCACTTAGAAATTTGGATTTATTGTCACGTGTACAGAGTTACAGTGAAAGGTATTGTTCTGCCTTAAGTCCAGACAGATTGTTCCATAAATGAAAACCATAGGACATACGATAAATGCACAATGTAAATACATAGACATAGATATCGGGTGAAGCATACGGGGTATAACGCTACATCAGTAGAGAAAATGTGTAGAGAGATCAGTTCAGTCCATAAGAGGGTCATTCAAGAGTCTAGGTACAGCGGGGAAGAAGCTACTTTTGAATATGTTAATCGTGTTCTCAGACCTTTGTATCTCCTGCCAGGTGGAAGAGGTTGGAAGAGAGAATAATCCAGTTGGGTGGGGTCTTTGATTATACTGCCCACTTTTCCAAGACAGCGGGAAGTGTAGACAGAGTTAATGGATGGGAGGCAGGCTCGTGTGATGGATGGGGCTGTGTTCACGACTCTGTAGTTTCTTAGGATCTTGAGCTGAGCAGTTGCCATACCAGGCTGTGTTGCAGCCAGATAGGATGCTTTCAGTAAATCTGTAAAAATTGATAAGAGTCAATGTGGGCATGCTGAATTCCCTTAGTTTCCTGAGGAAAAATAGGCACTGCTGTGCTTTCTTGGTCATGGCGTCAACATGGGTGGACTAGGATGATTGTTGGTGATGTGCACATCCAGGAATTTGAAGCTGTCAACCATCTCCACCTCAGCACTATTGATGCAGACAGGGGTGTGTACGATACTTCATTTCCTGAAGTCAATAACATTAGTTTTGCTGACATTGAGGGAGAGATTATTGTTGTTACAGCATGCCACTAGGTTCTCTATCTTCCTCCTGTACTCTGACTCATCATTGTCTGAGATCCAGTCGTGTCATCAGCAAACTTGTGGATGGAGTTGGAGCCAAATTTTGCCACACAGTTTTGTGTGTATAGGCAGTATAGTAGGGGGCTAAGTATGCACCTTGCAGGGTCTCAGTATTGAGGGCTATCGTGGAGGAGGTGTTGCTGTTTATCCTTACTGATTGTGGTCTATGGGTCAGGAAATCGAGGAGCCAGTGGAAGAGGGAGGAGCCAAGTCCTAGGCTTTGGAGTTTTGATATGAGCTTGGCTGGGATTATGGTGGTGAAGGCAGAGCTATAGTCAATGGACAGGAGCCTGACATAGGAATCCTTGATGTCCAGCGATGAATGTAGGGCCAGGGAGATAGCGTCTGCTGTGGACCAGTTACAGTGGTAATAAATTGCAGTGAATAAGGCATTCACCCCAGGGAACCTCTTCAAAATAAACAATATTCCATTAGTCATCTATATGTAAACAAGTAAATGGTTAAAATCAATGATTACCTCACCTTTACGCTAATTTCATCACATCTTTAAAAGACAAACTACTGTACGTATTTGAAACCAGGGTTTTAAATAACAATTGTAAGAGTCCTTCTTCATGATTCTCTTATTGTAGAATCATAGAATCCCTACAGTGCAGAAGGAGGCCATTTGTCCCATCAAGTCTGCACCAACCCTCTGAAAGAGCACTCTACCTAGGCCCCCCTGCCCTATCCCTGTAACCCCATCTAACCTGTGCATACCTGGACACTGAGGAGCAATTGTAGCATGGCCAATCAACCTAACCTGCACATCTTTGTACTGTGGAAGGAAACTAGAGCGCCCGGAGGAAACTCAAGCAGACATGGGGAGAACATGCAAACTCCATGCAGTAACCCAAGGCCGGAATTGAACCCGGGGCTTTGGTGCTGTGAGGCAGAAGTGCTAACCATTGTGCCACCATCCCGCCCTATTTTACATTTTATTTGTTGCCATTATCATTTGATCCATGGATGTTTAAGGGGCATGTATCTTTAAATCAAACAGCAGAGAAAATGAGGAATTAAAAAAGTTTCAACATAGTATATAGTGCTCGTTCTCCAGCAGCAAACTCAGACTCTGTGGCACCTGAGAGATGGGATGGGACTCGGCTCGATTGGTGAGCTGGTGGCCAATGAATTGGCAAAAAGGCCACATTCTGCCCGAAAACAAGTGGTGATTGGGTCCCACTCGAGTGGTATGATTTCCAGAGACCTAAGGAAAGCATAGTTGGTCCTGCATGCTCCTTTAAGAAGGGATCTGTGGGTGCCTGCCCTCTCTCTCTCTCACTCTCTCTCTCCAGAGGTGCTGTGAACTGCTGTATTTCCGAACCTATATAGAACCTGAATGAATGAATCTACAATGAAAACCATTACAGGCTGGAAACAGAAATCTCGAACTAAAAGCCTTGAAGGAAGGTTTGATAGAAACAACCATTTGAAACAAAGAGTCTTATTTTTTTTACTTTACTTTTTATTCCAAGCCCCTCTTCTCACCTCTATGTTTGTTTGTCTTGTATTTGTATGTAGGGGCTGGGGTGAGTTGGAGGATTAGGAATTAGATAAGAGTTAACCAGTTGTATTTGCTGCATATTTCATTATAGTTATTGTTATAAATAAAAAGTAAATGTGTTTAAATTTACAAACCTGGTGACTGTAATTATTGGCCAGCCAAGGGTATTATTTGTTAGTTCAAATGTGTTGCGGCTCTGGGTCGGGGAGGAGGGGTGGTTCTGGGATTGACCGCACCCTTGCCTGGGGTGTTGTAAGAATACAACAAAATTTAAAATAGAATTTCTGACAAGTTCCTGCGTTCATTGCAACTGGCTCTACGGAGACAAGGAATAATCCCTTCAAACTTGGCTTTCAACACCTGTGGGGAATCCTGTCAATGAGACACAGGAGCATCACAACAGGAGCTACATGACCACCAAGTTAAACCATTAGAACTGCTAAGATGCCCTTGGCCTAGACTGTCTGGGTTTTGAAGGACAGATGAGAAGTGGGAGCATTTATGAAGAGTAGCCACTTACACATCTCCTTTCATCATCATCCATAAGCATCGCCTCATTCTTACCACTGTGCTGTAGAACAGCTTGGTGGGGATTAGGAATACATTGTAAGGTGATGGATATGATATCTGGCATCCCCTTTAAGGTCTGACATCTCCTTCATAGCCATGGCCATGGCCTGCCTGGACTCATTTGAAAGCCATGCTTAAAGTTCCATGGAGGCAGCTGGTATCTCGAAGGCAGAGATTCTCTCAGTTCGTGTCACAAATCCACCTGTGTGTGAATTAGGCTCTTACAGCCACTCTCTTTTCTGTGGAGAGTCATTTGACATTTGCTCAGTACTTGGCTAAAGTGATGATTCACCTTTATCATTCTCCTTCTCAATGTAGGTGTGTGGCTCAGGAGAACTTGGAGTTGGTTGTGTCCACTGAAATGTTCTCTCTACAGTTGTTACTGCTACCAGTGTCTGCTCAGTTGTGAGGCGTGAATTACTAAGTGAAAACCCAACAACCGGGCTGGTTTAGCACAGTGGGCTAAACAGCTGGCTTGTAATGCAGAACGATGCCAGCAGCGTGGGTTCAGTTCCCGTACCGGCCTCCCCGAACAGGCACTGGAATGTGGCGACTAGGGGCTTTTCAGAGTAACTTCATTGAAGTCTACTCGTGACAATAAGTGATTATTATTATTATTATAAGCGGAGGCACTGAAGTCTCCCTTGAGTTTTGCAACCTTTGCAAGGGGCAAGAAAATACAGACCAGTGAGTAAGTGTAGACGAGGTATTCACCCAAATGGGTGACTATGAAATATGCTGGTTTAGCTCACCAGGCTAAATCGCTGGCTTTTAAAGCAGACCAAGCAGGCCAGCAGCACGGTTCGATTCCCGTACCAGCCTCCCCGGACAGGCGCCGGAAAGTGGCGACTAGGGGCTTTTCACAGTAACTTCATTGAAGCCTACTCGTGACAATAAGCGATTTTAATTTTTTTTCTCACATACATCACGTGACACAACGTTTGGGGCTAGCATCAATGGTGGATGGATAAATCTAATGGAAAATACTTGCATAAAGGTCGGTGGGGAGCGGGCTGTAGCTTAAATCGGTGGATGTAGGTGAATCAGGAAGTTTAATTGTTTTTCTTGACTTGGTTAGGCCACTTCCTTCATTGAATCCAAAACCAGGGCACAATGTTCTTACTGCATACTGCCTTAGCTACCTCCAACCACACTTGGTGAGAATTGCATGCTTTTTTTCTTCTTGCTCCTGATTGTATCCAGAAGTAATTTCAGCGATGTGTCTTTGTATTTGGGTGTATCCCTGAATGGTCATGTGCGTACACATCACATCTGCTGTGCAGCTTGGAGCCAAGAAGCCTCAAAGCCAAAATTAATTGCTTCATTAAATTGTGATTGTAGATTCCATACTGCTGAGGTGGCATCCGGGTTTCGGGCCAGCGGTTTTACCCCTCCCACTTGGAAGCTGCCTACACATTATTAAAGGAAATCTAGATTTTCCAGTGGACTCGGGAAAACCAAACCTGCTCACTTTTGCACCTTTTGAAATGCACACCCAACGCATGTGTTATTTTGCCCAGGTTTTTGTCTTTTCTCACAGGGATTGTGTTCACTGAGCATTTTGCTAGACACGGTGGAGTTTGTGAGGAGTGTGAGTGTAGAGGCGGGCTGGTTAACGGGCCACCTCAATGTTTTAACACAACAGCCCAGCTCACACTGTCATTTGAAGACCCCATAAACCCCACCTCCTCACGCCACCTTCATGGCCCCTCAGCCGCCCACACCATGTGCCTCCATGCCAACTTCATGCCCACCTTGCATCATCCACAGCCACACAGATTTTGAAGCACAGCCAAGCATTCAGAATGGCTGCAAATCTTTGAGCTACATTGGCTGAAATAGACTCTTTCCATTTCAAAGCAGAGTGACTGCCAATCCATGGAGGGGAGCAATTACAGTGTTTCTTTTCAACTTTCAAAAACAGGAGATTTGTTTTAACAGCCAGAGCAGTCTGTCAATTTAAAGCACAGCACACAACATTATAACAGATTCGGACAGATTGTTTTAGATTTTTAATGCGTAATAGAACTTTTCCCAGTGGAAAAAATATTGTAATGCATGACAACAGTTGCACAATGGTGGTCAATGTAAGGTCAACTTACCTTTGGAAGACAGATCCCTATTATATTGAAAACACATCAACATCAACAAACAGCATCTAATAGTGACAATGGAATGTGTTAAAACAATATACACTTTCATGTGCAGTTTTAGGGATTCCAAAACCCTACCAGCAAATGAAAATTATATGTGGGAAGAAATAAAATTTTGCAATGGTCCTCACAATGCGGAAGATGTACATGTGCATGTTGTAAGCATGGCCTTCTCTAACCCATGAAAAAGCCACAGAAATGGTGTGAGGCCTGAAAGGCAGAGAGACATTGTTTTCACAGCAAAAAAAACCTAACTTCAGCATTTCACAACCCGACTTGCACCTCATTGGGAAACAAATATCTGGACAAGAGTGTCAATGTCTGTGATTTCGATATGAATTAGTTCATGGTAATTCTTCCAGGCACTAAAACTGATGCAAACAACATAAGTAACAGATTTTTAAATTAACCAGGCAAAAATGTGCTCCCAAAGTAACGGCTCCCTGAACCATTCAGTGAGAAACTTAATTGTTGCCTGATGCTTCCGGCTACATTGCTAAGCCATTGGAATTAATCAAAAATTGATTAATATAGGTTACATTGTTGTAGAAGTGAGAGATTAGTAAGAAAGTGTGTAACTGTAACACCAGACAGTGAAGTAAAACCGTTTTCTAATAATCTCAGTTAAAGTGAAATGCTTTAAGGGTTGTTTCTGTAACTTGGGATGCAAGTTGTACATTAAAGGAACAGAGACATAAAACAACTCTTTGACTTCTTCAGAGAGGCCTGGAAAGTTGTAACTCCTGCGGCTCAGCTGAATAGGCCCCATCAGTCTCACAAAGCCAGAGGGGAGTGATAGCCAGCTAGGTTTGACAGCTGGATGTTTGGTGGTGCAAGACTGCTGATGGGAACCCAAAGGAATAGTCTCCAATACTCAGGTGAGCAATTGAGAGAGGGTTTGGAAGGAGCTTGTACTCAAAGGAGAGGATAGGAAGCATGAGGTTGGGAGGTATAAGGTTTGCTTCTGAGGCCCGCAAGGGCCATTCCTGTTACTCCTGCTCCCACAAGGGAATTCACAAAAAAAATAAAAGCACTTAGCATTCTAGACCCTTTAGAACCCACCTCCTCTTGCTACAAGGTTGGCCTGGTGAAGACAACCACTTCCTTGTGCACTCTCCAGTTAAAATGGCCATTGGGCCTCAATTATGTTAATGGAACCTGCTCGACATATTTAAAGAAGGGTCCCAATGACTTTTGATTTGTGCCTTCTAATTTGTTCAGAAGAGCAGGTTAAACTAGCCACACATGTGAAAGTATTTTGGTTAATCCCATGCACCATTTTAAACAACGCCAATGTCCCACCACTCCCTGGCCTGGTTTTTACCAGGTTAAAATTGACCCAATAATTATAGTGAAAAAATCTATACTATCATTACAACACTCTTCTGACATAATGAAATGAGATGGAATCAGATTCCTGAAATGAGACCTGTGTTTCAGAAACAATGAATGTCAGTGCTCAGCAATCTCATAATATGGCATTGAAGGAAGGAGAAACCTTTTCTGGGCCTGCTGTTTTTGTTTAACCAGTCAGTCCAGGAAGTAATGAAATATTTTAATTTAATTAGAACACGCTAGCTTTAAACCCTTTTATTTGTTATTGTGTTTTTATTATTGGTACCTACTTGATATGTTTAAATGCCGGGCTTTTAACACACCCTCAATTAGTATCATCATCAACGTGTAACAAAAAAATTATTGTGTGTGAAACTTCACACCAATTCATTTATTGGGAACGTATTTAAAGAGACGCCCAAATATGTTAAAACTGGACAAAAGCAAAATACTGTAGTGACTGGAAACCTGAAATAAAAAGAGGGTGCTGGAAATATTCAGCAGATCATGCAGCGTCTGTGGAGAGAGAAACAGAATGAGTGGCCGGGAGTTTCCCAACCCCGGGTTTTCCTACCACAGCGGTGTCTCATCATTGATTGCCAGCGGGATTTTCCATTCCCGCTGAAGTCAATGGCTATTTGTGTTGCTCATCAGCCGCGGGAAGGGCCAGAAAGTCCCGTCCATTGTTTCATCAGAACTTCTGTTCGAGTGGAGGTAGATACAAAGGAGAGAGAAAGATAAAATACAGTTTAAAAATTAAGAACAGACAAGTTTGAATGTTTCAGTGCAGCCCACCAACACGAAAACAAATGCAATCTATTACTGTAATAATGTTTTGCATGATTAATATTAAAGAGATCAAAGGTTGTGCGGTGGCAGCACCCCTGGAAAAGCGGGGGAAGGGAATAAAATGGCGGCCGGCGGAGGCCTCGAGGAGCTGAGGCAGTGGGCGCAGGAGCAGCAGGAGACTCTGCTGCGCTGCTTCCAGGAGCTTAAGGTGGAGCTGCTGGAGTCGCTGAAGGCTACCACCAGAGAGCTGATGGAGACTCAGACAGCCCAGGGGGCCGCGATCCGGGAGCTGCAGCAGCAAGCCTCCGAAAGGGAGGATGAGGCTGTGGCCATCGTGAGGAAGGTGGAGATGCACGAGGCGCTCATAAAAAGTGGCAGGAGCGGTTCGAGGAGCTGGACAACCGGTCGAGGCGGAAGAATTTACGGATCCTGGGCCTCATGGAGGGACTGGAGGGGTCGGACCTGGCGGCTTCTGTGGTTGTTATGCTGAACTCGTTGATGGGAGCTGGGTCCTTCCAGGGGCCACTGGAGTTGGAGGGGGCTCACAGAATTCTGGCTAGGAGGTCCAGGCCGAATGAGCCGCCGCGGGCGGTTTTGGTGCGGTTTCACCTGTTTGTTGATCGAGAGTGCGTGCTCCGGTGGGCCAAGAAGGAGCGGAGCAGCAAGCGGGAGAACACGGAGTTGCGGATCTTCCAAGACTGGAGTGCGGAGGTGGCTAAGCGGAGGGCCGGGTTCAACCGGACGAAGTTGGTGCTCCACAGACGGAGTGTGAAGTTTGGCATGTTGCAGCCGGCGCATCTGTGGGTCATCTACAAGGACTGGCACCATTATTTTGAGTCCCCGGAGGAGGTGTGGGCCTTTGTGCAGGCCGAGAAACTGGACTCAAACTGAGGGTCAAAGATGGGGGTTGTGGTATGAAAATGTAATTGTGTTTAATTTTTGCTCTGGGGGGGGGGGTTCTCTGTTTAATGCAAGATGTGTGTTGGCTTTAGGGTGGGTGGGGCGATGTCTTTATGTCTTTTTGTATGAGTCTGGTGGACGGGTTCGGGCAGGGAGGTAAACTGGGAGTGCGGGGAGCTGGTGGTGGGGACTGGCAATGGGAGTTGCCCTAGAGGAGGCGGGGTTGGGCAGGGCGAAAGCGCGGGCTTTTCTCTGGTTTCCCGTGCTGCGGGATGTTGGGGGGCGGGGTCGGGGCTGAGAAGCGCGGGCCTTTGCTGGCTGTTATTTTCCCGTGCAAGTGCCGGGGGGGGGGGGGGGGGGGGGGGGGGGAGGGTCTGCTGATGGGCATGAAGGAAGAGGAGTAGTCACACGTCCCACGTAGGGAGGGGTCGAAGGTATGGCGGGAGTCGCCGGGGTCAGCAGCAGTTAGCTGGCTCACGAGAGTGTTGCGGAGGGGAGGGCGCGGCTAGGAGGGGTCCTAGCCTGGGGGGGGGGGGGGGGGGGCTACCGGGTTGCTGCTGAAATGGCCAGGAAGGAGCTGGAGTATGCAGGGGGTGCTGGGGGGGTGGGTGTTGCCGCCGTGGGGAACAGGACGAGTGGGGGACGCTGGTCATGGGCGGGCAGGGGATGGGTTATGGCTAGTCGGCAGGGGAGTGGGGCGGGAAGCCCTCTGATCCAGCTGATAACCTGGAATGTGAGGGGGCTGAATGGGCTGGTCAAACGGGCCTGGGTTTTTGCGCACTTGAAGGGGCTGAAGGCGGATGTGGCCATGTTCCAAGAGACACATCTGAAGGTGGCGGACCAGGTTCGACCGAGGAAGGGATGGGTGGGCCAAGTATTTCATTCAGGGCTGGACGAGAAGAATCGGGGGGTGGCGATCCTGGTGGGAAAGAGGGTGTCGTTTGAGGCGTTAAAGGTGGTGGCTGACAGTGGCGGGAGGTATGTGATGGTGAGTGGTAAGCTGCAGGAGGAGTACGTGGTGTTGGTGAATGTTTACACCCCAAACTGGGACGATGCGGGGTTTATGCGGCGGATGTTGGGCCGCATTCCGGACCTGGAGGTGGGGGGCCTGGTCATGGGGGGGACTTCAACATGGTGCTGGATCCCCCATTGGATCGATCCAAGTCCAGACAGGTCGGAGGCCAGCGGCAGCTAAGTTGTTGAGGGGGTTTATGGATCAGATGGGAGGGGTGGATCCCTGGAGGCTTGCGAGGTCAAGAGCCAGGGAGTACTCATTTTTTCTCCCACGTGCATAAGGCCTATTCTAGGATTTTTCTTTTGTCCTGAGTAGGGGGCTGGTTTCGAGGGTGGAGGATGTTGAATACTCTGCCATTGCCATTTCGGATCATGCCCTGCACTGGGTGGACCTCGGGCTGGGGAAGGAGAGGGACCAGCGTCCGCTCTGGCGCTTGGAGGTGGGGCTACTGGCAGACGAGGTGGTGGCTGAGAAGGTTCGGGGGTGTATTAACAGGTACCTTGAGGCCAACGATAATGGGGAGGTCCGAGTGGGGACGGTCTGGGAGGCATTGAAGGCGGTGATTAGAGGGGAGTTGATTTCCATCCGAACCCATAGGGAGAGGGGGGAGCAGAGGGAGAGGGAGAGATTGATAGGGGAGATGGTGAGGGTGGATAGGAGATATGCGGAGGCTCCGGAGGAGGGATTGCTGGGGGAGTGGCGTAGTCTTCAGGCCAGGTTCGATCTATTGACCACTAGAAAGGCGGAAGCTCAGTGGAGGAAAGCACAGGGGGCGGTGTATGAATATGGGGAGAAGGCGAGCAGGATGCTGGCACACCAGCTCCAAAAGCGAGACACGGCCAGGGAGATTGGGGGAGTGACGGATAGAGATGGGAAGGTGGTGCGGAGGGGGGTAGACGTTAATGGGGTCTTTAGGGACTTTTATGGGGAACTGTACCGGTTTGAACCCCCGGTGGAGGGGGGGGAATGGGGCGCTTCTTGGACAAGCTGCTATTTCCGAGGGTGGAGGAGGGGCAGGTGGAGGGACTGGGGACGCCGATTGAGCTGGAGGAGCTGGTTAAAGGGATAGGGAGCATGCAGTTGGGGAAGGCGCCGGGGCCTGATGGGTTTCTGGTGAAATTTTATAAAATGTATGCGGACCTGTTTGGCCCCCTGTTGGTCCGGACCTTCAACGAGGCAAGGGGGGGGGCTTTGCCCCCAACTATGTCACGGGCGCTGATTTCCTTGATCCTTAAGCGGGACAAGGACCCTCTGCAGTGTGGGTCATATAGGCCGATCTCGCTGCTGAATGTGGACGGCAAGCTGGCGGCTACCCTCAAAATTTGGGGGCAATGGAGACGGCACAGGGGAGAAGTGGGGGGCTCAATGGAGTCCCCGATACGGGGGAACCATCGGTTTGTTCCAGGGAGCATTGATGGCGGATTTCTGGGCTGGCACAGGGTAGGTGTTAGGAGGTTGAGGGACCTGTTTGTGGATGGGAGGTTCGCGAGCTTGGGGGAGTTAGAGGGGAAGTTTGGGCTCCCCCCGGGAACATGTTTAGGTACATGCAGGTTGGGGCGTTTGCCAGGCGGCAGGTGGAGGGGTTCCCCTTGCTGCCCCCACATGGGGTATGGGACAGGGTGCTCTCGGGGGTGTGGGTGGAGGAGGGAGGATTTTGGACATATACCGGGTGATGCAGGAGGTAGACGAGGCCTCAGTGGAGGAGCTAAAAGGTAAATGGGAAGAGGAGCTGGGTGAGGAGATTGAGGAGGGGACATGGGCAGATGCCCTAGAAAGGGTGAATTCCTCCTCTTCTGTGCGAGGCTTAGCCTCATACAGTTCAAGGTGCTGCATAGGGCCCACATGACTGAGATGAGGATGAGTAGGTTTTTCGGGAGCGAAGGCAGGTGTGCTAGGTGCTCGGGGAGCCCAGCGAACCACGCCCATATGTTTTGCGCGTGCCCAGCATGGGGGAGTTTTGGAAGGGGGTAGCAAGGACGGTGTCGAGGGTGGTGAGATCCAGGGTCAAGCCAGTCTTGGGACTCGCAATGTTTGGGGTTGCAGTGGAGCCGGGAGTGCAGGAGGCGAAAGAGGCCAGTGTCCTGGCCTTTGCGTCCCTAGTAGCCCGGCGGAGGATTCTTCTTCAGTGGAAGGATGCGAGGCCCCCAAGCGTGGAGGCCTGGATCAATGGGGTTTATCAAATTGGAGAAGGTGAAATTTGCCCTGAGGGGATCAGGGCGGTGGCAGCCTTTCCTGGACTTCCTGACGGAGCGGTGTGGAGGGTGGGGGGTGTGGGGGGGAGGGTGGGGAGGGTGGGGGGAGGGTGTGGGGAGGGGTGAGGGTGTGGGGGGGAGGGGGAGGGTGTGGGGGAGGGGCGGTGTGGGGGGAGGGTGTGGGTGGGAGGGGGGAGGGAGAAGTGTGTACATGCGTTTGTGGGGTGTGGCGGATGTTATCTCTTTCCTTTCTGTTTGTTTTCTTTTTGTTTTCGATTTAGTAGTTGCTTTTGTAGGGGGTGGGTGCTGTTCTTGGGTTTTTACAATGGTTATTCTGTTAATATTGTTTTGTTGTTTATATTTTGTGAAAATCTTAATAAAAATCATTTAAAAAAAAACTACTTTCAGGTTGTGAAAGCACTCCAACACTGCAGGAAATGTTAGTGCGCTTTTGAGTAATTCAATATAGTTCAGTAAGATTTAAAGAAAAGCAGAAATAGGCAATCTAATGAACTAGTATGCAGAGGTCAATTTTGACAGATATAGGTTTGAGATGAGATATACTGATATGATTTCCACTAATTGTTGCTCTTATTGTGTATGTGTCTGGTGATTCCTAGAGATTTCTAATGTTGCTAAAATCTACAGGGAGTGGGGGTGTGACAGGTACTGAAGAGTTTTTGTTTTGCTCTCTTCCGCCTTCTGCACAAACCAGTTGTTTCCAGACATGAGTGTGGTAGTAAACATTCCTTTTGGGCTGCAACATGACTTGGAAAATGCGGTTCTGAAAAAGTCAGATTCAACTTGAAAGGTTAACTCTCTTTCTCTCTCCAAAGCTGCTGCCAGACATATTGAGTATTTCCATTATTTCTGTTTTTATATTGATAACCGGGCCTAGATACATACCGAGGTCTGCTTTTATCGTGTTATTCCAATTCATGAGTTTGAACTCTATTCCTTTGCCCTTGTACATTTTTCATAGATTGCATATATTTAAATACCCATGTTTTGAAATAGAAGCTGACGTGCTCTGCTCCCGACCTCGGATACATTTTGTGTGCATTTCAGATTGTACTCTGGCATGAACATTCAAACATTTTTGTAACACAGGGTTTGAAAATGGTCTTCAGCAGTTCCGTGAAATGGATGGTAGTAAATCAGTGGCCCATTTTACAATGCTTCTGATTTTATTTCCATCGACATGCAGTAAATCGTTGTTAAAGATTCTTCAAAATTTAAAATGTTTTTCTTGGCTTTCCTTTCTGACTCGTGGAGCGGGATTCTCCGACCCCCCCCCCCGGCCGGGTCGGAGAATCGCCGGGGGGGCGGCGTCAATCCCGCCCCTGGCATCCTCCAAATTCTCCCACCTCCCAAAAAAATCAGCCCGGCGTGTGTCCCGCCGCCCGCCTCGGAGAATGGCGGGCACCGGCGCGACTCAATGGGCCCCGGGGCTCCCCGAATTTTCAGGCATGTAATGGGCCGAATTCGCGCCCGTTTTCTGCCAGTCCCGCCGGTGTAAATTGGAGTAGGTCCCTTCCCGGCGGGCCCTGGTGGCGCGGGCGGCCTTCGGGGTTCTTGGGGTTGTGCGGTGGCCTGGCCCGCAATCGGGGTCCACTGATCCATGGGCGGGCCTGTGCCCTGGGAGTACTCTATCCTTCCGCACCGTAGGCTGTACCAGACCGCATTCCCGGTGCGGAAGCGAATCCCTCTGCGCCTGCGCGGGGATGACGCCAGCTCACGCTGGCGCTACTGCGCATGCGCCAACTTGCACAGGCCAACGGAGGCCCTTCGGCGCCGTATGGCGTGGCGCAAAGCCCCTTTCCCGCCGGCCAGCGGGGTGCAAACCACTCAGGGGCGGGCCTAGCCCCTGAAGGTGCGGAGGATTCCCCACCTTTGGGGCGGCCTGACGCTGGAGTGGTTCACGCCACTCCTTCCCGCCGGGACCCCCCTCCCCGCTGGTAGGGGAGAATCCCGCCCATTATTTCTCTCTTACTCCAATCAGTTTCCCTCTTTATATCTTTTTCCTGTACTTAATTCACCCCATTTCCATCTCCATAATTCCTTTATGACTTACGCAATCCTTAAATCTCATTGTTTAGGGTGATAGGCTGTTACTTCTCCCTTGGCTTCACTATATCATTAGCAGCTCACAATTCCAGCAACTTAAAGGGGGGGAAAAATGAAACGGGAGGAGAAAAAGTCTGTGCATGCTACTATACACACTATAAGATGCCTTGCTCCGACAAAATCTGGGCCATCAATTCCCTCTGACTATGCCCAGAATTTTGTGCAAAAAACAGATAGTACTTTGTCCAAAATGTCTTTCCATTTGTAAATAAAAACATACGAGAAATAGAGATTAGCACAGAGAAATGACAAAGAGCATAGGTTGTCTGGCCAACTCACAAGTAACAGTTGTGAATCTAACAGCTTACTTAAGTGTTTGGCTGATAAAATAATGATCAGAAACTTCTAAGCTTCACACGTGTTCTGAATTAGAAAGTGGCTGTCGAGGTGCTATTATTTATGCCAATGTCCTTAGGCTGTGGGATATTCACCAATGCTTTCTCAACTGGAAAGGTGAAAATTGGAAATGAAAATTAAAATAGAATATTAGAAGCCTGTCACGTTGTTACGACCACAGCAGATGTTATTTACTGAGCAAGCGAATTCGCAGAGGGAAACCTGTCTTTCTGGCCATAATATTTTTTTTTGGACTTTGAAAATGAGGAGAAAAAGTTACTGGTCCCAGAAGCATAAAACTCTGGTAACACTTTTAGGATTTTATAAATTAAAGATTTATTAACAAGAAAAAAAACTTAAGTACACAAGATGAAAGTTGCTCAGTTAAAACAGTCTTGCAAACCATTCCCCCAAAATCCCCACTTTGTCAGAACACACAGGTAAACTACTTGGCAACAACTCCCTTATAGATTTTTAACTATCACAATCCAGTAATATTACCGAAGACAAGAACTGCTGTTACTTTAGAAAAGGTATACCACACAACTCCTCAAACACTTCTACTCGACTGTGGACAGACGAGAATGGTCAGAAGCACACTGTTTTCTGAAACAAAACATTTTCTGGTCTGAATTGGTTGTTTCAGATTTCAAACCTTCTCTCAGAACAGAATGGTCTCAGGACATCACACCTATACAGCCACCACAGCTCACCTTCCCTTAAATATCCTTTCCCCCTTTCATCTCTGATTCCATTGTCCTTAGCAACGCCTTTGAACTAAATTTTTCCAATATATAAAACTGGTTGATGTTTTCCTATTGCCTCTACTTTTGGGTCAAATAAAATTCAACAACCTTCCCTTGCTTACTTATGAAACGTTTCTAAGTTGTAAAAGTCCCTTAAACTCCTCTTTGAATTTTAACAGCTGAAACACCAAAAGTTCTATCTCCTAATGCAATTTTTATAAACCTAAGGTACTTACTTATAAATCCACCTTCGCCAGAGCTTCTAATTACAAATGCATGCATCCAGCACCTTCATCTCACTTATTTCTCACTTCTCGCAGACAAGCTGTCTCTATTAAACTTCTCCAACTTAATTAAATAATGCACACACATGTATAGACACGCAGCCTTCGTTACAGAATACCCCGATATTCCCAAACATTTAAAAAATCTATCTTCACACACATTTAAGGCTGGATTTTCTTTTAAATAATGGAACAGCAGTGAAATCGGACTTCTGATTAATCTCCTTTCAACACTGCCCAAGCGGAGCCATTTTGCTGCTCTGGGCTGTTTTCTCATGCTCAGCAGGTTCTCAGCCAAAGTCCAGTGCCAAGGGGGAGCTAATCAGAGAGAAAACACCATTATAGGTGCCACAGAATGGAACCCCAGTCTTGTAGATTGTGGCTGATATAGAAGTAAGGCATTGGAGGGAAGACTGAGGGAAGAGGGAGGAGGCTGTAAGATATCCTCTCTCCACTACTCTGGGCCCTTATTGTTGCTTCACCTGATCAACTGGTTAACTTCCCCGTAAAGCCCGAGGAAGTGGTGTGAGAGGAAATCTACCAATGACCTGGGCTCCTCTGGTATTTGTAATTTTGAATGGGATCGCAGGGTAGAATCCTGCTCTGAATGTAATCATTGAAAAAGTCTTACAACACCAGGTTAAAGTCCAACAGGTTTGTTTTGAATCGCTAGCTTTTGGAGCACTGGCTCCGCAAGCTAGTGATTCGAAACAAACCTGTTGGACTTTAACCTGGTGTTGTAAGACCTCTGATTGTGCTCAGCCGGCAACTCCACATCATGTAATCATTGAGATCTACAATTCTGCTAGTAGAGTATTCTGTTTCTAACATTTAGTATGCATTCAACTAAAATTTGATACCATCAATGTCATTTTCATATTGTATCAATATAAATAAGGTTTTAATGTTCTTTACCAATGTTACAAAAATATACTTCTCTGTTTCTCATTGTTGTTGCAGGACTGGTTGACACTGCCTTTATAACTCAGGGACAGAATCTTGACTACTGAACAAGCCATTAATTATATAACCTTCCTGAGGGAGAATGAAAGACCTGGAAGATCTTTTCAAACTGCTTGATTTGCAGCTAATTTGCTCACAGTGTTTCAAGAGGACAAATGAGAGCACCATCGTCCTGAAAAATGTGAACCACAAATGCCAGCATCTCCATCTTGTTGCTCGGAAACAACAGAGCAGATACGGCAGCTGGAGATTCATTCGCAGGCGGCCAACCTTCATTGATCCTGTGCGATATGAAGTATGTTGGTTCTACAAGGAAGGCTCAGGCTGCACAAAGCAGAAGAATCGCTGCACCTTTGCATGGAGTGAGGAAGAAGCTACTGTGTGGAACTATGAAAAAAATAACAAAATTGACCGAAATAAACTAAAGAGGTTGGTGGCAGAAAGAACAAACAATGGGAGACCATGTTCAGACACAGCTACTTCAAAACAGCAAAGTGCCGAGGAAGGAATTGTTAATGAATTTGAAGGACAATTTGTTGAATTATGTGCAATATGCTTTTACAATGCACCTCAGCAACTCGCCCATCAAAACACTCATGGCTTTTGTACATTCTCAGCGCAGCATGGATGGAGTCCACTGTTGGTGCATATCCTTGAAGATAACAATGGTATGAAACAATGCAATGAAATTAGACCAGTCACATCTCCAGACAAGCTGCAATATTGCAAAAATGTACTTCAGGGGACATTATGCCATCACGGTTATAGCCGCTGCCATTTTGCCCATAGTGAGGTTGAACTGATGGTATGGAAATCAGAAACACAGCGAGGTTTGAAGCGTTCTACCTTGCTTCAAGTGTCCCAGCAACAAAACTGGAATGGAGAACCAGGAGCAGAACGCCTGGCAGAAAGCAGCGTTCAGTTCTATTGTAGAGTCTGCCTGGTAACCTTTTCGGCTCAGGATAGTTTTGAGAATCATTGTGCAGCCATAGAACATGCTCAGATGGTCTCGAAAGATACTACAGTTGTGTGGAAGCACCGAAAACCACCCCTGAAAGTCAAAAAATATCAATTATGTTCAAGGTAAATAAAATTTTGAATATTTACAAAAATAACCCAACAAAGATCAGTAATAATTGTTTCAGACAATATTATTCCACCTGGAATGTTGCTCGTAATCCATCCTCTTCATAAATAGTTGTACAATATTGCAAGAAGTTCTGGAATTTATAATAGTGTCCTATGAAATTCCAACAATGGATGGCAGAATTCCAAAGAAACTAACAGAGACCTGGCAGAAGTAGGACCTTGCTTTTTATAGGGTATTTGCCTGCCTCTTATTCGGATGTTTTTAGTGGCTTGGGGTCAAGGGGAGAGACACTCTGCACTCAGAGTTCCCACTTTCTTGGTTCATTTGAACCCATGGGGTGGGATTCTCCATTCCTGAGACTAAGTGTTGATGCCGGGGCAGGATTCGTAGACTTCCACGACAGCAAAACTGGCACTGCACTTGGACCAATTCAGCGACCATTGTGGGGCTAGCACTGGTGCCACGTGGAACACAATCGATTCCAATGAGAACAAGTGTAGGACTGGCCAGGTCTGTGATTGAGACTCGGGAGGCTGACAAGCTCAGCAGCATATATACATTACACTCCCCACACACACTCATCCCAGCCAACAATATAGCACTGATTGCGCTGGAGCCAGAGGGCACCTAGGGGAGTGTCTTGTGGGGACATAGATACGACCCGTAGCACTAAGTTCACAGTGGGCATACGGCAGCATGCACAGCTGTATAGCTGCCTTGCAAGCTCTGGCAATGGTGCTCCATGCTCGTCCACCCTGACCCCACAGCCCACTTACTGGCCACCCCCCGCTCTTCCCCCTGCCCTGGCAGAAGCCCCCCACGGCCAGCGGCATGACTGTCAGCAAACTATGGCCATGTTGGGCACATTCCTGTCCGCTCTCTCTCCCTTAGCAGCCACGGCATCTGTTGCATGGTTTTTCAAAACACAAGTGAACCGTGTCGTCAGGAATTCACCCCAGTGGAGGTGGAGCATCGCGGAGGCACGGGAAAACCGGGTCAGGCCCGCTAATGATATGCCAACATCATTTACTGGACATGCATTCTGGAACGCATTAATGCCGCTGTTGAGGCACCCGAGAATTGTGATTTGGCATGAAACCAGCGCCCGCCGCGGTTTCGGCATCAAAACCGATTCTCCACCCAATTGGGTTTCCCAATTCCAGCGTCAGCTGGCAGAGAATCCCGTCAATGAAGTTTGGAGGCTGCCATGTGGGGTGAGTCAAGGCAGAGGTGAAAGTTGGTCTGATTGATGACATTGAGGCTCAAACCTCTGAAGAAAAGGAGCATTTTTTACGTGCTTGAGATGGTGGGTCCAATTGAACCCTCTCTCACTGGCTGGTGAGTGTCAGGTGTTCCTGCTCCATGACCTTTAAAGTCTGGCAGGATCAGTTAGATTTGGATGTGATTGCATGTTGTGTAACATTTCAGGACTTCTGCGTCACTCAGTTAGTACAACCAGATCAATATGAATTGATTGCTCCACTGTCCATTTTAAAACACAGTGCTCATTCCTGGCACACTAATATCTTTAACTGCAACTTACATTTAAATGATAGATTTAGAGTTCTAAACTAAACCTACTTGTTCCTTGATAGATTCCTTTGTTCTGTTCATTAGAATCCTTGCTAACTGGCAGCTACTATACAATTCAGAGCTGAAAAAGCACTGTCCACAGACTTCTTCCTGACCATAACATTGTTCTTTCCTCTACTGAGGTGGAATGCTGTATTTCCTTGAGCCACTCTAGTTTCTGAGCACATTAAGCCATTAGATTAAACACAGTTGTTGTTGACAGTAACTTCAGCCTTTCCCTCCACACATCCCCCATTCTGTGATCAACAGGGTGAGCAAGTGACCTGTCAGTGGGCAGACAGCAGGTTACAATACCAGCACTGGCTATCAAAAAAAGACAACCTTCTCATTTTCCCTTCCTGTGATTGGAAGGAAACTCACTTGTTCTCAGAATCTCACGCTGTCACCTTCATTCAAAACCATCTTGGCAAAGCATTGGGACAGATTGTTACATTTACAGGCAGCTGAAACATCATACCTGAAAAAACGCAATCCCATTGTCCAGGGAAATCTAATAAACAGTCATCTGAATACGAAGCTAAAAGCAAATTACTGTGGATGCTGGAATCTGAAACAAAAAGAGAAAATAATGAACAATCTCAGCAGGGTCTGACAGCACCTGTGCAAAGAGAAGGGAGCTAACGTTTCGAGTCTGGATGTCTCTTTGTCAAAGCCTGCTGAGATTGTCCAGTATTTTCTGTTCTTGTATCTGAATATGAAGCCACTCCTGATGTTGTTTGGGTACAGGAATAGCAATGCAAGAACAGTCTCTTGCTACTTGGAATTTTCTCTGCCTTTGCATGTTTTATAGAGTATGTTTCCTGCTTTATTTTAAAGGATTGACATTTGTGAATTTGGCGAGAACTGTGTATGCGCTCACTCTCATGAAGAACTTGAAGAGTGGGTCACGCGGTCAGAAGTTGCTCAGAAACAGAAGAAATCAGCGAAGAAACAAGGGCTAATGTCCTATCAGGACAGATTACTGGAGGAATACAGGAACTGTGGGAATGAAGTACTGATTGTAAGATGTTTTCTTTCATCAATGGTCACTTGTGTCTTTTGCCAGTGATATTGTCTTATCATTAATTCATGTATTTAAAATATATTCAATATATGCCCATTGTCGCACATTATTGCACATTATTTATTGATTTGCAGATGTCAGAAGAAGTTGATGATGTTACTATTTCATCTGATTGTGCCTTAAGAATAACCCAGTACAGGAGAAGATCTAAACTGAAATGGAACTTCTCCATACAATCACAGGTAGACACAACTTTTTAAGTATTGTATCAAGTGGATATGAGATCAAGTATTACTACACACTGTCACACCTAGACAATGTGTGGTGCAACAATTTTACAGGACATATTCATTGTAGAGCACTACTGTGATCACGTTTTGTTTTCATCAATTGCAATAAACAATTACATTTTCTGGTAAATGAATGGGATATCGACTACATACAATGTTCAATAATCATACTTAATTTCTTTGCAAATACAACAATGATACTGCTTCAGAATTCATTAATGCGCCAACTTGGATCTTTACTTTTTATCATGGGGAAACATTGTTCAAAGTATTAGGCACAGGCGTGCATGATGTGCAGCTGGTGGTCACATGCCAACTGCACATTCAGAGAGTGGACGTCCTTCCGATTAATGAAGAGCACCCCTAATGAGCCGGTGCTTATAGGGGGAGATGTGTGCAATCGATCACCCCCTGCACCTGGGGCATTCCCGCAATGGTGGCAAATCCTGCTGCCCAGGCATCCTGGTGTGCCTGGTCCAGACGTAAGTTTGTCTAGTCTGCTGCCCGGTAAGACATACATCAGTGTGGATGGACCTGTGTACGGATATCTGAGAGATCCCAGACAAGTTCCCACTTGGCCCCTGGAAAGACCCAAGGGCATAAAGGTTCAGGGTGACTGACACCTTGACAGTTACCAGGAGCGGGTATGCTCCTCCATACCCCCAAAGTTGCCATGGTGCATCAACATCTGGCACACAATTTCTCTGGTTAGCCAAAGTCTTTGGCGGCACAAGCGGTCCGGCAGCTCCGAGAAAGACAGGAGCTGCTGGTATACACGTGGCCTGGTGCAACGCCTCCTTTGCACCTCCTCCTTGGCTTTTTGGATGGCTGGCACTCGGACCTCACTGGCTGGCCCCATCTCTTCTGGGACAGGCTCCTCCCCGAGCAGGCTCCACGCCTTCAGCCTCCATGCATCCGCAATAGCTGCTGCGACCAGGTTTATAGCAAGCATTCCTGGATGTATTCCAAAATTCATTTTCTGCAGAGTAGGAGAAGAGAAGACATGTGAGAAAGATGAGTATTGCCTTGCCCATCCAAACCCAGCAGGCTACATGGTGACTCTGAGTTGCACTTTAGCTCCACCCTCCACATTACCCACAAAACCTACTCCCACCCCTCCTCCGTCCCGCCAATATGTTGCCTTACACACTGAACCCCTGCCCCCAGCAGTGAGTGGCACCAGGGAGACTCTATCCTCACCACCTGTCCTTGTCTACAGAGGTACCAGTGGCTGCTGTAACCTGTGTCAACGATAGGCTCTGCAGCCCCTGTCCTTTTTCCCCAGTGGGGTTTTCTGTGGGTATGTTCTTTGGGTGTGCCGTGTGTTATCCCACCAGCAGGGTGGCACTTGTTTGTGCAGTGGAGATGGTCACGGTGTGCCACCAATCACCTCCATGCTTAGAGGCTTGTGTGTGGGCAGGCCCTACAGATGGGGGTGAGGCAAGGAAGGGTGCATCTGCTGGGAGTGTAGCTGCAGTGTGATTTGGGTCCTGGGTGTGACACACAGCTTGTGACAACCTGACCCAGGCCAGGATGGATGGGAGCAGGGCTGCAGTGGACAGGCAGCGCTTGGAGACAGCTGGTGGTCTGCGGCGTGGGCTTGCTGATAGCGTAACTGTTGAGGCCTCTGCCCTGAGAGGGGGCGTGTGCCAGGGAGGGTGCCAAAGGCCATGGTGCATGTCTTTTGTTTGGGGTGAGCTTTGCTACTCCCCTGCGGAGGGGCAGTGTTCTGATGAGTGCCCTGAGGAGTGGCAACACCTGGTGGGCCAATGATTGAGCTTGGCCACACCCATCTCATTGACGGGTCAGCTGGGGTATGAGGGTTTCCAGTAGGACAGGCTGGGTGGGCTCCCAAATGACAAAAGGCTCTGTGAACATCTACAGGACAGACTGAGCAGTCAGCAGAGTGAGCAGCCAGGGGCCTGTAACTTGTTGCAAACGGGTGCGTTTAAAACAAATACTGCAGTAATGGCAGTCTGAGCCAAGCCACCCAAATCCCGAGGGGGACGCCCTGAATCCATGGAACTCTCAGCAAGTCGCTCCCCACTACACCCCCAGCCCTGGCAGCCAGCCCCCAGAAAATGCTACACTTTTTAACAGTTTACCGTCTCCCTCCCCCTCAGCAGCCATGGCGCCCAGTCCCTGTTTGTAAATACCTGTAGCAAATTGCGGCTGCGTGACTTTCACCTGACAGGGGCGAAGTATCACAGAGGCCTGGAGCGTACTGGGTCAAACGGGCTAATCCCACTTAAATGCAAGCAAATGCCCGTTTTGCATGCCGCCGGCGTGGGGCACAAACTCGTTAGTGTGAGGGACCGGACCGTGCCGCACAAATCGGCGGCAGGCGCGGACCTTGATTTTGGCCGGACACCCGGCTTTCCATCCAACAGTGGTTCGCCTTAATGGTGTCGCGAGGTGGAGGATTTTGCTGATGATGGAGAAATGGGTCTCCATCTGTCAAATATGCTTCAGTGTAACGCTATGCACGGGGACTGGTCACACACCAAGCAAACAAAAAAACATTCAGAATTCCCAACTAAAGACTGTTGATCAGGAAAAAGATCTCGGATGTTCTGGTACAAGGATTTATCAAGTGCTGCTGGTATAGCATATTAGAATATATTGCTGCCAGGATGATCGTAAAGCACAATTCACAATTCTATTCCTTTATAAGAAATAAGTTTTGGCCTCCTACCGGGTGCAGAGGCCCTGGAAAAGATGCTCGAGCCCTCTCAGATGGAAACCACTAGATTGACACACACCTTCTTGAAGGCAGACACTTGGCTTAGAGAGCCAGATATATTCAACCTGAGAAAAATAGATTTTGGGGAGATTTTCATAAAATGTTTCAAATAATGAAGGGGTGAGACTATCTTCTTGTCAGTAGATGATCGATCACAGGTAGTTAGCTGAGGGAGAATCAAGAGATGTGTTTAAAAGTTATGAGCACGCATTTGGATTAAAAGCATGGAGGTTTTCTTTTCATAGAGGGCCATGAACCTTTGTAATAAGTTGTACTTCATGTAAAGTAAAAAGAATCTAATATCTGACTCTGAAACAATAAGTTAGCCAGAAGCATTTCGTTGATACTCAAAATGACCTCTCATCAAGCATCATGAGATTTCTGTTATCAATAACATATTAAGAGTAGGAAGTGCAATCAACTAAAATGGACTGAATTCTCATCAGCAAATGGGAATGAAGGCAGTTGGGGCCCAAAGGTCACTAGGCCGACTGGCGTGCCAACTTCCCGACCTCATTGCCACTGCCGGCCGTTTTAGCTGATGTGGATTTGGGGCCAGGAAGCTCTTCCATGAGAAGGGCAAGCAATTAGTCTCTTAAAACAATGGGGTTACCAGTCAGCCTCCAGTTTCAAGGCACAACAGGGGGCAGTTTAACTGGCTGAACGTGAGCACCCGGTGGCAGGTTAGCTTACCAGTATTCCAAATAGGTCTACAAGACCTCTCTGCCTGCCTGGATTGCGGTAACCAAAGGCTGCCCCTGCAGAGGGACTTCCCACTCCTCTCTTCCCCTCCCCTCCCCACCCCTCCCACACTGGTGGACTGGCTGCTTTTTGTCTGTCTTAATTACATTTTTAAAATGGTATCTGAGAGCACAGGTTTCTGTTGAAGTGTATTCTTAGTTACTGACCTTTTACTTCAGTTGACTGCTCCGCTGAAACGAGCAGGCATCTGTTTGGCCCTACAGCTTAGGGAGTCTGGCCGTTGCCCTTATTTGAAAGGGGAACCAATCTCCGTGCCCTGGGGTCAAAATTCTGTAAAATGTCTGTTTCCCATTGGTTTGGCACCTGGAAATAGTCCTGGATTCTGTTTCCTGTCCAGGGAAAAAAAATCAGCCCTATAGCTAGAATAAGTTTCGGAATCAATCATCACTCTAAATTCGAAACATAAACTGAAAAAAGAGCCATGCTGTCGCAGTTTTTTGTCTTGCACTTAGCAGGGCAAATGCAAGATAGCCAAATATTGAAAGGAGTAACAATTTATGCCGCATGAGAAAAGGGCGCAGATTGGTTGGCAACTCAACTCCGAAGTGTTTTCATGGAGAATTTCCCAATGCTTTTGTTTAATTGAAAAGAAGATGCAAAGCCTGGACATGTTCTTTTGCCTGCAGAGGACAGGTCTCTGCTCATAAATATATGTAACTTCTGGCAAGCGCAAGTGAGCCACGTTACAAGCCTGACTGATTATCTTAAATATTTTGTTAGTGTAATATTGGGGACTATACTCGAGAGGAGAGTCAACTTGCCAACCAATCAGCATCCTTTTCTAATGCAGTTTAAATTGTTGCTCCCTTTGAAATTTGGCATTCTTTCATCTGTTCTGGTGATTGCAGACGAAAATCTTTTTTTTCCCAATGCTCAGGTTCTGTACTACGTACCAAGCAATTATTTATAAACAGAATTCTTTAGATAAACTATAAGAAGGTGAAGCATTAGATTTTTTTTACTGTAATCAGAACCAAAGTTGGAATCTTTCACTGGTAAAATATGATACAACGAATGCACAAATAATATCCAATATTGAATTAGGTCCAAGTCTGGAAAATTCTTCTCAAAGGCTTTTTTACTTGTAATGATACTCTTTGGACTGTCACAAACATTGACTGTACTATTTGCATTGCAAACATAGGTGAGGCCACAGGCTAAAGTCCGAAACATTGTAAAGTTCATTTAATTAAATACCCTGATAGTGCAGCATCCAAGTGATATGAAGGTCTCCGGCAGAACTAAGCAGGCAAGCAATATAAAGTGCAGTAAAAGAACAAAAAGAAAAGTGCATTCTTGTGCCCAGATAGCTCAAGGTAAAGAAGGAGCACACCATTACCAGGAAATGGAGTGGAGTTTTCACTTTGGGTACAATCTTATTTCATTAAATTCTGCTCAAAACAATTTGCATATTGGTGAATGCCATGAACCCAAACAGTAGGGAAGTGTTTTAGAATGTAATTTGTTTAATTCAGTTGAAAGTGGGTTTATCACAAAAAATATGCATTTTGATCACAGTTCTCAGCTACCACCAGTGAGTACCCTAATTTCAAAGGACTAAAATGACTTCTAAAATAAAATACAACTTCATTTGCTAATTATATCGGGGTACAGTAGTCATTTTCTTAGTAATAAAAAATAAATTACATTCAGGTCTTCCAGAATTTTCCAACCCCGTTGCCGTGGGTTTCCCTGTGGCAGGGCCGGCGTCATTGAGATCTCTGTTCACATTGGTGGGACCAGAAGATCCTTGTTGCGAAGGCCTGGAAGTTTCCAGCCTAACTCTTCCGGCACATTCTATTCACTGTGTCAAGTGCCCAACGGTCCAGCTTAATCGTTGGAATCTCTGCAAAGACCTCAACAAGCGGAATCAGTGGAAACTCACAATGATTAAATCATCTGAGGGGGTGCCCAATTTTGTGAATGAAATGAAAATCACGGGCGTGATTCTCCGCACCCCACACTGGGTGGGAGAATGACGGGAGGGCCGGGCGAATCACGCCACGCCGCCCTGGCACCCCCCGTGATTCTCCCACCCCCTCAAAAATGGCGTGTCGCGTTTTTCGACAGGCCGCTCGGAGAATTGCCGCTCGCCGTTTATCACGGCGACCCTGCAATTCTCCGTCTCGGATGGGCCGAGCGGCCTGCCGAACCCGACCGGTTCACGCCGGCGCCAACCACACCTGGTCGCTGCCGGCGTGAACAGCGCGTGACCGGTGAGTGTGGGGCCTGTGTGGGGCGGAGGGAGGATCGAGCACCACGGGCTTGCTCAGCAGATGTCTGGCCCACGATCGATGCTCACCGATCATCGGGCCGGCGTCTCTAAATGACGCACTCTTTTCCCTCTGCCGCCCCGCAAGATCAAGCCGCCATGTCTTGCGGGGCAGCAGAGGGGAAGACGGCAATCGTGCATGCGCGGGTTGGCGCCGGCCGTGTCATTCCCGGCGCGCCGCTTTGACGCAAGCGTCAAGGCCGGGCGCTCGGAATTCACCGGGGGGGGGGGGGGGGGGGGGGGGGGAGAGAGAGAATAGGGGGCGACGAGCGGCCTCCGACGCCGGAGTGAAACACTCCGGGTTTCACTCCGGCGTCATCATTCAGTCTCCTGTTGGGAGAATCGTGCCCCATTTATTGTCTCAAGTAGGCTTCAAATGAAGTTACTGTGAAAAGCCCAGAGTCGTCATGTTCCGGCGCCTGTTCGGGGAGGATGGTACGGGAATTGAACCCACGCTGCTGGCCTGCCATGGTCTGCTTTAAAAGCCAGCTATTTAGCCCAGTGTGCTAAACCAGCCCCTGGATGTGAATGGATGTGACTTCCAGTGTGGTTTCTTTTGAACAAGCACATGAGATCACAGAAACACGATTTCCATTGAACGTACATGGCGTTTAACATTCTGCAATCTCTTCCACTGGTCCCGTTGATTTTTGCCAAATTGCACTGAAATAAAAATGGTGCAAACAAGCAGAAACTCTGCCCCAATATTTCTCGGCGAACTGTACTTTGCTTTCCACTTTATTGAGGAACAAGTCATTGGGAGTCAATTTCCATTTTAGAACAATATGTTACTGAGTTCCCAACAAGAGTTTTGTGGGTGGACCCAGTTTTTCACTCTGGAATTCCTTCCTTAAATGTCTTTGCGCTGGAATCTCTGCCTGTGAGAATATTTTCACCCGCTGGAGCTGAATTTCATTAGTTGTACAATCCCCCGGCAGTCGTAGAGCGGGATACAATTTAAAATGTGCATAGATTGGAATATAAGGGATCCCAGGGATCCCGCTATTGGGCCGCAATCATAAACGGGTAGCCTGTTAGCCAGGTTCCACGTCCGGCACTCCCCTTAACCGCAAATCCCCCCCCCCCCCCCCCACTGCACGGCAGCCCCCCACTCTCGGATTGCCTGGGTGACCACCTAACCCCCAAATAAGGGGATGACCGGACCCGCTCCTCTCCCCACCATCCAGGAATCCCTGGAATAGTCCCGTAAGACGTGCTGTTAGGTGAATTGGACATTCTGAATTCTCCCTCTGTGCACCCGAACAAGTGCCGGAATGTGGCAACTAGGGGCTTTTCACAGTTACTTCATTGCAGTGTTAATGTATACTTGTGACAATAAAGATTATTATTAATATGGGGCCCCCCACAGCTGAATTTCCCTTTATAGCCCTGAGGCATTGTGACCATTTAGAGTGCAGTTCATCATTTATTGGATCTGGAGTTTACTAGGCCTGTGTCAACCCATGCTGAAATAGGCAATGCCCTTGAATGTGGAATCATAAGGGAACAAATACTGGCTATCTTTATATAATATTAGTAAGCACTATTGCTTCACAGCGCCAATGTCCCAGGTCCGATTCTCGGCTTGGGTCACTGTCTCTATGGAATCTGCATGTTCTCCCTGTGTCTGCATGGGTTTCCTCTGGGTGTTCCGGTTTCCTCCCAGAACTCCTGAAAGATGTGCTGTTAGATAATTTGGACATTCTGAGTTCTTTCTCCATGTACCCGATCGGGCGCCGAATGTGGCGACTAGGGGCTTTTCACAGTAACTTCATTGCAGTGTTAATGTAAGCCTACCTGTGACAATAAAGATTATTATTATTATTAATAACGGGACCCCCACAGGGACCCCATTTCTGGACACCTGTGCTGAATGGCACTCGCCCGAGGTCTCGGAGGTGAAGGAGATAGATCCTACACGGGGCAGCACGGTAGCATGGTGGTTAGCATAAATGCTTCACAGCTCCAGGGTCCCAGGTTCGATTCCCGGCTGGGTCACTGTCTGTGCGGAGTCTGCACGTCCTCCCCGTGTGTGCGTGGGTTTCCTCCGGGTTCTCCGGTTTCCTCCCACAGTCCAAAGATGTGTGGGTTAGGTGGATTGGCCATGCTAAATTGGCCGTAGTGTACTAAAAAGTAAGGTTAAGCGGGGTGTTGTTGGGTTACGGGTATAGGGTGGATACGTGGGTTTGAGTAGGGTGATCATTGCTCGCCACAACATCGAGGGCCGAAGGGCCTGTTCTGTGCTGTACTGTTCTATGTTCTATGTTCTATGTTCTACTTTGGGTAACTCATTGCAGTGTTAATGTAAGCCTACTTATGACAATGAAGATTATTTATTATTCACTTATAAGTGGTTTGAAAATGGCATTCGTCTAAAACCATAGAAGATTCAATTTTGGCAGTAGCCTCAAACTGCTACTCAGCAGGCATCACACACACACACACACACACACACCCTGCAGCCACTTAACAACTGCCGTGTTTTTAATTGGTTTGAAGTGGGACTTGCATCCCTTTCCTGGTGAAAGTCCCACATCAGAGAGCTCTTAGACAATCTGTCTGTGCGGAATCTGTACATCCTCCCCGTGTGTGCGTGGGTTTCCTCCGGGTGCTCCGGTTTCCTCCCACAGTCCAAAGATGTGCAGGTTAGATGGATTGGCCATGATAAATTGCCCTTAGTGTCCAAAATTGCCCTTAGTGTTGGGTGGGGTTACTGGGTTATGGGATAGGGTGGAGATGTTGGCCTTGGGTAGGGTGCTCTTTCCAAGAGCCGGTGCAGACTCGATGGGCCGAATGGCCTCCTTGTGCACTGTAAATTCTTTAGGGGCAGCATGGTAGCATGGTGGTTAGCATAAATGCTTCACAGCTCCAGGGTCCCAGGCTCGGTTCCCGGCTGGGTCACTGTCTGTGCGGAGTCTGCACGTCCTCCCCGTGTGTGCGTGGGTTTCCTCCGGGTTCTCCGGTTTCCTCCCACAGTCCAAAGATGTGCGGGTTAGGTGGATTGGCCATGCTAAATTGCCCGTAGTGTCCTAAAAAGTAAGGTTAAGGGGGGGTTGTTGGGTTACGGGTATAGGGTGGATACGTGGGTTTGAGTAGGGTGATCATTGCTCGGCACAACATCGAGGGCCAAAGGACCTGTTCTGTGCTGTACTGTTCTATGTTCTAAATGGCCAGCAATGGAGCCTTCACTGTGGGTTGAGTCTGGGGTCCTACCAGGGCCAAATCGGCAGATACGGGCAAGGGGATTGGATGCAGAGTGACAGGTCAAGGGGTGAGGCGGCAATGCAGAAAAAGTTCACACCTTGCAGGAGGGGTCTCTGATGGGGACAGGGTGCCCAGCCAGGAGGCATCCCCTTCCCAGCCTGTCCACCAAGCTCACAGCTCTTACTGGGCACCAGGAGATCTGGCCCAGGCTCCCCCTGCTACAGGTAAAATTCCAGCAGTGGCAGGAGGCCCTTAAATGACCATTAATTTGCCATAAGAGCCTCAATTGGCACATGGACGACTGGGGAGCTTGATGTCCCCTGCCATGGGTAAAATATCCACAAGCGTGGAGTCAAGGAGAGGGGATAGGCAATGGGAATGATGCCCCTGGCACGGCGCCTAATATTACACACCATTCTCCCCGGCATACCATCCACGCTCTGTGTGGAATGTAAAATTTGGCGTTAATTTGATGATTATAGCCGTTCTTTGCTTTCGATGCTCCTATGCCTTTTGAACATTTATATTTTCATTGTAATTTATAATTACCAAGACAAATGAATATCAGTGTTGGAAAATAGAAACGTTTGTTGCTTTTGTCATTCATTATTGTTATTGAATGCTCTCAGGTCAAGTATAGCACAGATAAATACAGGACAGAGTTCCTCCTTCTTTGGCCAAGCTATGTGGCTTAATCCTAACCTCGAAGCCACATATTCTGACTTTAGGTTTCATAAACCAATCCTAATGAGCTCTCTGAGCGAGGCTGCTAATTTTAGTTGAACTATGAACAGCCCCGGCTGAATGATTAGAAATGTTGCTTGAATAGCGTTTTGGTTTCTAACAATATATTGGAAAATATGTTGAAACTCCCACGTCTGAATTGGATGAAGAATATCACTGATGTTATTTTTATTGCTGTGTGTGCAGAAACCATTGTTGAATGTTGCACTGCTAAAGAGAGAACCTGGTGCAGCGTTCTGGCTGGAAGGGAAAGACATACCAAAGAATTGCTCCAGCGCTGCAGGCATCAAATTCCGAGTAGCCGAAACTTCATATCACGTTGGCATCTCATTCGAAGCCAAGAGCTTAGGAATTTATGACCAGTGGGTTGTTTTTGATTTTGGAAGTCGACCTCTACTTGTCAGGAAGATTTATGTCAGTGACAAGACTGACCTCCAACCACTTGCAAACCCAAGCAGCGATTTCCAATTTGCCAACCTAGAGCGGTGGCACAGTGGCAATCGGAGGATGGTGCCTTCCACAGAGAAAACTGAACAGGAGCTTCTGCTCATGCAGAAATACAAGCCGCCTGCTTTATCATTTGAATATAAAGTCAAGGACATGGCGAAAACTCCTATAACACGTGTGAATTACAGAGAAAGAATGCACAATTTCCTCTACCAAGAGGAACAAGCTGAAGAAGATTTAGTTTCAAGGTACAGTATCTGACATGAAATCTGCCAAGACAGTACTTCTTCAAGAAGTAGAATCAGTAGAGTCAGCCTAAGATGATTTAGATCTAAATGGAAGACAAATGTTAGCATTTTACGGAAGAGGCCTCCTCTATGATGCTAAAGGTGTCCAAATTACCAACCCCCGAAACAACTGTCAGATCAAAGTTTTTCTCTGTTCGACCTTTGCAAGCACAGCTCTAATGATTTTTATCTTTCCCATTCACCTTATTGACAATTCTATTTAGTTCATCTCTCGCAATCGGAATTAGATTCATTAAGCCACGATTTATGTTTTGACAGGGACACATTAAGCTTTGCTCCAATTGGTATAGATGCACTTTTACCCACCCGCTACATCTTTAAGCACTCCCCCCCTCCATTCTATTTAGCCTGTCAGCAAACATCTTTACTTTATATTTGGTTAGATGGAGCCCATCTAATCAGCATAACCTGCCCACTGTTCCAAAAGCTGTTTCATTGTTTCAGGATCCAAAATCTTCATTCCCTAGATAATAGAAACATAGAAAATAGGTGCAGGAGTAGGCCATTCAACCCTTCGAGGCTGCACCACCATTCAATATGATCATGGCTGATCATGGAAATTCAGTATCCCACTCCATCTTTCTCTCCATAACTCTTCAACTGCAATGGGCCACGTCCAGCTCCCTGTTGAATATATCCAACAAACTGGCCCCAACAGCTTTCTGTGGTAGAGAGTTCCACAAGTTCACAACTCTCTGAGAGAAGAAGTTCTTCCTCATCTCAGTCCTGAATGGCTTACCCTGATTCTTAGATTGACCCCTAGTTCTGGACATCCCCAACATTGGGAACATTGTTCCCACATCTCACCTGTCCAGTCCCATCAGGGTTTTATATGTTTCTGTGATATCCCCTCTCATTCTTCTAAACTCCAGTGAGTACAAGCCCAGTCGATCCATTCTTTCTTCATATGTCAGTCCTGCCATCCCGGGAATTAATCTGGTGAACCTTCGCTGGACACCCCCAATAGCAAGAATGTCCTTCCTCAAACTAGGAGACCAAAACTGCGCACAATAGTCAAGGTGTGGCCTCACCAAGACCCTGTATAACTGCAGCAAGACTTCCCTCCTCCTATACTCAAATCCTTTCACTATGAAGGCCAGCAAGCCATTAGCTTTCCTCACTGCCTGCTGTACCTGCATGACAACCTTCAGCGACTGTTCCACATGACACCCAGGTCTCGTTGCACTCCCCCTTTTCCTAAACTGCCACCATTCAGATAATAATCTGCCTTCCTGCTTTTGCCACCAAAGTGGATAATCTCACATTTGCCCACATTATATTGCATTTTCAGGTATTTGCCCACTCAGCCAGCCTGACCAAGTCACCCTACAGTCTCTGCATCCTCCTCACAGCACACAATGCCACCCAGCTTAGTGTTGTCTGCAAATTGGGTGATATTGCACATAATTCCTTTGTCCAAACCATTAATGTATATTGTGAACAGCTGGGGTCCAAGAACTAATCCTGCAGTACCCCACTAGTCACTGCCTGCCACTCTGAAAAAGACCCGTTTATTCCCACTCTCAGTTTCCTGTCTGCCAACCAGTTCTTTATCCACATCAATACATTACCTCCTTTAATTTTAACTTTGCTCACTAATCTCTTATGTGGGATGTTGTCAAAAGCCTTTTGAAAGTCCAGATATACACAACATCCACTGGTTCACCCTTGTCCACTCTACTGGTCACATCCTCAAAAAATTCCAGAATATTTGTCAAGTATGATTTCCCTTTAGTGAATCCATGCTGACTTGGACCGATCCTGTTCCCACTTTCCAAATGCTCAGTTATTTCATCTTTAATAATTGACTGCAGCATTTTCCCCACAACGGATGTCAGGCTAACCGATCTATAATTACCCGTTTTCTCTCCCTCCTTTTTTAAAAAGTGGGGTTACATTAGCTACCCTCCAATCCTTTGGAACTCTTCCAGAGTCTATAGAATGCTGTTAAATGATCACCAATCCATCCACTGTTTCTAGGGCCACTTCCTTAAGTGCTCTGGGATGCAGAGCATCAGGCGCTGGGGACTTATCGGGTTTTAATCCCATCAATTTCCCCAATACAATTTCCTGATAATAAGGATTTTGTTCAGTTCTTCCTTCATGCTAGATCCTCTGTCCCCTAGTATTTCCGGAAGGTTATTTGTGGCCTCCTTAGTGAAGACAGATCCAAAGTAATTGTTCAACTGGTCTGCCATCTCTTTGTGGGCTGATGTGTCTATATTGCCCCATGTCTCTCTTCACTAGAACATAACACAGGCACTTATTGCAGAAAAAGTAGGTGGTTAGCTTGCCAGGCGCAGGAAACTGCAAGTTTCAAATTCCCTCAGGAGTTCAATGGACCTCCCTCTTTAACTGATGGGCTCAGTTTCTCTATTCTTTCCAGAATCTTCCGGCCTGGCATGTAAGGGGCAGAAATTTTACTTGCCCCTAACAAGATAACTCACCTCAGTGGGCCAGAATGTGGGATAGAGATTTTCTGAACCAGGAACTCATCCTTAACAGACTCATTTGACACCTGGTGTTGAATGGTCGGTCAGATAAGCTTTGATGGGATGTTACTGTATCCCATGGAGGGGTTCAGCTTAAATAAGCAGTCTGGACCCTTGATGAATTAACCAATTTGTTTACAAAGAAAGGTTGTGCATTGCTGAAAAAAAGAGACTAGTTGTCAAAGCTTTTCATCTTGCACCCACCAGGACTAATGCAAGAATACCAAATTTCAAAGGGAACAATTTATACTGCTTGAGAAACAGGGTGTTAATTGGTTGGCAGGTGAACTCTGGGTTGAGGTATTGCCATTGAGAATGCACCAAGAAACAATTACCCCAATGAATGGCTCGCCGCATCTGCCACGAGGGAACCCATCACCTGGCGGGGCTGGAAAATTCCAGCCTGTGTTCTGGAGGCATGACTGGAGGTGGGAGAAGTGAGGCCTAGATATCATTCCCACCCATACATCAAGTGTCAAAAATTCCAGTTGAGCCAGAATTGCAAGAATTATGCCTGGAGCAGTCACTGCCTCTCCTTCTCAATCAATCACTGCCCCCTCCATCTAACAATCGCTATCCTCTCCCTCCCAGTTCTTTCCTCCATTTCCTGTCACACCTGTCCCAACTGAATCGCTTCCCCTTGCCTCCCAGGATCTACCTGAAGCCATTGCTAATGGCCCAATGGTCCAAAGTTAATGTCCTCTTCTCTGGTGAGCTCCGTGAAAATTCCCAGCAGCTCGTGGGTTTAATTTAATTGAGGCCTGAGGCCCATCATCATTTCCTGCACCCATTTTGCACCAGCCTGTGGCATAAACCAATTTCTAGGGCATGTTTTTTTCCCCCAGTGCATATGTGTGTTAAATCTGTTTAAGTACACATAGTTCTAAGAAGATAATCAGAAAACAATTGAGTCTTGTGTGTTAACCGTCTTAAAACATAATTGTCAAATTTCTCCTTGATAGGCTCAGTCTACAGGGGACAATTTCCATCACGGACAAATGGGAACATATGCATGAAGGGTTGACCATTGCGCAGCATGGAGAGCTCTTTGCTGATTTCCAACCTCCTCTTGCTTTGACGAATACAAATGAAAGCTTCCTGTTCAAGAGAGCAGTTAATACTGTGCTGTTAGCACCAAATCCTTCCTCAAACAATGTGGTTTATGAGGCTGCCATGATCCGTGAGGCGACTACCGAAAATCACATTGTCTTGAAGCTGTCACCACGTTGCCACACTGACCTTGCTTTCCACAAAGGAAGCTGTCACAGTGTCGAAATTCAATTCCAGTTAGACCGACTTCCCTTTTGCTTCAAGCACCAAGCTGTAGATCTGCTTCCAAACGAGGAAATTATTTTCCCAGACATCACCACGTGTTCCATTCCTCGGCTTACCTATCCTATTCTGACTGGAAATCAAAAGCAACGTGCTGCCGTTTCCTTCATTGCTGGACAAACGCCTGGGGAGAAACCAGCCCTCCCTCTTCTAATTTACGGCCCATTTGGAACTGGAAAAACCTTTACCTTGGCAACAGCTGCAATGGAAATAGTGAAGAAACCAAACTCTAGGTTGCTACTATGCACTGACACTAACAGGTAAGTACTATGTTGTTCTCTGTTTGCAACAGGACAATTTAGGAATGTGTCCTTTAATTAAACATTTAACAACAGCACATAACACTTCTGAATCAACACAAAGTTTGTGGTAATTGGTATTTTCAAAGTCTCAGCTGGTGATATTTCACACTGTGAAAGTCAGAATAAGCACATGAATCATCATCAAATACCTTTAGTCATTACTATTGTTAAAAACACAGTCAAAAGTCCATACAGTCTCTCATTTCACATTGTCCTTATTTTGGTATTCTGGATAAACAGCAAAGAAAATACGAATACCTCTCCAATTCTTCGAATCCCAATGTGAGAGAATCTACACCAACTATTTTCTTCCAAGTCTCCATATATGTGTCATAATATCCACTCATGTATATCATGAGATGCAGACAGGCAGTGATTGACACACAGGATAACCAATGAACACACACGGCACAGAACAACCAATCACCAGACAGGACACCACCACTATAAAGCCCACAGGGCATTAAGGCGCTCTCTCTCTCACAGGACACGGCTAGGAAGATAGTTGCAGGGCACAGGCCAATGAACATCATCACCATGTGATGGAGAGCTAGTCTGGTCAAGCCAGTAGGAGGTTATCAGTCAGGTTAATAGAGTGTCAATCCACAGCAATTATGTACAGCAATCAACAGACTCAATAAAACAGTGTTGGACCATCTCCTGTGTTAGACCAACACAGATAACACATCAATATGTTCAATGGATGATTAGTGTTTGCTATAGGAATTATTTAAACTGACCAAGCGATATTTTAAGAAGAGACTGACAGTGTTCTATGATTAAGACAACTCTGGTATGACCACCAAGGAGTAGATTTCCTTGTTACTGCACTTGGCATCAAACATCACCAGACATGAGGCAAGGAGGATCATATAATGAGAATGGAGTCAACCCAATTTTCCATCCATTCATTTAGCTAAAATAATGAATGCAAAAAGTAGCACATTAAGGTAACAGCTGAGAGACAGAAGTAGTACACTTTGTAACATTTAGGGTTACAGAATAGTTCTGTAAATAGGGCTCAATTTTAAATGCTTCTGAATCCAGCATAAATAATGAGTGATTTCTGAATGATCTCTGGTTTTGCACTGTAGGATGGTGAAATGTAGAGGCTCTAATTTATTAGGGCATTTCTCATGAGCAGTAGGTATACAAAATAGTTTTGAAAATGTGTTGTAAATATGAAAATAAACTCACTACCAATTTTCAAAAATACTTTGTATACTTACTGTGAACGAGCAATGTCTCTCAGCCTTGATGTGCTATCTTTGTTTCATAACACTAAGGTGATGCTGATACATGCATTTTTCTAGTTAAATTAGTGGACGGAAAAGTGGGTTGACTCCATTATGACTGTGGCATCTCAGACCTTGCTTGAATCTGTTGATGTTACCATAAGTCTTTGGGTGATGGTCGTATCTTCTCCCTGGATGTTGGACCGTCTTTTAGTGCCGGAGCGACAGGAGTTCAGATGCTGGAGATTTAAACTGCAGAGCTTTCTTAGAAGGTCTGCAAGACTGTTTCCAACTCTGACACAGGGTTGACTACCCATTAAATATGGCGCCATTTCCTGCACAGCATGTAAGTGATGCAGGCTTCCCGGCGTCAGAGCCGCCACTGCCACGTGACCCAGTGGCAAACACCCCCGTCACCTGCCGTAATTTGCCAGCCTTACATGCTCAGCTGTCCACCACAGATCCGGGCCAGATTCCCGATGTCTTCCGGAGCCACCAGCGGGCACCATTACTGCAGGATTAAATCCAGCGGGAAGCCTGTATAACCTTAGTGCTGTGCTGCCTGCTGTTGCTAATGATGGGCGGCCTGCATAGGTTTGTGTGCAGCATGGCGCTATAGTATCGTGCATCCCCTCCAGCACATAAGAGTGAAGGACAGGATGGATAATTCTCCCATGCTGCCACTATCTCGTCCTTTCTTTTCAGGCAACCTTCAAAATACCCTCCCATTCAGGATTCAGATCAGTGATGCCACGTTAAGGTATGGGCCCTCTGCACCTCAGTTGTGGCCAGCTCCCTGGGTTCTGAATTTGTAGCCTGAGGCTCCGCTTCTCACAGTGTCAGGTCAGCATGTTTTTTCACAGAAAACAAACATCTCCCAAGTTCAATGGAGGACCCTGTGACTCAGTCTCCTTGACTTCTAAAGGACTCTCGCAGTGACTCGAATAAGTCGCTAACTTTCATTGGATGGGTAATTGAAACACAAGAGGCATGTGTGAGTTCTCCTTAATTGGAGGAGGCAGGATTAAATTGTGTCAAATTGCATTTAAATTATTTGCAAGTGGGCAATTAAGCTTATCAGTGAGCTTCCCACTGGCTGTCACCTTCCTGCCTCTGACTTAATTGCTCACAGTTTTCCTGCCACTTGGAGTCTGACGTGCAATTCTCCATGCCTGTCCGCTCCACCGGGCTCCATAGAGTCTGGCCCAATGTTACAATTTCACACGATTGCCAGCTGATATATTTTCAGCCTCTGCGTTCCCATTGGGTAATATAACAGGAATTCAAGAGCAGCAAAAACATTTATTTGCAGAACGGTCAGAGAATGGCCACTCAACATCAGAAACAGTCGACCACTGGTTGCGATGACAAACTTAAATAAAAGCAAAATACCGCAGATGCTGGAAACCTGAAATAAAAACAGAAAATGCTGGATAAACTCAGCCGGTGTGGCAGCATCTGTGGAGAGAAACAGCGTAATGCTTTGTGTCCAAATGGCCCCTCTACAGCTCTAGAGATGTGTCATTTGGACCTAAAATGTGTTAACTCTGTGTTGCAAACTTATAGAATCATAGAATTTACAGTGCAAGAGGAGACCATTAGGCCCATCGAGTCTGCACCGGCCCTTGGAAAGAGCACTCTACTTAAACCCACGTCTCCACCCTATCCCCATAACCCAGTAACCCCACCTAACCTTTTTTGGACACTAAGGGGCAATTTGGTATGGCCAATCCACCTAACATGCACATCGTTGGACTGTGGGAGGAAATAGGAGCACCCAGAGGATACCCACGCAGACACGGAGAGAACGTGCAAACTCCACACAGGCAGTTACCTGAGGCTGGAATTGAACCCATGTCCCTGGAGCTGTGAGACAGCAGTGCTAACCACTGTGCCACCGTGCTGCCCACTGAACATTGAGATTTTACAGGAAATTGATCATCTGTTTAATAAAATGTTAGCAATTTTGAACTTGTCCACAGCTAATAATTAAATAGAATGATTAGTTTTATTCTGGAGTACAAAACCATATGCTTCAATTGCCTTTCGGAGAGGGCTGGTTTAGCTCAGTGGGCTAGACAGCTGGTTTGTGATGCAGAACAAGGCCAGCAGCGTGGGTTATCAGCTGAGAATTCTCTAAATTCTCCCTCTGTGTACCCGAATAGGCGCTGGAATGTGGCGACTAGGAGCTTTTTGCAGTAACTTCATTGCAGTGTTAATGTAAGTCTACTTGTGACAATAAAGATTATTTTATTTTATCATAAAAGATCATCTATTGCCACTGCATTTACATCAGTACATCCCATTATGAAGTGGACATAAACATTTTAAAAGAATTTGAATATCCTAAATATGTTGTTTATATCTAATTATTGTTGTTTGCCTTCTCATTTCAGTGCTGCAGATTTGTATGTCAAAGACTATTTTCATGGCTATGTCTGTTCTGGGCATCTAGAAGCAAGACCCCTGCGAATTAAATACGTGAAGCAAAACCCCATTCATACCGATGCTATCACAAGACAATACTGTTTAATTTCCAACAATTCATTTATTGCACCCGATAAAAGTACCTTGGAATCATACCGTATAGTGATCACCACTTGCATGGAGGCAAAATTGTTTTCTGAACTCAAGTTGCCCATTGGCTTTTTCACGCACATCCTGATTGATGAAGCAGCTCAGATGCTGGAGTGTGATGCACTGATCCCATTGACCCTCGCCAGCAGTACAACACGAATTGCCCTTGCAGGAGATCACATGCAAGTGACACCAAAACTTTTCTCCATCGATAGCAGTGAGATGGCAGACGCAACCTTGCTTTATCGCCTGTTCCAGTATTATCAGAAGATAAAACATGACAAGGCAACCAAAAGCCGCCTAATCTTCACGGAAAACTACAGATCAGTGGAAGAGATCATTCGTTTTGTGTCAAAGCATTTTTACGTGGAAAAGGCCGATGCCTTTCAAGCAAGTGGAAACATTCCACCCCACCCTCGCTTCTACCCTCTAATGTTTTGCCACGTTCGTGGGAGCAGCTGTTTCAACTCATCAAAGTTATCCTGGTACAATGAGACTGAAATTATCCAAGTGGTCGAAAGGGTAGAATCTGTCCTGAATAACTGGCCCGAGGAGTGGGGAAAACTGGATCCGAGCTCAGTGTGTGTTGTATCTTCTGAAGGGTTTCAGGTAACACAGCATGAAATATATAAGGAAGCCGCTTAACGACTTGAAAATGAATAGGGTTGCCTTGCCTTTACGAATAGAATGAAGTTCCAGGAAGAGTTAGGAATAACCTATGGCAATAATTATGCCTTTGCAGGGCCAAGAATTTTGAATAGGACCAACTTATTAGTGGAAAGTTGTCCGAGAGAGCAAATGCTGTTCATTCTTCACTGAGCACAAAACCTGGACCAATGTTTTTGGCAAGGGAAGTGTTGCACAACATTATACAGAATGGCTCTGAGAAATAAAAGTGAAAATGTTTCTCCAGCATAAATGCTTTCAGCGATATTTTGCAAACATCATGGGAGGAGAGTCAATGCTAGAATTTAACTCTTTACTTTTACTGCAGTGATATTGGATATTCTTGGACCGGGTGTAGCATCAATTGGAGATAGATTGAAGCAATGACTCATTCACCCCAAAACATTTCCCAGCCCTACGTTGAGAAGGGGGCACCTTCTGTTTTTGCTGTGCCACGGCCGCTGAGGTGCCTGTGGCCTGATTCTCAACTCTGAGAAAATTACTGCCGGCAGGCCGCTGGTTCTACCCCTACTAATGTAGGATGGTTCACGCTGAATCAGCAGAGGAGAGGTTTCCAGCCAATCTGAGCTGGATCCAGACCAGAGAGTCAGAACCGTAAAGCCAATGTGAATTCAAAGTGACATTTGGTCACAACTGCGATCCTCTCTTTAGAATTTCAACAGCCAACTTAATACGCGCTTAAGCTGAATTCCCTCTGGGTTAGACCATCACACAATTATGGCTATTTCCCAAGACCACGTGGCCCCTTTGAAAGCTGGAGGTAAAGATGCTGGTCTTAAACTGTCACAGATCCGAGAATCTCAAGGATCCAGAAATCTGACGTTAATGCAAATTTTCTGTCTGTCATGTTAAGGGAAATCATCACAGGGAGAGTCTACTACACAAGATAGAAATAAAGGCCACAGCAGGATTTAAAAAAAAATCAGTTTTCATGTGTTCATGTTGTGTAAACAATTCCTTTGTGCTGTCTGCAGCAACAATTTCAGGCTCCAAGTCTAACCATGTCAAGGGCAGTTAAACTGGTCCACGCTTGCCGGTATTGTTTCCTTTGGGTCACAGTATCAACTTGTACAGCTTTTCGTTTCCTGAAAGCATGAGTTTCACTTTTCCCTTAAGTTTCATTTTACAATTGTGAACCAGTTCTCTCACTGTAACACCCTGTGCGTCACAGGATAAGATTATCCAGCAACTGGGAAATGTGTACAATTCACTTTTTGTGCTATTGTTGAATGTTACTAGGAATGATTTCATTTTATTTTCTACACAGAATATATATTTTCCTGCTCAGTAAAGTGATGTATACATTTGAGGCAGGCTCCCTCTTGTCTTTTGGTGCCCAAGCCTGCATCTTCCTATTGGCTGATCTGGCATGAGCACCCACCTGACCATTAGTTTGCAGTTTCATTGTGGTTTGAGCTCCTGATCTAAATTGGAGTTGGAATGGAAAACACACCAAAAGAAATTTGCATATGGGGGACAGAATTCACACGTTTGGAAAAGATCCAGAGACCTTTAAAAATGGTGGGTGGGACCAGGCTGTGGAAGCTCTGCCTCCTTTCCAGCTGGGATCAGTTTTGCCAGCAAGGAAAAGTGTGTGGGGCATGCACGGGAATCTGCTGGGCCATTTGCAAATAGATCGAGAAGATGCAATTTTCCATGCTCCCAAATGTTATGGCCTGCAGTGTAGGAGTCACAAGTTTAGGGAAGAGGCCTAAATAAAGGTGTGTGCCCCTTCTGCAGAGCTCTATAAAGTAATAGTTTAAACACTGAAACCGTTTTTCAGAGATAGAGGTTGGTGGAAAATCACACGGGAGGGAACGGGAGATTGTTGTAGAATCCAACAAAGTGGAACACGGTAAGATAAAATGAACACAGGTTTATTTAGGTACACACAATTAACACAACTAACTCTCTTCACCCTGAAGGGTCACCCTTTCAAACCTGCACCCAGGTCAGGGTATACAGTGAGGTTCCGTCTTGTTCAGGGGAAACCCCACCCCATTTTACTGGGGGAATTTCGTACTCAATGGTTGTCTTGGGGAAACGGGTGGTGCATAGTCCGTGACCTCCAGAGGGGTCGTAACAGTTGTGAAAGAGGAAGGCCAGATCTGTGTGGCCTATCAGGCTTATTGCTTGCTTTGAAAAGCAAGGTGGGAGACAGGCCAGACGGTCAGGCTCACTGGGTGAGGACTGAGTGAAGGGTATACTGTCACCACTGAATTGACATGACTGATATCCAGTGCTGCGAAGGCTCTGGATTTAAAAATAAATAGAAGAACCATAGAATGGAACCACAGAATCCCGACAGTGCAGAAGAGGGCCATTCGTCCCATCGAGTCTCACTGACTCTCTGAAAGAACACCCTACCTAGGCCCACAACCCCGATCACCCCACAACCAGCCCTAACTTGCACATCCCTAGACACTATGAGGCATGGCTAAGCCACATAACCTGTACATCTTTGGACTGTGGGAGGAAACCGAAGCACCCGGAGGAAGCCCTTGCAGACAGGGGGAGAACGCCCAAAACTCCGCACAGTCACACAAGGCTGGAAATGAACCCAGGTCCCTATTGCTGTGAGGCAGCAGTGCCAACAACTGTGCCACCGTTGCGCTGTGGTCAGAGACATCTGTGCCATGGTGCAGGGAGACCTTATGCCATTAATTCCCATGCCCTGCCTGTTGCACTTTTCCTTTTACTGTGGCCCTCAATTTCTACGCAGTCATCTTTCAGGAGTCTGCCGCCACCTACTGGTGCATCACCACCAATACATCCATTGCTGTGGTGGGGAACAATTTAACTTCCCCAGAGATGTTGCACCAGGCGCACAGAGGGCAGTGGGTTTTACCTCCATTGCCAGCTTCCCATAAATTCAAGGCATGATAGACTGTACCCATGTCACTATTAGGAAATCAAGGCAGCAGCCAATGACAATCGTGATTAGAAATTCAGTCCATTTCATCAACACACACATTGTGTGCAACCACAGTGAGGCCTTGCTGTATGTGCACGTTTCCCTGGCAGCTGCCATGACTCATTTATCCTGAGGAATTCATACCTGCTGTAACTTTTCCAGACCTGGCCCCAGGTACGTGTTTGGCTTCTGGGCGACTGAGTGTACCCATTTATCAGAGACCTGCTGATGCCCCTGAAGTCCCTGGGATGAGGCCCTAATATCGCCACAACAGCCACTTTCAGATGCGGACCATCAGCGAGCAGGCTATTGGCCGATGAAAGATGCAGTTCAGATGTTTTGACCGCTTGTGGAGAGCACTCTGGTGCTTGCCTGCAAAAGTGTCGAGGATAGTGGCTGTTTGCTGCATGCTCCATAGTATGGCACGGTGGAGGGGCCAGAGGCCAGTGCCAGAGCTACATCATCGGAGGAGGAGAGCCAGGGAGAGGATAAGGAGGGCAAGGAAGACCTCATTGCCTATGTCCTCTGCTCTCATTGGTGCTCAGACGTTCACACATATTGAAGACATACCGAAAGGCATCCATACAGCAGCGGCATAGTTGAAGCCAGCATGGATGAGGCTGCAGTATTCCGAGCAGCACACATGTAGGCTGCCCAGCTCCCTGCTGCTCAGATGATTGTACATGCGTGAGGAGGAGCTGGAAACCACAGAGCGGTAGATGTGGTCGAAGCTGCTGAAGGAACACTTGATGACATAATACAAAGAGGGAGTGGGCTAATCCAATTTCAAGAGGCTCCCAACGTTCTCACTTTTCCTCTGCTACTGGGAGAGCCACTAGGAGGGACTTAAAGGTTCGAAGAGGCTGAAGCTGCAAGGACTACTCGGCAGTCAAGGGACGTTATGCTCAGACAGAATTGCTGATGAACTACAAAGGTATTTCAGCAAGAATTTTATCCAATTGATGGACTGCTCGTAGGAACAGAGGAGCAGCCGTTGGCCATTCAGCCCATCAATATTATCATGGTTGATCATCCACTTCAATGCCTTATTCCCACACTATTCTCATATCCCTATGTCATTGATATTTAGAAATCTGTCACTCTCTACTTTAAACATACGCTTTAAAAAAATTATATTTTATTGGACATATTTTCAAATAGATACAGAACAGAGACGAAGGAATAACAACAGCACAGTTAACCATGCACAATAGCCACTCTTTTCTCGTACCACCCCCTGCACCCCTCATTTTAACTCAACCCCCCAAAAACCCAAGCAAAACAGAAAGAAGCCTCTTTTCCTCCCCACACCCCCACTGATGTGTTACTTTCCCGTAAAGAAGTCAATGAACAGCCCCCACCTTGTGGAGAACCCCTCCGCTGTCATTCTGATGGCAAACTTGACCCTTTTCTAGGTGGAGGAACTCTGCCAAGTTGCTCACTCTTGCCTCCGCTTTCGGTGGCACCGAGTCCCACCAGCACAACCAGATCAACCGCCAAAAGCTTCAACATAACGCTTGCAAACTCTTTCCAGAACCCCTCCAACTTCGAATATGCCCAAAACATATGGACATAGTTCGCTGGACTCCACCCACACCGCCTACACCTATCTTCCACCCCTGTAAAAAGCCGACCCACCCTAGACCCCGTCATATGAGCGCTATACACCATCTTAAACTGTATGAGACTCAGTCTTGCACATGACGAAGGTGGGTTTATTCTCTGCAGAGTCTCACTCCACACCCCGGCTTGCATCGCTCACTCCCAACAGCTCCTCCTACTTGTGCCGGACCTACTCCACCAGAGCGCCCTCCCTCTCCATCAGCTCCCCATATATATCTGACACCTTGCCCTCCCCTATCTTATCCTTGGACAGAAGCTTGTCCTGTGGCACAAGTGGCAGCAACAGCGGAAACGAACCCAACTCCATCCTCAAGAAGGCCCTAACCTGAACCCATTCCCCTTCGGCAGCAGGTACACTTCCTCAAGCACCTCCAATTCCGCAGTCTTACCCTCCCACAAACAGGTCCTGAAAATACTCTATCCCCAACAGATCCTCATTGATCTGAATCACATTCCCTTCCCAGGTGCACATCTTCGTCTCCTTCGCCCAGTGCAGAACTCACATTAAAGAGATGAAAGTCCACTAAGTGCATTCCAATCACTCAAGTGAGTGATTTCACTGCACTTACCTCTCTTTGATGTGGTCAATGTTTAAAAACATTGGAAATCCAGCACTTAGCTCACTGAAGCTTGAAAGGATATGAATGGATCAAAGTTACAGATGTTTATTACGAGCTGTCAATCATAAACCACTATTCCAAAGCCATGAATGGATTATAGATAGTGGATCTGTGGGAACCAGATGCAGGCACAGCTGTTCTCCTTTAAGGAATGAACACATGGAGCTGTAAGGTAAGTATTACAGTTATAATGTTTCCCACAGCCCCTGTCTGGACTGCTGTCTAGCTTTCAGACAGGGGTCCCTTTTCTGGGAGGGGGTTATGTGTGGTAGAGGGTGTCTGAGTGTGTGAGGGGGTCTGTGGTGGGGTTCCTTTAGGTAGGGGCCCCTTATTACAGGGGTCCAGTCCCGGTCACCCCCAGAAATGGGGATGAGGCACCCAGGCAATCCGGGGGTTGGGGGCTGCTGTGTGGTGCAGGTGGGAAGGTTGGGGGCTCATTTGTGGTGCAGGGAGGATTGCCTGGGATGGTCTCTGCCATTGTGGCTCTGGTATGGTGGACCTTGCGACCCACTGCCAGGTCCACCACCCATTTGCATTTATTTCAATGCTCCCACTGGTGTGCGGTGTAGAACTTGTTCATGCCTCCAGCAAAGCATGTCAATCTCAAATTTGCCCCGACGTCTGATTCTTCATCCCATTGCGGAATGCATTCTGGGCGTCGCGGGGACGGGAAATCCCGCCCATGGTGTTTATGGTGAGTTCCAGAATCCAGAAGAAAAGTTCTATGAGGTATTCCTTCACAGAGGTCTGTGGGATGAAAACTGGTGCTGGTTAATTCACTTTCCTGGTGGTGAAAACTTTACACGATGAGGTAAGCATGCAGAGGTAAATCAGTCTTGGAAGCAATGATACAGAATTTCCACTGGAAGCAGTGTAGATGGGGCCAGGTGTTCAAACCTGGGTAGAGATGTCCTTTTCTGTGAGGCTGCTTATAGGATAGTAAACAGCAGACTGAGCTTACAGTTCTACAAGGCAATATTACTGGTTACACAAATGAGAGGTCCAGCTCACATGACTCCCACTTCTTCACAGAATCTTTGACAAAGGGTATATTCCTTCATGTTGATGGCTGGTATGTTTAAATGTTACAGTAAAAATTGAAAGGAAGGTTGCGGAAGACTTTCTCCAACAGACGAGTGTACTCCGGATAACCAAATTGGGGTATAAATTGCAGATGGCCTTTGTATAGTCCTTTTTAATTTGACCTTTGCAGCCCACAGGCGGTTGTTAGTGTCTCTTTGGGGATAACAAGGTGCAAATTTCTTTGAAACTGCGAAGTAGCTCCTTTTGATCGAGGGTCACAGACAGATATGGACTCAACCATTTTAAAAAGGTCTTTGTTCAGTTTTTAGCATTTTAGAAATAGCCATAAGGACATTTCTATATTTTATATAATTATACTGCATGAGGTCCTCATCCCATTCAATGTGTCGTCAGTCTTTAAAATAATGTTGATGTGGAGATGCCAGCGTTGGACTGGGGTGAGCAGAGTAAGAAGTCTTACAACACCAGGTTAAAGTCCAACAGGTTTGTTTCGAATCACTAGCTTTCGGAGCACTGCTCCTTCCTCAGGTGAAATCCCCCCTCTTCAGGCCCCACCATTTTCACCTGAGGAAGGGGCAGTGCTCCGAAAGCTAGTGATTCGAAACAAACCTGTTGGACTTTAACCTGGTGTTGTAAGACTTCTTACTTAAAATAGTGTAGCAAGGGATGTTGTCAAGGATGTTGTCAAGGAGTAAAGGTCAGGAAGAAATCACAAAAAACAATTTTACTAGACACTGGCTCTTCTGCATCATTCCAATATCTCTGGAGTGCGAGTGGGGGATAATTTGCCTTTTCAGTGTTCAGATGTTCTGTGTTTCTGAATACTTACACACTGTGGAAATCAATCTGTTTTATTAAGAAAATGATAGTGACTGCATTCAGATTGTTACCGTTGGAGTTTTCCATTGTCACCGTCTCGTCCATGGCGTTCTTGCAGGTGGGCAGGGCAGAAGAATCCAGTCCAAAGTTAATTTGTGGCCTGGTTTACCGGGGAGTTTCCAGCCGGCTCTGCCGTTGAGTTCCCCACCGCTATCAAAGAACACTTAGTCATTTTTTTGGGCTCTGGGGAGTTCCTCACTGGTTTAGCCCACTCTCAGAATGTTTTTAGCACTGGGAAGCTGAACTCAGAGATCGGGCCACTATTTTGAAAGGGTGTCCCAATCTCTAAGTGAGCATGTGGGTCCCCCCCACATCCGCTCTTCCATGGGCAATGTCACCCCCCCCCCCCACACAAATAGACATGACCCCATGCCCCCCGAGTGAGGACACCCCGCTATGGGGTCTCTAGAGTTCCCCCCTCTTCAGGCCCCCAAGTCCCCTTACAGCAAGCACCCTGTCCCTTCTTGGACCCCTACCCATCACCCCCCCACCCCCCCCAATCTCCCAGAGGCCCCTACTTATCTACCCTGCACTCTCCCACCCTTCAAACAATCCCCCTCCACCCTCATTTCATGGACATGGCCCCTCTCACCCCCCGAATCTTGGCAGTGCCACCTTGGTACTCGGTTCCCTTGCACTGCCACCCTGGAAGTGCTCCTGCTGGCTTGGCAGTGCTATCCGGGCACTTTGGCAATGCCAGAGTGGCAGTGCCAAGGTTCCTGCATTACAGGGGGTGGGACAGGGAGCCACCCGACACTTATTCTGATCACCCAGGGGTCTCCGTTGGCCTGAGAGACCCCATGGGTGCAGTTCTATCTGGCCCACGTTTGTGTGGACCAACACTTATTGGCGCCCAGTTGTAGCCTCCCTGGGGAGGCCGATGAATCGGTGGAGGCTGGTGGATCCCGGGCAGGTAGGTTGTAAGTAGATTTATGACCTACATCCGTGAGCATCATTTGGTCCAGCCAATTTGGGGCGGGGTTCTGACTCTGACATCTCATGGGACTCTGGTGAATCTCGCGAGGTGGGAGGCTGTCAGGAGGCTCGCTGCAGGCTTCTCCTGGTATTCTCCGGCTGCGTAGTGTTCTTGATTGAGCACCACGCAGCCGAGAGTCGCAGCCGATGTCAGGATATTTGTTGTACACGGTGACCAAAATGTTGCTTTTAGTAGGGGAGGGCACGTGATGTCATTTGAGAAATTGTTGGGTTATAATAATCTTTATTATTGTCATAAGTAGGCTTACATTAACACTGTAGTGAAGTAACTGTGAAAGTCCCTAATCACCACATTCTGGCGCCTGTTCGGGTACACAGAGGGAGAATTCAGAATGTCCAATTCACCTAACAGCACGTCTTTCGGGACTTGTGGGAGGAAACCAGAGCACTGGAGGAAATCGAACCTGGGACCCTGGTATTATGAAGCAACAGAGCTAACCACTGTGCTACCATGCCATCAATATCTGATGTAAACCAGGGGCTGCACGATAGCATCGTGGTTAGCACAGTTGCTTACAGCTCCAGGGTCCCAGGTTCGCTTCCCGGCTTGGGTCACTGTCTGTGTGGAGTCTGCACATTCTCCCCGTGTCTGCGTGGGTTTCCTCCGGGTGCTCCGGTTTCCTCCCACAGTCAAAAGATGTGCAGGTTAGGTGGATTGGCCATGATAAATTGCCCTTAACTAAAGTGAGGTTGCTGGTTTACGGGGATAGGGAGGTGTGGCTTAAGTGGGGTGCTCTTTCCAAGAGGCGGTGCAGACTCGATGGACTGAATGGCCTCCTTCTGCACTGTGAATTCTATTATGCTATATTAAGCTTAGTTTCAACAGAGGTAGATTGGGACAGATGTCCCTTCTAACTTACTTGTCACTACCATGAGATGTTGGTTGTTGGGGTTGGGAAACTCTGTAAACTTGCCCCTAACTGTTTCTCAAAGCTGAATAAGAGTGTTGTTCTGTGAGTTGCTGCTCATTTTTCCTTCCTCCTTGTGGACATGCACTCAGTTGGACATGCACTCAGTAGGACATGGACTCAGTTGGACATGGACTCAGTTGGACATGGACTCAGTTGGACATGGACTCAGTTGGACATGGACTCAGTTGGACATGGACTCAGTAGGACACAAACTTAGTTGGACAGCCATATCTTTTTTTTATAAATGTTTTTTTATTGAGTTTTCATATTTTATATATGACAAATTACAAGTTATTAGAGAGAGAGAAAAAAAAAAAGGAAAAAAAGGAAAACACAAAAATTTAACATGAATATTTACAGGTAAGCATCTTCATAACAATAATTGTGGCCGCCCCCTTTAGCCAGCATACATATTTTACATTCCCCAATATGGCCGAGGCACATGTTTATAGGCATTTATTTATAGTTTGGTTTTGGGCCTTGGCTTGCCATCAAACCCCCATACCGAGCCCGTATCCCCCCCCCCCCCCCCCCCCCCCCCTCCCCCCGGCTACCTTCCCCCGATTCCCGTCCATTTTCCCCTGGTTCTTGGCCACCCGACTATTCTTCCTCATGTACGTTGGCCACAAACAGGTCCCGGAACAGTTGCATGAATGGCTCCCACGTTCTGTGGAAGCCGTCGTCCGACCCTCGGATGGCGAATTTGATTTTCTCCATATCTGTAGAATATCTGCAATTGGGAACTCACCGTTAAGCATTGGAAAGGTGAAGGTGTGCTCTTTGTTTTGTGAATTCAAATTTCCATTCAATTCAGGAGGGCTTTATAGTTATTTCAGCTGTAAGAATGAAATGACACAAATTTGTGAATTTAATTTAATAATCACTTATTTCATCCAGATTCAATGCTTGAGGCAACATCTCAGGAGATGTGGACGCTCATCAGTAACTGTAGAGAATGTTTTCAATATACAAGGTAGGTGTGTTTACAGCTTGTTGAACGAGGACAGTGCTGAAAATATAATTTAAAAAAATAAATTTAGAGTGCCCAATTCATTTTTTCCAATTAAGGGGCAATTTAGCATGGCCAATCTACCTACCCTGCACATCTTTTAGGTTGTGGGGGCAAAACCCACACAAACACGGGGAGAATGTGCAAACTCCGCATGTACAGTGACCCAGAGCCAGTATCGAACCTGCGCCGTGAGGCAGCAATGCTAACCACTGCGCCACTGCGTGCTGCCCACAAATACATTTTTCATATTGATGCTGCATTTGAGGATCTTCTTCCTGTTGTGAAACATCACCACTTGTATGATGAGGCTGTTTCAACATCAGGGGGAAAGGTATAGTTGTAAATGAGTTGTAAACTATTTTAACAAGTCTAGAAATTTGAGTATGTATTCATATAGTATTTTTGTCCTTTCACAAATTCATTTTCTTTTTTTTAAAACAAGCATTTTATTAAGGTTTTTCTTTGGCATTGTAACAGCAACAAAATAAACAATGTACATAGCAAGGAAAATATAAACATACTGAAAGTACTACCTCCCTCTCCCACAGGTCCCACCATTACGTACCCCCTAATCTACGTTAGCCTAACCCCCCCCCCCCCCCCCCCCCCCCCCCCCCCCTTCTACTGATGATTAATTCTCTGCGAAGAAGTCGATGAATGGTTGCCACCTCCGGGCGAACCCTAACAGAGACCCTCTCACGGCGAACTTAATTTTCTCCAGGCAGAGGAAGCCAGCCATGTCCGATAGCCAGGTCTCCGATTTCAGGGGCTTTGAGTCCCTCCATGCTAGTAATATCCGCCTCCGGGCTACCAAAGAACAAAGAACAAAGAAAATTACAGCACAGGAACAGGCCCTTCGGATCTTCCAGCCTGCGCCGATCCAGATCCTTTATCTAAACCTGTCTCCTATTTTCCAAGGTCTACTTCCCTCTGTTCCCGCCCATTCATATACCTGTCTAGATGCTTCTTAAATGATGCTATCGTGCCCGCCTCTACCACCTCCGCTGGTAAAGCGTTCCAGGCACCCACCACCCTCTGCGTAAAAAACTTTCCACGCACATCTCCCTTAAACTTTCCCCCTCTCACCTTGAAATCGTGACCCCTTGTAACTGACACCCCCACTCTTGTGAAAAGCTTGTTGCTATCCACCCTGTCCATACCTCTCATAATTTTGTAGACCTCAATCAGGTCCCCCCTCAACCTCCGTCTTTCCAACGAAAACAATCCTAATCTACTCAACCTTTCTTCATAGCTAGCACCCTTCATACCAGGCAACATCCTGGTGAACCTCCTCTGCACCCTCTCCAAAGCATCCACATCCTTCTGGTAATGTGGCGACCAAAACTGCACGCAGTATTCCAAATGTGGCCGAACCAAAGTCCTATACAACTGTAACATGACCTGCCAACTCTTTTACTCAATACCCCATCCGATGAAGGCAAGCATGCTGTATGCCTTCTTGACCACTCTATCAACCTGCGTTGCCACCTTCAGGGTACAATGGACTTGAACTCCCAGATCTCTCTGTACATCAATTTTCCCCAAGACCCTTCCATTGACCATATAGTCCGCTCTTGAATTTGATCTTCCAAAATGCATCACCTCGCATTTGCCTGGATTGAACTCCATCTGCCATTTCTCTGCCCAACTCTCCAATCTATCTATATTTTGTTGTATTCTCTGACAGTCCTCCTCGCTATCTGCAACTCCACCAATCTTAGTATCATCTGCAAACTTGCTAATCAGACCACCTATACCTTCCTCCAGGTCATTTATGTAGATCACAAACAGCAGTGGTCCGAGCATGGATCCCTGTGGAACACCACTAGTCACCCTTTTCCATTTTGAGACACTCCCTTCCACCACTACTCTCTGTCTCCTGTTGCCCAACCAGTTCTTTATCCATCTAGCTAGCACACCCTGAACCCCATACGACTTCACTTTTTCCATCAACCTGCCATGGGAAACCTTATCAAACGCCTTATTAAAGTCCATGTATATGACATCTACAGCCCTTCCCTCATCAATTAACTATGTCACTTCCTCAAAGAATTCTATTAGGTTTGTAAGACATGACCTTCCCTGCACAAAACCATGCTGCCTATCACTGATAAGTCTATTTTCTTCCAGATGTGAATAGATCCTATCCCTCAGTATCTTCTCTAACAGTTTGCCTACCACTGGGGGCAAAGGCCAGAACGTCTGCCTCTTTCTCCTCCTGGATTCCCGGATCCTGCGACACCCCGAAAATCGCCACCTCTGGACTCAGTGCAACCCTCATATTTAATACCTTGGACATGATGTCAGCAAACCGCTGCCAAAAATCCCCTCAGCTTTGGACATGACCAGAACATATGGACATGGTTCGCTGGCCACTAGCTACCTCCTCACCATGGCTATATTAGCCACCCAGTAATAATTACTGAAATTCGGCAGCGCCAGCCCACCATCCCCCCGCTCCGCTCGAGCAGTGCCCTCTTCACTCGCAGGGACTTGCCCCCCCCCCCCCCCCACTCCCCACACAAAGCCCACAATAACCTTATTGATCCACTTTAAAAAGGATGAAGATGGGGAGGCATTGGAAAACGAATAGGAATCTCGGGAGTACCGTCATTTTACCGATTGAACTCTGCCCGCCAGAGACAACGGGAGCGCATCTCACCTCCGGACATCCTCCTTCATCTGATCCACCAGCCGGGCCAAGTTCAATTTATGTAGCCTGTCCCAATCCCTTGCCACTTGGATGCCCAGGTACCTGAAACTGTCACCTACCACTCTGAACGGCAGTTCCCCCAGTCGCCTCTCCTGACCCCTCACCTGGACTACATACATCTCGCTCTTGCCCATATTGAGCTTATACCCCAAAAACCGGCTGAATTCCCCTAAAATTTCCATAATTTCTTCCATCCCCTCCATTGGGTCTGAGACATATAAAAGCAGGTCATCCACATACAATGAGACCCTGTGTTTCACTCAGCTCCCCGGACCAGCCCATTCCAGCCCCTTGAGGCCCTCAGAGCAATTGCCAGCGGCTCTATTGCCAGCGCAAAGAGCAGTGGGGAGAGGGGACATCCCTGTCTCGCCCCCCAGTGCAGTCTAAAATAGTCCGAAGTTGTCCTGTTTGCCCATACACTTGCAACCGGAGCCCGGTACAGCAACCTAACCCAGTCAATAAAGCCCATCCCAAATCCGAACCGCTCCAGCATCTCCCATAAATAATCCCACTTAACCCGGTCAAAAGCTTTCTCTGCATCCACTACCTCCACCTCCCTACTCTCCAGGGGCATCATGATCAAATTTAGCAGCCTTCTTACATTGGCCACCAGCTGCCTGCCCTTAACGAACCCTGTCTGATCCTCCACAATATCGTTGGTACACAGTCTTCAATCCTTCACCCTTGCACCTTTGCGCTGCGAGCCTGGCACCCTGGCAATGCCCTAGTGTCACATGGGCACCCAGGGTACCACTCTGCCCGTGCCCGACCATCCAGGGGTCTCTGATGACCTCGGAGACCCTTCCAGGTGCTGTTACATCTGGTCCACTTTTATGGAAACCAGTGCGAAACAGCAGTCTGGCACAGTCTACCGGACATGGCCGTTAGTTCGCGGGCGTCGGGGAATATGGCGCTGACATATTTAAATGAATTTAATGGCTCATTTAAATATGTTAATCTGGATCTAGCCCAGATTGTGACATCTTGCAAGATTTTGTAAAATCTCATCAGAAGTTGCAAGCATTGCGGCGAATCCCGCGAGAGGCCTCTCAGAAGCTTCATTGGCCTCATCAGGTCACCAAGTTGGACATGACAAGGCCATTAAATCGTGCCCTTTGTCACTCATTGAAAATTCACGGGTTGGAGCCCACCAAATTTTAAAAATATGACAAATTATTTTTCCACTGAGAGAATGGGCAGAATCTTGTGGAGGTGATGACTAGCTGCAGCCATTGGCTGGAGAGCCGGCAAGAATCAGCATCGCATCTTTTCAGGAAGGCTCGCCATATCTTGATTCTTGACAGAGGCCTTTGTGTGAAATTTCTGCCAGTTTCCTGAATTCCACAAAGGTACTTAATAGCAGTGTGCTTCAAGACACCGCCAATAGCAGAGTGCGCCAAAAAAAAACTAGCAGAGTGCGTCAGAACACTGCTTTCGAAAAGAAATACTTGAATATTTTGATACACTCATTTACAGAAATGATAGCTTTATGTGGGATAATTTTTAATTTCTTCCTTCTCTCACTAGGAAAGCAGTTCAGAGTGGTCATCATTTCCACTGTGCACACTTACGAAAGCAACATTTCTTCAAAGAGCGCCGGGCTGGAGTTCTTCAATCAATCCAGGGTTTTGAACACAGCCATGACACGGGCCCAGTCTCTTGTGATAGTTGTTGGCGATGCTTTGGCTCTTTGCTCTGTTGGAAAATGCAGCAAAATTTGGAAGAGGTATATTCAGGAGTCCATTTACAATAAAGCCGTTTACCCAGAGGAGCTCACAATGGAGCATATTAAGCAGACCATTGTTGACATGGAGACTTGGACTCACAATGAGGAAGATGAAAGTGATAATGATTCCTATTATTCAGACAAAGATATTGATCCAATCCTACAAGAACTTTTAGATGAGAGCAAGAATGTGATGTTAACGGTGACAGAGGAAGGATTGATGGACATATTTGAAGGCGAGGAAATAGTATCAGAGAATAATAATAATGAAATTCCAACAGTATACACCCAGTCCTCTCAGAAGAAAAGAACTGCACAGTACACTGATTATCCTATTCATGTTCTGAACACATTGCTAACAACTCAACCTACAAAGTATAAGAGATGTGAGATAGTCATGGAAAAATTTTACAAAGGCGATGCTGTCACTCTGGATGAACCTCAGAATGTACACATTAAGATAGAAGGTCGTGTTAACTGTGGACAATCATTCCCTGGTGATCAGGTTTTAGTTGAAATTTTGCCCCAGGACTCAGGCCACGGTGATCATTCTGGTGTCAGTGGAAAAGTTGTTGGAGTGCTGAAGGCAGGCGATTTGCCAAGAACCTTTGTCTGCACGGTAGATGAATACGATTCAAATGTGATGGTTCCTATCAACAAATGCATTACAAAAATCTACACGCCATCAGCAGATAAAAAATCTCGCAACAAAATCCTTATTCGCAAATGGAAGAAAGACAAATTTGTGACAAAAGAAACAATAAGTCTTACTGAAGAAATAAAGAGGAATTTTTTCTTTGTTGTTGAACTAGTACGCTGGCGTAGCAATTTTTACTATCCATTGGGAATTGTAACAAAACTACTTCCTGCAGCAGTAACAATGGATCAAGGAATGGAAATACTGAATTTGGAAAATCATGTTCACGACAGCTATCCAAAAGAAGCTCTCAAAGAGATACCAGAACACAATTGGAAATCTAGGGAAAGGTTGGATGAAAATCGAAAGGACTGCCGCAAGTATTTCACATTCACTGTGGATCCCTTGGTTTCCAAGGATCTTGATGATGCTATCAGTGTGCGAGAGTTAGATGAAAGTTATGAAATAGGGGTTCACATCTCAGATGTGTCAAGCTTTGTGCAAAAAGGTGGTTTTTTAGATAATGAGGCACAGAAGCGTGGAGTTACTTACTATCCGCCGGACAGAGAGCCAATTAACATGCTACCTCCCAAACTTAGTCAAGAAATCTGTAGCCTGCTGCCAGGAAAAGAATGCAATGTAATTTCTCTGTTTGTTGTAGTACAAAAGGGCACAGACAATGTCGTTGAAGCACACTTTTCACGTTCTGTTATCAAGTCAGACAGAAGATTTTCCTATGATGATGCAGAGGACATCATCAAGGAGTTTAGTGGAAGTGAACTGAGGTTTGACACTCTGGAAGATTCAATTGCTGTAGCCTTTCACTTCTCCAGAATCCACAGGAAATATCGACTTCAAGATGACTTCTATTATCAACAGCCTGATGAAAAAGAGCACCTCGGAAACAGACAATCCCATCAGATGATTGAAGAACTCATGATAATGATGAATAGCTCTGTTGCTGAATTCTTGACCAGAAATAATGAAACAGTAAGTGTGACACCGTTGAGATGCCAGAATTCTCCTGCTCTTAAGGACATGGCGAATCTAGAAACTAAGCACAGAAAGTTGATTTGCCTTTCCATTCATCTCTCTCACCAAATTGGCATCACACCAAATGTTCAATTTCCACCTTGTGAGGAATTCCAGGTCTTGTCTTCTTTGTGGAACAGCCTGATAGCAGCAGCTAAGGCTTCTGACGTTCATAAGTTGTCAGATTTCATTGCAACAGATGATATTCACCCAAATCTTGCCCCGGTAATATTAGAACTGAGAAAACGTATGCACAAATCATCCTTCGTGTGTTCTAACTCGACAGCTGGGTCAAAGCAAGGGCATTACTCTCTGCAACTTGCATGTTATACTTGGGCCACTTCACCCATTCGCCGATACCTGGACATTATTATCCAGCGTTTCCTTACCGCTGTCCTATGCAAGGGGCACCTTCCATACAGCCAACAGGAAATTGAAAAAATATGCATTGATTTCAACAGAAAGAGTAGGAATGCTTCCAGCTATGAAAAAAAAGCTCAAAACCTTCACTTTGCAACACAGCTTCGAAGTCAAGTGATGCAAAAGCTGGCATTCACGATTGATGTTGAACCACAAACCAGGTACTTCAAGGTTATGTTCCCTTTGAACAATGATACTTTATCAGAATGTCACCAAGTAAGTTACAGAACTCTGCAGCTGGTGGATCAACCTGCATACGATGAGAGCAAACACTCAATGAAATTAACATGGAGGAAAAGAATCTACTGCATAGAAACACCAAGAAATTCTATTTTTCCACCTGGGCCGTTCTGTAACCCGCATGTCTATACTGTTGGTGCTGACACTTGGCAGCAATTTGTAGATGCAGTCAGATCAGAAGAATTTTGCAAGGTGGCCGTCCTTCTCCTGGAGAAGAGCCAAGATTCTAAACCTAATGGCAAGCGGGGGTACTTTGGCAAAATAGAAGTAAGCAAGGGCCAACATTCCTCAGTTTCTCATTATGTACGCATTTTCCTGGAAATTAAAAATGGTGATGCTTTGCAGTTGCAGCTGACCACAGATATGAAGAAAGGATTCTTGGTGCCAACCGTTCAGTTGTTGAGTGTAACCCCAATGTTTGAGATTTGTGTCGAACATGCAGAAAATCCCATTACATGCTTTTCAAAGCACGCTACAAGGTCGCCCCAAACGGTCTATCCTGACGCAAAGGAGTACCAAGCAATCTGGGGACCACTGTGTGCAATGGAATCTGCAACAAATGCTGTCTGTGAGAATGAAGTTATCATCGTTTATGATGTGAAGATAACTTGGAAGAGAAAGGATACACAAGGCAGGAAGCTGTATGGCTCATTTTCTATTCCAAAAGAATTTTGTAAAAATTGGCATATTGAAAGTGCCCTGACCAATTGCTATCTGTGTATCCGGTGCAGAGGCTTGAAACAGAAAATAGAAAGGAATCTGACAAAAAATGAGGAGATCCTTTGTCAAAGTTTTAATGCCCTTCAAATATCAGAAAACTCCTCTGAGCTGAATATTGACCCTAATAGTTACATCTGGGTTGCTCATGCTGTGACTGAAGAGTTTCAAAATGATCGTTCTGAATCCAATAGAGAAGCCGACATGAAGACAAACTTTTCTGTGCACAAAATGTCCATGGATAATATCCCAAATGAAATATTCCAGAAGGATACAATGTTCACTGTGGAGATAATTCCAAAATTACTTCCCAATGTGTGAGTACAATGGCTGGACAACCGTAATTAAATGCTTTGTGTCCAATCTTTTTGTAGTTAATAGGATTGAAAAGTTGGAATTCCTCAACCATTAGGATTTGGCTTCAGAAGCTACAAAATTACCATATATACCTATGTAATAGGTGAATTTTTGAATCCAATTATTGAGGACAGACATTTTTGGCTGGATTCTCCATTTGGAAGACCCCTGTACCTGGGTGGGGGGGGGGGGGGGGGGGGAGGCACCTAGGCATTCTGGTGATGGGGAGGGGGGCACCCAGGCATTCTGGTGATTGGGGACTGCTGTGCGATGTGGGTTGGAGGTGGAGGAGTGTCAGGACCGATTTGTGGTGCGGGGTGGTGTTGGGCCTCGGATGGGCTCAGATAGTCACTACCATCATGGCCCAGGTAGCCCCCTTGGTCCGCCACACCAGGGCCACGATTATAGTGACCACAAGTGAACCGCGCCCACATGGTTCACGAGCATGGGGATCGGAGAATCATGGGAGGGTGGATCATTGGAAGCCGGGCCTGCTAAATAGATGCAAATGCATCATTACGAATAATTTGCATTTATTAACATGTTCTCATTAACATGCGCTGTGGAACTCGTTCATGCCCCCAGCAGGCGAGTGGGTCGAAGCAGCGTGTTCAGACCGATTTCATCCTGACACCCGATGTTCCGTCCCAAGGGGAATGCATTCTGGGCATCCCGGGAAGGAGAATCTAACCCTAATGGTCAACTTTTATGCAAGTAATATTCTTGTGGGGTTTACATGTGTGCTTGATCTGGGCCAGTTTGTGATCCGGAGTCATGTCTTTATTCTTACCCAGCTTGTTCATTATCTCAGCACCCAATTAACAGCAATATTTTATAACACAGGCAGATATTTGACACCGTGAATTTAATGTTTTTACATCAATTCATTCCACTGTTTTTGGTATGATGTTGCATTTTGAAATGTATTTCCATACTGATCAGTTCACACTTGACTGTGGTTATCATTAGACTATATTTTGTTGTTGTTTGTTTGTAGCTATCTAAACAACAATGGTCTCTGCTTGGCCCATAATTTTCATCTTTGTCTTGCACAGGAGGTACAGTAGGCTGGTTTTTGCCCATTGTCAGGTCATTTTCCAACTTTGCAATCCTGCTTCCTGAGTGGCCGTGCTCTCCCACTGTATTTTCACCCAGTAGGCTTGGGACCATCGTCTCCAGGCAAGGCCGGGCAGAGGCTGAGGTGGTTAGAAGAACCACTGTTGGCTGGGCCCAGCCCAGTCAGTAGCTGAGTGTGAAGCCTCTTAGCCCTCATCCCCACGTGCCAAATACCCATCACACCCCGTGCACCCTCATACTCCCATACCCACACCGGGTATCCACTATACACAATACTCTTCATTGGGAAGCCTTTGAGATGGCCATCAGGCAGATAAAGTCAAGATAAAGTGTCATTCAAAATCATGCAGAAAAAAATACTTTTGGAACCACATAAAACTGCCAAGGTAAACAACAGTCATCAAATGCTACTTCCATAATCCTATCATAAAACTTTCATGACAAGCAAACTCACAAACCCCTTGACAACTCTATCCTGTGCTGAGCTGAATCCATTAGTGGAGTTTGGGGTGTAGCCAAGGCTTCCCAATGAAGAGTTTTGTGCATAGTGGATACTCGGTGTGGATAATGAGAATCTATTGAATGACTGTGAGCTGAATTTTGCATGCCCCTCGTGGGCCTGCATCCTGTAAAATGTGGGGTGCCCACCCCATCACCTTCTGGCACAATCCTGAGGACAACCCCATGAAGGGGTGGCGCTGGGTGGGGGAGGGGTGGGTGTTGGGCAGGTGTCATAATCGACAGCCCGCCTGTCTCAATCTTCTTCTGCAGTCCTGACAGAAGCCACTGATGCCTCCCTGACATTACCAAGACTGATGGAGCAGCTAGCCAACCGAGTGGGACTTCCTAGGAAAGTTGTTAGGGGGAATCAATAGGTTTAGTAAAAGCAGGATACAGCTTACACCCCTGCATTAAAGAGCACATATTAGTCAAATGCCTATACCTCTTAATCTTTACACACTCTCAAGGACCTTTGATCAGCAGAACTAGCCAGCAATGCTGTTTACTTGTAAGAAGAACAGATAGTCTCCAGCTAGGAGGAGATAACAGCCAAGCATCTGGGTGAAGGTTTAATTTTTTAAAAAGTATTTTTATTCCAAATTTCCAACATTTTTACAAGTTACAACAAACACAACCCCCCACCCCCCTCCCCCCAACACATTAAGTCCCCCACCAGCCCCACCTACCCACTCACTTGCTCCCTCCCCCCCCCCTTCCATCAGCAGTCATCGGTAACCGACTCCCCAAATGTAAAATGAACAAACCCCAACTATTGTAGAACACTTACCTCACTTAGAGCAGATTTCACTATCTCCAGGGCCAAAAATCCAGCAGGTCCCCCTGCCATAGAAAAGGCACAGGATGGAGAGGCTGACCTCCACCCCAACAAGACCCGCCTACGAGCAATCAGTGAGGCGAAGGCTAAGGTATCCGTTCCACCTGCAGCTCCAGCCATTCTGACAACTCAAATATGGGGGGCGACTGTCCGATATTGAGGCCAAGTGTTTGCGCCATCGTGAACGCCGTCGTGAAACGCGACGGTGCGAACAGGGCCTGGGCACGACCTATTCTGACCCCACAGGGGGCCAGCACGGCGCTGGAGCGGTTCATGCCGCTTGTTGTTGGGAAATTCGGGAAGGCATTCCTCGCAAAGTCCTACACCTGTATATACCTGAAACCTTCGCTCAGCGCCAACCCAAACCTCTTTCTCAGCTCCTTCAAACTTGCAAATCGCCCTCCCAGAAACAGATCCTTCATTTCCTTAATCCTCTTCTCTTCCCATCCCCGGAACCAGCATCTACCCTCCCCGACAGAACTCTCTACTTACCTAAGGTTAAAAATCGTGGAATAACTAGTCTGAAGCCTGTTAGCACTCTTTACCACAGGATTTGGAAAAATGACAATCATCCTGCACTTAAAATAATGGAATAAAGAGAAGCAGCAATAGCTGGCAATCTGAGATAAAAATAGGAATTGCAGAATTCCTCAACAGGTTAGTCAGCATGTGTAAAGAGCAAGTGCAGAAGTTATGAAATTCTTTTTGTCAGACCCGTGGTTAATGCCAGACTACCAATCCTTACAACTTCTATTTGTATTTTACAGACGTCAGGAGCGTGCTGTGCAGAACCTCACTGTCTGTTTCCCACTGGCTCAGAGCATAGCACTGGGTCATCGCATACCACCGAGACGTAAGAACAGCTTACAAACTTTATTGCATATTTATCCCAAATATAAGACCAGAATATATTCATTGGTTCTGTCGAGAGTTTGAAAGGCACATTTGTTTTAGAGCCGTATTAACTCTTTCACAGCAGCTCTAAAGTTTATTCACTCAAATAACCGTTGCCCTGTAAGAGTATATTCTGAATATTTCAGAAGTATGAGAACCTCCTGCCTACTCCAAAACACTGAAAGAATGGTGTGTTTTTGTTGTAGGAGTCACTTAACACTGAACAGTTTTCTGAACTCTACCCTTCAGTATAGATTGAGATTAGATGGTCGAAGTGAAATTTTTGTTGAAGTTTTTCTTTTATGACAGGTAAAGCTATTAAACATATATTTCAATTACACAGTTGTGTCAATCATAACAGAAGATATAAATAAATTACAGCATTGTGCCAGTCATACCCGAAATGCGATCAAAATTTACACTGGTGCTAAAACACACCAAAAAAATGTGGGACGGGATTCTCCGTTGGTCAACGACAGAATCGAGAAAGGTGATTGGGCGGAGAATTGTACGTGAAGCCAAAATCGTGGCCGCGTAAGGCAACCACCAGAATGCCATTCTCCGTTGCCTCGACAGCGGCGTCAATGCATTCTACTCTGCGTGTACAGTAAATGCTGTTCATATATTATTAGCGGGCCTGACCTGGTATTCTCCAGGGCCTCCGCGACGCTCTGCACCCGCCCGGAGGAATACTTGATGGTGAGTTTCACTTGTTTTAAAAATCAGGAAATCAGACATCATGGCTGATGAGGGAGAGAGAGAGGAGGCAAAGCACACAGAGGCATGACCTTGGGCTGCCGCTCCTGCCACTGACAAGGCTGGCTGCGGGTGTGGGGGCGGGCGGGACACCTGGGGACCAGTGGATGGGCCATGGTTCGGGGTGACTCGCTGTGGGACCGGGGTGTCCAGGCACGAGTTGTCATTGCAGTGGCCTGCAAGGCAGCCATCTTGCTGTGCGCCCCACTGACTGCCCTCCATGGCCTGTGGTTGTACAGAGTGACACCAGCCATATGGGTGCCCCCACCCCTGCACACGAGCCCCCATCCTCCACCCCACCAACTCCCATCCAACCAATTCTCCCCCCTCTCAACTGGCCGCCATCGGCTGGCAGGGCAGCACACGGCCCACCCAAGGGCAATGCCCACAGAAGCCCCTGCAGGAGAGTGCCGGATGGACTCCTGGAGCATACCGCTAGCATGGGTAGCGTCACCCAGTGGTGGCCCTGGTACATGGCTGCCTGTGACAGGGCAGCTCTCTCCTGTGCCTCGGCCACTGCCCGCACAGAGTGTCCCAGGCCTTGGACATCCTGACCCATGGCCGATACCTTCACCCCCAAGGCTTCCACGGAGGATGCCACCCGTGCGGTGTTTGCCTGGATAGCATGTATTGTCGGCACCACCTCCTGCCCCTGCAGGTGATCGGAGTCCTCCAACTGCACCTGCAGGTGCTGGATGGTTGCTGACACCCTGTCATGTTGTCACTGGCTCTGTGTTTGCATCTCCACTATTGACGGGACCGCCCTTCCCAGAAACCCGAAACCAGTCCATTTGGCAGCTAATCCCTGGGATCAGGTCACTCTCCGACCCACTCAGCCAGACCATTCGATGCTGGTTGGTAGGGAGTATTGTCTCATAAAACACTGAAAATCGTCACCTGTAAAGGGGTTACCATTGTCCAAAACAATTGCCTTGGGAATCCCATGAATCGCAATCATAATGCAAAGATTCTACTGTGGCTGCCGATGCAGTGGTCCATCTCACATCGACTGATAGTCACTTTGAGTGGACATCTACCATCACCAAAAACATCTTGCTCAACAATGGGTCTGCATAATCCACATGGGCCTTAGTCCATGGGCGACCCATTCCCAAGGGTCAAGTGTAGCAGGAGGTGGCAAAGATTGCTGGTGGCACTGTTTTATGAGCTCTTCAATTGCCTTGTCTATTGCTGGCCACCAGATCTAACTGCATGCCAACATCTTCACCTGACCTGGATGAGCGCTGTGTAACTGTTAAAGGAGGGGCGACCGCCCATGATCCCCATTGAATCATGTTGTCTCCGCGTGTCAACTCGCCTTGACGAGTGAGGTAAGGTCTGAGCAGCTCCCATGCCCACGTGTTTCCCGACGGCCTGGGGGTGGCCGCGATGGGAAACCCCATTGGCCAGCTGCAGGAACGGAGAATTCCACTGCGAGCAGGGGAGCGCCACGCCGGAAAAGGGAGCTGGTGGGACTGAGAATCCGGCCAGGGTCTCCTCCCACACTCAAAAAAACTTTCACAGAAATTAGCATCAGATGTTTCACTTTAAACTATCAGTTTCAGTTGTGTAACATCACATAACAATGGGAATTTCAAAACAAAATTCTCCAATTTTAATTTCACCAGGTATTTTGTTTGCTTGAAAAATTTCTTACACTTCAGGATCACTTCTTGACCTTTGGTCTCAAATCTGTCAGACCAAGCCCAACATAACGTGCAATGCATTTTCTTGTCAGCTTGGATCTTGTATGTCTCTCTTGTGGAGTCCATGAGTTGGATTCAATTTGCATTGATTTTTGGAGCAAGCAATGAGATGGATTAAGGGCTTGCCCTGCTCACTTGAGAATTGGGTTTGTAACTTTCAAGAATGTGATAAATACTTAAAACAGATTGTTCATTTTAGTGCTTAGTTTAAAACAACAAAACTGGTGTCCAGTCTTGTTTGTCTAGCTCACCAATTCAGGTGCCCAATTAAACTTCGCAGTTCCTCTTTTTCCGTTTCAGAAGCCGCTATATCCTTTTGTGAGGCCCTTCCATGATAAATTGCTCTGGAGTTTATATTCTCCAAGTAAAGCTGCTGCTGTATAGTGACTTGTGAACTCTGCCCAATATCGAATCGAATGTATTTGAATGTTCCAGAGGCCATGGGCTGGATTCTCCAAAAATGGGGCTATGCGTTTCACTCTGGACTTTCCTTAAGTTCTATGCTACCCCGTGCGATATGGCGGGCTCACACCGCGCACCTTGATGCAAGAAGTAGGTCCCCCCGAGATCGCGCGCGCCCGATTTTTTTGCCTGGCCGTCCATGAGGCCCCCCCGGTGAAGGATCCCTCCACCAGGACGGCCGTGGACTGAGTTCGCAGCCGCCACCCAAGATTTCCGATGGCCGATTTGTGGTTAGAACAACGCCGTTGGGAACTCAGCCAGTTACACTTGGAGAATCGTGGGTGGAAGGGGGCCTCTGTCAATGGACCCCTACCCGCTCCGCGTAGACCGCACGCGATTCGCCCCAGAGAATCGCTTCACTGGTGCGCGTTACGATTCCCGCGCGAACGCCCATTCTCCGTCTCCGCGCCGAACGCGATTCCGGTGCAGAGGCTCGGACAATCCCATCCCTGATTTCCAATCTTGAATTCCGTTCAAAGCGCATTCATAACAGCTTTTTCAAATTTGCTTCTACCACCTCACAAAAAATCATATACATACATTAGGAAGATGCCTAACGTTTCCCTCCATTGTGCCAATAAAACATTGCTGGGTCTGTTTTCAACTGAAGACAGCCCAACCTTAACAAAACCGACTTCACTGAGAAATACCAAACTCTGAGGAGTCATTCAACCAAAATACACATTTATTTATCTCCCAGAGTACTCTTTCTGTTTTTGGCACCTCTCTCAGAGGACAAAGAAAAATTGTGATGACCCTGTAAGAAAGAAACTTCAATATCTATTGACTTGCATTCCCAAGCGTTTGTGGCTAATAGAGCCAAGGAGATCTTCAAAATAACCTTTCCTGCCGTCGGTGAATCTACCCTTACATCTTGGTAACGCGGGTTTTCTTCAGAACCTCGTGCTCCAAACTGCCTTTTGCCTTATACCTTTTCCGTGCATATCCATCTGTGAGATAGAACTCATTGTCCCCTATCTGGGACCTTCATGTACACCCAAAATTCTTTCCAACTTTTCAGTTCTTGTCATTGTGCATCTTTTAGTAATTTATCATCAAATTTGTTGGAAGCCACTAAGACCTCGATCACAAAGGCTTCTGCTCTTTGTAGCATTTCTTGACCTTGTTAAGCTGCGCCCTCCACCCTGCCTTATATCTGGACTGCCACTGTTTGATCTCTCCTTCCACAGTCTTGTCTTATTGCCAATAGGCCCATTTGTGACATGACCGCTGCCGGGAAGGATAGTTTGCCCAGGAACTTTTTTAGAGCCTCAGACATTTGTTCTAACAGGGTGTGTCTTTCTGCAAATTTAACTCCTGTCAAAACCAGGGACAGGATTCTCCGACCCCCCCCCCCCCCCGTCGGATTGGAGAATCACCGGGGGGCGGCGTGAATCCCGCCCCCCGTCGGCTGCCGAATTCCCCAGTGCCGGGGATTTGGTGGGGGCAGGAATCACGTCACGCCGGTCGGGGGTTGTTGGCAGCGGCCCCCCCCCAGTGATTCTCTGGCTCACGATGGGCAGAGTGGCCGCCCGTTTTTGGCCGCAAACCACTCCGGTGCCGGCCTAACCCCTGAAGGTGCGGATTGGGGCGGCCCGACGCCGGAGTGGTTCATGCCACTTCTCGGTGCCGGAGTGGCCCACCCCGCCGGTTCGCGGAGAATCCCACCCCAGAAGTCTAGTCTATCCATATTTCTAACTTTAACACAGTCCATTAATTTAAACGCCAGTAGTGACTGAGGAATTTCTAGACGGAATCTTTGCAACCTTGTATACAATCTGCTAAATTCCATTATGTAGTCTTCTATGGAGGTCTCCTCCAACTTTCTAAATTTGTCAAAATCTGACAATGTCTAATAAGTCATCCTTTTAGTAAATCATACCTATGAAAGCTACTAATGTATCCAAACCTTCATCCAAGTCCGATTGCTCCGGCTCCAATTTTGAAAATGCCTTACATCTTATTTTGCTTTCACATGGAAATGAAAGTGTCAAGGCCATTTCTTATTTATTCTTGGGCAAGGATGTAACCTGTGTCCACATGGTAACTTCATTCATCCATTGGTTTTAGTGTTGACGCTCAGAAACAATGGTGGGTATTCATATCCTGACGTTCTACGCTTGGATTCAGTCGTTTGTTTTCCAAGTTTCTCTAAATAACTCTTCAAGTTTGGAATTCGGAATACAGGGTGTGATTCTCCATCCCGCCAGACCCGTTTTCTGGCGTGGCGAGCCCCTGCCGGCAGTGGGATCCTCCATCATGGCAGCTGGCCAACGGGGTTTCCCATTGTGGCCACCATCACGCAATCAGGAAATTTGCAGGCATGGGTGCGCTGCCGGCAAAGCGGAGGATCTCGCTGATGGAAAATCCCGTTCACAATCTTGCAACTGAAAGAATCTTAGTTTGCAATCCTTTTTGCTCACAAGCGCTCACCATCCTCTATTGGCATTGTTAAGCTCCAATGATAACTCTATAATAAGAACTAGAAAGTAAGTCTTGACATCTTCATTCTCCAAGTTTATTGTGTGCAGTAACCATTTTTCCACAACACCATGGTGCCACCTGTATCCCCATTATATTTGGTGAAATTAGACAATAAGCGTAATCTATTAAACAATTAAAATCAACTTAAGTACTTGGAAACATTAACTCTTTCCTAAAAGCATGCCTGCCGACAATTATGCTACTTGTTGAGGGAATTCAATCCCCAATTGATTAAGATTTTACATGCCCTGTGGGATACCAAACTTCGCACATGGGAAACATAGGCAGGCAGACCAACCATTTTTTAGTTTTTAGGGCGAGATAAAATGGGGAAATGGAGTAAATGCTGGATGAGGAGTTGGGAGTTTCAGGGCGTAAATTCAGAGGCTTTTGAGGGAATGTTTTTTGTGTTAGGCTCAGTAGAGTGTGGAGCTCTCAGGACATCAATGTCCTCTTGCTGGCTGCCGGAACTCACCTCCCACCTGCTGTGTCTAACAGCGCTGGCCATTTTTCAGGCAGTGATGTCTCTGTAGCCTCTGTGTGCCGCCTGTCAACTTCCTGGCAGGCTGCCATTGGGCACGGCCCCCCGGTGTGTGCCTGCTGCCGCTGACCCCACTGACCCAATATCACGATTCTGACATGATCCCGGGCGGGACTGGGAATCGCTGCAGCTTCCAGTTCTGCCCGCTGAGCACACACATCACATGCGGTATTCTGCCCAATGTTTTGTGTGCAAAAATCACATTCCTTTGTTTGCTATTTTAGTGCCAATCTCATCTGTTCAACTCAGCAGAATGGGCAATTTCTTCTCAATGTTAAATGTTTGTTTAACAATAATTGAAGAACGTTGTTTCAAGGCATGTGTCCTAATTGGGCGAGAATTCACTAACTATAATAAAGCTTATTCTGGGAATGAATAAGTTACCTAAATTCAAGGGGCTGGATTTTGTGGGGCTGACAGGAGTCTCACTCATGGAGAAACATCCAAAGCAAACGTAGAAATATTAGAAATGCTGCAGATTATTCTGTATTGGTTGCATGACTAGCCATTTATTATTTCCCCACTTATATTTTTACCTTTATTAATATTTCTTCCTTCAGCATTTATTAATGCATGGTATTTTTAAGCAGGTGTTGCAAATTTACCACCAAATATAGTGGGCCACAACAGCCACAGTATTGCTGGATTCAAAGAACTCAATAGGAGTCAGGAAATAGCTGTTCAACAAGCTCTTGAAAGCCCTTTTTCTCTCATCCAAGGTCCACCAGGTGAGTGGAGACATAAAAAGTGTAAATGTACAAATAATTTGGGAAAGAAAAGTCAACTGTCAGCTGTCAAAGAATGGCATTGTTTATCGCTGAAATTCCATAAAATGACATAGAACTTGCAATTCAGAAACAGCTTGATCAGCCAAACCATTTAGTTTTGTGTTTGTCCTCAACGCAAATGGTAGTCCTAAATCCACGTGCCTTCCCTGTTAGGTTGCCCAGATATTCATTATATGGACAAATTCCCAATGGAAAATAATTGTACACTTAACATTTGAGAACAAAATGGATGAGTGATGTCGCAAAGAACCACTAACGTCTATGGATTAAGAAGAACCAGAGAGAAAAATTAGACAAGAAAAAATATAGAAAAACTTGTATGTGGGGCTGGGGGAGAGAAATCAACATAGCAAGTGTCTATTTGCTAATGCTTCAGTGGGTGACCCAATATTTATTTGGCAGTGTTATGAGCATACTGCACACACTATCGTTTACTACCATTTATTAAATTATATCTTCCTAGTTCCCCAGCGTTGCATACTCCAATGATGCACTGGGGAACCCCTCCATGGAGTTCCTATGTAAGGGCTTACCTGGCAATTGCCCAGAAGTCCGAACTTCCTCTGGACAATTGCTCTGGGTTAGGAACCATCCAATAGAAGCAATTCAAATTGCTAACTTTGGTTGGTTCTGGCAGATTTACCTGATAGTAACTCTGTAAGAGTCAGAGGGAAAAAAAAAACACTTCTAAATTGGATTGGATTGGAGTGGATTTTGTTTATTGTCACGTGTACTGAGGTACAGTGAAAAGTATTTTTCTGCGAGCAGTTCAACAGATCTTTAAGTACATGAAAAGAAAAGGAAATAAAAGAAAATACATAATAAGGCAACACAAGGTACACAATGTAACTGTATAACACTGACATCGGGTGATACACGGATGTAGTGTTAATGAGGTCAGTCCATAAGAGGGTTGTTTAGGAGTCTGGTAACAGTGGGGAAGAAGCTTTTTTTGAGTCTGTTTGTGCGTGTTCTCAGACTTCTGTATCTCCTGCCCGATGGAAGAAGTTGGAAGAGTGAGTAAGCCGGGTGGGAGGGGTCTTTGATTATGCTGCCCGCTTTCCCCAGATAGGGGGAGGTGTAGATGGAGTCAATGGATGGGAGGCAGGTTTGTCTGATGGACTGGGCTGTGTTCACGACTCTCTGAAGTTTCTTGCGGTCCTGGACCGAGCAGTTGCCATACCAGGCTGTGGTGATGCTACCAGATAGGGTGCTTTCTATGGTGCATCTGTAAAAGTTGGTAAGAGTTAATGCGCAAAGAGTAAATCCAGAGAAGCCCTTCATAGACCGACTCCACCTCCCCCCCCCTTCCCACTCATGGCCCGATCCCCCCTCTCCCAGGTCCCAGCCTGAGTGAGGAAGGTTGGGCGAGGCAGGCTTTGGAATCACAGCATGGATAAGCCAGTCGAGAATAGCAATCCACCGGAGATTACTACTGAGAAAATTACGGGCTATTGTTTAATTTGAAGAAGGTATTTTTTGACTCCTAATCAACATTTGTGCCTTACCAAGGAAAGAACTGAGTGTACAACTGCAGTACACTAAATGGCTGATGCTCAGCGATGTATACAGACTCTTGAAATCTTAATTCTGTTGTGTTAACGGTTAACAGTGCATGGTTGATCAGTCCATTGTTTATTCATGAAACATGTTCACACTGGTCACCTTATTTTGTAGGAACAGGAAAAACGATAGTTGGAGTTCACATCGTGTATTGGTTCCATAGAATTAACCAGCATCATAACAGTCTCAATGGCCGGGATAAAAGATGTATTCTTTACTGTGGACCTTCCAACAAGTCCGTCAACGTTGTTGCTGGTAATGTTTCAGTGAAATCATATAACTTTGATCACTTAAATTGGCTCATGTTTATTCTTACAGTTGCTGACTCAGAGGGCTGAATTTTACAGGGATGATAGAAGTTGCACACCGGGGCTAAAAGTGAGAGGGGATCCTGTTTCGGCCAGTGGGAGGGAGAGACATATTTCAATTAAGTGACCACCTCCAGGACTGCTAATTAAGGATGGTGGCCTGCTCCCAATAATTGCTGGTCCAACCAGAGGACCGGCCACTCTGCAGCCTCAGCAATACCAGTGCTAGCAATGACCATTGCTGAGGCTGCAGCTACAGGGACAATGCATCATAGAACAGAGGTAAATGGGGATGGGGGTCACCAGGGCCAGTTATGCAGACCCTACCTATTGGGGAATTCGTAATGCACATGCAACGCTGATTCCGTGGGTGTGCCCATTACGGCAGGTGCTGCGGAGAGGGGGGTGGTGGCGTTCTTCCCTCGGCGAATACCTAACATGGTAGTGACTATCCCTCCATCCCGCACCCTCGCCAACTTCCAATGCTAGCATAATACCCATGGAGGAGGAGCGGCTCTTATTTAGCCACTTAAATGGCTCATTGGTCTCTGGGACGGTGGTTGATCTGTCAACATTCTGGGAAAATAGCATGGCATGGGAAAATATTGCCCAAACCCCTGCTCATGGCATTTTGCTAGTCTTCCAGCCTCTCCACTTGTCACCAATGGCCTGGTAAACCTCTGACCAGATGTTTTCATTGACTTGTGCACACACTCAGTATTTCACTGAGATTGACTTAGACACTCAAATGATTCAAATAAAACATTACTGACTAAATCACATATACTCTTGCACACAGGAACAACCAGACCATTTGAGTACATTGTGAAGTCAATGTCAGAAATCATTAAAATGATATGAAAAGTAGCACATTGTCCTAGGGCGTCTGATCTTCAGGGGTCAAACTCCGGAGGTACGCCAGATGATGCATTGGGGGGTCATCAGAGGACCCAGGCAAGGACAATATGGGAAATGCCTGGCAAGTTTAAAATTCTGATGGGCATTTACCCTGTACTGGAAACATCTGATACTCTGATTTAAATTCGAGACTTTGGATGGGTTTCAACTCTCTCAGCAGAATAGCTACACAGGAAAGGGTAGAGGGATTAAAACTAAGGTGTGCAGGTTAGGTGGATTGGTCATGCTAAATTGCCCTTAGTGTCCAAAAAAGGCGAAGTGGGGTTTCTGGGTTATGGGAATAGGGTGGAGGTGAGGGCTTAATTAGGGTGCCCTTTCCAAGGGCCGGTGCAGACTCGGTGGGCCGAATGGCCTCCTTCTGTACTGTAAATTCTATGATTCTATGATACTCTTCCTACCCATTGCCTCCCCCTCACCTCCACAATGGCCCATCCCCCCTCACTATCCTGCCCTCTTACCTTATACATTTACCTTCTCCTTGCCTTCTGAAAGTGATATTTAAACACAGGATTTTTTAATACTTTATGGCATCTAGTGTAAAAGGTGGACGAGTCTTCACCATGCCTAATACTGTTGCACTGTACAGAAAGGACTTAAGTATGCTGTAGATTTCTCACCAAGTCTAGATTGGAAGTCTGGATGAGAATTGTGCAGCTCCCAACCTGGGGAAGTGAAAAGGAGTGGAGTGACAGCCAACAGTGATTACCACTTCTCGGAAGTTCTGACCCATACTACCCTCTTCAAAACCTTCTGACTCAAAGATGAAAATGCTATGAACTGTAGCAAGCTGACAGTTTCTACTAATTTAATCATAGATGGTGAGCAATTTGCTAGTGTAAACATTGCCCAGTTGGAGCAGGACTGAGATCAGGCAGACTCATACAGTTGACTCATACAGAATAACAATTTGGCTGTACATGATATGTCAATTAGATTGGTGTCTTGAATACATAGATAAATAGAACATACAGTGCAGAAGGAGGCCATTTGGCCCATTGAGTCTGCACCGACCCACATAAGCCCTCATTCCCTCCCTATCCCCGTAATCCAATAACCCCTCCCAACCTTTTTGGTCACTAAGAGCAATTTATCATAGCCAATCCACCTAACCTGCACGTCTTTGGACTGTGGGAGGAAACCACAGCACCCGGAGGAAACCCACGCGGACATGGGGAGAACTTGCAGACTCCGCACAGACAGTGACCCAGTGGGGAATCAAACCTGGGACCCTGGAGCTGTGAAGCCACAGTGCTATCCACATGTGCTACCGTGCTGCCCAATATGTTTATAAAGATGTATTTTTCATTGAGATGAATATGTTAAATACCTATACTTGTTCTTTGTAGAATACCTGTTGAGGCTGCAAGGAGATGTGAAACCATTGCGTGTTTACGGTGAGCAGATGGAGATGGTGGATTTTCCATATCCTGGAAGCAATCTGGTGACCTCTAAGAAGTACAATAGGGAAGGAAAACCGAAGCCTATCCTTAGGTAGATATTTCTCCTGCAAGAATAGTGGCACTTAATTAGAAGTTGCTTTCATTGTGTGGCAGTCTTTTACCACAGTTACAGAATGGGAAATTACATGTAGAAATGTGACTTATACATTATAATCCAAATTATCATGGACATTAGCGAGGTAGCATGGTAACCAGCCATTTACCCTGCACCAAATCGCTGGGACAGGGCCATTTACAGAGTCTGATTAGTGGTGCCATGAAATACCATGTCAAATCAGCACTTCACCCATCCTTCTTGGATTGAAATTTGTGGCGGTTCTTATATGAGGTTGGAGTTCTGATCCATTAGACTTTTACCCCAAATTGCAAGCCCCTGTCAGGATCACAGAATCATAGAATGCCACAACACAGGAGTTGGTTATTCAACCCATCATGATTATACTGGGCCTTTGAAACACTGATCCAATTAGTCCATCTTAATGTTTCCTTTAAGATGCAATTGTTCTATCTATCCTGATCTTTCCAGCATGCTGCTCTTTCTATTTTGTTTGCACACCACAAGCACGTGTTATTTATCGCAGAGCAGGGCCTGCGTGGCATCTATTAGGCTGCTGCAAGGCTGTGCAGCTGTTGAACTTAGTGGGAACATTGGTCCCATTCCCCTACTCTTTCCCCATAGCCCAGCAAACCTTTCCCTTGAAAGTATTTACCAAAGTCCCTTTTGAAATCTATTTTTGATCTTCTTCTACCACCCTTTCAAGCAGTACATCCAAGGTGACAATAACTCACCGTAAAAGAAACCTCTCCTATTTTACCTTACTTTCTTTTGCCAATTACCGTAAATCTATGTTCTCTGATTACTGCCTCTTCTGCCGGTGAAAACAGTTTCTTCTCATTTGCTGTCTCGAAATTCTTCATGATTTTGAACACACCTATCAAATCTACTTTTACTCTTCTTCTTATACTTCTGCTCTAAGGAGAAGACCAGCAGTTTCACAGATCAAGCAAAATTCAGCCAATGTGGGTCTTCAACCTACAAGTTTGAAATTAAAGGCTCAATTTTCCTGGGTGGGTCATGATCCAGGATGAACTCGGTGTTGGTTACCTGGAAGTGGTGATGGTGGAGCAGCAGACACAATTGTCCCTGAGGTGATGAGTTAGAAAACTACCAATGGGAGTGGCGGTCAGTCTCCAGGGAGATACATTGAGAGAAGTCACCCACTGCCTTTGCAATATGGGTGATACCTGGCCATCAGCAGGCATGGTAGTGGCCTCATGAAGGCACTTTGGTCTGGGAGACTCTGAAAGCAGTGATCCGGGGGGAGCTGATCTCCATCCGGGCCCACAGGGAAAGGAGGGAGAGGAAGGAGAGGGAGAGACTGGTGGGAGAGCTTCTGGAGGTGGACAGGAGATATGCGGAGGCACCGGAGGAAGGGTTGCTGGGAGAACGGCGCAGGTTGCAGGCCAATTTTGACTTGTTGACCACCATAAAGGCGGAGACACAGTGGAGGAGGGCGCAGGGCGCGGTATATGAGTATGGAGAGAAGGCGAGCAGGATGTTGGCACATCAGCTCCGTAGGCGAGATGCGGCTAGGGAAATTGGGGGAGTGAAGGATGGGGGTGGAAATGTAGTGCAGAAGGGGACAGAAGTAAACGGGGTCTTTAGGGACTTTTACGAGGGATTGTACCGGTCGGAACCTCCGAGGGGGAGAGAGGGGATGGAGAGCTTCATGAACAGGCTATGTTTCCCAAGGGTTCAAGAGAGGCTGGTAGAGGGGCTGGGGCGCCGATAGAGTTGGAGGAGCTAGTCAGGGGGATCGGGCAAATGCAGTCAGGTAAGGCCCCGGGGCCGGACGGGTTCCCGGCAGAATTTTACAAAAAATATGCGGACCTGGTGGGTCCCCTGCTGGTGCGAACTTTCAATGAGGCGTGGGAGGGGGGGGGGGGGCTTTGCCCCCGACGATGTCGCGGGCACTGATCTCTTTGATCCTAAAACGGGATAAGGACCCCTTGCAGTGCGGATCATATAGGCCTATCTCACTCCTTAACGTAGATGCTAAGTTGCTGGCGAAGATCCTGGCTACCAGGATAGAGGATTGTGTGCCAGAGGTAATTCATGAAGATCAGACAGGATTTGTCAAGGGGCGGCAGCTCAACACGAATGTGCGGAGACTGCTCAATGTTATCATGATGCCGGCAGTGGAGGGGGAGGCGGAGATAGTGGTGGCGCTGGACGCAGAGAAAGCGTTTGATAGAGTTGAGTGGGGGTACCTGTGGGAGGTGCTGGAGAGGTTTGGATTTGGGGAGGGATTCATCAAATGGGTGAGGCTGCTTTACGCGGCGCCGATGGCGAGTGTAGTCACAAATGGAAGGAGATCGGAGTATTTTAGGCTTTATCGTGGGACCAGGCAGGGGTGTCCCCTGTCTCCCCTGCTCTTTGCACTGGCGATTGAACCGCTGGCCATGGCGTTGAGGGAGTCAGGGAAGTGGAGGGGTCTGGTCCGGGGGGGGGGAGGAGCACCGGGTATCGCTGTATGCGGACGACCTGCTGTTATATGTGGCGGACCCAGAGGGGGGAATGCCGGGGGTGATGGAACTGTTAGCGGAATTTGGGGGCTTCTCAGGCTATAAGCTGAATTTAGGAAAGAGCGAGGTATTTGTAGTGCACCCGGGAAATCAGGAGGAGGGAATTGGGAGGTGTGGTGATCACAAGTTAACTAGATGCAATACAACTGAGCAAACACTAGAGGGGGCACGGGAGAGCCATATAAATAGACGGGGACAGGAAGTGAGGACACACTTCACAGAGGGCAGAACTTGGAGCAGGACACATACACACACACATGCCAGCTAGGAGCACTGAAGGTAACCTTAGGAAACAGCTCTGAAGAGAGAACGAATTCACAATAAAGCTTCTTCTCCACATTTGAGACTACGAGCTTTATTAAGACACGAGTAACAACACATGGTACCCAGGAGTGGCTTCAGACGCTTACTACAGGACAACTCAGTGGCAGATACAGAAAGCTCAAAATGGCATGGAAATCTCCTACTGGACATTTGACTTGGGAAGACATCGCTAAGTCGAGGATGTGGATTGGATACCCAGATCAGCTAGACCTGACTGGCAATGTAAGAAATGTCTGGAAAAGGTTTAAACAAATGTTTGATTTTAATCTCGTAGCTAATGATGTACAAGAAGCCTCAGACAACATGAAAATAGCAATTCTCACCGCAGGGCCTGTAAATAGGAAAGTGTATAATGGATTTAAATACTCAAAAGATGAAGACAGAAACAGCTTACAAACGTTACTAAACAAATTTGAAGAGTACTGTGAGAAATTTGAACAGCAAGGCATGCTCAGAGTCCAAACTGCACAGAGACTGAGTGATGCAAAACTTTAAAAATCACGAAAAGAACAAGAAATTGCGAATGAAAAGTACAGATCAAAAAGAATAAATAACAAGAATTTCTCACAAAGCCAAAACGCTGAAACCCTGTCCAAATCGGGAAGAGAAGATTACTTACGAATTTTGGAGAACCAGTCCTGGTGGGAAAGAAAAATCCCTGAAATCCGCGAAAAACGCCAAAAAATGGCGTTGGAGCACATTTTGCAGTCTCCGGTAAGCAAAGAACTACAAATGGCGTCTGCGCATGCGCCGGAACCGGAAGCCGCGCATGCGCAGTTTAAAAAAGATCGCGGTGCCGATCGTGATGCGCATGCGCAAGACGCGCATGCGCAGTCAAAAAAAGTCTTGGTCGCGGATCGTCATGCGCATGCGCAAACCGCGCATGCGCAATGGACACAGAACCGCACAGGGAAGGAAGGCCAATTTGCGCATGCTCAATTCATTCCTACGCGTGACGTCATGACGTCTGAGCATCCCGACCACGCCCACTTAAAAGGGAAATGCCCGAAAATTGAAAATAAGACACTTAAAGTGGTAAACACAAATTTTCTTGCCTCAGAACACAGAAAAACGCCTGAACTTAAACCAATAGTTAAAAACAACTTGCACAACACCCTGAAAAAAGCAGTCTGCACCACCCAAAGTGAAGAGAACAAAAAGAATTCCGAAACAACAAAAGATGATTTGTTTTTCAAAAAGTACCTCTCAGACATGGCTGAGACAGTCGGATATGCTTATCACAGCATCAGCGACACGGTCGCAAAGTTCAACACGAATCAACTCGTGGTAGAAGAATCCAACCAGGATGATTTGGTTTTCGGAGAATACTACTCAGACACAGCTGAGTCAGTCGGATATGCTTATCACAGCATCAGCGACACGGTCGCAAAGTTCAACACGAATCAACTCGTGGTAGAAGAAGCCAACGAAGATGAAATGGGTTTCAAAGAATACTACTCAGACATGGAGGAGTTATTTGGACATGCTGATCACAGCATCAGCGACACCGTTGCAAAGCTCAACACGACTCTACTCATGGTAGATGAATCCAACACCATGATGCCATGGCAGCTCGTCGATACATTGGATGACAGCAATACCCTAGACGAAGACGACGCCACACAGAGAGCACAGGAAGACTCCACAGAGCGAGCGATGACAGGCTCCACAGTGCGAGTAATGAAAGACTTCAAAAGGGATGCAAGCAAACACTCCCTGGCGAACACCATGCATGAACAAGACCATGCAGGTAAACCCGCTGTATCTGAGCAACCGCAAGCAGACTATGAAAGTCTACCAAGCTCACAGGAACAAGAAGAAGACAACGTACATCTAACCACTGACACCATGCATGCACAAGACCATGAAGGTCAACCTGCCGTATCTGAGCAACCACAAGCAGACTATGAAAGTCTAACAAGCTCACATGAACAAGAAGAAGACAATGCACCTCTACCCACTGCATGCGAAGACAGTGACAAGGTGATCACACTCGACGTACAGGATCACATTGAGACTGACAGTTCTCAGCTTGTCTGTACCGAAGCACAGAGCGAAAACAGTAACAAGGTGATCGCACTCGACGTACAGGATCACAGCGAGACTGATAGTTCTCAGCTTGTCTGTACAGAAGCACAGAGTCGGGCCACCCAACAGTCCAGAGAGACGATGCCGAAAGAAAACATGCAGATTTTGACTCCAGAAGAGGAGCACCTGGAGTCCAGAGAGACAACATCAACGGAAATCATGAAGATTTCAACTCCAGAAGCGGAGCACCAAGAGTCCGGAGACACCACGTCAACTGAAATCATGCAGATTTGGATTCCAGAAGAGGAGCGCCAGGAGTCCACAGACATCACGTCAATTGTAATCATGGAGGTTTTGACTCCAGAAGAGGAGCGCCAAGAATCCAGAGACACCGCGTCAAATGAAATCGAGAAGAATTTGACTCCGGAAGAGGAGCACCAAGAAAGCAAAGATGAGGAATCCAATTCTCCACAAATGATTGAGGTCACCTGCACCGATGCAACATCAGATCATTCGCACCACTCTCGAGACGAAATGCTCAATGACTCAAATTATCCACTCGGGACACGAATAGAGTATAACAAGAAAAACAAAAGTCAAAAGAAGCACAGCAGAAACGGGACAAACAACAGCAAGAACAAAAGCAACATGAAGCGCGACAAGACCAACAACAATAGCAAGAAGCACAGCAGAAACGAGAACGACAACAGAAAGAACAAAAGCAACATGAAGCACGACAAGACAAACAACAAAGTCAGGCACAAAGATAGCGACAACGACAGAGACAGAAACAACAAGAACGGCAACGAAAACAACAAAGTCAGGAACAAAGACAGCGACAACACCAAAGACAGAAACGACAAAAACAGCAACAAGTACGGCAACGAAAACAACAAAAACAGGAACGACAGAAACAACAGCAATGAAACAACGACTTGTACACAATGGTACTACTTGGCACATGAAGGACAATGCCACAGCACACTGCAAAACAATGACAAGACTACCAACATATCATGGGATGACGACGAATCGCACAAACTCACGTCTGCTCCAGAACGAGCAAGCACACCAGCATCCAAGGCGGATGAGACAATAAATCAACACCACAAGCACAGAAAAAAGTCCATGCCAGTCAACATCAGTGAGGTGACCATGCAAACACCTCGGGATGATGCATTGGGTACTTAAAATAACAAGGAACACCAACAACATTCACAGCGGACTTGCAATATCAATATCACCACGTCATCAACAACAAAAAGAAAAAAAAAGCTCTGAACAAATTCATCAAGTTTGGACTCATAAATGTTTTTATTAAGATTGGACATATAACTACATTGGCTTTGTACAATATGCAATAGCACCATCACCTGTATAGATACGCATATCATAAGTAACTGTTTTCTACAATTTTCTTTAACGATGTACAGCAAATATGTAAAGAGAAAAAGGGGGATGTGGTGATCGTAGATTGACTAGATACAAAACAACTGAGCAAACACCAGAGGGAGAGCTATAAATACACCGGGACAGAATGTACAATTTTCTTTAACGATGTACAGAAAATATGTAAAGAGAAAAAGGGGGATGTGGTGATCACAAGTTAACTAGATGCAATACAACTGAGCAAACACTAGAGGGGGCACGGGAGAGCCATATAAATAGACGGGGACAGGAAGTGAGGACACACTTCACAGAGGGCAGAACTTGGAGCAGGACACATACACCCACACCAGCTAGGAGCACTGAAGGTAACCTTAGGAAACAGCTCTGAAGAGAGAACAAACTCACAATAAAGCATCTTCTCCACATTTGAGGCTACGAGCTTTATTAAGACACGAGTAACAACACAGGAGGCTCCCCTTCAGGAGGGCAGTGAAGAGTTTCAGGTACCTGGGGGTGCAGGTGTCCAGGAGTTGGGGGGCTCTTCATAAGCTTAACTTCACCAGACTAGTGGAACAGATGGAGGAGGAATTTAAAAGGTGGGACATGGTGCCGCTATCGCTGGCGGGCAGAGTGCAATCCGTCAAAATGACGGTTCTCCCGAGGTTCTTGTTCCTCTTCCAGTGCTTGCCCATCTTTATCCCTAGGGCCTTTTCTAAAAGGGTGACCAACAGCATCATGGGATTTGTTTGGGCGCATGGCACCCCGAGGGTGAAGAGGGTCTTCTTGGAGCGGAGTAGGGATGGGGGGGGGCTGGCGTTGCCCAACCTCTCGGGGTACTACTGGGCGGCCAACGTGTCGATGGTGCGTAAGTGGGTGATGGAGGGGGAGGGGGCAGCATGGAAACGGATGGAGAGAGCGTCCTGTGGGGATACAAGCCTGGGGGCCCTGGTAACGGCGCCGTGGCCGCTCCCTCCCACGAGGTATACCACGAGTCCGGTGGTGGCGGCTACCCTCAAGATTTGGGGGCAGTGGAGGCGACATAGGGGAGAAGTGGGGGGCTCGATGGAGGCTCCGTTAAGGGGGAACCATAGGTTCGTCCCGGGGAACATGGATGGGGGATTTCGGGGATGGTATAGAGCGGGCATTGGACAGCTGAAGGACCTGTTTATCGACGGAAGGTTTGCGAGCCTGGGGGAGTTGGAGGAGAAATTTGGGCTCCCGCCGGGAAACATGTTTAGATATCTGCAGGTAAAGGCATTTGCTAGACGGCAGGTGGAGGGATTCCCTGCGCTCCCCGCGAAGGGGGTGAGTGACAGGGTGCTCTCGGGGGTCTGGGTCGGGGAGGGGAAGATATCCGATATCTACAAGCTTATGCAGGAGGTGGAAGAGGCGTCAGTAGAGGAGCTGAAAACGAAGTGGGAGGGGGAACTGGGGGAACAGATCGGAGACGGGACATGGGCTGATGCCCTGGAGAGGGTAAATTCTTCCTCCTCGTGTGCGCGGCTTAGCCTCATCCAATTCAAGGTGCTGCATAGGGCCCACATGACTGGGAGGAGGATGAGTAGGTTCTTTGGGGGTGAAGATAGGTGTGTCAGGTGCTCGGGGAGTCCAGCGAACCATGCCCATATGTTCTGGGCATGCCTGGCATTGGAGGAGTTCTGGAAGGGGGTGGCGAGGACGGTGTCAAGGGTGGTGGGATCCAGGGTCAAGCCAGGATGGGGACTCGCGATCTTTGGGGTTGGGGTAGAGCCGGGAGTGCAGGAGGCGAAAGAGGCCGGTGTGCTGGCCTTTGCGTCCCTAGTAGCCCGGCGAAGGATTTTGCTACAGTGGAAGGACGCGAGGCCCCCAAGCGTGGAGACCTGGATCAATGACATGGCGGGCTTCATTAAGCTTGAGAAGGTTAAATTCGCCCTGAGAGGATCGGTGCAAGGGTTCTTTAAACGGTGGCAACCTTTCCTCGACTTTCTGGCTCAACGATAGGGTACTGGGACAGTAGCAGCAGCAACCCGGGGGGGGGGGGGGGGACGTTGATTATGTTGGCTTATTTTATTTAAATTTGATTTATTTAATTTTAATTTATGGTTAAGTTCTCTTGTTTGGAGGGGGGGGGGTGGGGGGGAGTGTGATACATGTGATGTTATGGTATGGGGGGAATTGTGGGTGTTATGGGGCTGTTAGTTGCATATTACTGCTTTTTGCTATACTTGTTAAATTGTAAAAAATTCCAATAAAAATTATTTTAAAAAAAAATGAAGGCACTTTGGGTGGACGGGAAGCAGTTCCCATTGCAGCTAGGACAATCATTAGCAGAGAAATCAGTCTCCATGAAATGGCTGCAAGGGGACAGGTCGTTTGTTGGTAAATAAATTAAAACCCTCATGTGAGTTGCAGCTTGGACCTCCAATTGTGAAGCCCTCAACAACCCATTTTGGAACTCCTGACATAAGACTGGGTGTATTTCGGTGAGGGGCTGCTCATGTGCCATCAGGAAAATCAAATTGTTCGCGACCTGGAAACATGAAGCTAATTGGCTCATTCCCATCCTTAATTGAATCCCTGCGACTATCAGATGTCAGATTGCCATTGAATCTTCTTGTCCACTTTGTGAAAAAATATTCGGAAGTGCCAATGCAAAAGGGAACCAACCCAATACACATCTTTCTGAATCTCCTTGCACCCTCACCTCCAACGCCACCTCGGTATGCGTGAGAAATTCAGTGCTAAGTGTCTCATAAGCTACGAACTGAGCTAGCCAGGAATATGCTGCCTTTTTACCTTCCATGAGACCTGGAATATTGGACACTGTAATAATGGTAATATTTTATCAATCCTGGAGCTTAATTTCCTGATGTTGGTTATGTTAATTTTAAATTTATAACTGATGCCATTAAAATAGTGTAGATATAAATTTAAGAGGCAGTTACCTAGTTTACTCCCAAGATTTATAGGATGATGCATAGTGAATATCAAAACATTGGATGATTTTGAAAATGTACCTTTTGAAGGAATCCACATAGTTTTCCTTTCAAACACGTAAGTGGTTGAAATTCTTTTACAGGTATGTGATCTTCCCCTGCCCAACCCACCCCAACTTTGCAATAGTTAAGAACGCAGTTGATGTTAAATGCTAGGGTATTCCAAATCCCAGAAGGGAAACTTGGAATGCCGGCGAACTCTATTTTTTGCAATTTGTATAATATGAGGAAAGATGTGAAGACCAGGGAAGAATCTTTCAATCTTGTTGTAATAATCAAATAAAATATGTGTTTATTATACTGTAAACCACACAAGAAAGCAACTAAAAAAAAATACACTCAATTATATTAAAGGCTATACACGATATGTTTAAATTGATCCTGTTCCAAGCCCTTCTACTTTCCTAACCTCAGAGCTAAACATCCCGAAACAACATCCCATAGGTTTGAGGCTATGAGCAAAATCTAGCAAGAGTTACCAGACTCGTCAACCATGGCTCTTGTGATGTTGCTTCTGTCTTAGAATAGTGACAAAATGCCTGTTCAAACATTTCTCCAGTCACTCGCTGGTTTGGGCTTCTGACTGTGCATGGCTGCGATTTTGGACCAACTCTGTATAGGATTAACTCATGTACTGTCATGTCACTGATGTACTGTTTTTTCTTCTGATTTTTTTCTTATCTGAACGACATATCTTCTAGGTTCTTCTTAATAACATTTCCTACATGAGTTCACCCTTTTAGAATGTAAGTGTGAAATTCACCCTCATTTTCTCTTTTGAACTTTTACCATCTTTGCTTCAATTCCTGAACTTCTATGCCTCATTATTATCCACTACGCTAAGGTAAACATCTACTTGCAGTTTTGCTGGGCTAATCCATACATCAAAGACCTCAGTTCCTTCATCTCAGCTAATCTGTCTTCCTAACCAATTCCCATTTAAAGATAGTTTGTTCTCTTTTAATCATACACACCAGAACACGTTTCCGATTATTAGATTTTAATTTTCATTTTATCCCAACTTCTTGAAAAATATTCCAGTCTACCTGGACACAGATGCAGATAGTTTGCTAAAATTGGAAATGCAATACCTTCATTGCCCAATACAATATGGCATGGAATTTCTGCATAAAACCCGAGCATAATCAAATTAACTATGATGCAGGTCACAACATTTTTAAGTAACTATATTATGCCCATAAGCACTTTACATTGGAGTATCCACGACCTTTGAGCACACATACACTGGAGCAGGTCACACAAATCCCAGTGTTAATCCCCTGTACATACAGTGACCAGAAGTGAATTGAAACCTGCAGTACAATTAGTGTAAATTAGGCTAAATTCAGCCACTTACATAGGTCTAGCTTCAGTTATATTCTGGCCACAGTTCTATGGCACCTTAATGCAATGATCTGAAGACAATTTTTTTTTTGTCTTCCCCAAAATATATTTTATTCTAAAATTTGTGTGAGTGCGCAGTCAGCAGAACGGCATGAGTCAGACTTTGACAAAAACGTAGGAGCACCAGAGCTTATCTCACAGTGACTTATCATCAATCTACTGCTTTGTCTATTGGCCCACTGACAGTGCCGATACAGGCCCACCACCCTGGAGTGATGTTACACAGACTGTTGGAGGGGGGAGATTGGAGGTTAGGGAATGGGAGGCAAATGGTAGGAAGGGAAATGAGGGGTGGACGGCAGGTGGATTGGGGGAGGAGCTGAATGGGGGGAGGGAGGAATGGGAGGTGTTGAGCCGATGGTTATAGACTTAACCAAGGAGAATCCAGAGAGGATGAGGGTCTCACTGCTCCTCCTGGCATGTCACACGCTTGCTGCCACCTGTCATCTATCCTCTGGCTCTTCCTCGGGCCTGTCGATGGCCTCCTGGGTCCTTCCTCAGCATGATGGCTGGCTCAATTTTCAGTGGGTGCGGCAGCCCCCTGTACATGTGGTACTGCCTCCAGATTGTTGCTGCTGCCTTCTACAGTGTCTCCGCCTCGGCTGTCACAAATAACATGTGAGCAGCCTCCGCGGGATCAACGCCAGCAAACATAGTTCTATCTGGAAGGAATTGGAGAAGGAGCGAGGCCAACAATCAGTTAGGGCTTCCATCCTGGGACCCTCAAACCCTTCAAGCCTCCCCCACCCTTATCTGTCCCACCTTCTCCCAATGTGCCATTCAGCGAGCCAGTTCTGCTGGCAAACCTTGCTCTGCACAATCACCCCCAGACACATCAGGAGCCCCTAGACCCGTGACCTCTGCCGGGAATATTAGGGAGACTGTGCTCATCTGCCCTCCACTCATCCTTGCATTTATCCTCTGGTTGCAAGAGGATCCTGCACTTAAATGTCTGATTGCCTCTATGGTGTTGACACTCCTAGAGTACAGGCACACTGTTCAAGCATAAAAGGTTGCTGGACATGCAATGCACTAATCATTCTCTGAGGCATGGCACATCTGCCCTCAAGGAGGCACTTGAGAGTTCAGGAGCATGAAGTGCTCTCACAACTAACAAGGTTAATTCCTAATTTGAAATAGCCTTCACCTGTGATGTTAGAGGCTGCTCACAGTCAAAGGGACAGACACTTAATTTCAGGATAGTACTGCAGCAGGGCTCTGTCCTGGGAGAGTTTGGTAGGACAGGCAGACTGCAGCTATGGCTGCCCCTGTTGTGGGTCTCCACAATATTTCACCACCAGCCAAGTTACATCTCCATGCTTGTCTGAAAGTTCTGGAGATGAGGCATTCTGAAAAATGACTTTCACAGCCTGATCAGGAAACCATCTGACAGGATCTACCATCTCCTTTTCCTGCAGGATCTCTAGGGTATTATGCCTGAAAGACCTGTAGTCAAATGAGCATGAGCGTTTCTGCAAAGAACAAGTGATACAGTACGATCCAACTGCTTGGAGCATTCTGTGGTACCATGGCCAGGCCCATCCTTCACAACACTTGGGACAAGTAGAACCGCAGCATGTGGTGATGCTTGGCACGTCGAGCGGTGAGCCCCCTGTGGCGATTCTCTGGTCTGCGATGGGCCGAAGTCCCGCCGCTGGGAGGCCTCTCCCGCTGCCGAGGTTTGAACCACCTCTGGTGGTGGCGGGATCGGCGGCGCGAGCGGGCCCCTGGGGTCCTGGGGGTGGGGCGCGGGGTGATTGGACCCCGGGGGTGCCCCCACGGTGGCCAGCCCCAGCGCCGGGCGGCGGGCGTCAAAGGCCGCTGGTGCCAATTTTGGCGCCAGTTGGCATGGTGCCAACCGCTCTGGCGCGGGCCTAGCCCCCAAATGTGCGGAGAATTCCGCACCTTTGGGGAGGCCCGACGCCGGAGTGGTTGGTGCCACTCCGCTACGCCGGGACCCCCCGCCCCGCCGGGTAGGGGAGAATCCCGCCCAAGATGTCTGTGGTCAAATACACACTCCACTCTGAAACCTCAAGTGAATTCTGTGGATGCCTCCTCAGAATCCACCCAGATGATTCTCACATAAGAGTTTCTAATTCTAGTCCCCAAAACATACTTTAAAATCTTCTCCCATAATCATGCTTCCATTAGCATATGCACTCCAAAATCCAGACTCGGTTTTCCAAAAGTCTCTTCTGAACAGCGGGGCGTGATTCCCGTTCCCGCCGATTCCCTGGTGGCGGAGAATTCCGGCCACGGCATCTTAAGTCCTGACGTTTCAGGATCTCGGGTCTCCTGAGCTAATTCTTGCATCCAGGCTCTTCACTTAAAGAATTATTTTGTTGACTTAAGCTCTGGTGCAGGTTCAAACAGGAAAAAGGCAATACGAATTAAATATATTTCACAGACAGGAACAATCCTTGACTGAATTTAAACGTTATAATTGACTGTCGTGTGTTTTTTCTGTTGCAGGCCAATAACACTACATTACAAAATCCGAGAACCATCAAATCCTTTTGCAAAAGCAATAAAAGGATATGATGCACAGATTCAAACGGGGACAATCATGACAGACGATGAAGTAGATAAGTAAGTCAGAAAGAATATATATTATCTGTGGATTCTTTTACTCTATAGTTTTGACTTGCTTTAAAGTAACACTCTGTAGACTGTATGATGCAGGTTTTCAAATTTGTTGAGTAAAGAGTGGAATCTCCAAGAAAGTTTTCTCAGGGTAGCTTTTGGTGGCACACGCTGGACAAGAACGATTAGCATTTCCAATGTCAGGATAAACAAATAGTGCAGAAGATTGGACTTTAGATCTCTGCAACCACTTTCAGGATCAGAGAAGGCAGTACAGGTGGAATGGGCTTTCTGCAAACTGAAAAGGAATCTATGTCCTTGAAGAAAGAGTAATTAAGGTAGTGGTGATGGATTTAAGAGGGACTTTTCCTTGGGAAGTGGAGATGGATTTGCATGGATTCAGGGAATTGAGTTCCCCAAAATTGATGCCATCTTGGAATCCTGCCTTACTTTGGGTTTCTGTGGGACAGGCTTGTAGGTGAGCAATAAAGCTCCTTGAATCTGTCAGGTAAGTTATAAAGATAAATGCAAATTAAAGATCTTTGTAGTCTTTGTTTCTGGATTTGCCGACCAGTGGCCATGATTCCAGACCTGTCAGTAAGCCACCAGGGTCAGCGAAATTGGCAAGCTGTGAAGGGTTTGACAAATTACATAGAAGAACTCCAGCTATGGCCATTGAGAGACTGTTGTTTGAAATATTTCTGCACTCAGAGTATTTCAACTGCTTTACATGTGATTGTAAACTTTGTGTAAGTCACAACGCCAGGAGCAGAAGCAGGTGCCGCCTTCTCAGCCCTGTGCTCCCCGAAGGCAGAGGGGATGGACACTGCGATCCAGCTGTAAGGAGACAAGACTCAAAACATAGGGTCTACAGGCAGGGGAACAGTTCTCCCCACATCTCTGAGCATTAGAGCTTCAGGTGACTCAGGCTCTCAATGCAAGTCACTGCCGACATCTGCAATATCCTTTAACAAGTTCTCTTTCCCAGTGGAGCAGGAAGGCATACATTACCAATGGCCACAAGGTGCATTTCACTGGAGGGCCCATAGGCCCCAAGTTTTTGCCTCCTGCCAAGTTGTATTCTGTCTTCTCTTGGAAGAATAGAGTGTAGGGAAGTGAGTGTTCGTAATAGGTTGTGCGGAGAAAAGGTAGGTTAGAATTTGTGGAGGGTGACTGAGGCATGGATGCAAGAGGACAAGAGCGTCAGTGTTGACTGTTCAGATAAGGATATGAGATTCCTTGAGCGAGAACAATGAGTAAGCTTCAAAGTGTGTTGTTGGGAGAAGTGCGGTGCAGGAGAATGTTAGGAAAGTCAGAGAGTGGGTTTGGCACCCTGTCAAGCCTTCCAAGGTCCATGATCCTTGGTGCACTATCTCCAGGTTGGAGGAAGCACATTCTGGCATTGGCATCCTACCTCCAGATCGCTCGAACAGTTAGGGAGGTCGGGCAGGATGGAACCTCCATTCAATTAAAAGAAGATTTCTAAATAAAGGGACCAAGGCTCACAATGTTTCACCAGTATGTGGATTGAGTGGAGTATAGTGCAGATTCAACAGAATGACACCAGGGCTTAAAGGGCAGGTTTCATAAGCTTGGGTTATTTCTTCTTGAGCTTAGAAGGATCATGGGTGATTTGGTCAAGTTATTGAAAAAAGCAAATAGTTTGATAGGGCACAGGCAGGCAAATCACATCCTCTGGTAGAAAAATCCAGGACAAGTGGGCACAATCTTTAAATTAGAGTTAAATTCCTCAGGACCAAAATCAGGAAGCACTTTTTCTTCGCGAAATAGGGTTGTGGACATCTGGAACTCTTTCCAAAAAAGCTGTTGACACTGAGTCAATTGAAATTTTCTAGTCTGACATTACAAGTTTTTGTTGGCAGAAGATGTCAAGAAGTGTGAGAGTGGGGTACTTAGCTTTGAGGTACAGATCTAACTCTCTGACAGAACAGCCTGCAATGGCTGAGTGTGCCTATACCTGACACACATTTTTGGCAGGGCAGATCATCTGCCTGTTACAGAGATTCCCCTTCATTCCACTGATTTCCAGCCCCCAGGTTAATTTGCATGCTGGAGATGAGATTCCGGATATGTGCTGGGCAGACATACCAGACCGGCCGTAGAATCGGTCTCTAACAAGCCTGTTGCCGAGAGACCTCTGCGTAACGGTGCTCTGGCAGCTATTGAATGGGCCGCTTGATAATTAATCAGGGCTCTCTCTACCATCTGCCAAATCCTGAATGCCACAGCAAAACAAGAAACCTCTGCATCCAGTATGTAATCAGGGCAAATGGAAGGGTGCACAGTACAGGTAAATTTTCCTGAGAACATTTCTGGCCTACCTGCCCAGATCCCCTGGAAAATTGATTCAGCTGATTTTCAGTAACTAAGGAAACTGTTGTCTTCAACTTTATTATATGAATTGTTTTGTTGTAATGGTTTTAATTATTTAAAAAGTAATTCCCTGTTTATATGTTTCTGATGTGTGCCAGGAATGTCAACGAAGATGATGTAAGTGATGGTCTACCATCACTCCCACATCCCACTTTGTTCATTTTACAGCAGTTTGTGGAGCTGACAGTTTTTCAGACCTAAAGTACTTTTTTAAAAAATCAAGAACATTTTCAACGAGGTTTCCAATTAATTTAGAATCAAACCGCTGCCATGAAAAGATGTTCAAAAATTGTAATTTAATTACTTTTGACCTAGGGAGCTGCAAGTCGTGCTTCAGTCAATAGGATAAGATTTGAGAAGTTCGAGACCCAGGGTGATGATATGTGGGATTTGAGTTGGATGATGCTGGTTCTTCTTTATCTCTTCAGTAAAGCTCAGGTTTAATTTATCTTTCTTGTTTGCTGAAACCAGCTGCATCATTAGACTACTAAAACAATCATTAATATATGCTTTTATCATTTTTTCCCATTTCCAGCTAACAGGCATGCATAGAGAGTTGTTGATAAAGCTTAGTACTGTTCCAACCATAGCCCCTCTTTCATCCACATTGTGTGCCAAGAGTCTGCAGTTCCATCTGTGTTTCTGCTGAGCATTTTACAAAGCATGTGCCTGAGTGCTGATGTGATTTTCTATCCACCTTGATGTGATTTCTTCATTATTGATGACCAGTGAGGAGGGTTTTCTCTATAAGAAGTCTTACAACACCAGGTTAAAGTCCAACAGGTTTGTTTCGAATAACTAGCTTTTGCAGCACTGCTCCTTCCTCAAGTGAATGAAGAGGTGGGTTCCAGAAACATATATATAGACAAAGTCAAAGATGCAAGGTGATACTTTGAATGTGAGTCTTTGCAGGTAATTACCGACAGAATACCTTTCGTCGTCCAGTACTTCCCTGGAGCGGAGAAACTAAAACATCTTCACAGCCTTCAACACGTCATTGATGAAGATGAACATCCTGCACCCCCACTACTTGCCTTCAAACACCCGCGCTACCTCAAACAAACCATTGTTTGCAGCAAACTACACAGCCTTCAGAACAGCAACCATGACACCACACAACCCTACCATGGCAATCTCTGCAAGACGTGCCAGATCATTGACATGGGTACCACCATTAGACGTGAGAACACCACCCACCAGGTATGTGGTACATACTGGTGCGACTCGGCCAACGTTGTCTACCTCATACGCTGCAGGAAAGGATGTCCCGAAGCGTGGTACATTGGCGAGACCATGCAGACGCTGCGATAACGGATGAACGGACATCGCGCGACAATCGCCAGGCAGGATTGTCCACTTCCAGTCGGGGAACACTTCACCAGTCAAGGGCATTTAGCTCTGATCTTTGGGTAAGCATTCTCCAAGCTGGCCTTCAGGACGCGCGACAACGCAGAATCGCTGAGCAGAAACTTATAGCCAAGTTCCGCACACATGAGTGCTGCCTCAATTGGGACCTTGGATTCATGTTGCATTACATTCACCCCCCACCATCTGGCCTGGGCTTGCAAAATCCTGCCAACTATCCCAGCTTGAGACAATTCACACCTCTTTAACCTGTTTTTATCCCTCGCTCCTGTTGCTCCGTCTGGACCTGTAAAGACTTAATCACCTGCAAGATTACTCTGTCTATATATATGTTTCTGGAACCCACCTCTTCATTCACCTGAGAAAGGAGCAGTGCACCGAAAGCTAGTGATTTGAAACAAACCTGTTGGACTTTAACCTGGTGTTGTAAGACTTACTGTGCTCACCCCAGTCCAACGCCGGCATCTCCACATCATGGTTTTCTCAGTGGCATTGAAATGCTAGTTTGTACATTGTATGGGGCTGGCACCTTTCTGACGTCAGTGATTTGGACTATGATTCCTTAAAGATGGCACAAGTGCAATCAAAAGTTTCAGATTTTTGCAAAAGAGATTGAGAATTTCTAGTTTCTTTTTATCTTGTAGTTTAGGATGTGTTGGCACACCCTTTTTCAATGAGTTTCAAAACAGTAGGCAGTCATTTTAGTTATTTGATTCTATGGTAGAAGTCTTTTCTTTGACCTTTCGTGTTAAAATTGAACGACTGGAGGACTTTTCAAAAGTATTTTTATTCAGCAAATTTTCAACAATTTTGCAATACAAAACAAAACACCCCCAAAAATCCCACCCCCCCCTCAACAGTCAACAGTAACCATCTCCCAAAAGTGCAGGATGAACAAACCCCAATAATTGTAGATTATTGTAGCTTTTCCCCTCACCACAAACTTCACCTTCTCCAGGGTCAAAATATCGAGCATGTCCCACCGCCACACCAAGGCACAGGGCAGAGAAACTGACCTCCACCCCAACAAGACCCACCTGCGGGCAATCAGCGAGGTGAAGGCTAAACATCTGCCACCACAGTCGCCTGCAGCTCCGGCAGGTCTGCTACTCTTCTTGGAGACCGGGCTCCATATATATGTGTAAGACCCCCCGAGATTGTACTGAACACCGTCCTGTAAAACCTTTCCAGCTTTGGACAGGACCAAAACATATGAACATGGTTCGCAGGGCCCCTCCCAGACCATTTACAGACATCCTCCTCCCCCTCGAACAGCCAGCTCATCCTTGATTTTGTAAGGTGCGTCCTGTACACGACCTTCAGCTGTATCAGCCCCAACCTCACGCACAAAGTTCATCCTCAACAGCACCTCGCACCACGATCTCTATTCCAGCACCACCCCCAGCTCTTCCTCTCGCTTCGTCTTAACATCCTTCAAAGACACCCCATCCTCCTCCAATAATTGCAGAGACGACACTCACCCCCCCCCCCCCCCCCCCCCCCCCCGACAGCACCGTCTCCAATAGCAAGGAGGTAGGCTCTATCGTGAAGGTTGGGAAACCTTCCTTGCAAAGTCCTGCGCCTGCATATACCTAAAAGTTTCCCCCCCGTGCCAGCCCATACCGCTTGCCCAGCTACTCCAAACTCACAAATCGACACCCCCCCCCCACCATGAACAAATCCTTAATTTCCTTAATCACCCTCTATTCCCATCCCCAAAACCTCACATTCATCCTCTCTGGCTCGAACCCATGATTCCCCCTAATCGGTATCCCCCCTGACCTGACCCCCAGCTAAAAGTGCTGTCGAAACTACCTCCAAATACTCAATGTGGTCACCACCACCAGGCTCACTGAATACTTCCCTGGGGCCAGCGCCCACAACTCCGACTCCCGACAAGAGCCCACCTCCATCGCTACCCACAGAGCCCCTCCACCCTGCTCCAGCCCCGCACCTTCTCTGCATTTGCCGCCCAATAATAATACAACATATTTGGGAGGCTGAACCACCCTCCTTCCCCGCCTGCTGTCCCTTCTGCAGTGTCATCCTCCTAATCCTGGCCAACTTTCCCCCCCCCAAAAAACGAGAAGACCAACCTGTCCACGCCCCGAGAAAGGACTTGGGCGCAGAGACCGGCAGGCATTGAAACAAAAACAAGAATTGCGGAAAAACATTAATTTTAACTTCTCGCACCTGGCCCGCCGACGACAGAGGGCGATTGTTCCACCTCAGCAATCCGCCCTCCCCACCCTGCCAAATCCTGGCTGCCTGCACCCCCAAACGCCTAAAATGAGTCACTACCAGGCAAAATGGCAGCCCCTCCCCCCATCCCCCGCTCCCACTAACGGAGGGGAGACCACAAAATACTTACTTTTCCCTAAATTCAGTTTGTACTCCAAAAATGTCCCAAATCTCTGGAGCAGATCGATTATACTCCTCACCGGCGTGCTCGGCTCCGAAATATACAGCCACGAATCACCTGCGTATAGGGACACCCTAGCTGGGATTCTCTGAAAATGGGGCCATCGCCCCACTCCCGCCGGAAAACTGGCGCGAATCACTCCAGACTTTTTTCAAAACGTCCGGAGTGATTCTCTGGTTTTAAGAGGGAGAGCAGGGCCCCATGCGCCGTGCAGCTCCTGCTGACGATACAGGGCCCTGCACTTCCAGCTGCGGGACCGGGTATGCATGCACCAGTCGGCTGCGGGTCCGTGCATGTGCGCGGAGACCATTTTCATGCCGGCCATAGCACAACATGGCGGAGCCACACAGCGTGCCAGCACGGAAGAAGATTGCCCCACCCCCACCCCCAGATCCCGCGTCCCCGCCGATCGGTAGCCCCCGATCGCGGCCTGTCCGTCGTGGAGACCCCCCCATGAATCTGATCCCCCCCACAACCAGGATGGCCAATGCGGCCGCGAGTCCGAGCTCCCGCTGGGTGGGACCAGGTTGAAACCACGGCGGCGGAATTTGGCGGGAACTCAGCCAATCGATTGCTTAGAATCGCCGCAGCGGCCTCTTTCAATGGCCACCGACCTGCGGCATGTCGACCGCGCACGCCCGGCTCCCGACGATTCTCCAGTCTGTGGAGAATTGCATCCCGGCACCATGCATCTGAGACCTCATTCTCCGCCCCCGCGCCGAGCGTGATTTCGGCGCAGGGGCTCGGAGAATCCCGGCCCCTATGTTCCACCCCCCCCCCCCCCACTCCTACCCCTCATTATTCCCTTCACAACCCCGAGTTCCTCAGCACAATGGCCAAGGGCTGTATGGCTGATGTATACAGAAGGGGAGACATGGGGCATGCCTGCCTCTTACCCGATGCAATGAAAATACCCTTAATTAATACTGTTTGTGTGCATGCTCGACATCGGCTCCTTTTATAGCAGCTGTACCCATGGCATAAACTTTGGCTCAATCCGAATTTCTACAGTACCGCCATCAAATAACTCCTCTCCACCAGATCAAACACCTTTTCCACATCCATTGCTACCACCAACTCAGTCTCCCTCCCCTTTTCCAGAGAAAGCACCAGATTCAGCAACTTCCACTTTTCCCTTTACGAACTCGGTCTGGTCCTCCCCAATCACCTTTAGGAGACACACTTCCAACCTTAACACCAACACCTTTGCCAGTATCCTGGCATTTACATTCAGCAGAGATATGGGCCTATACGACCCATACCCCATCGGATCCTTTTCCTTCTTTAATAACAGTGAGATGGAAGCTTACCCCTATCCAACCCGTCCTTAAACATTCCCACCAGCGACAGTGCCAACTTGTCCTTAAATTTTTATAAAATTAGATTGGAAATCTATCGGGCCCTACCGCCTTCCCTGCCTGCATCCTCCCAATCACCACCTTCACCTCCTGCTCCCCCAACGGCTCCTCCAACCCTGCCATCTCTACCTCCCCCAACTTCAGACACTCCAGAAACTCCTTCATCTCCCGCTCCTCCTCCTGCGGCTCTGACCTATACAGGTCCCTATAAAATTCTGTGAACACCTTATTAATCTGATCTGGAGCCACCATCAACCCCTCCCGCCTTGTCCCACACCCGAATGATCTCCCTTGCCTCGGTCTCCCTCTGGGTCTGACCAGCCAACATACGTCCTGCCTTCTCCCCACACTCATTGACAGCCCCCCTTGCCCTTCTCAATTGATGCACCGTTTTCCCCATGGACAATAGGTTGAACCTTGCTTGCAACTCCTTTCTCTTTGCCAGGAGACCCGGGTCCGAGTCCCCCACTTACCTCCAAAATCTCTTCTATCAGACATCTCCCTCCTCACCTTAGCCTTAAAAGAGACCACCTCCCCCCTCACCATGGTCTTGAGAGCCTCCCAGACCACCAACCGCAAGATCTCCCCTGTGCAATTAAACCCCACTTACTCCTCCATCACCTTCCCGACCTTGTCACGGTTCGCAAATAATCCTACATCCATTCTCTATCCTGGCCTCTGGGCTGCCTCTTCTCCAAAACCATATCCATCAAGTGCAGAGCATGATCTGAAATCACAATTGCTGAGTTCTCCGACCTCTTAACTCCAGCCAACAGCGCCTTTCCCACCACAATAAAGTCAATCCTCGAATACACCCTGTGCACTGGGAAGAAAACGAAATACTCTCGATCCCTTGGATGCAGGAACCACCACGTGTCCTCTCCTCCCATATCCCTTATGAGCCCTGCCGAATCTTTTGCTTCCCCCACCCTCGACTGGGTCAGCGAGCATGGCTGAGACCTGTCCACCTCAGGGTCCAACAATACGTTCCAGTACCCCCGTACCATCAGCTCATGGGTATCCAAATTCAGGAGGGCAACTAGTGCCCTCTTCACAAACCCCTCATTGTCCCAGTTGGGGCCATATACGCTTGCCAGCGCCACCAACTTCCCCTCTAATGCACCTATCACTACCACATACCTTTTTAAAAAAAAATTTTTTTTTTTTAAGAGTACCCAATTAACTTTTTCCAATTAAGGGGCAATTTAACGTGGCCAATCCACCTAGTCTGCACATTTTGTTTTGGGTTGTGGGGGCGAAACCCACGCAAACACGGGGAGAATGTGCAAACTCCACACGGACAGTGACCCAGGGCCAGGATTAAACCTGGGACCTCGGCGCCGTGAGGCAGCAGGGCTAACCCACTGCGCCACCGTGCTGCCCTCACTACCACATACCTGCCCCTCTGTCAGCTACCACCTCCTCCATCTGAAACCTCACCCTCTTGTCCACCAATATCACTATCCCCCAAGCCCTACTATCAAAGCCCGAATGAAATACCTCACTCATCCAACTCTTCCTGAGTCTCACCTGATCCTTCACCCTCAAATGGGTCTCCTGCAGCATCACCACACCAGACTTTAAACTCTTAAGTGTGCGAAAACTCTTGATCTCTTCACCGGTACCCCTAACCTCGGTGCAGACTCGATGGGAATTCCATGATTCTAGAGGAGTGAATCTCCATAAGAGTCTCCCACTCTTTTATTTCTCTGGAGTTTCCATGTGCCTCCTGTTGAAGCTATGTTAGGTGATCACAATAGTAAGCTATAAAGTTTATACATTGGTCTAACTGTTGGAATAATTTCCTAGATACAAGAGATTGCTCTCTGACGCACGAAACCATGAACTCAAAAAGCATGACGTCATCCTTTGCACATGTGCCTCTTCTTCCAGCTATTTTCTAAAACAAATTAGTGTGCGACAGGTGTTGGTGGATGAGAGTGCGATGTGTACAGAACCAGAATTGTTAATCCCTATTGTTGCACATAAACATGCAGATCAGGTAAGTTGAAATGCTTTTGCACTGAAATATCTTTATTAATAGATTGCAAACCATCAATTTTAATTTCTCTTTTTTTATTGGGAGAATGAAATGAGCAGATCCATGTCAGTATTGGTCCTCTGAGCCAAGGTTGATCTTTCCAGATGTCAAAGCCCGAGGAGAATGTTTGAAGAAGTAATTAAAGTGGCGGATAGAAAATTGTCAAATGTTTAGTTACTGCCTCAAAGAAGAGAAGTAGATTTTGCTGCAATACTTTTGTTTATATGTTCATGATTTATGCCAGCAATGTTAATGTTCGTGACGGTCCACTGTCATCCCCATATCCCACCTTAGTTCATCTTACAGTAATTTGTGGAGCTGACAGTCTTTCAGACCTAAAGTAGTTTAAATAAATCAAGAAAATTTTAAACCACATTTCAAAATAATTGAAAATAAGATTGCTGCAAATAAAATCTGTTCAAAAGTTGTAATTTAATTACTTTTAACCTTGGGAGCTGCAAGTCACTTGTCCTCCTTCGGTGAAATGGACAAGATTTGGCGAGTTCGAGACCCAGGGTGATGTCATGTGGGTTTTGAGTTGGATGGTGTTTCTTCTTTATCTTTTTAATTTATCTTTTTAATTTATCTTTTCCGTTGATTCAAACCTGCTGTAGCATTCGACATGACTTCCCTTTTAAAAACCCATGTTGGCTCACTAATCGGTTTAGATTTTTTCATCTGCACGCCTTTTACTCTGTTGCTATGTAATATCCTCTTGCTCTACTGTGGAGGTTGATGCAAATTAATTAAAAAGTCTGCCATTTCCTTTGTTTCTTTTGCAAGGTCACCCCTGTCTGTTTTTAAACACATCACATGGCATGACCCTTGACTAGCCTTTAATAAAAAACATCAGAAGAAAAGGTAGTCCACTGTTAAAAAAAACTTAGGACGTAATTCAGCGGAATTAAGTTAAAGTCCGCTGTTGGGCGCTTTTAGCGGGCGCTTCTTGGCGGCTGCAGCGCTGAGAAACATCCCGCTGTCTAGCGGTACTTTGCCCTTTTTTTAACCTTGGGGAATTTCTCCCCCTGATGCTGCACTTAGAGAGGGATTTCCTGCTGGTCAGCTGAAGCCTCTGGGAACCTCCCCTCACCTCCCCCTCCCCCCATCCATCCCTACCCCTGACAGTCCCAACCTGGCACCCGGTCACCTTGCCACAGCAAGTCTGACACCTGGCAGTGCCTCTGGTACCCTGGCAGTGCTACCCGGTTATCCGGTGTCTGAGTATTTAAACGAGTAATTAGGCAAATTTAAATATTCAGATCTGAATCTCGCCCAGAGAGGGCAAGATCCAGATCACGCCAGTGGGAGTAAGTCAGGTGACTCATGATTGGACCGGTGCCCAGCACGGAGCCCGATTTGGGGCTCACACACGATTCACCCACTGTGTCCAGATCCATGCTGGGTGCAACGGGGTCGCTGAATCACGCCCTTAATCTCAATGTCGCTGACAATTTTATTGAATGGGCCCAGCAAAGTGATTTAATTTGCTGCATAAGCTCTGGACTAGGTCGGGATTAGTTTCTTCAGATTTGTAATATTTTATTCTGACATGATGCACAATTTATTTTCACTTATTCAGAAAGCACATGTTCAAATTCAAGAGGTCGTAATTCTCTAAATCTTAGGCGAAAAAGAAGAAATAATTGAAATTTTCTTCTTGGGCATGGGTTCTGCTCTGCAATTAAATGAGCGATCAGAGAGTTGGTGGTATCAAATCGAGGGTGAGATTTTCCAGCCCTTCCCACTGGTAGGGTCTTCCGGTCCCACTGAAGGCGATCCCCCTGTGACGGGTTCCCCTGCGGCTGGACTAGTGAAATGAAATGAAAATGAATGAATGAATGAAAATCGCTTATTGTCACAAGTAGGCTTCAAATGAAGTTACTGTGAAAAGCCCCTAGTCGCCACATTCCGGCGTCTGTTCGGGGAGGCTGGTACGGGAATTGAACCAGTGCTGCTGGCCTGCCTGGGTCTGCTTCCAAAGCCAGCGATTTAGCCCAGTGTGCTAAACCAGCCACGCAGAATTCCGTAGACATTGGTGGGACCAGAGGATCCCCACCGATGGCCAATGACGAGTTGCCTCCACCACCAGAAAACATGCAGGTCATGGGTGGGGTGGCCGGGAAGCGGAAAAATTCAGCTCCTAGGTCTTTCTGGTCTGGTAATCTAACAGGTGGAATAGATTTTCCTGTCCCTGTGCCTTACCTGTGTTGGTCCACTGTACAGAAATTCAGGCAGAAAGGATTTTACAACTTTAATGCTTATGCATTAAACTGCATTGGCTATGGAAGAAATCAAAGTCTACTTAATTTCAGTTACTTTAATGTAAAACTTGTGCTTTTCTTTTCAGATTGTTCTTCTGGGAGACCATATGCAACTCCGTCCCATTATAAACAATGAGTTCTGCAGGCGTCTTGGCATGGAGAAATCACTATTTGAGCGCTATGTTCAACGAGCATGGATGCTTGACGTGCAGTATCGGATGGTAAGTATTAGTTGCCCAGATGGTAGTAATGCATCACTTAACGTTGAATATAATTGGTCTCCATGGAGACCAATAACATAAAAGAACCAAACTTCACAAATGAGCCCACTGGAAGAAAGCAATGGACATGATTACACTTCAAAAAAAACTCTATAGCCATCAAACCAAAATCAACATAAATTGAACATGAATTCACAGGTAAATTCTACCGCAGAAACTTTTCCCTTCATATTCTTCTTCTGGGAGGCCATATGCAACTCTTGTCTCATTATAAACAGTGAGTTCTACAGGCATCTTGGCATGGAGAGATCACTATTTCAGCACTCTGTTCAATGTGCATTGATGCTTGATTTTAATTTTGAAATAGAACATACAACAACTCATAATTTCCTCTGGCAGTCCCCTCAGCATACATGGCATCAGCCTCAACCTTGAATTCACGCAAAACTCTGTTATTCCCAGGTAGAGTTTCAGGTATTTTATTCACCCAGGAATTACACCTGTAGTCCCATTCAACAGCAGATTTACCTCTCCCAGGATCCACGGGTACAACGAGCCAAATGGCACACTTTTCCGGGTCCTTCACAGTTCTGCTTCTGGAATCAGCATTTTTTTCTCTCCTTCAACAGCTGTGCCATGATTTTATTCTACCGTAGTTGTCTCACGCTCACACTTTCACAGCCACTGTACTATTCTCTGCCTGCTAACCTCCCCCCCTGAACTTTAAGAGTGATGCCTGTTCTGACCACAGGCTGAAATTTGACCTTTGAACCTGGTTCTTATTTTGTACCCCCCGTTTCTCTTTCCCCAGAAACCTGTGTACACCATAGGCTGATTTCTAAGAAATATGATGTCACAGCCAGGAATTTCAATTTACAAACCCTTCCCAGAAACTGGGAACATGTTTCTCTTACAGTTAGGAACTGTCTCCAGAAATCACAGGCTTCAAAACTATGGTCAGTGTGGACAACTGCTTGCAAATTTCTAATTTCCTCACAAATTATACTCAATTAAAAATTGAGCCTTGATGAATAAAAAGCAGTGAAATATTGTGGAATAATTAAAAAAATTATCATTGGGTGAAAACCTAATGCAAACTGGAAACACTTGATTATTAAAAAATATTTTTTATTCTCCTTTTTTACATTTTCTCCCAAATTTACACCCAACAATAAACAATAATCAGAATGTAATGTCAATCCCCATATCAATAATAATGATCCCACCCTCCCACCAAATCCCAAACATTGGCCCGCATGTTAACATAAACAAATGACAAAAAGGAATCAGTAATCACCCATAGTCACCATTAACACACACAGTCCCTCTCCCCAACCCTCCCAGCCCCCAATTCTTGAAAGTGCATAATGAATAACGCCCATGAATTGTAGAACCCCTCCATCCTTCCCCTCAGTTCAAATTTGACCTTTTCAAGCGTTAAGAATTCCAGCTGGTACCCCCGCCACTCCAGGGCACAGAGTGGAGAGGTTGATCTCCACCCTAACAGGATCCGTCTTCGGGCGATTAATGAGGCGAAGACTACAACATCTGCCTCCGCGTTTCCAATCCCAGCTGGTCTGACAACCCGAATATGGCCTCCCGAGGGCCCGGGTCCAGTTTCACATGCACCACTTTAGAGATTACCCTAAACACCTCCTTCCAGTAATCCTCCAGCTTTAGACAGGACCAAAACATATGAACGTGGTTTGCGCGCCCCTCCCCCCCCCCCCCCCCCCCCACCCCCCCGCAACGTTCACACACATCTTCTACCCCCTCAAAGGGCCGGCTCATCCTCGCCCTTGTAAGGTGCGCCCGTTCGTTGCTAGTCCCGCCGGCGTAAATTAGAGTCGGTCCCTTACCGGCGGGACCCGGCGGCGCGGGCGGGCTCCGGGGTTCTTGGGGGGGCGCAGGGGGATCTGGCCCCGGGAGGGGGGTGGTGCCCCCACGGTGGCCTGGCCCGCAATCGGGGCCCACCGATCCGCGGGCGGGGCTATGCCGTGGGGCCACTCTATCCTTTCGCACCGGAGGCTGTGGTCCTCCGCCATTCCCGGTGCGGAAGCGAATCCCTCTGCACATGCGCAGGGATGACGCCAGCACGCGCTGGCGCTCCCGCGCATGTGCCGACTCGCACCGGCCAGGAGGCCCTTTGGCACTGGTTGGCACGGCGCCAAGCCCCTTTCCCACCAGCCGGCGGTGCACAAACCACTCCGGGGCGGGCCTAGCCCCCGAAGGTGTGGAGGATTCCGCACCTTTGGGGTGGCCCGACGCCAGAGTGGTTCACGCCACTCCGTCCCGCTGGGACCCCCCGCCCCACCAGGTAGGGGTGAATCCCGCCCCAGAACCCCTCCTCTCCCAACTCTTCCTTCCACTTTGCCTTGATCCCTTCCAGTGGCGCCTTCACCTCCTCCAAAATAGCCCCGTAAACCACCGATACTACCCCCTTCTCCAGTCCCCCTGACGTCAGCACCTCCTCTAGCAATGTGGAAGCCGGCTCTACTGGGAAGCTCTGTATCTCCTTTCTGGCAAAATCTCAAACCTGCATGTACGTAAATATTTCTCCCTGCTCCAGCCCATACTTTGCTCCCAGCTCCTTCAATCCCGCAAAACGACCCCCAAGAAATATATATTTTAGGGTGCCAATTCATTTCTCCTCCCATCAACTGGAAACTTGTTTAGCATTTTGTTTGACTCATTTTCTGGAATAATTTAATACTGAAAATACTGTGCTTGGAAAATTTACCCATGGTTAATTGCCTCAAAGCCAAACTTTCTTCCATGAAGTATTATAATGAAAGATTCCGTGTGAGTACAAAACAGATAATTATTAGCAGAAAGAATTTTGTAAAAAGTAGTTTGTATATGGTGTATCTGAAGAAGTAGGTCGAATGGCCCCTTTGGTCCTATATTTTCTTGTTGTGGAATTTTGTATAACTGTGCACAGTTTTTCACTACTTGTAAAATGATTAAAATTGAAGTTTATTATTTAATTTTTTAGCACCAAGAAATTTGCGAGTTTCCCTCTAAAATGTTTTATCAAGGGAGACTGAAAACTGATGTCATGATTGCACGACGCCCCCTCAGCCTCTTCTGTCATCGTGGAAAGAAGATTTGCCCAATTATCTTTGGACATGTGTTGGGAGATGAAATTAGTTTGATGGTTTCGACTGAAGAGGGAAATGAGAATTCTAGAGCAAACAAGATGGAGGCTGAAAAGGCTGTGAGTAGTAAACCACAATTATATTGTAAAAAGAATGTAATAGGAAACATGTAATAGAGGCTGCACCTGATAACCACAAGAACATTTATTTAGGATTGTCTATTGTTTGAATATTAGTCATATTTCTGTTTTCCTTTTGAATTTTGTTTATATTACAGCTATAAGTACATTTCTTATTTATAATAAATATTATTATAAGCAAAAAATAATGCTTTAATATTCTTCTTAAAGATACATAAGCTGCTTATTACTAAGGATAAAGCTAATAATAACAAATTCTTCATTTGCAGCTGAAGGAGTCCTGAATAGTTCTATAGTAAAAGTAGTTTATACACTGCAATACCAGTGGCTAAGCCACTATTCTGAACCAACATCTCGTTTTATAATTTATCAACAAATCCCCATATCTTGCAAACTAGGTAGTTTTGGCAAGTTGCTATTAGATAGCAACTTTGACATTCCAAAACATTTCACAAAGGCCTGGGTTTTTGCTCTTGAGCCAGGTAGGACAAGTTGGGAAATTTCCAGGCTTGCTGCATCCGGCTCAGGAAAAATTTTCCTGAATGGTGGGATCTTCATTCTGCGGGGGACAGGTGTGGGATGGGCATGGGTCTGCTACTTCCTGATAGAGATCTGAGGTAGCCACAGGGGTTGCCGAGTGTGTTAGTTCTCTGGGATATTGTCCCATTTGTTTTCTTGCATGAAACATTATGACCTGCAGCCCTCAGCCCCCATTCCCTTCACTCTGCTGCACATCCCCCATGCCAATTAATTCCAACTCGTGCCTCCACCCACCCTTAATGGCCTTTAATACCCTCCATGCCAACCCTTGCCCCCACCCACTACCATAGCCCCTTTATAGACCCTATGCCATCCAGTGCCAACTGACACCCAACACCAACCAGCATTTGCCTTACATCCTCCATGCCCAGTATCTGACCCAGTATCCACCATGAACAGACCTCAGGAGTCATGCTGAGATGAAATAAAATAAAGCTCTAAGGATCTATACAGACATCATTGTATAAAAAAAACTCTCGGGTGGCACACTGGTTAGCACTGCTGCCTCACAATGCCAGGGACCCGTGTTCGATTCTGACCTCAGGTGACTGTCTGTGTGGAGTTTGCACATTCTGACCGTGTCTGCGTGGGTTTCCTCCGGGTGTTCCAGTTTCCTCCCACAGTCCAAAGATGTGTTGGTTAGGTGGATTGGATATGCTAAATTGCCCCTATTAAAAAAGAACTATTATTCATGAAAGGCTAATCAATACAGTGAGCCCCCTTCAAGTACTTATTAAACAAAATATGTATTCTAAACCCCACATCAACAACAGCTAATCTTTTAATAACCCTTTGGAGCTGCCAATCAGACAGTGAGCATACAGTCAAGCATTTAAAATGCTACAATGATAGCACTTAGGGTTACACCAACAAACAATATTGAAACTGCTGGATTAGATTTTTTTCTACTCACAGACATAGGCAGGCAAGTAGTCTTTTTCAATTTTTAAAGGGCTCGCCATTTAAATAACTTGGCAGTTTGACAGTTTTACAAACCTTATCAACCCCCCTGAGCATTCACAACTTCTCTCGTGATTTTAATGCCCTTTCTTTGGGATAAGGCACTTGCTCCAGCAAAAATGGCATCACTCTCTGAGTTCAAATGGCTTGGCTGAGATCTGGTTTGGCCTATCTGCCATTTTGGTTACTCTGAAAATCCAGTACAGAGAATTTGGTGCTTGATGTCGGAAGGCTGCAAAAGGTCACGTAAAAACAGAGATAGGAGAAGTGAAGCCACAAAGATATTTTAACACAAGGATGCGAATATTAAATTTGGGCAAGTACACACATGATGGACAAGTGAAATTTTGTGAGATATTGGATAGATGCTGCTGGGGTTTGGGTGAACTGAAGAATATGGAGGTCCAAGTTCTGACAGTAAGGCCAAGAGAGCAGTGGAATAATTGTTTCTGTTTTTGACATCACATTATCCATTGATCTAGTAGGAGAAACAAAAGAATTAGCCACCAGAAAATACATTACCTTGTCCTTTAGGGTTTTTGAATGTAATCTTTGCTTCGAGGATTATCAGTTCTTGGGCAATTTACTGTTCTTGAAAATGTACAGCCAGAATTTGGGGACCTCAGAAGTCATTGCTTTTACAAAGGCAGCAGATGTTTTATAGGTAGCATTGTACACTTTATTCAAAAAAAAGTGTAAGGTATTTGTGTACTGCCGTATTGGCTGAATTCCATTTCAGACTATGTGTGTTAGCTGTGGCTCTGTCAGTGGCTTCCTGTCCTCTGAATCATGAGGGTTTGAGTCCTGCTTTAGGACCTGGACACAAAATTCATGGCTGGTGCTCCAGTGCAGTATTCAGGGGGCAATGCACTACCTTCCAGAGGAGACATCAAACCAAGGTATCTTCTGCCTACTCCAGTGATGGAATAGATCCCATTGCTGAGCGCAAATGAGTTGCTGCGACACACTTTAACACCGGATAATTTCCTGTGCCCCTACCTTCCTGCTTTCTGGAATGATCTCTCCCTCTCGTCGGAACTGTGGAGGTCAGGATTTAAACTGTGGGGTCTGGGTTTTGTGTTTCAGAATTTAATGATACTTAAACTGACGACAGTGACTACACTTCAAAATGTACTTCACTGGCTGTAAAGTGTTTTAGAACATCCAGTGGTTGTGAAAAGCACTCTATGAATATGTTTTTTTCTGGGAGATTTTCAGTTTTCTCTTTGCTATTCAGTGGCCCTGGTGTCTGTCAGCACACTGCTTTGTTCAGACAATGTTATAAAGCCTTATCACCAAGCACTTCCCTTTGTTATAATTTAAATCAACTCCCCTGACAGCAACATGTATTAGTTGTAGCAACCAGACCCTATAATTAAAAATACAATTGTACAATTGTTGTTCCAGGGCCATATGCGTATTGCAGAGTAACTGCATCTGCAATCACATTTTTAATTTCGAGTAAAAAAAAACCCATCATGGAGTTTCTTTCCTATCCTGGTTACATTTCTGTTGAATTCCCTGATAATGCACAGCATTCCTAATTCCTATCCAATGCACAACACTGAATCTGAAGGGTGTTGTTTAAAATACAATTCACACTAATAAATCAGAGTTTGGGGGAATAAACCTGCAAGAATTAATCATGAGCTTCATGAATGAACAAATATGGAGAAATGTGGATATTAATATCACCTAATAACCTAATAAAGAATTGGTCCTTTTATTGAGGATGACGTTTTCTTTCAGTTTTTATGGGGGGCATGGTAACACAGTGGGTAACACTGTTGCTTCACAGCTCCAGGGTCCCAGGTTTGATTCCCGGCTTGGGTCACTTTCTGTGCGGAGTCTGCACTGTGTCTGCGTGGGTTTCCTCCGGGTGCTCTGGTTTCCACCCAGAAGTCCTTAAAGATGTGCTGTTAGGTAATTTGGACATTCTCCATTTTCCCTCTGTGCACCCAAACAGGGACCGGAATGTGGCAACTAGGGAATTTTCACAGTAACTTCATTGCAGTGTTAATGTAAGCCTACTTGTGGCAATAAAAATTATTAGTTACCATGAGAAATACGTACTGTGGTTAATAGCACATACCAGGTGTAATGTTGTGCATGGGACTTACGGGGTGGCAATGATTATCTGCCTCGTGGTTCTCGCAGAATACGAGCTCCTCCGCTGAGGGGGCGGGGGGACGGGAAACTCCATTTAGCGTTGTATAATAATTCGGCCAGTAAGGCACCAACTGGCAGCGCCGGCCCTAGGGTTGCTGGCGCCCCGGACAAGCTGAACTTCGGCGCCCTTGGGGGGGGGGGTCGGGGCCGAGGGGGGGGGGGGGGGCCGAGGCGGGCGGGGGCGGGGCCGGGGGGGGGGCCGAGGCGGGGGTTAGATAGAGGAAAGGAACTAAATTGCACTTTAACCAGTCCTATCAGCTCCTCATGCACAGTTCATCCCAACTGATCCTAACCCTCCCACAATACAATGACTGGCCCCTCCACCAATTACACTTACTGGTCCTAGACACCAAACACCACCCCCTCCTACCCTTACACTGACTCTTACCCCTTTAAGCTGATCCTCTCCACATTACACTGACCCCATCTCATCGTTAATGATCACCTCCTGCCATGTTATTGAGCCCCTTCTTCAACACTCCGACCCAGACACCCTGCCAACCACCCCCAGCCTCAATTAACTGACCTGATCCCAGATTCTTCCTGATAGACTGACCAGATCCCAGGACATCCACGCCACTTGATTCTCACTCTTTGTGCAGATTTCCTGACCACCCACAGAACACATTAGGTGTTTGGGTGAGTGTTGAAACGGGACTCCGTACCTCGCACACACTGTGCAGATCTTCAATGAATATCTTCATTCTCGGCGGGGCCGAGGCGGCGGGGGCGGGGGGGGGGGGGCGGGCGCGGGGGGGGGGGGGGGGGGGGCCGAGGGGGCGGGGGGGGGCGGGCCCGAGGGTGGATGGAAGGGGGGGGGGCGGGCCCGAGGGCAGACGGAAGGGGGGGGGGCGGGCGGAGGGGGTCGCCCTGGGGGAGGGCGGCCACCGCGCATGCGCTGGTTGGCACCGCCCCAACTGCGCATGCGCGGGACCCGAGTCTCTGGCGCCCCCTAACACATGGCGCCCCAGGCGACTGCCCGAGTTGCCGGTGCCTTGGGCCGGCCCTGCCAACTGGCAAGAGACTGGGTAGGTATCCACCATCTACCAGGAAGTGTATATACCGTAATTGTAAATAAATCAAAGTTCTTTATTTTACTTGCTGTGGACTCCTTGGGCTGCATTCTCCGTCCTGCCATGCCATTTTTCTGCCCCGACCCGCTGGCGGGATTCTCCATTACGCCGGCCGGTCAGTGGGATTTTCTATTGTGGGGCAGCCCAACGCCATTGTCAAACCCCCCGAGCGCTGGCAAAACAGTGAATCACACCGGCGGAGAATCCCGCCCCCCGTGTCCTTATTAAATAAAGGTTGAGTCTGGTAAAGTTAACTTGTATTAAGTAAATCCATGAGTTAAAAATTACATATTTATGTGTTCACTGTCTCTGGTTTTCTACCTGATGTATAGGTGCATATTGTGAAGCAGTTGACCTTTGCCAAAATCAAACCAGGGGATATTGCAATTTTGACGCCTTACAACGCACAGGTTCTAGAGATAAGCAAGCTGCTCAATGGACATGGAATTACGGGAATAACTGTGTGTACGATCGTAAAAAGTCAAGGTACGGATCTATTCAAACTTCACGTCCTTCATGCAGCTGGATGGCCACTGTGTTACTTAGCCAGTGAAGGGGACTCTCCATGTGGCAGGTTAAAAGAGATGGGTGCACTTACAAGTTGTGTTGGCCGAAGGAGTGTTGTGCAGGGGAAAGCTGAGTAAGTCAACATGGGGGGATTGTACCTGAATGTGACTTGCTACTTACCTTTCCTGGCCTGATCAGGTCATTGAACCTCTTGTGGCACTGTCTCAAGCGGCGAGGCACCACACTCCTGTGGCTTATCTCGGTACTTCCAGCCTCGTCTGCTTACTCACTGGGAACAGTGACTCCATGTGGGCCCTTACATGTTTGCCTGAGATCCTTACAGTCCAGGGATGTGTCTGAGAACCTCAGTACAGCCTTCCCTTATTGAGAATCCAAGTGGTGGGGGAGGGAATTAATTTGTGTTACGCTGCTTCTAGCAGCACTGCGCAGACTATATTGATTCCCTGGGGGTAAGCAGCCATTACCTGCACAGTTCACACAGCGAGCTTCAGTAATATTAATGGGAATGCCACATGGCGACATGAGTGGTGGCACACACTACTGCCTGCCCCCACGGAATCGATGTTAGCCTATCTGACCATGCTAAATAGTGCTAAACAAACCAATTTCTCCTCTCAGCTGCCATGTAACTGGCTCAAGACATTTGTAGAATGCTTCCATTTTGACTCTGACTGACTTTCTTAAATGGTGAAGCGTCAACCATTATTTCTGGTTCATCATCATGCCTGAACACTCTCATTGATTGAGAATCCTGGAATTTAGATGCCAAATGCTTCGTTAAAAAGCCACCGCCAAACACGCAGCTCAAACCTACGGATTCCGAATGCACTGCATGTTATGAGCGGATCAGAACGTTAAACTTAAATTCCAGATTTCAGAACTGCTTTTATTTTGTCCAAGTTAAGAACAAAGTGGTCCTGAAATGAATCTCTGTCATCTCCCACTTCTGAACATTTTGAACAACGTTACTCCAGACAAGTTTGACAAGCTATGCTGTGAACTACTCTTGGCATGGACTCTGAACTTCCCCCCTAAAGCAACCATTTTACTAATAGGAGACAATCAAGTTGTCTGTCAAGAATCAGTAGACAATTGACAGCGCTGCTTATGGCTACCAACGACACCATGTTGCTTTGGATTTATGCAAAAGATCATGGCAGGCTGCAGCAGATGACATCAGTGACAAACCACCCTCTGTTATGCAACTCTGTAGCAGCAAGGTGACTGAGGCTGTGTATTCCATGAGAAATACATACATCACATTCTCATAGAAAGCTAGAACAAAGCAGGAGGGGAGGGCACTAGACTTTGACTTGATTGACGACTTCCCCAGTGCCCAGCATGCCAGAGGTTACACCCATATTGTTTAAAAGCTCCCCATTGCCATCCTGGAATCTTTCTCAATATCAGTGCACATAACTTCCTCTATGTGGAGCTTGGTTGCAAGCGGTGCATCATGTAAATCTGTGACCAGTTTCCTGACATCAGTAATGGTGCATTTATCCTGCAGCAATCCCCTGTGTTGCCTTTATACCCCCTCGACGGTGAAGTCACAGGCTGGATTATTGGTGACAAGGAGTATTCCTTTTGGAAAAGGCTTGTGACTCCTATCAAGGATCTGGTACAAGCCTAGAGCGTATCTACAATTCCACAACGAGGAATATAATTGAGCAGAATATTGATGTGCTGTCTGTGGCCGTACTTCCAGATGTGTGGTCATGTGCTGTAGGCTGCAGAGCTTTAGTACAATGAGGAACAGGCGGCATGGTGGCACAGAGGTTAGCATTGCTGCCTCACAGCACCAGGGACCAGGGTTCAATTCCCACCTTGGGTCACTGTCTGTGTGGAATTTGCACATTTTCTCCGTGTCAGCATGGGTTTCCTCTGTGTGCTCCGGTTTCCTCCCAGAGTCCAAAGATGTGCAGGTTAGGTGGATTGGCCATCTAAATTGCCACTCAGGATGGGTGTGTGGGTCCTAGGTAGGGTGCTCCTTCGGAGGGCCGGTGCGGACTCGATGGGCTGAATGGCCTCCTTCTGCATTGTAGGGATTGTATGACTTCTAGTCCTTACCACCTTGGAGGCGAAGGATGAAAAGCAGCATAAAAAGGAAGAAGAGTAAGAGCAGCAACAAGCTCCCAGTGAGCTGGTCAAACTCTCAAAGGAGCAACTCATTCAAGAGAGCTCCAGCTGAACCATACCTCCCATCTACAATATGCTTTCAGTCCAGCAATCCTTTCACCATCATTCTCGCTATCTTTTTTTAAAATTTAGAGTACCAAATTCATTTTTTTCCCCAATTAAGGGGCAATTTAGAGTGGCCAATTCACCTACCCTGCACATATTTGGGTTGTGGGGGCAAAACCCACACAAACACGGGGAGAATGTGCAAACTCCACACGGACAGTGACCCAGAGCCGGGATCAAACCTGGGACCTCGGCGCCGTGAGGCGCACTAACCACTGCACCACCGTGTTGTCCATCATCCTCACTATCTCCATTTAGTTACCTGCCTTCAGTGCAACATCATAGGTTTGGGCCTCAACTGACCACGAATATGAACTCCACCAAATCCAGAAAACAAATCTTACTTCAAAGAATCCCTTCAGATCTGAATGATAGTTAAGTGGTGTCATTGTGAATCACTCATGTTTTACTCTCAAGTATCTGTCTTGTCTGCTCCCCAAGACTTTTCCCCAGTGACTGCACCTGGGAAGTGGAAAACTGCTGAACCACTCTAGGCTTGTACCAGATCCTTGACAAGCCTTTTCCAAAAGGAATATTCCTTGTCACCAAGGATCCAGCCTGTGACTTCACCGTCGAGGGGGTACAAAGGATACTTCAGATGACCATATGGCAAGAGATCTTCAACAATTCTGGGCCTTGAAGACTAGCTGTAGACTGAAGCCTCACAACATGTTACAGCCTAGCCCAGCTGTATGCTTGATACTGCACAGGCAGAGTGGGTTGTGTGGAGTAGATATGCTGTCATATGAATATACAAACATATGAATTAGGAGTGGGGGATAGGCTGATCTGATACTGGCCCCAACTCCATATTCTTATCCACTGCCAATAACCTTTGACTCCCTCATTAGTCAAGTATCTACCTATTGTGAAAGGACGTGGCACAAAGGCCACTCTTCTGTGGCTGCAATTCAGCCCTCCTCGAGCTTTGCTTGAGAACAGAGTGCTGTAGTGATGTGATGCTTTGGAAGCACTAGTGGCCTCCAAAATCAAGATGACAAGTATCTGAGTCTCCATGGCAGCAGCGGGTATGGGAGCTGCCAGTGCTGTTGTCAGAGGCTTCATCCCATTTGCCCCTACTCTGATGCTTATGCAACTGACCATTCACTCCATGTTCAACAGGATGATCTCCATGCACTGAATGAAGCCTCAAACTCAAGTTGGAGCTGAATTTTTCCTTGCTCTCAGCCATTGTACGCAAACTGACTCACAATTTAACCAGCACACATAGCATTTCACATGCCTATCAGTCTTCTTTGGCCCTCAAAGTCAGCATCAGAACTCTCTGTAGCAGGCCTACTGTGGGATGTCACCTTAGCCCCTCCCTCGCACTCACACTAACGCCTGGTGGTTCACTATGTGAATACAGTTCTCCCAGCAGAGCATGTAAGTGCATGAATTGAGCTCCTTGAGTGGCTTTCTCAGCTACCTTTTGCCGCCTGCAATGTGATGGTGGTGTTGTCTGGAGGGCTTTCTGTAAATCACCCACTCCTCTTCCCCAACAATAGGGAATTGCCATCCTCCTGTCAGAGGGCTGCCAAAGTTGTAAGGGTGACACTGGAGTTCTGATCTACAAGCCTTGTAGTCATTTCTATGTTCGCAACTAGTCCCTCCTGCATTCAGACACAACGCACCACTCCTCTAGGAGGTGCTGACTGTGTTTGAGTGACACCAGAGCTTGATTTCCCACATCACAAGGATGTGCAGAGTCAGTGAGCAGCGAAGGGAGCACTGATTGCACACCGGAGTCAGGATAAGGAACTGGCAGCACCAATTTCACACAGTCCATGTGTCTACACGGGCCAGTGCACACAATGTGTGTTCTTGCCCGCTGTGTGCCCATTTTCAGGTGCAGTTGGATTTATTGGCCGTGGAGGCGCAGAAACCAGGAATAATATTGAAGTGTCACCGCCTTCTCAGAAATCTAAAACGATCAGAAAAATAACTAAAACCTGTTTGAGAAAACCTCTTCATCACAGATGAGTATTGCCATGCAGTGAAAAGGCAATTACAAGAGAAGGATGGAAGCAGAATGGGAATCAATGCAAAATACCCTTGAGCACAGTTTATTCCTTCCACTTTGGTTCACATTCATCACTCGGTGAATGAAACAAAGCAGCTGTAGTTTTCAGAGTACAAAATCTTCAACAAAATTATTTGAAATGCAGGGAAAATACGGATGGGGAAAATAACGGGGGGGGAAAGGAGTGGGAAGAGAAACAGGAAAGCTGAAGCTCAGAGGCAGTTCCATTACTCCTCCAGTGAAAGGATGCTTCAAAAAGTAGCAGAATTCATGCAGTTTGATTAAGCTTCATTCATTTCTGATGATATGTTGAACTTTTGATTCAGAACACTGGCAGTGAAGCAAATCCAGCTGAACTGCGCATACAGTGCGACAAAAATATGTATATATGGAAAGGTCATGAATGTTTGTCTTATTTTCTTGTAGGAAGCGAATGGCGTTATGTCATTCTTTCTGCAGTCCGTTCCCTTTTAAGAAGAGAAATTGATAGCCAGCCTTCCAAAGCCTGGCTGAAGAAATATCTCGGTTTCGTTACTGATCCAAACCAAGTGAACGTTGCACTCACAAGAGCTCAAGAAGGCCTCTGTATCTTGGGTGAGCAGAATCTCATATCACAAAGATTATCTATGTGGAAAGAAATGTTGTTGGTGATCACTCAGTCCCAAGCAAATGCAGGAATTTGCAGCCAACTTTATTGATGAATCAAGACTGCATTTTCTTCCAAGAGCTTTGGGTTACCACAAACAGGTATCACGGGTCCGTCAGCAATGGGGAAGTTGATCTAATCTGCCATTAAGATAGATTGACTGAGTGAGCACTTGAACAAATATAATTTGATCAGTGAAAGACAAATGTGGCTTTGTTGAAACAAAGTCACTTCTGGCTAATTTAATTGCATGTCTTGTGGCGGGTTGTAACAATGTGACATACTTGATAAATGAACTGGATATCATATTCTCTGTTTGAGTCCTCATATAGTTCTCCAATGTTACAAAGGGCAGACAGATTGATAATTTAATAAGACATAGGCATATAAAAGTTACTAAGCTGCGATATTTTAAAGCCAGAATATGAGTTATAGCAACTACCACCTAATTTCAAATTAACTTCAGTGTATCCTTATAAGTAGGACTTGTTCTTTAAAATTCTTTACTTTTCTTTTTTTAAATAAATTTAGAGTACCCAATTCATTATTTCCAATTAAGGGGCGATTTAGCACTGTTGCTTCATAGCTCCAGGGTCCCATGTTCAATTACCAGCGTGGGTCACTGTCTGTGTGGAGTCTGCACGTTCTCCCTGTGTCTGCGTGGGGTTTCCTCCGGGTGCTCCGGTTTCCTCCCACAGGTCCCGAACGACATGCTGTTAGGTAATTTGGACATTCTGAATTCTCCCTCTGTGTACCCGAACAGGCGCCGGAATGTGGCGACTAGGGGCTTTTCATATTAACCTCATTTTAGTGTTAATATAAGCCTACTTGTGACAATAAAGATTAATACTATCATTAATTTAGCATGACCAATCCACCTACCCTGAACATCTTTGGGTTTTGGGGGCAAAATCCACGCAAACATGGGGAGAATGTGCAAACTCTGCATGGACAGTGACCCAGGGTGGGGATCAAACCTGGTACCTTGGCGCCGTGAGGCAACAGTGCTAACCACTGTACAGCCATGCTGCCCAAATCTTTTACTTTTCTCATGGGATGTGGGTGTCACTGGCTCGGCCAGCATTTATTGCCCATCCCTAAATCCTTAGCTGCCTGCAGTTCATCAGGTGTAGGAACACCTACAGTGCTGTCAGGAAATAATCCCAGGACTTTGATCCAGTGACAGTGAAGGAATGGTCTATTGATGGAGGGGAACTTGCAGGTGGTGATGTCCCCATGTATTTGTTGCCCATGTCCTTCTAGTTGGTAGAGTTTGCATATTTGGATGATGCTGTTGAAGGGGTCTGGGTGAGTTGTATTAGTGCATCTTGTAGAGCAACACACAGCTTGCTGCCACTGTGCATCAGTGGTGGAGGAAATGGATGTTGATGGTGGTGGCCAATCAAACGGGCTGCTTTGTCCTGCATGGCGCCAAACTCCTTGATTGTTGTTGGAGCTGCATTTATCCACACAAATGGAGAGAATTCCATCACATTCCTGACTTGTGCGTTGTAGATAGTGGAGTCAGATGGTGAGATATTCTCCACAGAATTCTCAGCCTATGAACTGCTCTTGAAGCCACAGTATTTATTCAGCTAGTCCAGTTTAGTTTCTGATCAATGGTAAGCCCAGGATGTTGATAGCGGGGGATTCAGTGATGGTAATGCCACTGAATGTCATGGGGAGATGGTTAAATCCTCTCTTTTTGGTGTTGGTCATTGCCTGGCACTTGTGTGGCATGGATGTTATTTGTCACTTATCCGGCCAAGCCTGAATGTTGTCCAGCTAATGCTGCGTATGGGCATGCATTATTCAATATCTGAGGAGTTGTGAATAGTGCTGAACATTTTGCAATCATCAGTAAACATCCACACTTTTGACCTTATGATGGAGGAACGGTCATTGATGAAGCATCAGAAAATGGTTGGAGCCAGGACATGCACCTTGAAGGATTCCTGCAGTGATGATTGAACTGAGATGATTGACTTCAAACAACCACAATCATCTTCCTTTGTACCAGATATGGCTCCCACCAGTGGAGAATCTACCCCCCCCCCCCCCCACCCCGATTCCCATCAACTTCAGTTTTGTTAGGGTTCCTTGGTGCCACGGTGAAAACCTGCCTTAATGTCACTCTCATTTTATCTCATGATCAAAATTTGTTCATGTTTGGACTAAGGCTGTAACCTTTTCAAAAATATTTTTTATTTGTGTTATTTATATTGCAAGCTTTACATGGCCAAAACATGTATTTACAATAATTTACATACATTGTGGTTAGGTGTGTCATGTGCACCGGCTTTAGTTGTGTTAGGCTCAGCCCTGCACAAGTGGAGGTGAAGTTTGTCCTGTACTTGGATCCAGAGCCCCCCCCTCTTTCCCTTCCTACTTCTTCCTTCGACTTTTTCTTTGTCTCGTCCACGGGGTAACCGTACCTCGTCTAACAGTTATCCAATAAGGCCAACCCATTGTGTTCCTCTCCCTCCCCCTTCCTCTCTTCCCCCGTTTCTACACCATACCTCTCTCACCCTCTCCTTCCTCGGACTCCTGATGGACTGAAAATGAGGCAGTTTTCTCCCGCGCAATTGTCCTTTTTAAAAAAGTTTGTGTTCACTGTTGCTGCTGCCATCCCAGCTCGTGCCTGTGCAAGAATTGATTAGCTTCGACTGGTGAAGTAATATTCCTTTCTCTGGACGATTAGCCAGAGCTTGGCCGGGTATAGCATCCCAAACCGCATCTTGGGCGAGATTCTCCCATCGGGAGACTAAGTCCTGACTCCGGAGTGAAAACCGGAGTGTTTCACTCGGGCGTCGGAGGCCGCTCCTCGCCCCCTATTCTCCTACCCCCGGGGAGCTAGCAGTGGCGCCGCGTAAATGACGTCACCCGCGCATGCGCAGCTTGGCTGGCACCAACCCGCGCACGCATGGTTGCCGTCCTCCCCGCGGGCACCCCGCAAGAGATGTCGGATTGAACTTGCGGGGCTGTGGAGGAAAGGAGGTCCTCCTTCAGAGAGGCCGGCCCGCCGATCGGTGGGCACCGATCACGGGCCAGACCCCTTTTGAGCCCACCCCCGGTGCTGGATCCCCCCCCCCCCCACAGGATGCCCCCCCAGCGTTCCCCCGCTGTTCCCGCTGGCAGCGACCAGGTGTGGGCGGCGCCGGCGGGAACCCGTCGTATTGGGCAGGCCGCTCAGCCCATCCGGGCCGGAGAATTGCCGCTCGCCGTTTGTAACGGGCAAGCGGCGATTCTCCGCGCGGCCAGCCGTAAATCTCGCTGCGCTGGTTTGGGATGGGGGGGGGGGGGTAGAATTGCGTGCGGGTGCCAGGGCGGCATGGCGGGACTCACCCGGCGCCCCAGCGGTTCTCCCACCCGGCGTGGGGGGGGGGGGGAGAATTGCACCCCCTGTTTTTCACAGGGCCACCTTAACTGCTTTGAACTCCGCCCGGCACTTGGCCAGGTCTGCCCCAATGTCCTGGTACACACGGATCGAGGTCCCTCCCACTTACAGGACAGTGTGTGCCTTATCCAATTCAGGACCTTCTCCCTGTCCTGGTACCGGTGAAGCTTTGCATTGATGGCCGTCGGTGCCTGCTATCGCATTTTGGGCCTCGCCGAAGTGACCTGCGGGCCCTGTCTATCTCTGGGAGTTTGGGGAAGTTCTCATCCCCCAACCAACTTCCCCAGCATCTGGGCCACGTACCACGTTCCTGCCATCGATTACCTTTGCTAGGGCCACAATGTGGAGATTTTAGCAGCACAACCGGTTCTCCTGATCCTCCACCTTCCATTTAAGCGTTCCTTGGGTCACCACCAACCTTGCCATTTCCGTCTCCAAGGAGGCGATCTGGTCGCTCTGATCTGTTGCTGCTTTCTCCAACTACCTGATCGTTACATATTGCGCATCTAGCCGTTGTTCCGCCTTTTCCAGCGCCACCTTGAAGGGCATCCACAACCTCCACCTTCACCGTTGCCATCATCCCCAGTTTAATGGCCCTCTGTGCTTTAGGAGCTCCTGTGTTAAGGAGCTCCATCCACTGGCTTAGCGGCGGGTAGCCTGGCATGTGCCTCAGCGACCCAGCGTGTTTGGCTGTGACTGGCTCCGTCTCACTCCACATGCTCATCGTCGCTTTGCTCTTCCTTTCCAGAGGACTAAGGTCGTCATAAGGTCAGCAGATGAGTGGTCCTGGCAGAGCCCAAACTTAGTGACAGTGGTTACGTCTCTTATTAAGGGGACACTGGCTTAGGCCATTCTTGCCTTCCCACAGAACTTACCAACTGACCTTGAGGTCTGTCTGGACTGGATGTTTAACAGTTTAGCAGCTGGCACTTTGCTTGCCTGATGTGACCAGTAGAACTGCCAAACAAACCAGTAACCTACCATCTTCTCGGTTCTTGTGCATAATTGCCTGCTGGAAGTGTTTGACAAGGGATACAAAACCTTCATCAATGCTGGGTCAAAGTCCTGGAATTCACTTATTAACACTGTTGTGGAAGCACCATCACCATTCCGATAGAGCAACAAGGGGTGGGTAATTGCTACAGTCCTGCCAGTGTAATTCACATCCCATATATTTTAAATCACCATTACAGTATTCACTGGTGGTGTTCCAGGTTTGCAAGTTTGGACTACGTCTGAGGACTAATGGGAAAGGAAGACACAAAGGAACAGAAAACGTTCACTTATTCTTAACAAGTGTATTTGTGTAAAATGCAGTGGAAATCCTACGTTGTTTCAATGGAAAAGTGTCACCTTGATTGCAACGATCCAATGCTAACACACCAGTCTCGCCTCTAGCCTTCTGTCATGGTTCACTGTAAATAAATGCATTCTGAGGGCAGCACGGTGGCACAGTGGTTAGCACTGGGACTGCAGCGCTGAGGACTCAGGTTCGAATCCCGGCCCTGGGTAACTGTCCTTGTGGAGTTTGGATATTCTCCCCGTGTCTGTGTGGGTTTCACCCCCACAACCCAAAATGTGCAGGGTAGGTGGATTGGCCCATGCTAAATTGCCCCTTAATTGGAAAAAAAAAAATTGGGTACTCTACATTTAAAAAAAAGAAATGCATTCTGAGAAATAGGGAAGGTGGAAAATAGATCATTAGGTTTGATAAAATGCAAATACTTCTTCCTGTACAATGCAAACATATTGCTGACACGAATCAAACAAAATTCAGCTCGTCAGCATCTGATTTTAGAAACCCAACAGCTCATTCATCAGATGCTTACTGCCATCTATGGGTGGAACAAGATTCGGCACGCTTAATGTAATTTAATCTGTATGATGCAATGTAGTTGATGATACAATCAGAGTCTGAGCACTGCTGAGCACTGAGCACATGGGGCAATATGAAGTGCCAAAGGTTGAGTCCTAACTTGTATCTATATGTGAAGAATCTAACCCCCCCCCCCCCCCCCCCCCCCCCGATTCCCATCAACTTCAGTTTTGCATGATTAGCATGTCTCCCTTGATCTTTCTGCACCTCCAGCAAGGATAGAGTAATAATTGTGCAGGTAGCACACAATTCAGTGTCCTTCAGAGGTTTTCATTGGAATTTATCACCTCAGTTCCAAGCCATCACTGCAGGTGTTCCTCAGGGTTGTGTCCTCAGCCTAACCACCTTCAGCTGCTTGACCAATGTCCTTACCTTCATCATAAGGTCAAAAGTGGGGATGTTCGCAGATGTTCAGCACCATACTGAAGCAGTCAGTGTCCATATGCAGCAATATCTGGAAATTATTTGGATGTGGACTAATAACTGGCAAGTAACATTTGCATCACACAGTGCCAGACAATGACCATCTACAAAAAGGGAGAATCTAACCATCGTCTCTTGTCATTCAGCGACATTACCATTGCTGAATCCCCCATTATCATCATCCTGGGGGTTACCATTGACCAAGAACTGAACTGGTCTAGCCATGTAAACACTGTGGCTGCAAGAGCAGGTCAGTGGCTGAGGATTCTGCGGAGGGTAACTCATCTCCTGACTCCCCAAAGCCTGTCCACAATCTACAAGGCACTCGTCAGAAGTGAGATGGAATACGCTCCATTTGCCTGGATGAGTGCAGCTCCAACAACGAGGGTCTCCCACGACAAGGCCACCGGCAGTGTGTGAGCAATGCCTTGGGTTTGATTTTATCTTGCCCAAATCAGCATTACTGTCTCAGTAATAGCTTCAAAATGGTTGGTTGATATCCCCCAAAAAGCCAATACTTTAGGTGGTCGGCCTCTTTTATCCCATGAATTAGGCTCCTTTAAAATATGTTGGATCCTGATTGCTTATTTAGGATGCCACTGGTTTAAGTATGGAATGCGCACCCACTGACCAGTTTTGTTTGCAAAAGAGCCAAGGAGGCTCGGTTCAGCTTTATTTCACAAATTCAATCTGGACTGCAGCCACACACTTCCCTTGTTCCCGACTAGCAACCTCTAGGCTTCCCAAAACCTGCCACCCTGAACTCAGTGAGCTGAATTGGGACGCCTGTTTGAGGCTTTCAGTTTAAAGCAGGTCCAGGATTCTCTGCTGCCAGAACAGGCGAGTCACTGGCTGACTCCATGATTAGCTGGCCAACGGTTAGAGCAATCTGTGTTGGAAGGGCAGGTTGCTTGCAAAGTTTCATGGGTCAGAGGGTAAATATATCATGATGGCAGAAATGTATGTGTTGGTAAAACCTAGGCATTCAAGTGCATTTAGAAAGTAAATTAACTGTTTCTCGAGTACTGTGCAATACTCCATTGTATTGTTGCACTAAACGTACTTCCACATTAAGCTACGTAAAGTTACTGTCAATGCACTTATCTTGGCAACTTTGTTAATTTCTTCCTAAGCTATCCCACAACCAGCAAATCTTATCAAATCTCTGCAGTTCTGCCACACCCAGACATGCATACACACATACAATTTACAGTGCAGAAGGAGGCCCTTCAGCCCATCGAGTCTGAACCGGCTCTTGGAAAGAGCACCCTACCCAAGGTCAACATCTCCACCCTATCCCCATAACCCAGTAACCCCACCCAACACTAAGGGCAATTTTGGACACTAAGGGCAATTTATCATGGCCAATCCACCTAACCTGCACATCTTTGGACTGTGGGAGGAAACCAGAGCACCTGGACGAAACCCACGCACACACGGGGAGGATGTGCAGACTCCGCACAGACAGTGACCCAAGCCGGAATCGAACCTGGGACCCTGGAGCTGTGAAGCGATTGTGCTATCCACAATGCTACCGTGCTGCATGTATGATGGTGGACAATTAAAGAACTATTGGGCAGAGGAGGGAGCAAAGACATCCCCATAGGGCAGCACAGTGGCACAGAGGCTAGTATTGTTGCTTCACAGTGCCAGGATCCCAAGTTCAATTCCCAGCTTGGCTCACTGTGCATGTTTTCCCCGAGTCTGCGTGAGTTTCCTCCGGGTGGTCCGGTTTCCTCCCACAAGTCCCGAAAGGAGTGCTATTGGGTGAATTGGACATGTTGAATTCTCCCTCCGTGTACCCGAACAGGCGCTGGAATATGGCGACCAGGGGCTTTTCACAGTAATATCTTTGCAGTATTAGTGTAAACTTACTTGTGACAATAAAGATTTTTATTATTATTATCCTCAATGATTATACAAAAGACAAAATATATGCAGCTACCTTCAGCTTGAAGTACTAAGCACTTGATCCATCTCAGCCTCCTCCTGAGCGCCCCAGCCACTGAGGTGCCAACCTTCAGCCAATTCAATTATCTCCATGTGACATCAAGAAATGGCCGAGGGCATTGGGTACAGCAAAGGCTATAGGTCCTGACACTCTGGCTGTAGTACCGAAGACTTGTACTCCAGAACAAGTCGTGCCCCTAGCCAAGCTGATCCAGCGGAGGCACAACCCTGGCATCAACCCGATAGCACGGCACGGCAGCACGGTAGCCTTGTGGATAGCACAATTGCTTCACAGCTCCAGGGTCCCAGGTTCGATTCCCGGCTGGGTCACTGTCTGTGTGGAGTCTGCACATCCTCCCCGTGTGTGCGTGGGTTTCCTCCGGGTGCTCCGGTTTCCTCCCACAGTCCAAAGATATGCAGGTTAGGTGGATTGGCCATGCTAAATTGCCCTTAGTGTCCAAAATTGCCCTTAGTGTTGGGTGGGGTTACTGGGTTATGAGGATAAGGTGGAGGTGTTGACCTTGAGTAGGGTGCTCTTTCCAAGAGTCGGTGCAGACTCGATGGGCCGAATGGCCTCCTTCTGCACTGTAAATTCTATGTAATTCTATGTGGCAAGTTGCCCAGATATGTCCAATTCACAAAGAGCAGGAGACTCTGGTCAATCAGTGCCTGATCAGTCTACTCTCATTCATCAGCAAAGTGATGAAGAATGTCATGAACAGTGATGTAAAGCAGCATTTACTCAGCTATAACCTGCTCAATGACGCCCGGCCGACTTTCGGGTGCCACAGGTGAAGGGGTGCCACCCATGAGATGGGCCAGTGTCAGGTGGAAAGGATTCAGAAGCATTGAGGTGTTTCAGCACCTCCCCTGTGGGAGGCACTGATGTGGGCCCCTTCACTTCCTCCTCCCTCGGGGTGCTCGATGGACTCCGGTCTACTCCATGGGGCGGAGGTGAGGTCGGAGTAAGTTCCTTGGGTTCCACTGTCATCTGGCACTGCCAGTCTTGCAGTCCCACCCTCATCTGAACCAGTGTCTTAATGCCATCAATAATGGAGCACTGAGGCTGCGCCATGTCCCTCAGTGAGTGAGTCATGTCCCTCACTGCCTCGGTAATGTCCCTCTGGCACTGTGCCATATCCCTCTGGGTCTGTGCCACGTCCCTCTGGCACTCCGATACGTCTACCTGTGACAGGCCCAGGTCAGTCAGCGCCAGGCCAATGCTCTTGACGCTCTCAGCCATCATCCTTTGTGACTGTGCCAAGCTCTGGAGCACCACAGCAATATCCATGTGGATTCAGTACATGGCTGTCTGTGACTGGGCTCTCCTATCCTGAGCCTCAACCATCGACTGCAGTGAGCCCCAAGCCTTGGATGCCTTGACCCATGGCTCTGACTTCTTGACCCAAGACTTTCACCCTGGACACTACCCATTCTGTGTTGGCCTGGGAACCACACATTGTCAGCACAATCTCCTGCACCTGACGGTGGTTGGATTCCTCCAGCAATGCTGGAGAGTTGCTGACACCCCTCCTGCAAATCCTGACTTTGCATCTCTTTCTCCACCAGTGATGGGATCATGCTTTCCAGATGCGTGATACCTGTTCAGACTACAGCCGCTTCCTGGGATTGGACAGCCCTCCCACTGTCCGCTACCTCGGGTGTTCGGACTTCCACTTGATGTGCTGCAGCATGTGTGGCGTGCGCACCAGATGGTGACCCAGGAGCCTCACTCTAAATTTCCCCACTGAGGTGATAGTCTGTGCGATGGTGGAGGGGGCTGGTAACAGCAGGGACAAAAAGTCGGTGGGCGGGATTCTCCGGGCCGGGGGTGGGGGGGGGGGGTCCGATTCATGCGATGCCGCTCCGACGCCGCTCTGCCGATTCTTCAGTCACCGGAGAATCGGCGCCATTGACGTCGGCGTGGCTCCAGTTGGGGGCTAGTCAATGCCCCCCCCCCCCCCCACCCCGGCTGACTGCTCGCTGAGTTAGGCCGAGTCTTCTCGGGGGGGGGGGGGGGGCTGGTGAGAGGGAGGGGGCATACGACCATGGAGGGGGGCCTCCCAGGTGGCCTGGCCCGCGATCGGGTCCTACCGATCGGCAGGAGGGCTTATCCCGGTGGGGGCTTATGTTCCTCGGTGCCAGACCCCTGTAGTCTCCGCCATGTTGCGTCAGGGCCTGTGTGGAGAAGGCAACCCACGCGCATGCGCAAACTCGCGCCTGCCATTGCGCGCATGAGCGGAGGACCTGTGCTGCCCATTCTGATGCCGGTATCGGCAGCTGGAGCAGCGTGAGCCTCTCCAGTGCCGTGCTGGCCCCCTGTGCGGCGCAGGATCGCTGATCCTAGGGGCCAGATGGCGCCATCGTAAAACACTCCGGCGTTTATGACGGCGTCAACACTTAGCTCTAGAATCCCGCCCAGCGTCTTTCCGGGAATGCTACACCGGGTTGTGCTGGGGATCTGGTTGAGGGCGAGGTACTCCAGACAGACCAGCAAGATCCTGCAAGACAAAAGTCAAGAGACAGTGAGATCTTGGGAAGGAGTGGTCTGGGGAAGACAGGTGACTCACTTGCTATGATCAACATCATTTTGCATTGGGAGCTCATTTGGTTGTTGCATGCCGACCTCTGCAGCTGAGATGGCCCCCTCCTACACCTCCCCGACTAACCCCAGTGCCCTCTGCCCCAGAGGGGTAATAGCCCTGAGGTCCGGGACGGCCCCTCCGCTTTTCTTGGCTGAAATGAGAGTGTGTGGGGAGTGGAGTGCTTATAAGCAGTTCCAGCTTGTCAAGCTCTCCAGCACCAATTCTGGCCCCAGCATATGAGATGCCGGGGTGGGGGGGAATGAAAGTTACACTAGATTCACATGGGCAGAGTGCTGGTCCATGAGCATGGCGTGAATTGCGACACACATAGCGCCCCCAATAGGTATGCAAACCGCATGCAATTCAGTCCTGGCATCAACACTTAGGGCAAGATTCTCTGCCCCGGGACTCCCGGAATGGATTCCCCGATGGGATGAAAATTGAGATCGGAGCTGGGCACTAGGAAGGAGGTCCATAATGCAAGCTGGTGGGGGATATAGATAAATGCAAATGGGTCTTAATGCATCACTTACATCTATTTAGACAGCCCGGCGACCTATGCTCCGGCCTCCTGTGATTCCCCAGTGCTCGTGGCCGGGAATTACGTGGGCGCAGATCACTTGTGGTATTTACCAGCGTGGCCCTGATGTGGCTGACCTCATGGTGGTCTGGTAGGGGGAGCTCCTCCCTTGGCCCACCACGAGATCTACCATGCCAGGGCCATGCTGGTAGAGACCAGCCGAGCCCAGCCAAGGGCCACCCCCCCAACAATACACTCTCTGGCCACGCCTCCCCCAGCAGACCCATCTCCACTCAGAAGGGACCCCTATAATAAGGTGACCCCCCCACCAGGGGACCCCTCTAATGCTTACCCCCCCCCCCCCCCCCCCACCTCCCCCCACAACAACCACCACCGGGAACCATTGCGATAGCTGTACCTGCGCCTGGTTCCAATAGATCCATTATCTGCAAGCCAATCAAAGCTTTCAGTAGTGGTCTGTGACTGACAGCTTGTGGAAACCATCCACAGCTTTGAACCATTCGGTACATTCCAAGCACTAAGTACATTCCAAATACTCAAGCACGTGATTTCACTGCATTTACCTCTCTTGGATGGTGGTCAATGTTTGCAAACATTGGGGTTTCACCACTTAAGCAACTGCAGCACGATGGATCAAAGCTGCAGATTGTTTTTACAAGCTGTCAGCCTCAGATCAGTACTGGAAATCTATGAATGGATTGCAGATAGTGGATCTGTGGGAACCAGATGCAGGCACATCTGCTCTCCTTTGAGGAATGGACACATGGAGCTGCAAGGTAAATATTATAGTTATAATGTTTCCCGCAGCCCCTGTCTGGACTGCTCTCCAGCTTCCAGACAGGGGTCCCTTTTCGGGGGATGGGTGGGTGGGGGGGGGGGGGGGGGGGGGAAGGTCCGTGTATGGGGGGGTTGGCTTCTGTGGAGGGGATTCCTTTAGGCAGGGGGCGTCTCTGTGGGGTGTCCCCCTATTCCAGAGCTCCCTGGAAGGACCTCCCTATTACAGGGGTCCCGGAGGTGGCGGGTCAGGTCACCCCGTACTTGGAGGTGGGGGCACCCTGGCAATCTGGGGTGTGGGGTTGCTGTGTAGTGGTTGGGGGGCAGGGTGTGGTATTGAGGCCGATTTGCGGTGCTGGGGGTGGGGGGGGGGGGGGGGCGGGTTGGTGGCTGGCCGCGGGATCTCGCTATCGGGCCATCCACTCAAGATGGTGGCCCGACAGCGAATTTCCCTGGGAATCCCTTGTATTCCACACCATGCATAAATTTGCATGGTCAGGAAATTCAGCTCCGGCTGGAGAATATAAAGACTCCCCTATGGTGAATCCCACCTGTGGTGTTTTCCCATTCACGCATTTGTGGTTCGGCATTCTAACGCTATTGCATAATCAAGAAAATTCTAAAACCCATAACTCGGTCCAAAGCATTCTGGATTGAAGAGATTACAGTGTACCACATGACTCAATCACTTAACTCAGTGCTTATCTTATCTTTTCCTGTTACTCTAGGAAATGAGCATTTACTGCGCTGCAGTAATCCCTGGAAGGATCTCCTGGCACATTACAGGAAGAAGAATGCTTTGGTGAATGCTGAAGAGATTGCTGTGCGGAGATAGTTGGGATGTTGCAGCTGCAGCCCAACAACTGACAGATATCTCAGGATTTTTTTAGTCTTGCTATTTTATTTTAATATGTCTTAAAACCTTGCCCTTTAGCCGTTGGATTACAGGTCTGGACTTCCAGTGGAAATTTACATCACTTCATCTGATTCCTGCACCACTATTGAATGTAAATTTTTGTTTAGCGAAATGGCTAATCATTTAATGCAAATCACTGATGCAAATGTGAGGGAGTCAAAGATAGGTTTACTGAATTCTAAAAATCGGTGATGCCTTGCTTTCGGTCTCTCGTATCATATACTGCATTTATGTCCCAAATTCCAAATGCAAGGATTTAATAATTTAGGGGCCTTATTGCTTTGCTTTGTTTGTAGGTAAAGCATACATTGTGAATCTGTTGTAATGTTCAGAAGCACATTCAGCATTTTCTGCTTAGAATTTAATATAACAACTAATGTTTGAACTAATTAACTGCATTCCTAGCTTCTTGGAGTCTTTAGGACTGTCCACATTTTAAATGTTCAGGGACCAAAATCATGGCCGTGTTACACTTGCCACTTGACAATTAGAAGGGAAATATATTTTAATTGTGTCTATTTTGAAAGGGGAAATCACATTTAATTTTAATCTTTAAAGAACAATTTTAACTGAGAACCACCAAAAGGAAGTTAAGCTGATCAGCTCTCTCTTTCACATCTTACTTTCATTCTACCATTTAACCAAGTACATTTTCGGGTCGCGGTATCTGGCTCCATCCTATTCCAATTTAGCAAAGTTATGTTTATTAAATACAAAATAATTGATACTGGTAAAATAAGATTGCCATACTGTCAGGGATAGGTGATAAAACTGTGAGTTTTGTGGTTGAGCACCTGACGTCTCAAGAAATGTCCTCTTTATTGGGAGTCCAACTGGTGATATAATAGAACAATGACCTTCACCAGAGATGTTTAAACCGCAATGTAACAGTAGAGATTCCTATTATTTTTCACATTTTATTTCCTGCATTGGTTGGCACTTATGACTTCCTACCACATTTGATACGGCCAAGACAGATGCTTGGGCTTCTTCTCCTACTACGCCCAGTGGGTCCCTCACATTACTCTCTGTAGAACTGGCAACTACAGGAAAAGCCTCTCGGTGATAACCTCCAATGGGGAGGGGCAACACATTCCTTTATCTAGATGTTCTAATTCAATACTCTTGAACATCTGGGGAATAAACTTTAGATTGAGAAATACCGTTGTCGATATTCCCATTATTGGACTTCTGTCATTGAACAACTGTTCTGTTGATGAGAGAAATCAAATCAGTTTTCCATCAATCTCCGGGGAGAATTTCTTCTTTTATAGTACACTTCACCTCTTTGAATCTATGACCACAGAGAAGTGGCGACTATGATGTTCAAGAAAAGGGTAAGCAATAGGAGCAGGAGAAGGCCATATAGACCTTCATCCAGCTCTGCCTTTCTGCAGGATCATGTCTGATCTTCAACCTCAACTTCACCTTCCCGCCAATCTCTATATCCCTTGATCCCCTCAGAGCCCCAAAGTCCAATGATCTCCCACTGGAAAATCCTCACCAACTGAGCATCCACAACTCTCTGGGGTAGAGAGTTCCAAAGTTTCACGTCCTCTGAGTGTGAAGAAATTTCTTCTCATGTTCAGATTATGGACAAGAGAGGACGTTTTACAGCCGGGATATCACAGCCCAAATGTCTTTGCTGTATCCAGCACCTTCAGCCATTTTGTGGTATCACATGGAGTTAACTCAATTGGGTGAAGGCACCTGTGATGCTGAAGAGCCCACGAGGAGGCTGTGATAAATCATCCACATTTATACTGAAATAATGACCCCATCCTGAAAGTATGTCCCATAATTTAGCCAGGGGTAACAGCCTTTCTGCATCCACCCATCAAGCTCTCTCAGATTATTGTATGTCCCAATTATATCACCTATCTTTCTTCTAAATGCCAGAGACTGCAGGCCCATTTTCCTCAATCGCTCTTCATCTCAGAAATCAATCTAGTGAACTTTGGCTGTATAGCATCTAAGGCAAGTATATCCTTTCATTGGCACTAAGACCAAAGGGGCGCATAGTATTCCAGGTGTGATTTTGATAAAACATGGTACAACTGCCGCACAACTTCCATTTGTCTTCCTAATTACCTCCTGTACCTGCAAGTTAATTTTCTGTGCTCTGTGTACAAGGACACACAAATCAGTCTGAACATAATTTAGTAGTTTCTCACCATTTAAAAAATATTCAATTTTTTTCAATTTTTCCTATCATAGTGAATAATTTCACAATTCCCCACTTTATCGTCCATCTGCCAGTTTCTTCTCCATTCACTAAACCTGTCAATCCCTTTGCAGATGTCTGAGGGGTTGGGGGGAGTTATCACCTTCTGACCCTCTGGGAGTGGGGAGCCCAGTCGCAGACAAGAAACCTGGATGTCAGGGTTTCCCCACACCATGAGGAATTTTCATTCTACAGTATGGAAGTCAGGCTGATTGACAGGCTTGACTTCCAGTTGCGTGTGCAACACGGGAGAGGAGACAAAAGGATCAAGTAGGCCTGGGGTGTGGAAGGGGTCCAATCGTGAGGAAAAATATAGGAAACCCGTAATTTGAGGAGGGGTAATTGGAGATTTCTGGGAGGGGTTTGTGGATTAGAGGCCTTTGGGGGGGGGGGGGGGGGGGGGGTGGGGGGAGGGGTCGACAACTAGGGGAGCTATCAGAGTGTTTGAATTGCAAAGGGAGCTGGGGCCTAGCCAGGAAGGTTTGCGGTGATGATCTGAGGCCTTAGGGTGGGTGTGAGACTGGATGCCTCCCGCAGGGAATTCACAGGAAATCGAAAGGTCAGGGAGCGTGTCCAGTTGCAAGGCGTTGTTGAGATATGTACAATGAATCTAGCAGGTACTTACCTCAATTCCATGCAAATGACTAAAAATCAAGTTAAAATAATATATAGGGCGCGATTCTCTGGCCTCCCCGTGGCATGTTTCTCAGCCACAGGAGGGAGCTCACCCATTGGCTGGTAGAGGGATCTGGATTTCCCATTGAATCCAACCCACACCGCCAGGAAACACATGGTGGGGGTGCGCTGTCAGCGGGACCGGAGGATCACGCCAGCTTGAATAGCTGGAAGATCTCACCCATATTATCAATAAAGATGAGACACACAGCCTCATTATGGCATTTACTTTGCCAACCCAATTCGTAGAAGCAAGTTGGCTTCTCATCTAGTCTCTGTTAAATCTGGAAGTGGTCAGGTCGGAGCTGGGTTATGGTACAGATTCAGATTTTGAACACATTAACCTCCAGACAACTCAAATCTACTTGTTCTTTTAGGCTATATTTTCCTCCTTGTGTCATCCTCACAGCTTCCTTTCCCAATTAGCTTATCAGATGCATTATACTCAGTCCGTTCATCTAAGTGATTAATATAGATTCTAAATAGCTGAGAACCTAGCCCTGACTCGTTTGGCAGTCCACTAATATTACCCTACCAACCTGAAAATTACCCTTTCGTTCTACTCTCTGCTTCCTGTCTTTTAACCAATCCTCAACTAATGGTATTATGTAATTACAAGTGCCATGACTCTTTATCTCAGGTGACAACCTTTTGTGTGGCTCTTCGTTGAATGCCTTTTCAAATTCGATAGAGAGTACATGCACCAGTTCCTCTTTATCTGCCTTGTTACATCTGCAAAAAAAACACTCAGAATTGTCAAGCATAATTTCCCTTTCATGAATGATCCTGCCTAAGTAGAATCTTAACTTAGAAAGATTACTATTAGAACTGTATGTGGAAAGCTGCATTATAATTACCTGTAATTTTAAAATGTATACATTATTCTTGTAAATACCGTTCCTGTGTATAGTGTCTGAAATTGGCACCAAGCATCTTAAGATGCAACTTCTATTTTTAAGAAACAGATTTGCCTTATACTTAACAAAGTGATTTTTTTTCAAAGAGATGAATATTTTTAGGTATTTACTGCTAGAAAAGTTTTGCTTTGCAGCATTGCTATAACCATGTTGCTGAAAGTCTTAATCCAATGCATTTATATAGCTTCCTCTGTTATCATGAGAGGTTTTCCACTGCTCCTCACTGGCCATTCATCCTTACTGATCTTTCTGTAACTGGAAGAATAGGCTGAACTAGCCATAAACCTTTCTGCAATGAGCACAGGTCCAGAACTAGACTGCAGAATGCGTCATGACCATACGGTGCTCTGTGAAGAGGCCCGGCTGAGAACTGACTCAGCAAGCAGGTATGAGTCACAGACAAACTCAACCTTAGAACATTCTAGTTGGGAGTATTGTACTCCAGAGCTACTCGGCAACTTCAATCGTATATACTTTCTGATGTGTCCCTTAAATTAATTGCCTGTAAACGTAAGAAATCTAGAAATTGTTTTCAAAATTAACAGACAAAAGCTCAATACGTTTGGATGACTTTCCCTTTAGCTTCCGTATAAAGAGATATTAACCTTTTTAAAAACAAAATTGATGTGTAGAATAGATAGTTTTCGTTTTAAATTACTTGCATTTTTGCGACTTTTAATTATGAATCTCTAACACTGGATCCAGCTTGCTGAAGCAGTAGATTCTTCACGGCATAGTTAATGCTGCTTTGTGAATGGGATCTTCCTGACTTGATAAGAGTGTTGGACTGTTGGAATGTAAGAATCAGAAAACGTTATTCATCCCCACCTGGGCCATTTCATAATTAAGACCTGATTCAGGATCCAGGCTGACCGTTTTTACTTCCAACCACAAATGCATATTATGGCCCACCTTTGTCCCTGACACAACCCCTTTGCTAATACAGAACTTAAATTGGGTCCATTTAAACTTTGCTTTTGTTGTCATTGTCTTTTCAGTGCTTCAACTGAGCCAGCACCAGTGCACTAGGGTGAATTGTCGGCTTGAAGATAGTCTTTAATTTGAATTCAATCTACGCTTTTGTTTAAAAATGCCTACTCTGTGTCTTTTCCCATTTTTTGATGTAACACCTCTTCATAACCGCATTCATATTGTTGTTCATTTTGTCACATCTCTTTCTCTGAAGTACTTTATTTTGGAGGGAACACGCTCATTGAGGGTCTCTGGTCCCGGGTACCTTCTCCAGCCTCTCCACAGTGCCGAGGTATTGATTGAGTGACGGCCCCGTTTTTCGTCTGTTCCACATCATTCCATTCTGGAGCACCGAAATGCAATAACATCTGTCTTTTGTTTAAAGTGCATGCTCAGCAAATTGTAAATCCCAAAGCACAACAGTTTAGTGCTATTATAATAAACTGAGACCAAAAATTATTATTTTTCACTCTTTCTTTCTGTGATTTAATGTTCTTTTTTTAAGACCAAACGACTATCGACATCTGACTTTTTTATGGGTGGGTTGGTGCAATTTTGAGCCCATGAGTCTGTATTTTTTTCGATGTACTTGTTAAATATTAGCAATGAATTGCAACCATTGATCTTGTTATGTTGGTAAATGTTTTTGTTTCGAGACAGAAAAGTTGTGCGTATACCTCGTGCAATATGTGTACTTATGTGACTAGTAATCCTGTGCGGATTGAAATGAATAGAATTTTTGAATGTATCACTTTTATAGGGCTTTTATCTTATATACCAATTTTTAAATAATAATAGAATCAAAAGCGGTATTTTTAAGCAATGTTTTATCCTCAGCACATTCTTGCTATGAAAAATGTTGAATTCCAAGCTTCTGAATTTTTTTTTACGTTTAATAAACAATAAGTGTAAAGAAAGATATATTCTGATGCATATTCTTTCAGACATCGCACCACTAACCTGAACAACTTTCTACATTCATGCTGCCTTCAGCTTCCCTGTTGTCAATTCATCTTGGGCCATATCTATACAAGTCTCTTCCTTGGCAGAGTAAAAATAGTGGTTGAACTGGATTATTAAGTATTTGGAGTACCACATGAAAAATGGCATCAAACAGCTCTATAACCGGGATACCTTAAAAAAACCCTTGTTTTTGGTCACATTAATCCATGGTTGGTCAGTCTACCTGACTCACCACCATGCTGTAAGTTTAGGTGAGACAATTTTTAAAAAGCCATCTGTTAAGTTAATTCATCTAAGAGTTTTTTGTTGTGAATATCAGGGGCAGGATTCTCCTTTTCTGAGACTACAGGCTGAATTCTCCAATTTTGAGGTTATGTCCGGAGGAAGTGTATAGTTTTATGATGAAAAAGACGGCGCTGCCCCAGCACCGATGCTGCACCCGGTGGGAGGTGTAAAACCCCCGGCATTCCCGACAGAAACGGCTGGAGAATTGCCGGGTCCTGTGGCTGCGCATGCGCACGGCGACGACCTGCAGAGGTCGCGCCGTATAACATGGCGCCGGCTGCGTACGGACACGGCCTGCCAGATAGTGCCCCCTGTAACCCTCCCTTGCCAGACCCGGACCACCCCTCAGCAGTTCCCCCACTGCTCCCGCTGAAGACCCCCCCGGCCTGCGGATCAGCTCCCCCCCCCCCTGCCACCGACTGTGAGGTTGACGTAAAGGAGCACACGTGTCCCATGCCATCGGAAAGTCGGCCCATCAGGGGCGGAGCATCGGGGGAGGGCTTTCAGGTGACGTCCAGAGGCCGTCCCAACAGCGTGCGGCATACTCACCGGTGACACCGTTTTGGAGGGGGCGGAGCATCCGGAAACAGGCCCCCCCCCCCCCCGATTTTGGCATCAAAAGGGATTCTCCGCCCGATCGCCGACTGCGATTTTGGCGTCGGCAAGCAGAGAGTCCTGCCCTATGTGTTGACACCAACGCAGAATTTGTGGACTTTTACGACAGAAAAACTGGCGCGCACCTGGACCGATTCCGCTACCAATGAGGGGCTAGCAACGGTGCCGCATGGAACACAATTGATTCCAATGAAAATGGTGAGGGATTCGCTGGGTACTTGATCGACACTCGGGAAGCTGACAAACTGCAACCGCAAATATGCATTACACTCCCCACACACACTTATCCCAGATAAAAAGGTGGCACTGGTTGTGACGGAGTACGCTCATAACGCTGATGAGTCGGCTGTGGCCACAGGGCACCCACGGGGGTGCCCTGGGGGGGACACCTATACAACCCATGGCACTAGGTTCAAAGTGGGCTGTTAGCACCATGCGCAGCTGCATGGCTGCCTTACCGGCTGCAGCGATGGTGTTCCGTGCTCATCCACCCCAACCCTACAGCCAACCGTCTGGCCATCTCCCGCGACTTGATCCAGTCCTGCCAGAAGCCCCCCCCCCCCCCACCACCGGCCAGCGGCACAACTTTCAGCAAACCATGGCGATGTTGGACACCTTCCATAACCCACCTCTCTCCCTCAGCAACCACCACGCCGGTTTCATGATTTTTAGAAGCTCAAGTGAACCACGCCGTCAGGAACTCGGCCCATCGGAGGCGGAGAATTGGGGAAGCCCCTGAGAATATTGGGTCGGGCCCGCTAATCTTATGCAAACGGTGTCCACTGTATGTGCGGAGTGAAACGCATTGACGCCGTTTTTGATGTGACGGAAAATTGCAATTTGGCATCAAATCTGCGCCTGCCTCGATTTTCACGTCGGAAGCTATTCTCCGCCCAATTGCACTTCCCGATTTCAGCTAACAGAGAATCCCACCCCAGATTTTGGTTTGTTCTTTCACATCTGCCTTTTCAGATCTGAGGCAGAAAGCAGTTCGTTGGGCAGTTTTATGTGAAATTCTTCTGGTGATTGACACCCATTCAGCACTTCCAGGCGGTCTGCAGTGTGCATTTCCATGGAAGTCGAGGACAACACTGCTCTCCCTCCAGTCAGGTTCTACATGGTCTACTTGTGCCAGTCTCTACCAAAGCTTGTGAGCACCTCTGCCTACTTAAATCAGTTTCCAGTTCTTATACTTTGGGGCCTCACGGTAGCATGGTGGTTAGCATCAATGCTTCACAGCTCCAGGGTCCCAGGTTCGATTCCCGGCTGGGTCACTGTCTGTGTGGAGTCTGCACGTCCTCCCCGTGTGTGCGTGGGTTTCCTCCGGGTGCTCCGGTTTCCTCCCACAGTCCAAAGATGTGCAGGTTAGGTGGATTGGCCATGCTAAATTGCCCGTAGTGTAAGGTTAATAGGGGGATTGTTGGGTTACGGGTTACGTGGGTTTAAGTAGGGTGATCATTGCTCGGCACAACATCGAGGGCCGAAAGGCCTGTTCTGTGCTGTACTGTTCTATGTATATTGTTACGGTGGCTGCTTCCCTGGAGTACCAGATGCAGGAATCCTGCTGACAACCCACTGCTTATTGGAAATTGCCCCAAACTTACAGGGGGTGCAGTTCAGAATTCAGTGCAATTTCAGGAAGGTGAGTAGAGATCATGACACCAATAACTCCACCGATAGAAGGAAAGTTCAAGCTTAATTTCTTTCAATCGTTATATGGTAAAGGCTGTGGTGTACTGGGAAATTTTGAAGTGCAGGAGCACTAAGAACATGTGTGGCCATATCATTTCTAAATCTACTATTTTGGCCCATAATTTCCAGCTCCCCAGCGGTGCATTTGGGGGGTCCTCCAATGATGCGCTGGAAAATCCCTCTCAAACCTTTCGACTAAAGAGTTTACTGGGCGATTTTCCAGAAGCAGTAACTTCTTCTGGATAATTGCGCTGAAGTGATAACTTGGGGGCAGCACGATAGCATAGTGGTTAACATAGTTGCTTAACAGCTCCAGGGTCCCAGGTTCGATTCCCGGCTTGGGTCACTGTCTGTGCGGAGTCTGCACGTTCTCCCAGTGTCTGCGTGGATTTCCTCCGGGTGCTCCAGTTTCCTCCCACAGTCCAAAGATGTGCACGTTAGGTGGGCTGGCCATGATAAATTGCCCTTAGCTAAAGTGGGGTTACTGGTTTACGGGGATAGGGAGATGTGGGCTTAAGTGGGGTGCTCTTTCCAAGAGCCGGTGCAGACTCGATAGGCCGAATGGCCTCCTTATGCATTGTAAAGATGGACCTGCATGTGGTAACCCACAACTGCTCCCCCCCCCCTGACTGCCTGACCCCCCCCCCCCCCCCCCCCAGTGGAACCCCACACATTTCCCAAACAAGCACTCAAACCAAACCAACACCGGGCCCCCTGCACCACTGGTGCAATCCTTCTGATCCTACCCACCCCCCGCCTCACATTTTGACTGTCCTCCACCTTCCGGTCCATCAACACGTGCCCCCCCCTCTCTCAGTCTGGCCTCTCCCCCCATCCCCACACTCTCTCCTCTCACACTCTCTCTCCCCTCACACTCACCTCTCACACATTAGTTCTCTCTCTCTCTCACATACTCTCTCTGTCTCCCCACACACTCTTGTTCTCCCCCACACTCTCTCTCGCTCTTCCCACACACACTCTCTCTCTCTCTCCCCTTACACTCTCTCCCCCTACACACTCTCTCCCCCGTACACTCTCTCCCCCAACCTCTCTCTCTTCCACCTCACCTTCCCAGACCACACTCTCCTTTTCACGATGCATTCTCTCTCCCCCCCCCCCACATTCTCTCTCTTCCACACACTCTCCCCCTCTTCCCACACTGTCTCTACATTTCACATTCCCGCTCACTCTCTCTCCCCCCCACATTTTCTCTTGCCACCACACTCCCTCTCTGCTGCCACACTCTCTCTCTCACCCCCACTCCCTCTCTCTCACACTCTCTCTCTCCTCCTCTCCCCTACACTCTCTCTCCTCCACGCATTCTCTTCCACTACACCCACCCTTGTCACTCTCTCTCTCTCTTTGTCTCTCTCTCCCCATACAATCTCTCTCCGTCACATTCCCCCTCTCTCCCGCCACACTCCCTCTCTCTCCTACCACATTCTACCGATTGATGGTCTGACTGTAGTCGATGACCATCCTGTGCTTCTCCCCAGTCTTTACTACTACCACTTGAGCTCTCCAGGGGCTGTTGCTGGCTTCAATGACACCTTCCTGCAGAAGCTGTTGGACCTCCGACCCGATGAAGGTCCTGTCCTGGGCACTGTACCGTTTGCTCCTGGTGGCGACGGGTTTGCAATCCAGGGTGAGGTTCGCAAACAGGGAAGGTGGATCGACCTTAAGGGTCATGAGGCCGCAGATGGTGAGCGGGGCGGCAGGGATCCGCCGAATTTTAAAGTTAGGCTTTGGAGATGGTACTGAAAATCCAGGCCGAGTAACAGGGCAGCACAGAGGTGGGGGAGGACGTAGAGCAACAGGAAGTTGCTGAACTCTACGCCTTGGACTGTGAGGGTCGCGATGCAGTACCCCCGGATTTCCACAAAATGGCATCCGGAGGCCAGGGAGATTTTCTGGGTGACGGGGTGTACCGGGAGAGAGCAGCGTCTTACAGTAGTGGGGTGGATGAAGCTCTCCCTGCTCCCGGAGTCAAAAAGGCAGCTCGCTTCGTGCCCATCGATCTTCACCGTCGTTGTCGCGGTCGCGAGGTTGCCGGGACTGATCCAGGGTGATAGAGGCGAGCTGCGGCAGATGCTGGGAGGTCCCGGGCTGGACAGTGGTGGTGGAGGAAGCGGCAGGCGATGAATGGCCAGATGAGCAGGTGCCCTGTGGCGCCGTCCAAAATGGCGCCGAAGATGGCGGCGCCCACGGGGCACACATTTGCGGGTGGGTGGCATCAAAGATGGCGGTGCCCAGGGGCTGAACGTGGCTTGCAGTGAGAAAGATGGTGTCACCCACGGGCCGCACATGGCTTGAGAAGGGAAAGATGGCGACGCCCGTGGGTCGCACGTGGGGGTGTAGGAATGCCGGGCCTGGAAACAGCGGCGACCGACTGGGCGTGGCAAACCAAAGTGAAGTGTCCTTTCTTCCCACACCCGTTGCAGGTCGCACTCCGTGCCGGGCAGCGCTGCCTGGGGTGTTTGTTTTGCCCGCACAAATACTTGGCCCCCCCCCCCCCCCCAGAGATGGCTGGCTGCCGCGTGGCGCAGGCTTGCGGTGGGCTGGAGTCGGCAGCTGGTGGGTCCCACGATGCCCACGAGGGTGCCGTGCAGTCGGGGGCGTAGGACTGAACGTTATGGGAGGCCACTTCTAACGAATTAGTGAGCTGCCTAGTTCCCGCAAGATTGAGCGTACCACCTTCCAGTAGCCCCTGGCAGACATACGCAGACTTCATGCCCGTGATGTAAGCGTCTCTAATTAAAAGTTCTGTGTGCTGGACTGCCGAAACTGCCTGGCAGTCACAGTTCCTAACTCGGATGTGCAGGGCACGCCAGAAATCGTCCAGAGACTCTCCGGGGAGTTTCTGTCTCGTGGCCAGGAGGTGCCTGGCGTATACTTGATTTACTGGTCGCTTCGGAGTAGGTGGGCGCATACCGGATGAGGGGAAAAATGTCAGGGCTCACCTGTAAATAGAGGACTTGGAGCTTCTGTGAGTCCGAGGGTTCTTCGGTGGCTGTTCTTCGGTTGCTTTCAAAGCAGGCTAGCCAGTAGTCAAAGTTGGACATAGCGTTGACTGCTTGAGGGCTCAGCTGCAGGCGATCAGGCTTGATGTGGAGATCATTTAAAAATATCTTGCTCAATGAATTGATGCACTATCAATTACCACAAAGACGAGAATAGTGGAACAATCGAGGCTTTATTAAGCAAAATGTTGTGCCTCCTATAGCTGGAACAAGAATGGTTGCAGCACAGGAGAGCACCCACACTTATATGCCACCTACTGGGCGGAGCCAGCAGAGAGGGATATACCCTTGTACCTCCAATATATGGGCAGTGCCGGAATACATGTAAGATACTACTAGTGGTGACTACCACACAGTGCACCACTGTTCCAGCTGCCTCACCTGGGCCCTGCACCACTGTTCTAGCTGCCTCACCTGGGCCCTGCACCACTGTTCTAGCTGCCTCACCTGGGCCCTGCCCCACTGTTCTAGCTGCCTTGCATGGGCCCTGCGCCACTGTTCTAGCTGCCTTGCCTGAGCCCTGCACCATCATTCCAGCTGCCTCACCTGGGCCCAGCACCAGCGTTCTAGCGCAGGGGTGGGCAAACTTTTCCATGCAAGGGCCACATTCAGAAATTCACAATTTTAAAGGGCCGCATAGTATATTAAGTAAAATAATTACTTCACCCGGTTATGATTCTAGGCGCCTCATATAGAACATAGAACAGTACAGCACAGAACAGGCCCTTCAGCCCTCGATGTTGTGCCGAGCAATGATCACCCTACTCAAGTCAACGTATCCACCCTATACCAGTAAGTAACCCAACAGCACCCTCCCCCCCCCCCCCCCCCCCCATTAACCTTACTTGGTGGGCCGCATAAAGACCTTTGGCGGGCCGCATGCGGCCCGCGGGCTGTAGTTTGCCCACCCCTGTTCTAGCGCCTCGCCTGGGCCCTGCACCACTGTTCCAGCTGCCTCGCCTGGGCCTTGCACCACTGTTCCAGCTGCCTCGCCTGGGCCCTGCACCACTGTTCTAGCTGCCTTGCCTGAGCCCTGCACCACTGTTCCAGCTGCCTTGCCTGAGTAGTGCACCACCGTTCTAGCTGCCTAGCCTGGGCCCTGCACCACCGTTCTAGCTGCCTTGCCTGAGCCCTGCACCACTGTTCCAGCTGCCTCGCCTGGGCCCTGCACCACCGTTCCAGCTGCCTTGCCTGGGCCCTGCACCACTGTTCTAGCTGCCTTGCCTGGGCCCTGCACCACTGTTCTAGCTGCCTTGCCTGGGTAGTTCACCACCGTTCTAGCTGCTTTGCCTGAGCCCTGCACCACCGTTCCAGCTGCCTTGCCTGGGCCCTGCACCACTGTTCTAGCTGCCTTGCCTGGGTAGTTCACCACCGTTCTAGCTGCCTCGCCTGGGCCCTGCACCACCGTTCTAGCTGCCTTGCCTGAGCCCTGCACCACTGTTCTAGCTGCCTCGCCTGGGCCCTGCACCACTGTTCTAGCTGCCTCGCCTGGGCCCTGCACCACCGTTCTAGCTGCCTTGCCTGAGCCCTGCACCACTGTTCTAGCTGCCTCGCCTGGGCCCTGCACCACTGTTCTAGCTGCCTTGCCTGGGCCCTGCACCACTGTTCCAGCTGCCTTGCCTGGGCCCTGCACCACCGTTCTAGCTGCCTCGCCTGGGCGCTGCACTACTGTTCTAGCTGCCTCGCCTGGGCCCTGCACCATCATTCCAGCTGCCTTACTTGGGCCCTGCACCACCGTTCTAGCTGCCTTGCCTGAGCCCTGCACCACTGTTCTAGCTGCCTCGCCTGGGCCCTGCATCACTGTTCTAGCTGCCTCGCCTGGGCCCTGCACCATCGTTCCAGCTGCCTTACTTGGGCCCTGCACCACCGTTCTAGCTGCCTCGCCTGGGCCCTGCACCACTGTTCTAGCTGCCTTGCCTGAGCCCTGCACCACCGTTCTAGCTGCCTCGCCTGGGCCCTGCACCACTGTTCTAGCTGCCTCGCCTGGGCCCTGCACCTCTGCTCTGGCTGCTTCGCCTGGGCCCTGCATCACTGTTGTAGCTGCTTTGCCTGGTCCCTGCACCACCGTTCTAGCTGCCTTGCCTGGGCCCCGCACCACCGTTCTAGCTGCTTTGCCTGAGCCCTGCACCACTGTTCTAGCTGCCTTGCCTGAGCCCTGCACCACTGTTCTAGCTGCCTCGCCTGGGCCCTGCACCACCGTTCTAGCTGCCTCGCCTGGGCCCTGCACCTCTGCTCTGGCTGCTTCGCCTGGGCCCTGCATCACTGTTGTAGCTGCTTTGCCTGGGCCCTGCACCACCGTTCCAGCTGCCTCGCCTGGGCCCTGCACCTCTGCTCTGGCTGCTTTGCCTGGCTTCTTACCACCACTCTAGTTGCCTTGCGCTCCAGACTCTGAAATGTATCTTCGATACTGTGGTGAATGTTATTCACACTGTAATAGACCATATTATTGTAAGCGCAGTTGCGTTGCCCGACCACTAGGGGGAGTAGCACTGGGAATGCATAGGAGTTTGAACAGGGCTCCACCTTGGCTCTGCCCACGGCTCCTCCCCCTGGACTGCTGTATAAAGATCGATGCCCAGAGCCAGCCGACCAGTTCATCCAGGGTTCATCGTGTTACAGGCTGGCTCTGTTGTAAGTAGATTAAAACCACTGTTCATATCTTAAAGCACGTGTCTCGTGAATTGATGGTCTCATCAATTTAATCTACTTAAGAAACAGTAAGGAACAATCATGGAATCAGCCCTCAAGCCTGAGCGATTGGAACTCGACCCACAGGATGCAGAGGCAAAAGAAATCACAGCTGAAACGACGGAGGAGCAGAAACTTAGCCTACTGCACGCGAGGGTAAGCCACAGAATTTCGACTCAACTAAACTGTACCGGCTCATATACTGAAGCTATAGCGCTACTCGACAAAATGTATGTGAGGCCTGTAAATGAGGTCTACGCGCAACATGTGTTTACTACTCGCCGCCAGCGGCCTACGGAATCACTCGAAGAATTCCGCAGAGAACTAAAAACTCTATCTCGGGACTGTAACTATCAGGCTGTAACTGCTGCAGAGCATAGAGAACTTGCTGTCCGCGTTGTCTTTGTTGCAGGCCTGAGATCAAGTTACATGCGCCAGCGACTGCTGGAAAAGGGGGCCCAAAATCTTGAAGATACTGTTGAACTTGCTACGACTATGGAGGTCTCATTTCGCAGCCTCACCTCGTTCCCCGCGGACCCCGCAACCCCGTCATGGGCCCCCGACCAGCGACTCCCCCAAGCCTGCGCCGCGCGGCTGCCCAGCCACAATGCTGCCCCAGCCTGCCACTTTTGTGGCCAGCCCCAGCACCCGCGGCAGCACTGCCTGGCCCGCAACACGACCTGCAGCAGCTGCGGGCGAAAAGGACACTATGCCAGAGTGTGTCTGGCGATGAAAGCCCCAGCCTCTAACCCTCCCACAGCTCAAAGCACTCGTTCCACCCCAGCCTCTAACCCTCCAACGGCTCAAAGCACTCGTTCCCTGAATTCACAGGCCCGCAGGCCCCGAAATGCTGCAACCTGTATGCCGACTACGACCCCACCCAACATGTGCGACTCATGGGGGCGGCCATCTTGGGATCCATCCCCTCCAAACTCTGAAACTTACCTCGACGACTACGAACTCAGACGGCAGTCATCACGGGGCCACTCCAGCACAGCTGATTGAGCCGCCGACTACCAGCAACTCAGCGCAGTCACACTGGACCAATCACGACCAAAGTAACTCCACAACTCGATGGCGACGGTCCAAATCAACGGGTACAGCATGCCGTGCCTTTTCGACTCCGGGAGCACTGAGAGCTTCGTACACCCAGATCTGGTAAGACGCTGTTCGCTCCCCGTTTTCCCTGCGCGGCAAACTATCTTCCTCGTTTCGGGTTCCCACTCTGCCCATATCCAAGGGCGCACCGCCGCATCTCTCACAATCCAAGGCGCTAGCTATTCTAACTTCCAACTCTACGTCCTGCCCGAACTCTGCGCCCCACTCCTATTGGGACTCGATTTTCAATGTAATCTCAAGAGTCTCACGCTCAGTTTTGGCGGACCCCTACCCCCACTCACTATCTGCAGTCTAGCCACGTTGCGAATCTCCCCCCCCCTCCTCTCTTTGCCAACCTCACCCCGGGCTGTAAACCCGTAGCCACTCGCAGCAGGCGGTACAGCCTGCAGGATAGGGTGTTCATCCGATTGGAGGTCCAAAGGCTCCTCAGTGAGGGGATCATAGAGGCCAGCAACAGCCCCTGGAGAGCTCGGTTGGTGGTCATCAAGACCGGGGAAAAATTCCGCATGGTCGTAGACTATAGTCAGACCATTAATAGGTTTACGCTCCTCGACGTGTACCCCCTCCCCAGGATTGCAGACATGGTTAACCAGATCGCCCAGTGTCGGATTTTTTCCATGGTGAATCTGAAGTCTGCATACCACCAACTCACAATCCGCCTGGAGGACCGCTACTACACGGCATTCAAGGCCGATGGCCGCCTCTTCCATTTCCTCCGGGTTGCCTTTGGCGTCACAAATGGCGTTTTGGTGTTCCAACGAGCAATGGTCCGACTGGTGGACCAGTACAGGCTGCGGGCCACGTTCCCGTATTTGGATAATTTTACCATCTGTGGCTATGACCAGCAGGACCTCGACGCCAACCTCTACCGTTTTCTCCAGACGGCTCAGAAACTAAATCTGACATATAACAAGGAGAAATGCGTTTTCCGCACGACCAGACTAGCCATCCTCGGCAATGTCGTGGAAAACGGAGTCCTGGGTCCCGACCCGGACTCTTAGAACTCCCTCTCCCTCATTGTCTGAAGGCCCTCAAACAGTGCTTGGGGTTGTTTTCCTATTACGCCCAGTGGGTCCCTCAATATGCAGACAAAGCCCGCCCACTCTTTAAGACCACACTATTTCCCCTGTCAGCTGAGGTGCGCCAGGCCTTCAACTGCATCAAGGAGGACATTGCCAAAGTGGCCATGCGGACGGTGGATGAATCCACCCCCTTTCAGGTTGAGAGCAATGCCTCAGATGTAGCTCTTGCAGCCACATTAACTCAGGCAGGGAGACCAGTCGCATTTTTCTCCCGAACCCTTTCTGCTTCGGAACTCCGACACTCGGCAGTCGAAAAGGAAGCACAAGCCATTGTGGAGGCTATTCGTCACTGGAGGCACTACCTCGCAGGTAGGAGGTTCACCCTCATCACCGACCAAAGATCGGTTGCCTTCATGTTCGACAACTCGCAAAGGGGCAAAATTAAAAACGATAAAATTCTGCGGTGGAGGATTGAATTCTCCACCTACAATTACGATATTATGTATCGACCGGGGAAGCTCAACGAGCCCCCAGATGCCCTATCCCGCGGGACATGAGCCAGCGCAGAGCGACTGCCTAAAAGTCATCCACAATGACCTCTGCCACCCGGGGGTCACCCGGCTCGCCCATTACATCAAAGCCCGAAATCTGCCTTTCTCCACTGAGGAGGTAAAAGCTGTCACCAGAGACTGCCTGATCTGTGCGGAGTGCAAACCGCACTTCTATAGACCAGACAGGGCCCACCTGCCAAGGCTTCTAGGCCCTTTGAACGCCTCAGGAACGTTTACTTCCTAAACGTTATAGACGAGTTCTCCCGCTTCCCCTTTGCTATCCCATGCCCCGATATGACCTCCCACACAGTCATTAGGGCCCTGCATAGTATCTTCACCCTGTTTGGTTTCCCCAGCTACGTACACAGCGACTGGGGTTCGTCCTTCATGAGCGATGAGCTGCGTCAGTACCTGCTCGACAAGGGCATCGCCTCGAGCAGGACTACCAGCTACAACCCCAGGGGGAACGGGCAGGTGGAGAGGGAGATTGCGACGGTCTGGAAGACCGTCCTACTGACCCTCCGGTCCAGGAATCTCCCAGTCTCCCATTGGCAGGATGTCCTCCCAGACGCGCTCCACGCTATTAGGTCCCTCTTATGTACCGCTACCAACCAGACCCCTCACGAGCGGCTCTTTAGTTTTTCCAGGGGCACTACCACGGGAGTCCCTCTCCCGGCATGGCTGAAGACACCGGGCCCTGTACTCCTCAGGAAGCACGTCAGGGCGCACAATACTGACCCCCTTGTAGAGAAGGTGCGCCTGCTTCACTCAAACCCCCAGTACGCCTTCATAGAGTTCCCTGATGTTCGTGAGGACACCGTATCCCTCCGGGACCTAACACCCGCAGGATCCAGCACCCCTACTCTCACTGCAGATGTACCCCTCACTCTACACCCCACCCAGCCGCCCCCTCGCGCTCCTGAGCCCACTAGCTCGCTAAAATTGTTTTGCGCACCCACACCGGCTAGCTCCCAGAACCCCCAGTCCCCAGTCAAACCAGACGGGTATGGAGCTCGGACGGAATCACCCCCGGATTCCGCCATTGTACCCCAACCCACAACACCCATCCAGCCACCACAAGAGGCTGCAACCACGGTGCTCCGCAAATCGCAGCGGACGACCCGACCACTGGACAGACTCAATTTGTGAACCACCACCCCCGCCAGACTTGATTTTGATTGTAGGGGGTGAATGTCGTGAATGTAATTCACACTGTAATATATATGATACCATATTATTGTAAGCGCAGTTGCGTTGCCCGACCACTAGGCGGAGTAGCACTGGGAATGCATAGAAGTTTGTACAGGGCTCCACCCTTGGCTCCGCTCATGGCTCCTCCCCCTGGACGGCTGTATAAAGATCGATGCCCAGAGCCAGCCGACCAGTTCATCCAGGGTTCATCGTGTTACAGGCTGGCTCTGTTGTAAGTAGATTAAAACCACTGTTCATATCTTAAAGCACGTGTCTCGTGAATTGATGGTCTCATCAAATTATTACCGTCTCATCTTTTTCTGCTTGTCAAATTGCAGGTTGGCTTCTCATTGGTGAGGCTATCAGCTAAACCTAGGGGAGGAACCAGCCTGTGTTTGGATCTGAGCCGTTTTACAGCAGTTTGCAGATATCAGGGATTTGAATGTCTAGGTTTGGTGGGCCACATTGAGTTTACAAGTCTGCTTGAAACCGAAGGTGCTGGAGCAGCGCACTGGTGCACTCTGGCAGAACAACATCATTAGTTCAAGATAGCATAGCTGAATTACATGAACATTACTGAGAGGAGCTGTCATTACTTTGCAACTGACACGCTTGCCGAGATTTTAGTTAGACTTACCATGAACTCAGATTATTTCACATCAAACAGTTTGCATGTATAAATGTCACACCCTTATTCAACCATTGCTTCTCTTCTTAATCTTAAAAATAATTACAGATGTGTTTAGAGCTTCTTAAACACTTAATCATACTGCTGAATAATATGGTCCTATGCCAACGGTGGGTTCTGCAGTTGGAAGCCGACAGACTTATGCACACGCCCGATAATACTCAAATTGCCACCGATTAATGGCAAGGGCAGGTTACAGATGTTCATCCTGCCCAATTTGTGCTGGAGGGTGGGATTTCTGGCGGAGCTAAGTAATGGCCAGCCCAGTAAAGGCAGGCGACAGTGCCATAGAAACATAGAAAACCAGCGCAGGAGTAGGCCACCTGGCTCTTGGAGCCTATCCGCCCGCCATTCATTCTGATCATGGCTGATCATCGAATTTAGTAACCTGTTCCCACTTTCCCCCCATATTCTTTGATCCATTTAGCCCCAAGAGCTAGATCCAACTCCTCCTTGAAAACATACAGGGCTGGATTTTCCACTGGCAGGATTCTCTGTTACGCCTCCACGCACCCACGCCCAGGGATTTCCTGACGGTGTGGGGCTGCCCACAATGGGAAAACCCATTAGTCGGTTGGCAGGACGAAAAATCCCGCTGCTGGTGGGGGCACGCCGCACCAGAAAACGGATGTGGAGGGGCGGAGAATCCCGCCCACAATGTTTTGGCCTCAACTGCTTTCTGTGGTGGAGATTTTTCCACATCTTAGTCCTAAACAGTTTATTCCGCATCCTGAGACTGTGATCCCAGGTTCTGGACTCCTCCATCATTGGAAACATCCTTCTTGCATCTACCCTGCCTCACCCTGTTAGAATTTTATAGGTGTCGCTGAAATCCCGCCTCATTCTTCTAAACTCCAGTGAATATAATCCTAACCACCTCAATCTCTCCTCATTTGTCAATGCCGCCATCCTTGTAATCAGTCTGGTAAACCTTTTCTGCACCCCCTCCATATCAAGAACATCCTTCCTCAGATAAGGAGAACAAAATTGTACATGATACTCCAAGTGTGGTCTTACTAAAACCCTCTATCACTGGAGCAAGACATCCCTGTTCTTGTACTCCAATCCTCTTATTATGAAGGCCAACATACCATTTGCCTTCTTCATCACCTACTGTACCTGCATGCTTACGTTCAGCAACTGTTGTACAAGGACACTGAGGTCTCATTTCACATTCCCCTCTTCTGGATTTCTGGATTTGTTTATTGTCACGTGTACTGAGGTACAGTGAAAAGTATTTTTCTGCGAGCAGTTCAAACAGATCATTTAGTACATGACTAGGAAATAAAAGAAAAGGAAAATACCTAATAGGGCAACGCAAGGTACACAATGTAAATATATTGACACCGGCATCGGGTGAAGCACACAGGAGTGTAGTGTTAATGAGGTCAGTCCATAAGAGGGTCATTTAGGAGTTTGGTAATGGCGGGGAAGAAGCTGCTTTTGAATCTGTTTGTGCGTGTTCTCAAACTTTTGTATCTCCTGCCTGATGGAAGATGTTGGAAGAGTGAGTAAGCTGGGTGGGAGGGGTCTTTGATTATGCTGCCCGCTTTCCCCAGGCAGCGGGAGGTGTAGATGGAGTCAATGGATGGGAGGCAGGTTCCAATCTATAACCATTCATATAATAATCTGCCTTCTTATTTTTGCTACCAAAGTGGATAACCTCACATTTATCAACATTGCATCTACCATGCATTTGCCTACTCACCCAACTTGTCGAAATTACACTGAAGCATCTTTGCATCCTCCTCACAGTTCACCTTCCCACCCAGCTTTGACTCATCTGCAACCATGGAAATATTATATTTAGTTCCCCCATCGAAACCATGAATATCCTTTGTGAATAGCTGGGTTCCTAGCACTGATGCCTGGGGTACCTCCTCTAGTCACTGCATTTCATTTGGAAACAGACTTGTTTATTCCTTCTCTTTGTTTCCTCTCTGCCAACCAGTTTTCTATCCACCTGAATACACTACTCCCAATCCCAAACTCTCTTGTGTGGGACCTTATCAAAACCCATTGACAGTCCAAATAAACCATATCCACAGGCTCTCCCGGTCAACTCCACGAGTTACATCTTCAAAGAATTTCAGTAGATTTGTCATGCACGATTTCCTTCATTGCTCATAAATGAGGATTCCCGGTCGCTGTGGAGGTAGGCGGGGAAACCGAACAGCGCGAAGATGGTGTTGAGGGCTTTGATGACGGTGGCAGACGTCATGTCGGGGCATGGGATGGCAAAGGGGAATCTTGAGTACACGTCGACCACATTGAGAAAGTACGTGTTGCGGTTGGTGGAGGGGCGGGGCCCCTTTGAAGTCCACGCTGAGGCGTTCAAAGGGGCGAGAGGCCTTCACCAGGCGTGCACGGCCTGGCCGGTAGAAGTGCGGTTTGCACTCCGCGCACACCTGGGAGTCTCTGCTGATAGCCCTGACCTCCTCGATGGAGTAGGGCAGACTGCGGGCCTTTATGAAGTGATAAAAGCGGGTGACTCCTGGGTGACAGAGATCGTCGTGCAGGGTGCAAAGTCGGTCTACTTGTGCGCTGGCACATGTACCTTGGGATAGGGCATCGGGGGGCTCGTTGAGCTTACTGGGGCAATATAAAATCTCGTAATTGTAGGTGGAGAGCTCGATCCTCCACCTCAAGATTTTATCATTTTTGATCTTACCCCGTTGTGTATTGTTAAACATGAAGGCAACCGACCATTGGTCAGTGAGGAGAGCGAATCTCCTGCCGGCCAGGTAATTCCTCCAATGCTGCACAGCTTCTACTATGGCTTGGGCCTCCTTTTCAACAGAGGAGTGCTGAATGTCGGAAGCATGGAGGGAGCGGGAAAAGAATGCCATGGGTCTGCCTGTCTGGTTGAGGGTGGCGGCCAGAGTGACGTCTGATGCATCGCTCTCGACTTGGAAGGGGAGTGTCTCGTCGACCACGTGCTTCACGGCCTTGGCCATGTCGGCCTTGATACGGTTGAAGGCCTAGTGAGCCTCAGCCGTCAGTGGGAAAACGGTGGAGTGAATGAGTGGGCGGCCTTGTCCGCATAGTTAGGGACCCACTGGGCGTAGTACGGGAAGAACCCCAGGCATCGTTTGAGGGCCTTGGGGCAGTGGGGGAGGGGGAGTTCCATGAGGATCGGGGTTGGGTCCTAGAACTCTGTTCTGAACCACCGAGGATGGCTAATTGGTCCGTGCTGAACACACACTTCTCCTTGTTGTAGGTTAGGTTGAGGAGTTTAGCGGTGTGGAGGAATTTGGAAAGTTAGTGTCGTGGTCCTGCTGGTTGTGGCCGCAGATGGTGACGTTATCCAGGTACAGGAAAGTGGCCTGCAGTCCGTACCGGTCAACCATTCGGTCCATCTCCCGTTGGAAGACCGAGACCCCGTTAGTGACGCCGAAGGGAACCCTAAGGAAATGGTAAAGGCGGCCGTCCTCCTCAAAAGCGGTGTACTGGTGGTCCGCCTTGCGAATGGGGAGCTGGTGGTAGGCAGATTTCAGGTCCACTGTTGAGAAAACCCGGTACTGTGCAATCTGATTGACCATATCAGATATGCGTGGGAGGGGGTACCCGTCGAGCTGCGTGTACCGATTGATGGTCTGGCTGTAGTCCACGACCATCCTGTTTTTCTCCCCAGTTTTCACCACTACCACTTGGGCTCTTCAGGGGCTGTTGCTGGCCTTGATGATGCCTTCCCGAAGCAGCCGCGGACCTCAGATTTGTTGAAGGTCCTGTCCTGAGCCCTGTACCATCTGCTCCTGGTGGCGACGGGTTTGCAATCCGGGGTGAGGTTCGCAAACAGGGAAGGTGGGTCGACCTTAAGGGTTGTGAGGCCGCATACAGTAAGGGGTGGTAGGGGCCCGCCAAATTTCAGGGTTAGGCTCTGGAGGTTGCACTGGAAGTCCAGGCTGAGTAGCAGGGCAGCGCAGAGGTCGGGGAGGACGTAGAGCCGGAAGTCACTGAACTCTACGCCCTGGATGGTGAGGGTGGCGGTGCTGTACCCCCGGATCCCCATGGAGTGGGATCCCGAAGCCAGGGAGATTCTCTGGTTGGTGGGGTGGACCGTGAGGGAGCAGCGCCTTACCGTTTCGGGGTGAATGAAGCTCTCAGTGCTCCCGGAGTCCAGAAGGCAGGATAGCTTGTGGCCATTGACCTTCACTGTCGTCGACACGGTTGCGAGGTTGTGCGGTTGGGACTGGTCGATCATGACGGAGGCCAGATGTGGCTGGTCGGCGGCGGTTGCAGGCGATGAGCGGCCCTATGAGGTGTCCAACAAGCAGGGGTCCTGAGGCAGGGAAGATGGCGCCGCCCACAGGCCGCACATGTCCTGAGGTAGGCAAGATGGCGGTGCCCTCGGGCCGCAAGTGTTGTGAGGGGAGCACGATGGTGGTGCCCACGAGCCGCATTTGATCTGAGATGAGGAAGATGGTGAGCAGGATGGTGAGCAAGATGGTGAGCAAGATGGCGGTGCCCTCGGGCCGCACGTGTTGTGAGGGGAGCACGATGGTGGCGTCCACGAGCCGCACGTGATCTGAGACGAGGAAGATGGCAACACCCACGGGCCGCACGAGGTCTGAGGCGAAGAAGATGGTGGCGCCCGCGGGTCTCACATGGGGGCTGCCGGGGCAACAGCGGCGATCGAGCAGGCCTGGCACACAGCAGCAAAGCGTTATTTCTTACCACAGGCCTTGCAGAGCGCGCTCCGTGCCAGGCAGCGTTGTCGGGGGTTTTTTGACTGTCCGCAGAAGTAGCACTTGGGTCCCCCAGGGTTGTTTGGCTGCCACGCAGGGCAGGCCTGGGGTTGGCTGGGGGAGGTCGCTGGTGGGGTGCACGGTAGAGTGTTCGCTGGCGGGGTCCACGATGTCCAGGAGAAGTGGGCCGTGCGGTCGGGGGCATACCCCTGTATATTGCGTGAGGCGACTGTGAGTGAGAGCTCTAATTTTTTGGTCGCCGAGAGGTCGAGGGTAGCCCCTTATAAGAGTTGCTGGCAGATGTTGGCCGACCCTATGCCTGTAATGAACGCGTCTCTAAGTAGCAGGTCAGAATGTTCAGCTGCCGAAACGGCCTGGCAATCGCAGTCTCTCACTAGGAGTTGCAGGGCACGCCAGAACTCTTCCATAGACTCACCGGGGAGTTGATGCCGCGTGGAGAGGAGGTGCCTGGCGTAGACTTTGTTGGTCTGCTGAGCGTAGTTCTCCTTCAGTAACGCAACGGCCTCAGCGTATGTCGGTCGCGTCCCGGATGAGGGGAAAGATGTCTGAGCTCAGCCGCGTGTAAAGGATCTGGAGCTTCTGTGACTCTGAGGGTGGTTCAATCGCAGATCCGATGTATGCCTCGAAGCAAGCTAGCCAATGTGCGAAAGCCGACTTGGCACTGTCTGCTTGAGGGTGCAGCTGCAGGCGATCAGGCTTGATGCGGAGATCCATCATTTTAAAATCTCTGCATAATAAATTGATGCACTATCAATTATGACGAGATGAGAGTAGAGAGTAATCTAGGCTTTATTACGCATGATGTGTTGCGTACTCTGGATCTGTGGAGACTGCGTGTACCTTAGCAGTAACATAGACAGGCTACCAACACTTGTAATAGTTCAACACTATTTTATTAAGCTAAGAACTGTTGAACATACTTTCACTGTGGGTCAACACTATGTTAGATTAACTGAAGACCTATGCCTATCCTAACCAGTCTAAACTGCTAGCACATGGTGAAGGTTTGTGCTACTAGCTGCGAGCTCTGTCCGTCTCAGAGGCTGCATCCCGAATGAACGGGAAAACTAGTGCCCTCTGGCTTTATAGTGAGCGTGCTCTAACTGGTGATTGGCTGCTGTGTTGTGTGTGTTGATTAGTCTTGCAGTGTGTCAGTCAGTGTGTGTCTCTGCACCAGTGTGTGTCTCTGCACCAGGGGCTGTTTAGCTCACAGGGCTAATCGCTGGCTTTGAAAGCAGACCCCAAGGCAAGCCAGCAGCACGGTTCGATTCCCCGAACAGGTGCCGGATTGTGGCAACTAGGGGCTTTTCACAGTACCTTCATTGAAGCCTACTCGTGACAATAAGCGATTTTCATTTTCATTTCATTTCATTTCATTCAAATGTGCAACATTCACGGGGAGAATGCTGGTAGGTGGAGTTGAAATGCCCATCAGCCATGATTGAATGGCGGAGTGGACTCGATAGGCCGAATGGCCTTACTTCCACTCCTATGTCTTATGGTCTTATTATATACTGATGTGTATGTTATGACGACGCAGAGATGTGGAGCCTCCCACAGCTGCTGCCGAAATGGCTGCAGCTCGGAGAGCCCACACATTTATACTCCGCCTACTGGGCGGAGCCAGCAGGCAGGGATCTACCCCCATACCTGTAGTACAGGGACCTTACCGTAATACCCTTGTATGTAGTATACACAATACAACAGTGGTGACTACCACAGCCACTTCCTTAAGTACTCTGGGATGTGGAGTATCAGGCCCTGGGGTTTATCAACGTTCAATCCCATCAATTTCCCCAACACCATTTCCCTACTAATATTGGTTTCCTTTAGTTCCTCCCTCTCACAAAACCCTGTATTCCTCGCCATTTCTGGTTAGTTAATTGTGCCCTCCTTCCTGAAGACAGAACCAAAGTATGTATTTTGTTGGTCAGACATTTCTTTGTTCCCAATTATAAATCCCCCTGTTTCTGACTGTAAGGGACCTACATTTGTCTTCACCAATCTTTTTCTCTTCTCATACTTAAAGAAGGTTTACAGTCAGTTTTTATGTTCCCCTCAAGTTTAGTCTGGTATTCTATTTTCCCTTTTTGATTAATCCCTTGGTCTTTTGCTGAGTTCTAAGCTGCTCCCAATCCTCAGGTGTGCTGTTTTTTCTGGCCGATTTTGAAAGTGTCTTCCATGGATCTAATACTATCTCTAATTTCTCTTGTAAGCCATGGTTTGGCCACCTTTCCTGTTTTATTTTTGTGCCAGATAGGAATGAACAATTGTTACAGTTCACCCTTGCGCTCCTTGCCATTGCCTATCCACCGAGATCCTTTAAGTAACATTCCCCAATCCATCATAGCCAAATTGTGCCTCATACAATTATAGTTTCCTTTATTTAGATTCAGCACTCTAGTCTCAGAATCAACTCCGTCACTCTCCACCTTGATAATGAATTCAATCATATTACGGAAGGACAGATAAAAAGGAAATGGCAGTGGAGTTGCTTTACTGGTTAAAGAACAAATCAATGCAATAGTGAGGAAGGATATGAATTTGATGATCTGTATGGGTAGAGCTGAGAAATACCAAGGGGCAGAAAATGTGGGTGGGATCATCCCCAAGCGGTCTTGCATGACTAGATTGCCAATGATTCCTTTCTCATTACACAATATCCATCCAAGGCCGGCCTGTTCTCTAGTTGGATCCTCAACGTATTGGTCCAGAAAACCATCCCATATACACTCCAGGAATTCCTCCTCTATGGTATTGTTACTAATTGTAGTTGCCCAATCTATATTCACATTCAAATCACCCATAATTACACATGCTCCTTTATCGCATGCAACTCTAATTTCCTGTTTAATGCCATACCCAACATCACCACTACAATTTGGGGGTCTATATACAATACCCACTAACATTTTTTGAATGTGTATTATTACCTTCTGGCCATATTACTTCAGTCAGACGGTTTGCTAATGGCCAAAATAGACATTTGGATGTCTCATTTGGATAACTCATTCGCGTATGCTATTATCTGAAACCACTGTGGTGACATCGTGAATAGCGACCAACATTATCACACCACATCATAAGCTCTGTGAATTCCCCCCCGCCCACCAATAGGATGGTTATAACACAGAAGGGGGCCATTCAGCCTTTCATGCCCATGCTAGCTCTTTGTAACAGCAATACCACTAGTCCTACTCCCTAGCTTTTTCACCTAACTGCAAATGTGTTTGTTGTCCTGTGCCTCCATGATGGGAATTTGCACTGGTGTCATTAGCCATGTACTCAGTGGATATTCCATGTTACCCAGGAGCCATCCTCAGAGGCTGTTCTGCGGCCTGAAGAGTTGAGGGAGCTGAGACTGACTCAGTATGACTGCATCATGGCAGCTACCCGGAAACCTTACAAATACTTGCAGGATTTGTTTTTGGTGGCCATATATCAGTTGCACATTGAAGAAGTCCCATCTTATAGACAAATATACCTAGCTGATCAGACAGTGCCTTAATGCCACATGATAGTACAGTCTATCATACACTGCACCTGACAGAATGCTTCACTGTAGGAAAAGCTGGGAGGAACTCTGGGCCTTACTGGCAGCAACTGTTTTGAATCTAAAGGAATCCGATTCCCTTGTATGATCCAGTTATATGCGAACCGGCTGTGAGATCTTGCAGATGCCAGCAGCCTTTCCCTGAAATGATCTGGCTGTGAAGAGATACACGGTGACAGTTACCTTGACCTCTGAGGGCCGTGGGTAGCCACCTCTCTACTACCCTCTGGCCCTCCTCGAAAAGAACACAGAAATCTCTGACCACTTACCACACCATCATGCGAAGCTGCCTCCCATCCACTGAGTCTGTCTACACCTCCCACTGCCTTGGGAAAGTGGGCAGCGTACTCAAAGGCCCCTCCCAACTATTCTCTATTCCAACCTCTTCCATCGGGCACAAGATACAAAAGTCTGAGAACACGCACTAAGAGTTTCAAAAACAGCTTCTTCCCCGCTGTTACCAGTCTCCTGAATGACCCTCTTGTGGACTGAACTGACCTCTCCATGCATCTTTCTGCTGAGTAGTACTACATTCCATATATTTCACCTGATGTCTATGTCTATGTATTTACATTGTGTATGTATCATATGCCCTATGTTTTTTCATGTATGGAATGATCTGTCTGGACTGTACGCGGAACAATACTTTCACTGTACTTCGGTACACGTGACAATAAGCAAATCCAAGAGCCCAAGCATTTGGAGGCTGTTCCTGCAGGTCCATGAAGCTGGCACTTTGCCTGTTCACCCTGTAGTGAGGGCAATGATGTCATATATCGCCTGTCTCTTGGTTAAGACCTCTGTGTTACCCAGCAGCATTTGGATACCTTTCTTGCCATCTCTCTGCCTGTGGTTCCTAAGTCACCTCTTGCTGTTGTTCCTCAGAGGACCGCCCAACCTCAGGATATGTAGAACCTGTTAGTGTGGCATGGTGGCACAGTGGTTAGCACTGTTGCCTCACAGCACCAGGGACCTGGTTACGATTCCATCCTTGGATGACTGTGTGGAATTTGCACATTCTCCCGTGTGGGTTTCCTCCAGGGGCTCTGGTTTTCTCCCACAGTCCAAAGATGCACAGGTTAGATAAACTGGCCATGCTAACTTGCCTCTTAGTGTCCAAATGGGAGGTGGGGTTATGGGAAAGGGCAAGTGGACCTATGTAGGGTGTTCTTTCATAGGGTCAGTGCAGACTCGATGGACCAAATGGCCTCCTTCTGCACTGTAGGGATCTTATGATTCCTCGGTAGCCTCCAATCCACAAGGGTTTGTAGCCAGATTATGGTGCAGAAGCCTGACTTCAACATTTACTTTCTTCCCTACAATCTGAACAACTGCCTTTCCATCTGGCTGACCCTTGAACTTTATTTTCATTCCTTTATAGTCCTGAGTGCACCTTGCCCCAATGACTACCAAAAGCAAAACACTGCGGATACTGGAAGTCTGAAATAAAAACAGAGAATACTGGATAAACTCAGCAGAGTTGACATCATCTGTAGAGAAGCAACATCGTTGAAGCAACCGCTCCACAGATGCTGCTAGACCGGCTGACTTTGTCCAGTATTTTATGCTTTTATTGCCTTGATAACTTCCTGTTGTGTGCTCGCCTCCTGTGAATGGACAGGTTGCCAACAAGTGTGTGGATCCCATGTACTGCTGACAAAATTCCACTGTCCTGGGAAATCTGCGGATAATTGATTACTAATACCCTTAATTGGCTTCCTGCCAACGCTGGGAAAATGCTTCCGGGAAAAGTGAGAGTGGGAACCAATCGGGTAACAGACAGACCACCTTATTTTGTTATTTTTCAGCAACCCCCCCCCCCCCACCCCCCCCTCCCCACCTGCCTCCCACGGACCCCCACCATGCTTCCAACATCTCTCTCCCTCTCTCTCCCCCCAAAAAACGATGCATCCAAATTTGCCTCCACAAGCCTGGGAACGATTTTTCACTTTGTTTCCCACATCTACTGAAATTGCTTCTTTCTGCTGCATCAATTATATCTAGATCATTAATATTGTTACTCCTCCCTTCCCAATCCTCCTGCCCTTTGTAAAGATCCTGCAGCCTGGAATTTGTTCCTCTCAATAGAGCTCAGGTGGTAGTCAGGCTCTGTTCATGCAGCTGCAGCGCACTGTACTTGTGAGCTGAATTTGTGCTTCTAACTCAGTTGTTTAACTTGTTAATGCCACATGTATTTGTGTACACAATTCGTAGCTGGGCACCAGGTCCTATTGTCTCTTGAAGAGATAAAAAACTGCATGGCTATAAGGAAAGGGGGTTGAGTTGCTTTTTTTGGGAACCGGATACAGTGAGGCAGATGGCCCCCTTTATTGCTGTGTAATGGGTCTGCATTATTTTTAGGATCCTCTTCATGGGAGATTTAGGCTACTTGCAGAACCTATAGCCATTTCCACAAGGCAGGATATTTAAAAAAAAATCTAACAAGCACATTTAAATGTCCAAATGCACCATATCCTTTTGTCTATTTCCCCAATAGTTTTAATTGGTCATACATGATCTGTCCCTTACAAATCACTTCCTCTGATTTAATCCATACTATTGTGTTCCAGTGATTTTGATCCCCGTAATAATTTGAGGCTTCTTTTCAAGATAATAAATGAATAGTAACGTTTTTTATTTCTCACTGCACTTCAAAAAAGGGAAATAGTTTAGGATATATTAAAAATTTAATAAGGCACAATGAAAAATATGATTAAATCAAAACAATTAATACAAAGAATTTACTTTTTGAAGCCGATTGACTAAAGTGCCTCAGAATGTTAAGTTATATGGGCTCTTGTACAATTGGCTTTTCCTCTGCAACAATGCATATTGATGCTTCAATACATGACTACTACATAGTTAATCAAATTGTTTGGAAATTATTTTTAAATGATTTCCTGAAAATATATAATTTCCGGTTAAAGCAAAATGGGTTCTTAACACTGCATGTGGTTTAAATAGTTTCAACAGAATTTGTAAACTATATAATAAATTCAGATTTAAATAACTAGCTCTTAGTTTGCAGAAGCAATGATGGATATATTATCACAGATGGCAAGCAAAATTATCAGATGGTAAAAAATGTCAACGTTCACTGCCATTGTTCCTCTGAAATTTCTGGGTCTCCACATGAGGAGTTGAAGGCAGAAATCCAGAAATTGCTGTCAGTGAATTGATGCTTCTCCAGAGGGCAAACTTTGTATTAATTGTTTTGATTTAATCATATTTTTCATTGAAGATCCTGCAATTGTCATTAAGTAGAACATAGAACATAGAACGATACAGCGCAGTACAGGCCCTTCGGCCCTCGATGTTGCACCGACATGGAAAAAAATCTAAAGGCCATCTAACCTACACTATGCCCTTATCATCCATATGCTTATCCAATAAATTTTTAAATGCCCTCAATGTTGGCGTGTTCACTACTGTTGCAGGTAGGGCATTCCACGGCCTCACCACTCTTTGCGTAAAAAACCCACCTCTGACCTCTGTCCTATATCTATTACCCCTCAATTTAAGGCTATGTACCCTCGTGCTAGCCACCTCCATCCGCGGGAGAAGGCTCTCGCTGTCCACCCTATCTAACCCTCTGATCATTTTGTATGCCTCTATTAAGTCACCTCTTAACCTTCTTCTCTCTAACGAAAACAACCTCAAGTCCATCAGCCTTTCCTCATAAGATTTTCCCTCCATACCAGGCAACATCCTGGTAAATCTCCTCTGCACCCGTTCCAAAGCTTCCACGTCCTTCCTATAATGAGGCGACCAGAACTGTACGCAATACTCCAAATGCGGCCGTACTAGAGTTTTGTACAACTGCAACATGACCTCATGGCTCCGGAACTCAATCCCTCTACCAATAAAGGCCAACACACCATAGGCCTTCTTCACAACCCTATCAACCTGGGTGGCAACTTTCAGGGATCTATGTACATGGACACCGAGATCCCTCTGCTCATCCACACTACCAAGAATTTTACCATTAGCCAAATATTCCGCATTTCTGTTATTCTTTCCAAAGTGAATCACCTCACACTTCTCCACATTAAACTCCATTTGCCACCTCTCAGCCCAGCTCTGCAGCTTATCTATGTCCCTCTGTAACCTGCAACATCCTTCCGCACTGTCTACAACTCCACCGACTTTAGTGTCGTCTGCAAATTTACTCACCCATCCTTCTGCGCCCTCCTCTAGGTCATTTATAAAAATGACAAACAGTAACGGCCCCAGAACAGATCCTTGTGGTACGCCACTCGTAACTGAACTCCATTCTGAACATTTCCCATCAACTACCACTCTCTGTCTTCTTTCAACTAGCCAATTTCTGATCCACATCTCTAAATCACCCTCAATCCCCAGCCTCCGTATTTTCTGCAATAGCCGACCGTGGGGAACCTTATCAAACGCTTTACTGAAATCCATATACACCACATCAACTGCTCCACCCTCGTCTACCTGTTCAGTCACCTTCTCAAAGAACTCGATAAGGTTTGTGAGGCATGACCTACCCTTCACAAAACCATGCTGACTGTCCCTAATCATATTATTCCTATCTAGATGATTATAAATCGTATCTTTTATAATCCTCTCCAAGACTTTACCCACCACAGACGTTAGGCTCACCGGCCTATAGTTACCGGGGTTATCTCTACTCCCCTTCTTGAACAAAGGGACCACATTTGCTATCCTCCAGTCCTCTGGCACTATTCCTGTAGCCAATGATGACCTAAAAATCAAAGCCAAAGGCTCAGCAATCTCTTCCCTGGCTTCCCAGAGAATCCTAGGATAAATCTCATCCGGCCCCGGGGACTTATCTATTTTCACCTTGTCCAGAATTGCCAACACTTCTTCCCTACGCACCTCAATGCCATCTATTCTAATAGCCTGGGTCTCAGCATTCTCCTCCACAATACTATCTTTTTCTTGAGTGAATACTGACAAAAAGTATTCATTTAGTATCTCGCTTATCTCCTCAGCCTCCACACACAACTTCCCACCACTGTCCTTGACTGGCCCTACTCTTACCCTAGTCATTCTTTTATTCCTAACATACCTATAGAAAGCTTTTGGGTTTTCCTTGATCCTACCTGCCAAAGACTTCTCATGTCCCCTCCTTGCTCGTCTCAGCTCTCTCTTTAGATCCTTCCTCGCTTCCTTGTAACTATCAAGCGCCCCAACTGAAACTTCACGCCTCATCTTCACATAGGCCTCCTTCTTCCTCTTAACAAGAGATTCCACTTCTTTGGTAAACCACGGTTCCCTTGCTCGACCCCTTCCTCCCTGCCTGACTGGTACGTACTTATCAAGAACATGCAATAGCTGTTCCTTGAACAAGCTCCACATATCCAGTGTGCCCAACCCTTGCAGCCTACTTCTCCAACCTACACATCCTAAGTCATGTCTAATGGCATCATAATTACCCTTCCCCCAGCTATAACTCTTGCCCTGCGGGGTATACTTATCCCTTTCCATCACTAACGTAAAGGTCACCGAATTGTGGTCACTGTTTCCAAAGTGCTCACCTACCTCCAGATCTAACACCTGGCCTGGTTCATTACCCAAAACCAAATCCAATGTGGCCTCGCCTCTTGTTGGCCTGTCAACATATTGTGTCAGGAAACCCTCCTGCACACATTGTACAAAGAACGACCCATCTAATGTACTCGAACTATATCTTTTCCAGTCAATATTTGGAAAGTTAAAGTCTCCCATAACAACTACCCTGTTACTTTCGCTCTTTTCCAGAATCATCTTCGCCATCCTTTCCTCTACATCCCTAGAACTATTAGGTGGCCTATAGAAAACTCCCAACAGGGTGACCTCTCCTTTCCTGTTTCTAACCTCAGCCCATACTACCTCGGAAGAAGAGTCCCCATCTAGCATCCTTTCCGCCACCGTAATACTGTCCTTGACTAGCAGTGCCACACCTCCCCCCCTTTTGCCCCCTTCTCTGAGCTTACTAAAACACTTAAACCCCGGAACCTGCAACAACCATTCCTGTCCCTGCTCTATCCATGTCTCTGAAATGGCCACAACATCGAAGTCCCAGGTACCAACCCATGCTGCCAGTTCCCCTACCTTATTTCGTATACTCCTGGCATTGAAGTAGACACACTTCAAACCACCTACCTGAACACTGGCACCCTCCTGCGAAGTCAAATCTGTGCTCCTGACCTCTATACACTCAATCTCCCGTACCCCAAAACTACAATCCAGGTTCCCATGCCCCTGCTGAATTAGTTTAAACCCCCCCAAAGAGCACTAACAAATCTCCCCCCCAGGATATTGGTGCCCCTCAGGTTCAGATGTAGACCATCCTGTCTATAGAGGTCCCACCTTCCCCAGAAAGAGTCCCAGTTATCCAGAAATCTGAATCCCTCCCGCCTGCACCATCCCTGTAGCCACGTGTTTAATTGCTCTCTCTCCCTATTCCTCATCTCACTATCACGTGGCACGGGCAACATCCCAGAGATAACAACTCTGTTTGTTCTCGCTCTGAGCTTCCATCCTAGCTCCCTAAAGGCCTGCCTGACATCCTTGTCCCCTTTCCTACCTATGTCGTTAGTGCCAATGTGGACTACGACTTGGGCTGCTCCCCCTCCCCCTTAAGGACCCGGAAAACACGATCCGAGACATCACGTACCCTTGCACCTGGGAGGCAACATACCAAACGTGAGTCTCTCTCGCTCCCACAAAATCTCCTATCTGTGCCCCTGACTATTGAGTCCCCAATTACTAATGTTCTACTCCTTTCCCCCCTTCCCTTCTGAGCAACAGGGACAGACTCCGTGCCAGAGGCCCGTACCCCATGACTTACCCCTGGTAAGTCGTCCCCCCCCACAAGTATCCAAAACGGTATACTTGTTACTCAGGGGAACGACCGCAGGGGGTCCCTGCACTGACTGCTTCTTCCCAGTCCCTCTTACAGTTACCCATCTATCTCCAGTCTTTGGTGTAACTACTTCCCTGAAGCTCCTATCTATGACCCCCTCTGCCTCCCGAATGATCCGAAGTTCATCCAGCTCAAGCTCCAGGTCCCTAACACGGTTTTTGAGGAGCTGGAGTTGGGTGCACTTCCCACAGATGAAATCAGCAGGGACACTGACGGCGTCCCTCACCTCAAACATTCTGCAGGAGGAGCATTGTACTGCCTTCCCTGACATCACCTCTAGATTTAAAAAAAAAACAAGAAAAAGAAAAAGAAAGGAAGAGCTTACCTGATATTACCTCAAACCCTGCTCCCGCTGAAAGGTAAGCAAATTTAAAGGCACTCACTCACCTTCACGACAGGCCCCTGCTCCCGCTTCCCAACCACCGTGGGGTGGGGGGGTTGGTTAGAGGAGGAGGTAGGGTGAGAAACACTCACAAAGTGTTTCGGGTTTAACTGTCACTTGCCAACAGCCTCTCCACAAACCACCTTCAACTTAGGCTGACCGCACTGCACGTATGCAAATTTCCCCAGAACAGCTGATCAGTAGCTCTGCTCTGCTGCCCTCTGCTGGATGATTGCCTTCACTCAAACTCCTCGGGTCTCCTTCGCAGATTCACCTTCAACTTAGGCTGACCGCACTGCACGTATGCAAATTTCCCCAGAACAGCTGATCAGTAGCTCTGCTCTGCTGCCCTCTGCTGGATGATTGCCTTCACTCAAACTCCTCGGGTCTCCTTCGCAGATTCACCTTCAACTTAGGCTGACCGCACTGCACGTATGCAAATTTCCCCAGAACAGCTGATCAGTAGCTCTGCTCTGCTGCCCTCTGCTGAAGTAGAAATCACTGAACTGATGAAATATGCTATTAGCCTCACTGTAAAAACATTTGAAAATGTTAGATCATGTTGAATGAAGTGCAACTACATGTTAAATGATGTTCTAAGTTCATAGACTATTATCTGAATGCCATAAATTAGGAGAGGGGAATGTACCAAGAGACCTGGATGTCCTCATACACCAACCACTGAAGGTAAGCATGCAGGTGTAGCAGCGGTAAAGAAGGCAAATGGTATGTTGACCTTCATAATGAGAGGATTCGAGTACAGGAGCCGGGATGTTTTGCTGCCATTGTACATGGCCTTGGTGAGGCCACACCTGGAATATTGTGCGCAGTTTTGGTCTCCTTATCTGAGGAAGGATGTTCTTGCTCTAGAGGAAGTGCAGAGAGGTTTTGCCAGACTGGCTCCTGGGATGGCAGGACTGATGTAGGAGAGATTGTAATTGCAAGTGGAGTTCAGAACAATGAAGGGGGGTGTCATAAAAAACTAGAAAGTTCTAATAGGACTAGACAGGGTAGATGCAGGAAGGATGTTCCCGATAGTGGATGTGTCCAGAACCAGGGGTCACAGTCTGAGGATACGGGGGAGACCAGTTAGGACAGAGATGAGGAGATGTTTCTTCACCCAGAGACTGGGTGTCCTGTGGAACTCATTACCACATTGAGGCCAAAACATTGCATGTTCTGAAGAAACTGGCAGATATAGAATTTAGCACGTAGGGGATCAAAGGATAAGGGGGAAAAGCGGGATTAGACTATTGAGTTAGACGATCATCCGTGATTATAATGAATGGTGAAGCAGGTTCAAAGGGCTCCTATTTTCGATGATCACCACTTAACACTCCCCATGAAAAATTATTTTTATATCTATGGAATATCAAATTTCTTCATGATAAAATAATAGATTTTTAAAATGATTATCATATTCAATCCAATGAGTAAGTCAAAATTATTTATTTTACTCTCTGGTAAATTTTAGTTAACAGTGAAAAAAATCAGCGAATTGGTTAACGAGCCTTGATGTTGCCTGCCCTGCTCACACATCATAGATCTCAAAGAACAAAGAACAAAGAAAAGTACAGCACAGGAACGGGCCCTTCGGCCCTCCAAGCCCGCGTCGATCATGCTGCCCGACTAAACTAAAATCTTCTGCACTTCCTGGTTCCGTATCCCTCTAATCCCATCCTATTCTGTATTTGTCAAGATGCCCCTTAAATGTCACTATCATCCCTGCTTCCACCACCTCATCCGGCAGCGAGTTCCAGGCACCCACTACCCTCTGTGTAAAAAACTTGCCTTGTACATCTCCTTTAAACCTTGCCCCTCGTACCTTAAGCCTATGCCCCCCTAATAATTGACCCCTCTAACCTAGGAAAAAGCCTCTGTCTATCCACTCTGTCTATGCTCCTCATAATTTTGTAGACCGCTATCAGGTCGCCCCTCAACCTCCGTCGTTCCAGTGAGAACAAACCGAGTTTATTCAATCGCTCCTCATAGCTAATGCCCTCCATACCAGGCAACATACTGGTAAATGTCTTCTGCACCCTCTCCAAAGCCTCCACATCCTTGCCAATTCTTATACTCAATGCCCCGGCCAATGAAGGCCAGCATGCCATATGCCTTCTTGACTACCTTCTCCACCTGTGTTGCCCCTTTCAGTGACCTGTGGACCTGTACACCTAGATCTCTCTGACTGTCAATACTCTTGAGGGTTCGACCATTCGCTGTATATTCCCTACCTGCATTAGACCTTCCAAAATGCATTACCTCACATTTGTCCGGATTAAACTTCATCTGCCATCTCTCCGCCCAAGTCTCCAAACGATCTAAATCCTGCTGTATCCTCTGACAGTCTGCATCGCTATCCACAATTCCACCAACCTTTGTGTCGTCTGCAAACTTACTAATCAGACCAGTTACATTTTCCTCAATCATTTATATATACTACGAACAGCAAAAGGTCCCAGCACTGATCCCTGCGGAACACCACTAGTCACAGCCCTCCAATCAGAAAAGCACCCTTCCATTGCTACTCTCTGCCTTCTATGATCTAGCCAGTTCTGTATCCATCTTGCCAGCTCACTCCTGATCCCATGTGAGTTCACTTTTTGTACCTGTCTGCCATGAGGGACCTTGTCAAAGGCCTTACTGAAGTCCATATGGCCAACATCCACTGCCCTACCTGCATCAATCATCTTTGTGACCTCCTCGAAAAACTCTATCAAGTTAGATATCTTGCAGTGGGTGTAATACTGGATCAGACGCCTGATTAAAAAAAAGTTTGTGGACAGCTGTCAGCATGGTGAATGGTCTATGTTGCAACTTCAATGCTGACCACAAAATTCAGGCTAATGCGCATTTGCTGTACCTTGCGCACCCTCCCCCCCGACACGTCCCCCAACAGCCTTCAAACGAGCAAGTGATCGACCTCGAGGTATCTGAAAAGAATATCTACCTCATCGAAATTGCAAAATGTTGCAAGATTGCAATGATCAATTCTTAGGAAAGCAGAACAACTAATTTGTTTTCTGCATGTTCCAAGAAAAAATAGCTGCCCCCAAAATAGCAATGATTTTTTAAACGGATATTGGCAACCCGAAAACCAAGGTTTGAAAGCTTCATTTGTATAAATGTTCCAGTGATGTAATTTTCATTGAAAAAAATGTAATTTGGCCAAAAATAAAATATATTATTAATGTGAAATAACAATGTGTCATATGATATTTGCCCTCTCTACAAAATGATCATAATGCTGATGTTTCCTCCCCTACAGAGCAGTTTCTAATGATGATATAATATGCAAATATATTTTTCCTTTTTTACGTTTAATTTTGCAAAATAAATTATAGCATATCTTAATTTCAGTTGCAAATCTTTCAACATATTGTTCAAACTGGCAGTTCTTGGGTGTTATAAGGACTTTGATGTGGCGACAGTACTGTTGTGAATCAAATGTTTCTATCTGGGTTCAAGTGCGTGAGTGAAGGAAAACAATTGTGCAAGGTTAGAATGTGATAACATTTTATATCCATCTTAAAAAATACACGGAAGAAACTAAAACATGCCAGATTTCCTTTGCATATTAGCCACATAAATTGCTTACTTTATTGTGTTAAACTAAGCATGAAAAATTAACTCTTAACATTAAGGTACTATCACAGGAGGTAAACAAAAACAATTTGCTATTCACAGTCCAGAGAACATTTTTTATTGGATTCACATAAACTATGACAACAGAGTACAGAATCAATTGACTTAACTGCTATTTTAAACAACCTATTGTAAACTTAATAGCAAAAATATTTGTGCATTCTAAACAATACATTTATAGTTTCAACACTGCATCTATCTTGGCTGTGCGCTTTCTCGCATCTAGGTTTAAATCACTTTGGCTCTCCTATAAATCTGAACCCTCCTCAGAGTAATCACTTGCATCACCATCATCTGACCTGACCGAAACCCGGAAATGGCGCCGCAGGAAACCGCCATATCTTTTTTGGTTATCCCATTTATATCTTGGCCTACCAATTCTTCTCATGAAACCCCCATATCTCTTTTGCAGTTCCATATCTTGATTTTCTTCATCATCCAGCTCTGCACTTCTCTTGTAGCCAAAGCCTTTCATGAACCCTCCATAGCGCTTCAGCTCTTGGGTTCTGGCGATATCGTTATTTTTTTCCAGCAGATTTTCAGCTGTTAGTTCCTGTGAATTCTCCTCCAATTCAGCGGCACCCCTTTCACCAAACTTTTGCAGAAGTCCTCCATGCTTAAGGTTTTGTCCCTTATAACCATTTTGTTGGGCTAATTGCTTGGCATTAATTCTGCTTCTGTCAATCTTCTTCAGGAATGCCCCATACCGTTTAACAAAGCTATCGTGTTGCTTTCCAAGAAGTGCTTCTGCACTCTGGTCTTCGTTTTCATCTGTGCCGGGGTCAGCAAGAGCTTCATCCACAATGCCAAAAAGGTCAAGCTTGTATGAGTGAAGCGCCTTGTCACATGATTCCCACTCATTGGTAGATAAAACCACCCCTTCACACTCCAAAGTGCAGGTCTGAAAGGTAGCAGTCAGAAGGCAATGGTATTAATGTTAAATTAAACTTCTATTTAACAGAAAGAACTCAATTATTGGTATTTCCTAAAAAAAAATACAATGTCCTTCATGCACTTAAATTATTTCTAAAAGGACACTGACTTTATTAGGACCAAAAAAAGGGTATAATTTGCACCATGAAGATTTTTTTTGGTAACTAATTGCGCAACAAGGCTTTCCCGTGATTTAAGCCATTTAAGACATGGTGTGGTCCATGTAAGGTGTCATAGAGGTTTACAGCATGAAAACAGGCCCTTCAGCCCAACTCGTCCATGCCGCCCAGTTTTTACCACTAAGCTAATCCCAATTACCCGCATTTGGCCCATATCCCTCTATATCCATCTTTCCTATTTAACTGTCTAAATCCTTTTTAAAAGACAAAATTGTACCTGCCTCGACTATTGCCTCTCAACAAGGGCACCTATTTGACCCGGCAGCATCGCCACAGCTGATATGTGGAACGTTGGGCAAAGATAAATAAACTAGACATTACCGTCTGCTCCACAAGACTGGATTGCTGTAGTCATAAACAATAACCTTGGCACCAAAATCGCATGGTGTAAACCTAGGGACATTTTCAAACAAGTCTTGTATTGAAAAGTACGTGAGAAATTTAGGGGTTGTATATTCAAGAGTAAGCGAGTACATGGTGAAAATGACTCCTGAACTAACTCTCTGGTCCTGAAAAAAAGAATGTTATCATTGCCTCTCCCTTGATACTGACCTGCACCCTAAGTGTTTCTAACAGTTTCAATTTGGATTTTAGCCTGGCAGCATCTGCAGTATTTAGCATTTTGTGGTAACAGCTCACATTTCTTTTTCTATTTGTACAAAAATAAACGTTGCTTTACAAGTGAAGGATATTTTCAAAGACTAAACAGCGACAGGGACACGATGACGATGGGTGCACATTGAATTCGAAGGGCAGCCCTTTGGTTGCACGCTTGGGTGCGAGGAGTTTAGTTGCACACACCCGCAACCAGACAACAGGGACTATTTACAAATCGGGAGAGCATCAGATTGTACTTCGTTGCACAGGTAGGAATCATCCCACATGGTGTCACCATATTGGACATTTAATTATCCAATCCCATCCTCTGATTACTGGTTGAGAACTACTTTTTATTTTCTATTCTGACTGTCCAGTAGCGAGCAATTTAATAGGTGCTGTACATTAGACCGCTATTGTTGTTGATGTCCTACAATTCCATCGCTTCCAACGAGTGGTTGCCTGGTCCATGGGACTGGGTCGAATTCTACTGTGTCTGCGCTGAATTAATCTGACCTGGAATTAAGCATAGATTTTCACGTCCTTGTCAAGTTATGAATGAATACATATTCATGTGAATGTCGAAATGCTGTGTATTCTGTCCTTTGAGGTATGGGGTTGACGTGCATCGTTTCCAGCACCATTCTGAATAAGGTGTGTTTGTTGGGCGGATTAAAACGGATTTATTTTAATTGATCAAATCTATCGAGCAAGTTAATTTCGGATAAATGTACGGCTGATAGTTAATTGTGTCTTGTTATGCCGTCGCCGCTCAAGAACGGGTTGATGTGCAGGACCTGGGGGTATAATGAGACACCATCCCGTTTCCGCATGATTCATGTTGATATCGTTGACATTGCGGTAAAGCCGCATATTGTTGGTCTACTTCTTTCTAGCTTTTGTCAGTTTAAATGAGCACAACCCGATGTCTGAAACCATTGATTTCGGAGCAGTGTTAGCGGGTGTGTAGTGATCTTACCAGTGGTTTGATGGAGCTGCCCAGGACTGAGTTACAGGTGGAACACCAATTGGCACAGTCTGCACGGACCCTGTGAAGTGAAGTCACGAACAAGACCAGGACAAACACACTCCACTTCATCACTCGCTTCTGAAAAAATAAAGTGGAATATTCTCGAGAATGTTGCTTTCAATTCAACAGTAGGAAAAGTAAAACATAAAGGTTTCAAATGTGAACTTTTAGATAAGCGTGGGGGCGAGGGTTACTGAATGTGGAAAAAACGCAACAAATCCTGAATGGGAACATACTTCAGATCACAAATAGAGACATTCCTTCAGAATCTCCCTGAGGGCGCCCTTGTTTAGTACCTGAAGAATTTTGCAACGTTTTCCACTTTTATCTTCAACTTCCATCATTCTGATTTCTGTTTTAGTCTCAATGACTTGGAATGGCTTTTAATAATGGGATTAGAAACAGACCCTAACCCAGGTGAAGAACTTGTGTAGCATACCTTCAAAACGTTACTACATTATCACCGCATTTAGTAAGTGGATATTTATCAGACATGCAGAATGACCGAAACAAACCCATTCGCCGAGATAGGTATTGAAATACAAACACCTGTACTGTGTGGCACACCACATCGTTATCGTATTTGCACCTTCAGTAACACACTTGCATTCATTTCAACACACAGGAGGTAGATAGCGAACACATCAACTGTTCATAAAATACTGTCCAATACCTTTGCACAAGAAAAACTTTGGCGTTAATACCATTTTACAGTTGAAACCAACGCTAAAATAAAAACTAAGAAGCAAAAGTACACTTGAAAGGGGAAGCACAGCACAGAATTTAAATGTGGATTATGGAAGCTGGTGGAAGTTCTCTCAATAATTACAGTCACATCAGAGGGTGATGTCCAAGGAATGCTCGATATGAATTTTCTTGAAGAGGCAGAGATCTCTCTCGAGTTGCAGGCAAATGTGACTCGAAGCCAACTAAAGCAGATTGCCTACAAGGTTCCACTCTACCATCCTATGAATCGGTCCCACGTCTTTGAGAATGAGCTCAGATGCTGTTTAGAGACTCAGAACTGTCTAATGTATTTGGCGCGTGGCTGAAATATTTCACACGAGGTGGAAATGAAAATTAAATGGTCAACCATCGAGAAAAGTTCGCGGTCAAAAGAGCGAAGTTTTCAAGACAGTTTTTAGTGGATCGCCTTTTCATCTGCATCTTTCTATTCAAAGGTACAAGGACCCCTACAAACATAAATCACTGCCGAGTACATATTTTCCAAGTTACCTGGATATTCCTTGAGAACAAAAAGAAACAAGTCAGGATCGTAGTAGGTTTCTGATACTGACTTCCTTTGTGAAATGCGCTGTATAAATGGCTCCTGTCCACACAGACTTCTCCAGCTTTGTGAAGTAGTGCTGATGAGATCCAGAGGGTTTTCCAACCTGCATCCTCCAGGGCTCGCTATTTATTTACCGCCGGCGTTCTGGTGACATTTGCGACGTTGAATGCACGTCTTTTTCGAGCCAATGGCTACACTGATCGGATTAATTATGGACCAGCAATTCCCTCAAATGCGACCAACATATTTTACAGCATATCCGTCCTACTCCCGCACAATGTTACAACGACAAGAGCAATTCGGGTTTTAAAAATAACCAGCGTTAAATTAAACCTTAATTACATTTGGCTTATGCTACTTGGACTGTTGACATTTTCTTATTTTAGGCTGCACTTTTTTTTAAATGCTGGGACCGCGCATTCTACGCCTCACTGGGAACAGTGGCGGCACGCCTTCATCTGCTTCACCACTATGATTAGAAATTGGACAAAAGTGTAAAACCGCTCAGCATCTCTATTGTGGACTGGATATGGGCTGCTGCAATGTCTCGGGCAACGATTCTCCAACCGCAACTGTAAAAGGTTTTAATTTTGATTGGGAATTAATCGATTAACAGATTCCAATTGAAATTGTTTCCTAACTTATTTCTGTCTATTCCAAGTGGACCATCAAACAGACAAGAAAACAATACTGTAATGCGCTTAACTGTAAGCAACAAAATATACATTGTTACTTCAATGTCATCCAACTAGGTGGCTGCCTGGAAACTTTCTATCCTGTATTTAAGTATACATAGACAAGGAAAATGAACGAATCTTTCTGGATTAAACTAATGGTTAACACACTACCGACAAACACACAGGTAACTAAAATGGTCGTATCATAAGCCTGTTGAAATCGAGTTTCTCTCTCTCTCTCTATATATATATATACACACATTTAAATATTTTGATAAGGTTTAATTTCCTCTCTCCATGTTGAACTGGTTCGACCATTCCTCCTTTTATCTCACAGATGAACCATTGTGCAGCCACACAACCTTTCAGATGTGTATCGATTACATTGCACCCTGTTTGCATTTTTTTTTACAGAGAATGCGTATCATCAAGGATCATATCCGGCTCACTTGACACAGGCATTTGCATATTGCAAAGCCAAGTTCTGCTGGATGCCATTTAAAACAAGAAGACAAGGCAAAGCTAGGGTAATAAGGGTAATAGGTTTCTAATCACGACCTTGGTAACTGCTGACGTAAATAATAGTTCAACCTTGTAAAGTCACTGAATGAATGCAATGACGAAACCATGAGCACAAGTGCACCCATAACGATTAAAATTGCGGTGCTTGGTCATGGTCACTTAATCAACTGTAAAATAATAAGTGTAGATTCAAAGCAAGGGAGTATATGCAGGGAGATAGAAGGGGATTACAAATGAATTATAATTCCCAGGCACATTGACGCTGGTGGCACTTCAGTATTTATTATTGGGATGGCAAGAGTATTTAATTCTCCCCAATTTATGTGTTGTCATGCTACAGGTGTGATATGTATTATTCATGTATATTAAAATGGTATATTTAAGCAAGCTCTGATCTAGTATTTTTTAAAAATGCATCAAACTAAATATAAGTGCACGACAGACAGAATGATAGAATGTTACAGCTCCATTGGGGATTTGAGTATTTTCTGCATATGAGCCACTTGGCTGCTTGATCTCAGCACACAATTGTTCATTGCCCATTATTTTTGAAATGCATATTTTCCAACGATAACTTGTTTAATATTGTACCTTTAATGCTATACAAGGACTAATGCACTTAAAAGAAGAGGTATTTGTAAAAGAAAATGGGTGCCAGGCCATTAAAGGAGAGATTAGGAGGGGAGAGCAAAACCTTGATCCAAAAGATGTATTTTCAGAAGTTTTCTTGTCAATGAGAGAAATGGAGATTGTTATCAAGGAAGGGATTTTCAAGAGTAGGGCTGAGGCAGCCGAAGGCCTAGTCACTAATCCCCAATAACATTGTAAATTGTAGTCAGAGAATGATGTGGGAAGCTGGAGAGGAATGTTGAGACATAGTTGGGGTGTTTGACTTTATTGTTTTGAGGAAAATAGGAACCTTTTGTAGGCTCGTGCTGACATGATTTGTGAACAGGCCATAATATGGGGCAGGATATGGCTTGCAGAATTTTGGACAAGCTGAAGTATTTAGGTGACAAGAAAATGTCATGCCATTCAATGGGATCATGGCTGATTTTAGCGGGAGAGACTCTCAAAGAAATCACTCAATGCTCAGGGCTGCAGGTCCTTACATCAAACAGTTTATTTTGCCGGTGGGGAGATGGCATCTGTTAAAGTCCCAGACCGTCTCTCCACCGAACATAGGAAAACATTCATTCTTATACATTTTTCTGAACAGCTACACAGCCCATTTTGGCTGGACCTTGTCCAATAATATAGATTATTGATTACATACGTTAGTTATATATCCAATGGAATCTGACATGACGTAAATTGGATTGGTAGCTTACTGATGGAACCATCAATTCACTAGACACGTGCTTTAAGATATGAACAGTGGTTTTAATCTACTTACTACAGAGCCAGCCTGCTACCCGTTGAACTCTCGATGAACTGCAGGCTGGCTCTGGACAAGGGTATTTATACAGTAGTCCAGGGGGAGGAGTCATGGGCGGAGCCAAGGGTGGAGCCCTGTACAAACTCCTGAGCATTCCCAGAGCTACTCCCCTAGTGGTCGGATAACGCTACTGCGCTTACAATGGTATTGGTAAATACAGTGTGAATTACTAAGTTACATTCACCACATTCACCCCCTGAAAAAAAATCAAGTCCGGCGGGGTGGTGGTCTACAAAGTAAGTCTGTCCGGTGGTCGAATTAGAACACAGAACATAGAACAGTACAGCACAGAACAGGCCCTTCGGCCCTCGATGTTGTGCCGAGCAATGATCACCCTACTCAAACCCATGTATCCACCCTATACCCATAACCCAACAACCCCCCCTTTAACCTTACTTTTTAGGACACTACGGGCAATTTAGCATGGCCAATCCACCTAACCCGCACATCTTTGGACTGTGGGAGGAAACCGGAGCACCCCGAGGAAACCCACGCACACACGGGGAGGACGTGCAGACTCCGCACAGACAGTGACCCAGCCGGGAATCGAACCTGGGACCCTGGAGCTGTGAAGCATTTATGCTAACCACCATGCTACCGTGCTGCTCCGTGATCTGCGGAGCACCAGAGTTGCAGCCTCTTGCAGTGGCTGGATGGGTGTTGTGCGCTGGGGTATGATGGCGGACTCCAGGGAGGGTTGTGTCCGAGCTTCATACTCTTCTGGTTCGACCGGGGACTGGGGGCGCTGGGGGCTGGCCGGCGCGGGTGCATGGAACTGGTGGAGCGAGCTCGTGGGCTCGGGAGCGCGAGGGGGCAGCAGCATGGGCTGTAGGGTGAGGGGTCCTTCTGTGGGGATAGCGGGGGTGCTGGATCCGGCGGGTGCCAGATCCCGGAGGGATACTGTGTCCTGATGGCCATCAGGGAACTCGACAAAGGCGTACTGGGGGTTGGAGTGGAGCTGGCACACCTTCTCAACAAGGGGGTCGGTTTTGTGTGCCCTGACGTGTTTCCTCAGGAGTACCGGGCCCGGTGTCCTCAGCCATGCCGGAAGTGAGACCCCCGTGGTAGTGCCCCTGGAAAAAATGAAGTGCCTCTCGTGAGGGGTCTGATTGGTTGCTGTGCATAAGAGGGACTTAATAGCGTGGAGCGCGTCTGGGAGGACTTCCTGCCACTGGGAGACTTGGAGCTTTCTGGACCGGAAGGTCAGAAGGACGGTCTTCCAGACCGTTGCATTCTCCCTCTCCACCTGCCCCTTCCCCCTGGGGTTGTAGCTGGTAGTCCTGCTCGAGGCAATACCCTTGTCGAGCAGGCACTGACGCAGCTCGTCACTCATGAAGGACGAACCCCGGTCGCTGTGCACGTAGCTGGGGAAACCAAACAGGGTGAAGATGCTATGCAGGGCCCTAATGACTGTGTGGGAGGTCATGTCGGGGCATGGTGTTGCACGTTTTACTATGGGCGTAAAACGCGTTTATTGGGGTGTATTAACTTCCAAGTGCTTAACACCACTAGGCTCTGTTCTATGTATTTATTCAGCTTAGGAGTCGCCAGTTGCCGTATAGACAACGTCACGAGTATTCCAAGGTCAAGTTCAAAGTAATAAAGACGATACACCGATTAGTAAGGTCCAAACGATAATATTTATTATACAGTAATAATAAATATTCATGCACACACTAAGAGACTAAGCTATGACTAAACTAAAGTAATCAGAATACTTATCTAACAGGAACAGGCAAGGTCAGGGAGCGAGGCCTTCGTCCTGGTCTTGGGCTGCAACCTTCAGCAAGCGTTCTGGTCACTGGGGGTTCTAGCGGGCTTAGTTCGCGTAGCGAGCGTCGTACTGGCACTTACGGTTCGGCGGCTGGTGCTCGACGGCTGGAGTCAGATTGGATCTTCAAGGTCTTGGTCAGAGCCGGAGCACGGAAAAGCAGACCGGACAACACGAGGTCCCTGTCTTTTATAGGGATCCCATTGTCCTTCCCTCTTCTTGGGCGGGCTTTACCTATTGGGTCAATTCCTCATCGATACTGTTTTAATTCCCCAATGCGAGGGGGTCTCCGTGATGGGGGGGGCGTTTCTTATGCCCTTTTGTTTGGAGGTTTCTGGTGCCTCGATGTCTGGGCCTTGATTCAAATGTGTCTATTCAGAATCAAATGTATCTATTGTGTGGGTGTTCAGGTCTGATTGCCTCATTAGCATGCAAAGCGTTTTGCCATTTGCACCTAGCTAAGGTCTTCTCACCTGAGCCCAAACTGGTTTCTGCTGCTTGCAGAATGCAAAATGCTCTCTTTGCAGACTGCTGGTCTGGCTAAACTGTCTGTTTCCCAGCAGTCTTAGCGCTTGGCTTATTTTGTAGCTCAGCGTCCATTTTAGGTGGCTACAATGGGATAGCAAATGGGAAACGGGAGAACTCATCTACGACGTTTAGAAAGTAAATGTTCTTGTTAGTTGAGGGGAGTGGCCCTTTGAAATCAATCGCGAGGCGTTCAAAGGGCCTAGAAGCCTTGACTAGGTGGGCCCTGTCTGGTCTATAGAAGTGCGGTTTGCACTCCGCATAGATCGGGCAGTCCCTGATGACCGCTTTTACCTCCTCGTTGGAGAAAGCCAGGTTTCGGGTTCTGATGTAGTGGACGAGCCGGGTGACCCCCGGGTGGCAGAGGTCGTTGTGGATGACTTTCAGTCGGTCAATCTGCGCGCTGGCGCATGTCCCACGGGATAGGGCATCCGGAGGCTCGTTGAGCTTCCCAGGTCGATACTTAATACCGTAGCTATTGGTGGAGAGTTCGATCCTCCACCGAAGAATTTTATCATTTTTAATTTTGCCTCTTTGCGAGTTATCAAACATAAAGGCAACCGATCTTTGGTCGGTGATGAGGGTGAACCTCCTACCTGCGAGGTAGTGCCTCCAGTAACGAATAGCCTCCACAATGGCTTGTGCTTCTTTCTCGACTGAGGAGTGTCGGAGTTCTGAAGCGGAGAGGGCACAGGAGAAAAATGCGACTGGTCTCCCTGCCTGATTTAGTGTGGCTGCTAGAGCTACCTCTGAGGCATCACTCTCAACCTGGAATGGAGTGGATTCATCCACCGCCCGCATGGCCGCTTTGGCGATATCTTCCTTGATGCAGTTGAAGGCCTGGCGTGCCTTAGCTGACAGGGGAAATCGTGTGGCCTTAAAGAGTGGGCGGGCTTTGTCCGCATATTGAAGGACCCACTGGGCGTAGTAGGAGAAGAAGCCCAAGCACCGTTTGAGGGCCTTGGGGCAATGGGGGAGGGGGTGTTCTAAGAGCATATGGTCCGGGTCTGGGCCCAGGACTCCGTTTTCCACGACGTAGCCGAGGATGGCCAGTCTGTTTGTGTGAAAAATGCATTTCTCTTTGTTGTAGGTGATGTTTAATTTCTGTGCCGTCTGGAAAAAACGGTGGAGGCTGGCGTCGTGGTCCTGCTGGTCATAGCCGCAGATGGTGACATTGTCCAAGTATGGAAACGTGGCCCGCAGCCCGTACTGGTCCACCATTCGGTCCATTGCTCGTTGGAACACCGAGACCCCAATAGTGACGCCGAAGGGGACCCGGAGGAAATGGAAGAGGCGGCCATTGGCCTCGAATGCCATGTAGTGGTGGTCCTCCGGGCGGATTGGGAGCTAGTGGTATGCAGACTTCAGATCCACCATGGAAAAGAGCCGATACTGGGCGATCTGATTTACCATGTCTGCAATCCTGGGGAGGGGATACGCGTCGAGGAGCGTAAATCTATTTATGTCGACAACCTATTATAGTCGACAACCATGCGGAATTTTTCCCCGGTCTTAACGACCACCACCTGAGCTCTCCAGGGACTATTGCTGGCCTCTATAATCCCCTCACTGAGAAGCCTTCGGTCCTCTGATCTGATAAATACCCTATCCTGCAGGCTGTATCGTCTGCTATGAGTGGCTACGGGTTTACATTCCTTTGTGAGATTGGCGAAGAGAGGAGGGGGGGAGATTCGCAGCGTAGCGAGGCTGCAGATCGTGAGTGGGGGCAGGGTCCCGGCGAAGCTGAGGGTGAGGCTCTTAAGGTTACACTGAAAATCTAGGCCTAATAAGAGTGGTGCGCAGAGGTCGGGCAAAACGTAGAGTTGAAATTTTGAGTAGCTAGCGCCTCGGATTGTGAGTGTCGCGTCGGTGCGCCCCTGGATCTGGACAGAATGGGAGCCTGAAGCGAATGAGATAGTTTGCCGCACGGGGAAAATGGGGAGCGAACAGCGTCTTACCAGGTCTGGGTGAATGAAACTCTCAGTGCACCTGGAGTCGAAAAGGTATGGCGTGTTGTACCTGTTGATTTGGACCTCTGCCATCGAATTTCGCAGATGCTTCGGGCGTGATTGATCCAGGGTGACTGCGCCGAGTTGTGGTCCACGTGACGAGCGCCCGGGGAGGTCGTACTCTTCCGATGAGTTGTCCGAGCGTGGAGATGCAGGTCGGGCCCGTGGATCGCAGGTGGCGGGCGGCGAGCAAGATGGCGTCCAAGATGGTGGCCCCCATGAGTCGCATGTGGCCGGCCGCGTGGTGGAGGTTTGCCAAGATGGCGACCCCCATGGATCGCACGTGGCGGGAGGGGGTGGGGTTGGGGCATAGGCCGCAGCGTTTCGGGCCCCGCGGGGCCTGCGGGTGTGGGGAGAGATTACTTTGTGCCGCTGGGGAGTTGGAAGCTGGGGCCCTTTTAGCGAGGCACACTCTTGTGTAATGGCCTTTCTGCCCGCAGTTGCTGCAGGTCGTGTTGTGGGCCGGGCAGTGCTGCCGCGGTTGCTGATTCTGGCCGCAGAAATGGCAGGCTGGAGCAGCATAGTGGCTGGCTGGAGCAGCATAGTGGCTGGCTGGGGCAGCATGGTGGCTGGGCGGCCGCATGGCACAGGCCTGGGGGAGACGCTGTTCGGGGCCCATAATTGGGTCGCGGGGTCCGCGGGGAATGAGGTGTGACTGTGGAAGGAGACCTCTATCGTGGTAGCAATTTCCGCAGTTGTTTCTAAGTCTTGGGCCCCCTTTTCCAGCAGTCGTTGGCGTACATAATTAGACCTGAGGCCCGCTACACAAACATCGCGTTCAGCAAGTTCTCTATGTTCAGCCGCGGTAACCGCTTGATAGTTACAGTCATTTGATAGATTATTGAGCTCTCTTAAAAATTCGGCGAGTGATTCTGTAGGCCACTGGCGGCGAGTCATGAACACATGGCGTGCGTAAACTTCGTTAATGGGCCTGACATACATCTTATCGAGTATCGCTAGCGCTGCAGTATATGAACCGGGCCGAGTTTAGTTGCGTAGAGATTCTATGGCTCACCCTTGCGTGCAATAGACTTAACTTCTGTTCCTCTGTTGTTTCGGCTGTGCTCGCTTCTGCCAGGTAGGCCTTAAAGCACCGCAGCCAGTGGGAGAAGATTTCTTTTGCCTCTGCATCCTGTGGGTCGAGTTCCAGGCGTCCAGGCTTGAGGGCTGATTCCATGATCGATCCTGACTGTTCTTAAGTAGATTAAATTGATGGAACCATCAATTCACTAGATACGTGCTTTAAGATATGAACAGTGGTTTTAATCTACTTACTACAGAGCCAGCCTGTTACCCGTTGAACTCTCAATGAACTGCAGGCTGGTTCTGGACAAGGGTATTTATACAGTAGTCCAGGGGGAGGAGTCATGGGCGGAGCTAAGGGTGGAACCCTGTACAAACTCCTGAGCATTCCCAGAGCTACTCCCCCTAGTGGTCGGATAACGCTACTGCGCTTACAATGGTATTGGTAAATACAGTGTGAATTACTAAGTTACACTCACCACCCTTACCAGCCCCTGACTTCATGAAGAAGTCACTCATACGAACTGTTAAAGTTATCTCTCCTGCCTACATCTGGAGGCCTTGGGCTGGCGAGGATGAACAATGGTCCTTGTCATGTGGAAGCTGATAATGACTTCTCTGTGCGTGCCTCCCTTGCCTCCCCAGAATCTCCCATGTCTGTTTCCCATTCAATTCCTTAATATCAATCATCCTTTACTCCCTGACTATCTCTGCTATCTATAATTAAATGATGTTATTTATACCAGTTTTCCACCTAACCCAGCTAATGGATGTTCAGGAATGTGGCTAATTCAGCTAAAGCCATTTTAATATTGCTAACTCAGCTAACAGCTATTTTGTGTACTTCTTTTAATTGTATGTCTGTCCTTTCTGATATTAGTAATTCTTAGGTTATAAAATCACACGCATTGTTTATACACTATCTATTCCTACAAATTACCTCTTATACAGGCATCTAAGCCAGAGCACCTTTTTCTAAATCTGACTTCAATAGCTGATCTGTGACCTAACCTCAGATACCTGCCTTTGGCCCATGTCCCTTAATATCTTTGCTCAATAAAAACCTATCTTTATCAGATTTAAAATTAACAACTGATCTAGCTTCAACTGCTGTTTGGGGGTGGGGGAGGGGGGGGGGGGGGGGGGGGGGGGGGGGGGGGGTTGGGGGGTGGGGGGGGGGGGGTTTCCAAAACTCTACCCCTCTTTGAGTGAAGAAGTTCTTCCTAACGTCTCTCCTGAATGGTATAGCCTTAATGTTTAGACTATGACCCCTAGTTTTAGAATCTCCAACCAGTGGAAATAATTATTTTTTTATCTACCCTGCCTTTTCCTTTGATCAGATCAACCTTAATCTTGTAAATTCTAGCGAAAACAGGTCTAATATGTGAAATCTATCCTTGTAACTCAACACCTGTAATCCAGGTATAATTTTTGTAAACCTATTTTGCACTCACTCCAAGGCAAAAATATCCTTCCTAAGGTATGATGTCCAAAATTGCTCACAGTACTCCAAGTGGGGTCTAACCAGAGTTTTATTTAGCTGCAGCATAACCCTATGTCTTTATATTCCAATCCACTAGATATAAAGGCAGCATTCTGTCAGCCTTTTTGATAGCTTTCTGCACCTGTTCCTGGCATTTTAAGGACCTATGCACCTGAACCCTCAAGTTTCTTTGGACATCCACTGTACCTAACCTCTTTCCAATTAGAAAGTACTCGGCTCTATCCTTTTTGGTCCAAAATGGATAACCTGACACCTGTTCATAGCAAGAGGCCCCACCTGGAGTATTGTGTACAGCTTTGGTGTCCTTATCTGAGGAAGGATGTGCTTGCTATGGAGGGAGTGCAGCGAAGGTTTACGCTGATTCCTAAGATAGTGGAACTGTCATAAGAGGAGAGACTATACCGGTGAGGATTATATTTATTAGACTTTAGAAGAGTGAGGAGGGAACTCATAGAAACTTACAAAATTCTAACAGGATTAGACAGGGTAGATTCAGAAAGAATGTTCCTAATGGTGGAGGAGTCCAAAACTAGGGGTCATAGTTGAGGATAAGGGGGAAAACTTTGAGGACTGAGGTGAGGGGAAAAGAGTGGTGAATCTGTGGAATTCACTACCACAAAAATTCATTGAGGTGAAAACATAGTGTAATTTCAAGAAGGAATTAGATATAGCTGTTGGGGCGAAAGGAATCAAGGGATATGGAGAAAGGCGGGATCAGGGTATAGAACGTGATGATCAGCCATGTTCATAATGAATGGCAGAGCAGGCTCGTAAGGCTGAATGGCCACTTCCTGCTTCTATTTTTTATGTGTGTTTCCATGTATTCTACAAATTCCATCTGCCACAATTTTGCTTATTCACCTAGTCTGTCAATATCTCCTTGCAATTTTATGCTATCATCTAGGCTGTCTACAATGCCACCTCACTTTGTATTATCTGCAAATGTCGACACATGACTTTCTATGTTATCATCCGAGTCATTAATGAATATTGTGAATAATTGAGGCCCCAACACAGATCTCTGTGGTACATCACTAGTCACCTCCTGCCAATTAGAATAATTACCCATTATCCCCACTCTCTGTCATTTGCCACTCAACCAATTTCCTCACCATTTCAATAATTTGCCCTCAATTCCGTGGGCTTTCACCTTAGTTAACAGTTTCTTGAGTGGGACTTTATCAAGTGCCTTCTGTAAATCCGTATATATAACATCCATAGACATTCCCTGTTAACTACCATAGTCACCTCTTCAAAAAATTCAATAGGATTAGTCAGTCATGACCTTCCCTTCATGAATCGATGCTGGCTCTCCCTGATCGACCAAAGTTTTTCGAGGTGTTCAGTTACCACATCCCTGATTATAGACTCCAGCAATTTCCACACCACAAAAGTTAGGTTAACTGTCTATAGTTCCCTGTTATCACCCGTTCACCCTTCTTAAGAAGTGGAGTGACACGTGCAATTTTCCAATCCAGAGGGACTACTCCTGAATCTAGAGATTATAGTTAGGCCATCTACAACGTGCTCACCTATTCCCTTTAACACCGTCGGATAGAAACAGTCAGGTCCTGGGGCATTGTCATTCTTTAGTTCCATTAATTTCCTAGTTACTGATGTTTTACTTAAGTTAATTGTATTAAGTCCCTGTCCTCTATCGTCAATTACATTTTTCTCGACTTCCGGCACGTTATCCTCCTTTTCAACTGTAAATACCGAGGCAAAGTAATTGATCAACATGTCTGCCATTTCCACATTAAAACTGACAATATCTCCATTTTCAGATTTTAGTGGGCCTACATTGCTCTTCACCACCTGTTTTCCCTTTGTATAACCATAACATTTCTTCTTATTGATTTTGATGTCGCTTTCAAGTTTCCTTTCATAATTCCTTTGAGTGGTTCATTTAATCTGTATTGTGACCTATCGCTGGTGTTTGTACCCATCCCATTCATCTGGATCTGTGCTTTGTCTTGCATTTTTGTCTCTGATCGAACACAGGAGATCCTGAAGGGGGAGGGCAAACTGCCAGAGGTCGTAGTACACATAGGTACAAACAACATAGGCAGGAAGAGTGATGAGGTCCTGCAGAAGGAGTTCAGGGAGTTAGGCAGTAACCTAAAAAGCACGATCTCTAGGGTTGTAATCTCAGGATTACTCCCTGTGCCACGTGCCAGTGAGGTTAGAAATAGGAGGACAGTGCAGCTAAAGACATGGCTAAACCAGTGGTGTAGGAGGGAGGGTTTCAGATTTCTGGACCATTGGGATCTCTTCCGGGGCAGGTGGAACCTGTTCAAGAAGGATGGATTGCATCTAAACACGAAGGGGACTAATATCCTGGCTGGGAGGTTTGCTAGAGTCACTCGGGAGGATTTAAACTAGTATGGCAGGGGGTGGGAACCAGAGTGTTACCTGAGAAGGTGTCATAACGGAAGGAGAAATAAAGAACAAAAATAAAAGAACAACTCACCCTGAGGCAGAGCACAAAAGGTGACAAGTGTGAGAAGGGAGGTGGTCAATGCAGGACAAGGGTGTTGTACCTTTATGCGCGCAGTATACGGAACAAGGTAAATGAGCTTGTTGCGTACATTGAAATTGGCCGGTACAATGTTGTGGGCATCACAGAGATGCTGCGAGGTGATCAGGGCTAGGATCTAAATATACAAGGATATGCGTTCTATCGAAAGGACAGGCAGATGGGCAAAAGGGGCAGGGTTGCATTGTTAGTATTGTCAGTATTATTATTATTAGTAGTAAGAAATGAAGTTAAATCAATAGCAAGGAGCAATATAGGATCAGAAAGCATCTTTGTGGGTAGAGTTGAAGAATCGCAAAGGTAAAAAGGCCCTGATGGGAGTTATGTACAGGCCCCCAAGCAGTAGTCAGGATGTGGGGCAGCAAATAAGTCAGGACTTAGAGAAAGCACGTAAAGAAGGCAATATCACAACAATCGTTGGGGACTTCAATGTGCAGGTGGACTGGGAAAATCAGGTTGGTAGTTGACCCCAATAAAAGGAATTTGTGGAATGTCTAAGATATGTTTTTTTGGAGCAGCTTGTGACAGCGCCTACTAGGGAACAGGCAACTCTGGATTTGGTGATGTGTAATGTGATAGGTTGATTAGGGAACTTAAGGTGAATGAACTTTCAGGGAGCAGTGACCAAAATATGATAGAATTTACCCTGCAGTTTGAAAGGGAGAAGCTGGAATCAGATATAACGGTATTACAATTAAATAAGGGTAACTACAAAGAAATGATGGGCAGCACGGTAGCACAGTGGGTAGCACTGTTGCTTCACAGCACCAGGGTCCCAGGTTTGATTCCCGGCTTGGGCCACTGTCTGTGCGGAGTCTGCACGTTCTCCCTGTGTGTGCGTGGGTTTCCTCTGGGTGCTCCGGTTTCCTCCCACAGGTCCCGAGAGACATGCAGTTAGGTGAATTGGACATTCTGAATTCCCCCTCTGTGTACCCAAGCAGGTGCTGGAATGTGGCGGCTAGGGGATTTTCACAGTAACTTCATTGCAGTGTTAATGTAAGCCTACTTGTAACAATAAAGATTATTAAAAAATGAGGGAGGAGCTGGCCAGAGTTGATTGGAAAAGGAACCTAGCAGGGAAGACAGTGGAACAGCAATGGCAGGAGTTACTGGGTGTTATTTGGGAGGTACAACAGAAATTCATCCCAAGGAGGAGGAAACATGCTAAGGGGAGGACAAGGCATGGTTGACGAAGGAAGTCAAGGACAGCATAAAGCAAAAGAAAAAGCATGCAATGTAGTGAGGAATAGCGGGAAGCCAGCGGATTGGGAATCCTTTAAAAGTGAGCGGAGGACAACTAAAAAAGCAATAAGGGGATAGAAGATGAAATATGAGTGCAAGTTAGTTAGTAATATAAACGAAGATAAGAAGAATCTTTTTTCAATATATAAAAAGTAAGAGAGTGACAAAAATAGACATTGGGCCACTGGAAAATGTGGCTGAAGAAGTAATAATAGGAAACAAAGAAATGGCAGAGGAACTGAACTCAGTCTTCACAGTGGAAGGCACCAGTGGGATGCTAGAGCTCCAGGAGCATCAATGGGTAGAGGTGAGTGCAGTAGCCATCACTACGGAGAAGGATCTGGGGAAACTGAAAGGTCTGGAGGTGTATAAGTAACCTGGAACAGATGGACTACACTCCAGGGTTCTAAAAGAGATAGCTGCGGATATTGTGGAGTCATTGGTGGTGATCATTTAGGAATCACTGGAGGCCGTGAGGGTCTCAGAGGACTGGAAAGTGGCTAATGTAACACGCTGTTTAAGAAGGGAGGGAGGCAGAAGACGGGGAATTGTAAGCCGGTTAGCCTGACTTCGGTCATTGGTAAAATTTTAGAATCCATTATTAAAGGTGAGATTGCGGAGTACTTGGAAGTGCATGATAATTTGATCGAGTTCTTTGAGGAGGTAACAAGGAAGTTAAACAAAGGAGAACCAGTGGGTGTGATTTATTTAGATTTTCAGAAGGTCTGGCATGGATAGAGGATTGGCTGACTGACAGAGAGTGGGGATAAAGGGGTCTTTTTCAGGATGGCATCCGGTGACTAGTGGTGTGCCTCAGGGGCCGGTGCTGAGATCACAACTTTTCACAATATACATTAATGATCTCGAAGAAGGAACTGAAGGCACTGTTGCTAAGTTTGCAGAACACACAAAGATCTGTAGAGAGACAGGTAGTATAGAGGAAACAGGGGGCTGCAGAGGATTTGGACAGGCTAGGAGAGTGGGCAATGAAGTGGCAAATGAGATACAATGTGGAAAAGTGTGAGGTTATGCACTTTGGAAGGAGGAACGGAGGCATAGTCTATTTTCTAAATGGGGAAATGCTTAGGAAATCAGAAGCACAAAGGGACTTGGGAGTCTTTGTTCATGATTCTTTTTAGGTTGACGTGCAGATTCAGTCGGCAGTTAGGAATATAAATGCAATGTTCGCATTCATGTCAAAAGGGCTAGAATACAAGACCAGGGATGCACTTCTGAGGCTGTATAAGGCTCTGGTCAGACCCTATTTGGAATATTGTGAGCAGCTTTGGGCTGCGTATTTGAGGAAGGATGTGCTGGCCTTGGAAACGGTCTAGAAGAGGGTCACAAGAATAATCCCTGCAATGAAGAGCTTGCCGTATCAGTAACAGTTGAGGACTCTGTGTCCGTATTCGTTGGAGTTTAGAAGGATGAGGGGGGATCTTATTGAAACTTACAGGATACTGCAAGGCCTGGATAGAGTGGATGTGGAGAGGATGTTCCACTTGTAGAAAAAACTAGAACCAGAGGACACCATCTCAGACTAAAGGGACGATCCATTAAAACAGAGATGAGGAGGAATTTCTTCAGCTAGTGCGTGGTGAATCTGTGGAATTCTATGCCATAGACGGCTGAGGAGGACACATCACTGAGTGTCTTTAAGCCAGAGATAGATAGGTTCTTAATTAATAAGGGAATCAGGGGTTATGGGAGAAGGAAGGAGAATGGGGATGAGAAAAATATGAGCCACAATTGAATGGCAGAGCAGACTGGATAGGCCATAGTGGAGACTGAGTCCATAATATAAAGAAAATCATCTGCGTAGAAGGACAACTTATGTTCCCTCCCTCACTCCCTAATATCCCCTTCCACTTAATGCCAGGGCCAGTGGTTCAATTGCTAAAGCAAACAGAAGTGGAGACAATCGACCCATCCCTGCCGAGTACCCGTATTCAACGGAAAATGCCCCAATCACAACACATTAGTGCGGGCACTAGCAGTGGGGGCGTTATACAGCAAACAAATCCAAGAAATGAACTTTTGCTCAAAACGAAACCTCCCAAGGATCTCAAAGTGATATCCCAACTTCAGCCTGTCAAACTCTTTTTTGGCGTCCATGGACACAATCACCTCTGGTTCAGGCACAAGAGAGGGGGAAAGGACAATATTTAACAATCAACGTAAATTGGCCGACAATTGCCGACTCTTAACAAACCTGTTTGGTCTTCCGCGATCATCTATGGAAGGCAGGGCTTCAACCATAGTGCCCGCACCTTGGCGAGCAATTTAACGTCTGTATTCAAAAGTGGAATGGGTCGAAACCATAAAATTTTGACAGTGAAGAAGGAAGCCATTTGGCCCATCAAGTCTGCACTGACCCTCTAAAAGAGCACCCACCCAGCCCATCTTATTCCCGTAACCCCACCTAACGTGCACATCTTTGGACACTAAGGGGCAATTTAGCATGGTCAATCCACCTAACCTGCACATTTTTGGACCCACATTCTGTAGGGACCTTGTCCTTCATCAGGATCAGGGGAATAGAGGGCTGAGCCAGTGTAACGAACAAGAATGCCGGGACAATGAGTCATTGAACTTGTTCAATATTAACTGGATCAACTGACCTACAAACATCTCGTAAAACTCAATGGGGAATCAATCAGGGCCGGGAGCTTTACCCGTCTGTATTAACCCAACACATTTCATTATTTCCTTAGAGCCCAATTGGGATTCCAACTCCTCCCACCTCTTTCTCCACCAATGGGAAGGATAACCCATCCAAAAGCTCCGCCATGACTACCTTCCTCCGGGGACTCTGATCTACAGAGATCCCTATGGAGTGTTTTGAAAGCCGCATTGACCTTAGGTGGGGCAGAAACCAAACTGCCGCCGAGTCCCTTATCTGTACAATCTCCCGGAAACCAGCCTGATGCCTCAGCTGGGGAGCAAAAAGGCGACTGGCCTTCTCCCCATATTCATACAATGCCCCACTTGAACATCGCAGCTGGTTCATCTCCTTACTGTTGATAGCAAATCAAACTGAGTCTGCAGCAATTTCCTACTCACAAGCAATTCCGGGGTAGGGGCAAGTGAGTACTGATGGTCCACCTCAAGGATAGAGTCCACCAGCTTCTGCCGCTCCACCCTGGCAATCCTCTCCATATGTGCTTCATAGGAAATTATCTCCCCCCCACTAATGACCACCTTAAGGTCTTCCCACAGTGTAGAAGGCAAAGTAGACTCATTTATATAAAATTTGTTATACTCCCCAATGGCGGAGGACATAGGTTTGCAAAATCCTTTGTCTGCTAACATTGCTGTATCCAACCTTCATGGCGGGCATTGGGAGGGACCTGACACTGTGGCCAAATCCACAAAATGTGGAGCATGGTCCAAAATCACAATCACCAAATACCTTACCTTCTTACCGGGAGGAGAGACCTATCCACCACAAAAAGTCAATCTGTGAGTAAACCTGATGGACATGGGAAAAAAACCCAAAAGCTTTATCCCTCGGGTGCAAAAAACACCATGGATCCGCTTCCCTCATCTGCTCCATAAAAGCTAACAACACCTTTGCCTGATGGAGCCAGCGACTTGGGCCGAGATCGATCCATCCTCGGATCTAGAACCCGATTTAAGTTCACAGTTTAACTTAACACAGCAAGATTAGCTGATGTGAGTACAAATCAGGAATGGAGGCTAGCACCCTGTTAACGTAACCCGTATCATCCCAATTTGGCGCATAGACATTAACCAGGACCACTGAAGTGCGCGCCAAGGATTCACTAACAATTACATATCCACCATTAGGGTCCGCCAAGGTCTTAGCGACCAAAAAATGTACCCTTTTATTAGTCAGAGTAGCTGCCATCCAGGTCCTACCGTTCGAACTTTGAGTGAAATACTTGACTCACCCACTCCTTCTGGAACCTAGTCTGGTCTCTTACCTGCAGAAACGCTACATCATCATTCAAACATTTGAGGTGAGCAAATACCCTCAATCTTTTCACTGGGCCGTTCAATCCCCCCTTACATTCCAGGCAACCAGCCCAATTGGGGGTCTCTCACCCCCTCCTCAATGCGGAGTCAGCCATTTCCACCAAAAGGGGTCATCCAGCAAATGCTTGGAGAGTACAGGCACCAGGCCCACTCATTGCAGAGTTAATGTAAGCCTAGTTGTGACACTAATAAAGATTATTATTATTAGCTTTTGTCCTGATCAAGGCAAAATTTATATTCTTACATTTTGGCATAAATAAATCTGTCGATGGGACAACAGTGAACCGTATTAAATTAAGCATTGTCTTTTTTCCTCTTGGAAGAGGAGACTTATGGCAGGATTCCCTGATCCCCAAGCTGTGCATTTATCAGCGGCACGCCGTTCAATGGCGGTGGGGTCCTATACTCCCGACACTTGTCAGTGGGATTTCCCATTGGAGCCACCCCATGCTGCTGGGAAACCCACGGGCACGGTTGCCCAGCAAGCGGGAAAAGTGAATGGCAATGGCCTGAGAATTCCGTCCCTCATCTGATATCCACAATTCTGGCTGGTAGCTTGGAGCCATTTTGAAACAGTCTTTAAACGCAGTCCAAGATTTTTATTTTTTAAAAAACAGTTTTTTGAAATATTTGTAATATCATAATATCATAATGGCATAGAAAATATAATTTAATGCTTGGGTACAGGTTCCATGGCAGATAAATTTCATACAGAGGTATTTATCAAATGCAATCACTGGCTGTACTTGTTTAGCTACCGGTTACCCATTCCTTTTAGTTCTCAGTAAAACCTGCATTCTTTAAAAGAAACATTAATTTAATAATGTGTGACATCTCCATTTTCACCGTACAACTATTCCTTTTGTTTACTTTCAATATCTTTTCTGTAAAAATTTAAAGAGCTTTTTGTCGTTTCTCATTGCTTCTATAGGAATTGCTTTACTTTTTAAAAAATCTATGCTGAGACCTTCTGGAACATTTTCAGCTTGAACTTCTGTGTAAGTTTCACCAGTTCTCGAAGAAGACACTAGGTGGGGCATCATTGAAATCAGTGGTTTATCGAGTTTGCCTTTCGAGGCAAAGATGACTATCTTCAGCACCTGGGGTGTCTGGTAAGATTCCGTTGAGTACCTAGGCAATTGCTAAGGCAAATCTGTGCCCAAAGGGTTCTGATGCAAATAGGATAGGATACATAAGACAATTGAGCTTTGGATGAATTGCTGACCTGTGATTTACTTTCCTTGCATTTTCTCTCTGCCTCTGATATGTGCTTGCTTTCAAAGGAAGCCACATCGTTTTTTAATGCAACTTTAGTAGTCATGGAGGGGTCTGGAAAGGGGAGTCAAAAAATGATTTATTTCCAAAAGGAAATTATTTACAACTAACAGTCCCAGTCCCAGATAGGACTACTCTTCAGCTTGGCTCCTACCAGGACCGCCTTTTATGGTACTGAATTAACTGGCCCGCTGAGGGGTGGAGGCTCATCAGCGGGGAAACTTGTACTCCAGAGGCTCACAGGGAGATTAATTGGGTCATCCCCATGAGGATTACAATAGCAGCGATCCTGAGTGAACCTTTCCCAGGATTTGACACCGATATCAAAACTCCTGAATGAAGCTTTCAGAATCTCCGTGTGGAACTCCCTTTGACTGCCATGAGAGCGCACCCCAAACTCAAGCTTTCCATCAAAGATTTGCTTTGGTAATTGAGTGCCAGGCATTCTACCTACATGACCAGCCCAACTCAGTCGCTACGGTCTCAAATGGAGTGGATGTTTGTCATGCCAGCTCAAGTGAGCACCTTAGTGTCTGGTATTTTGTTCTGCCATCTGACCTTCAGAACCTTCTGAAGACAGGTCAAATGAAAGTTGCTGAACTTTTGCATTTGCAAGTCAAGCATGTGCAGAGCAGAGTGGGCAGGGCTACCTATCTTGGTTTACTATTGGGGAACAGGAGTGCTGTCTGGACTACCTATTCCATAGCTGGGCACCTCATGCATGCCAATCATGGAACAACATATCTGTCCAGGGACTGATGTAAGTGACCATCCAGACTTCCCTGTTTATGGTTCTAAAGAGAGTGGAAGACTTTTAACAGAGAAAACATGTTTCAAACGAGCATTTCTAAAGTCTAAAATGGTGAATTGAGCTGTGGAAGTAAAATACGTCATGAAGGTTCATGCCAAGACAACATTTCAAATCAACTCTATTACAAAACACAATTAAGAATGCATACTTTTCCTGGAGACGCGAATGGATGTTTATTTCAATCCTTTGACGAGTTCATACATGGCTCTTCAGGACTATTGGCATATCCAGGTCTCCAATACAAAAGCTACAAACTGGTACTTGCAGTTTATTTTTTATACATATAATTAATGTGTGGTGTGAATTATACTCATGTCATGTTCCAGTATATTTTGAACTTTCAGTCAATACTTTTAAAATGTGACACAATCAGACTATTAAAATAGGCACTACAGCTCATGTGACCTTTGCTATTTTGAGTCCCAGATAATCCTGTTTCTTAACCAAATACCGAATTAAATATGGGCATCCAAAGTCATCTGGGGAATTCACGCATTTGTTTGCTTAAGGATGGATCACCAACAACATAACTATAGAATTCCAGCTAGTCTGTTTCTCTGTTTCAACATGGATCAATGGAAACATTGAAACTTAATGTGTGTAAGACAAATGTGAATGGATCCCATTGACCTTCCATTGTATTATGATGGTTTCCCGCATCCAAACTAAGCTCGATGAATTTTGAGGTGTCAAGCGACAACACAGGATGATTGGAACCAATGTACACGTCACCCTTTGTTTGGAAAAAGCTCTTTGAAGTTGTGGAAATCACATGATGAGGGAATCATTTTGGTTGTCTGCTTTCAAATCAGCAGAAGCTGCTTGCAGACAAGGACAATTTCACTAAAAACCATCAAACTAGTTGCAGTCAATGTAATAAACAGCAATACTTTGAAAACAAGAGATCCTAACTGAGAGAAGAACTTCCCCCAACCTGTTCCAACTTTGAGCTCACCTAAGAATCAACCTTCTAGAAATTAAATGACAGGTACCCTCATAGTTTACAGAGAACCCTTTGTTTTGCAAAACCTTGACCTCAACTGCAAATATACACATCACCCTTTGTTTGGAAAAAGCACTTTGAAGTTGTGGAAATCACATGATTTTACCTCCATCTAAGAAACTAAAGACCTGCCACGAAAGAGACTGAGATAAGTTATAACCCTATTATTTTACCTTCATTTGCATCTAATCTTTGTATGTGCAAGATCAGTGAGTGAGATATTGTATTCAAATATTTGGGGTGAGTGTGTGATAACAAATTACCTTCTTTATTATAAAACTCACAAAAAACTTGCTGCTGGAATTATTTAATTGGGTCAATCACTTTGAGGGTAAGAAAACACAAACTCCTTACATGTAAATATACTGACCATGGGCATAGACAAAGAACACCTACATTCTGCCCATGACATTCAATGGACTTTGTGACAATCGATGGTGATAATATAAATAATTTATGTACTCATCCATTTGTAGTAACAATATATGTTTTGCCTTTTCTGACCTCCCTTCTCAAGTAACACCATCCTTACCTTCTCTTTTGTACAGATTACATTCTTTCTCCATCCCTTGGCTCCTCATATCTTTTGAATTTCTGTAAATGAACCACCTGGTTTCCTCTGTGAAATGTCACTCATCAGTTTTCTGTTGTATTCCACATATGTCTGAGTTTTCAGCCCTTCTGATAGGATCCAATCACTGACCTGAGGAATGGACCAAGGAGCAGGGCTTGTCACATTTTATCTTTTCATTCTTGTGTGGCTGTCTCTCAAGTTTCTCATGTTGAACTAATGATCAATCACCATTAAATCTTGAATTGACAGTCGCCATGGTACTCTTATTTTGCGGATCTCTGCTACGCTGCCTATTGCAACATAATCAAATGGTGTTTTGGAACTGAATGTGACTACATTCACTAACCTTGGCTCCTAAACTCTGACTGCAGATTCAGTATTGGGAATTCCGAAGGCAGACAATCTGGGAGAACTGCTCACCGTCAGATTAAACAGGTCATTTTGAGAACTCACTCTGGGAACTCCTTTAAAAAGTTCCCTCAGCACTCACTCCCTGTCAACACACAAACATGGCTGCGCACAGACCTGCTCCAATCTTTGGCAATGCCAACCTGGCCAGGCTTCTCCACGCTGTGGATGAGAATTTGGCCACCCTGCTCCCCCGAGGAGATCAGAGGACCAACAGCAGGGTGGACACTGTTGCGTGGGAGGCAGTGACAGCGGCTATCAGTGTGGGCCGCATGATGAGGAGGAACGCCGTCCAATACGAGATTCACACGGATGATCCCAGGAATGGTAGGCCTAACGTACGATGAACGTCTGAGGATCGTGGGATTATATTCATTGGAGTTTAGGAGGTTGAGGGGAGATCTAATAGAAACTGACAAGATAATGAATGGCTTGGATAGGATGGACGTAGGGAAGTTGTTTCCATTAGCAGGGGAGACTAGGACGCGGGGGCACAGCCTTAGAATAAAAGGGAGTCACTTTAGAGCAGAGATGAGGAGAAATTTCTTCAGCCAGAGAGTGGTAGATCTGTGGAATTCATTGCCACAGAGGGTGGTGGAGGCTAGGACGTTGAGTGTCTTTAAGACAGAAATTGATAAATTCTTGATTTCTCGAGGAATTAAGGGCTATGGGGAGAGAGCGGGTAAATGGAGTTGAAATCAACCATGATTGAATGGTGGAGTGGACTCGATGGGCCGAATGGCCTTACTTCCGCTCCTATGTCTTATGGTCTTATGGTCTTATGTCGGAAGAAGACCAATGACTATCTTTCACAGTTAGGTGTTGTCTGAAAATTTCGAGATTGTGGTTTTGATTTCAAATTTTAAACTGGTAATATAAATTGTTAATAACACATGTCTTAGAATTGATCTTTGTAGGGCCCCACTTTCCCAGCCAACTTCTAAATAGTTACCCTTTGTAACACTCTAATTTCTATTCTGCCATAAGCAAGACAATTCCATGTGTTTGGACCTTATTCATTTGGATATGGTGCGATAACTTACTGAAGAACCTTTGTAAATCTCGATATATTGCATCTACTACATCATCCTTGCCTACCTTTCTGAAATCTCTTCAAAGAATTCAGTGAAATTTGTCAAGCAAGAGCTCCTCTTTTGAAAACCTGTTTTAGTTTCTAGATTCTATTTTTTAGGGACTCTAATATTTTTCTTACTACAAATAATAATATGACTGGCTTACCGTTCCTTAGACATGTTCTATCTCTCTTCTTAAATATATGTAGAGCATTTGTTTTCCTCTAATGAATTACAGTATTAAATATACTAAGGAAGGAGCAGTGCTCCGAAAGCTCGTGTTTGAAACAAACCTGTTGGACTTTAACCTGGTGTTGTAAGACTTCTTACATTATTAAATATGACAATATTGCCTTCTCAAGGACAATATGTGATGGGCAGTAATTGTTGACCTAGCCAGTGATGCCCACACCCGTGAACACGTTTAAAAATGCTTCTGCTATATCTTCCCTAGATTCTTCCAATACACATGTTTGCAATATGTTTGGCTTTGATTGGTTTATTTAACATTGATCCTATTTTTTATTTAAAATATGACTTCTAATTTCTAATCCCATTAATCAACGTCATGTTCACCCGATTCGTTCCCTGGTAAAATACTGAAGCAAAACAATAATTTCAGACGCCTGCCATTTTGTTATCACTTCCTGTGATCTTGGGTGGGATTCTCCGACTCCCGCCAACGTGGAAGTGATCCCCTCCCCTGCGCATGCGGGGGGATGACGTCAGCAGCCGCTGACGTTCCGGCGCATGTGTGGACTTCCGCCGGCTGGCGAAGTCCCTTCGGCCCTGGCTGGCGTGGTGCCAAAGGCCTTTCTCGCCGACCAGCGGGGCGCCAACCACTCCGCGTGGGCCGAGCCTCTCAAGGTGAGAGCCTGGCCCCTAAAGTTGCGGAGAAATCCGCACCTTTGGGGCGGCCCGACGCCGGAGTGGTTCACGCCACTCCATCTGCCCGGGACCCCCCGCCCCGCCGGGTAGGGGAGAATCCCGGCACAGATTTCCCAACATTTAACCTCCACCTGACATAAACCTGACCATTTTTTAAGATAAAATTTCCCTCCGGACTCTTCACATTCTCCCTAGTCATCCTGTATTCTGCTGTCCACGTACTTAGTGCCTGTCCTTTCTTTTATTCTAATTTCCCTTCTGTACTTAATTCATGATGTCTCATTAGCATGTGGTTTGTTCTTTTCAGTAGAATACAATTTAAATGTTTCCCATTGCTGTTCTACATCATTGTTGCCAATATTGTCCATGTTGGTTCCCTAAGTTCTGTTTACAGCCCTCAAGATTAGATTTGTCCCATTCTAATATCTTTAATTGTACTTCTGTCTGTCTCAGTTATTATCCTGAAACATATTGGGCAAGATTCTCCGTTTGGGAGGCAATGTTCTCCCACTAGAACTGAATTACTGAGAGCACAAATCAAGAAGCAATTCCCCATCCTTAGCTATGCAAATTTATGAATGGCGAGGATTACGAGGGATTGCCAAAGCAATTTCATAATCGGCCCGTCTTTTTGAGCAGGCGGGCTGGCAGAAAGGCCCTGCGGCTGGCCACTCCCCCACCCCACTCCATCGCACTTCAGCCCTCCGCCCCCCACAGCGCAATTCAAACCCCTACCACTGTATGTATTGGGTCCCCCCTCTCCCCAGTGCGTCAGTGACCCACTGAGAGTGGCCGTAAGAAAAGAGCCGAGTCCCGCTGGCGCCGTTCTAACCTGCTCTGGGTCGGCGGGACCTCGGCGTGGAAGGGTTGGGTGGTGGCCTGTGGGGTGGGGAGGCGATGGCCGACCCAGGGGGGCCTCCGATGTGGCCTGGTCCGCGAGCGGGGCCCACCAATCGGCGGGCCGGCATCTGTGGCTGGGGGCCTCCTTTCCTGCGCGCCAGCCCCTGTAGTCCTATGTCATGTTGCATCGGGGCCGGTGCATTGAGGGAGGCCACTGCGCATGTGCGCTTTGGTGCCGGTGCCGCTGCGCATGTCCTAGTTGGCGCCGGCGCAACTGTACTGGGAGCGGCCTGTTCACACCATCGTAAAGCATGATGGCGTTTACAATGGCGTGGACACTCTGCTGCGGGATTGGAGAATCCTGTCCGAGATTTTCCACCCCCCCCTCTCACTAGCCCCCGCCAAATGTTCGATGCCCTCAGCGATATTGCCAAAGGCTCTATTGCCAGGGCAAACAGTAGTGGGGAGAGTGGACACCCCTGCCTTGTCCCTCTGCACAGACTAAAATATTTTGACTGGACCCGGTTGGTCCTTACATTCGCCACTGGTGCCTGATATAGCAACCAGACCCAATCCACGAATCCCTGCCGAACCTGATATCCCACAGGTACCTCCACTCCGCTCGATCAAAGGCCTTCTCTGCATCCAATAAAATCTCATTAAAATGTATATTTACAAAGAAATACAAAAGATCCGGGGCATGATTTAATGGCTGCGCTGTGCCTGAAAAGTAGCTTGCTGTGGCACAGCATGGCTGATAAAAGCCACGAGATCCTGCTCCCGGAATCGACCTGGCTCACGAGATCTCTGTTTAGAAAATCTGCATATTAATGCTAGATAGCTGGTCTCACTTTAATGTGCACATTCCTGAGTTACCTGAGGCATGTAATCAATGTCCCTTGCCTTGGAGACCTCTGGTGAGTGATGTTTAATACTGGTGTCCACAAATGGGGACCAGATGGAACAGCACTTGTGGGGGTCTCCTTGGGGATTAGAGGCTCCCAGGTGCATGCCCTTTGGGAATGGCGGTTCCCTGGATTAGCTAGTGCCAACTGGGCACCCTGCCACTGCTAGCCTGGCAGTGCTGCTTGACACTGCAAAGGAGCCCAGATGGCACTGCTAGCTGGCAGAGATCTGCCAGGTTGGCACTGCTAAGCTGGAATTTCTTGTGTGGGTCCAATTGAGATGGAGGTTCAGATGGTCTGGAGATCTCTTAGCCTTCCTATCTCATTCCTCATTTTGTCATAAGGCTCTTTCTTTGCTGATTCTTCTTGTTTGCATGGAGGTTGGGCTGGCATCTGATTATCTTCATTGAAAGCTCTCCACTGCTCAGTGGGAGTGGCTGGTCTATAAATAGGGCAGGTGACTGAACTCCTGTTTTGCCTGACTGTGCCCTCTTCAGTGCCAACCTGGTAGGACTGAAGTCGGTCTTCTTGGCCAGTGGACGAAGCATCTGCTGTTCTGGTTGTGGAAAGGGCTGGGTGGTAGTGGATGAGAATCTCAGTAGAGAGCAGTAGAGAGCAGTATTAGCTTCATGCAAGTGAATGCTAGCTCTTGATGGGAGTCCCAGTATCACGCTTGGCCTTTCGTGTAGGTGCCTCAAGGGTTCAGTCACTGTGTCAAATTATGTAAAAAACTTTGTCAGCTGGTTCCCCATCCCTCGGAGACGCTGGAGGCTCAGGACTGAGGATGAGGTGGGAAACCGGCTGACAGCCTCGATGCCTTTGTTCTGATGATGTGGTCGAGGAATTGAAGTTTTGGAAAACTCACATTTGTCTTTCAACATCAGCCCTGTTTCTTGCAGGCACTCGAAGAATGCTGTGAATATTTTGTCATGTTCCTCCACTGTCAAACCAAGGTATCGTCCATGTGGCAAAAGACCCCCCCCCCCCCCTCCAATGCCGTGCAAAATGTCTGACGTTGTATGTTGGAATATTCCTGGCCCTGACGTGATTCCAAAGAATAGGCGGTTGTAGCAGAATCTGCCAAAGGGGGTAATAAATGTTGTCACGAACCAGCAATTCTAACTGAGAGGAAGTTGCTAAAGTCTGCTGTTTGCGGCCAGTTGCAAAACTACTATTCACGGGCAGCACGGTAGCACAAGTGGATAGCACTGTGGCTTCACAGCGTCAGGGTCCCAGGTTCGATTCCCCACTGGGTCACTGTCTGTGCGGAGTCTGCACGTTATCCCCGTGTCTGCGTGGGTTTCCTCCAGGTGCTCCGGTTTCCTCCCACAGTCCAAAGACGTGCAGGTTAGGTGAATTGGCCATGATAAATTGCCTTTAGTGTACAAAAAGGTTAGGAGGGGTTATTGGGTTGCGGGGATAGGGTGGAAGTGAGGGCTTAAATGGGTCGGTGCAGATTCGATGGGCCAAATGGCCTCCTTCGGCACTGTATGTTCTATGCTCTTCAAGACTTTTGTCTGCTGGGAACATGGGATGAACGTCTCTGGCTGTGGCCTTGTTAAGCTGTGTCAGGTCAACGCAAATTGTTGGGTTTGGAGACTGGGACCATCCTAGAGCACCATGTGGTTGGCTGTGTCCCTGGGTAGATGACTTCCATGCTTACCATCTTGTTGAGCTGCTGTTGGACCTGTTTCATGAAGGGGTTTGGGACTTCATGTGGAGTGAAAAAAGACCTGGGTTTAGCTCTCTGTATGATTCTGTATGTGTTTTTCAGGCAACCCAGTTCTGTAAAGAGCTTTTTAAACTCACTTTTGTATTTGGATTCAGGTCCTTGTTGGTTGAGCTCATCAGTCTTGTGCAGGAGTGTTATAACACAGTGCCGCCTGCAGGGTGCCTTTCACTATACGTCTCCTGCTGCGTACAGGGGTATCATGCGTGGCATCAGCCATTGGGTCACCAGCCATGATTCTTTGTCCGAGCATACATTAGATTGTGGGTAGGATCATCTGAAAACTGAATTCAGGGCCCCAATTTATTCCAACTTTTTAATCGGGTGCTCCGCACAGAATTTAATGTTAATGTTTGTTTGTGACTGTCTTGTGGTTGGTTACACTTCTGATTTCCCTGATACCTGTTTTACTTTGGCATTCTTGTCCTGACACACAACAATAATGTAATTACATCATGCCACTGTTGCTAAGTTACTCCTCTCCGTATAAACAATGTCCATGCCGTGTGTGATCACTGAATTCTAAATTAGAACAAACAGATGTGATTTAATTAAAATTAAAGATATTCTGCATTATGATGTTGGCTCAGTTCCAATTTGTGATGAATTCCTGTTAAAGTCTTATTAGTACAAACACATATATACAGAGTAGCTCTCCTAAATACAAATTTATTATTTTCAGATGTAAGTAGCAATGACTTGAAAATTTATCTAGTGGGTTGAAAGTTGTACGATTTGCCTCCCCTTTCTGTAATTACAGCCCAGGAACCACTTTACAACATACCTAATGGATGTTCCTCTTAAGACGTGAACCCCAGCAGACCCTTCAACTAGCAATTCACCTGGTACATCACTACATTATAATTTATATGCCCACTCTAATGACATCCACTCCAGGAAACATCAATATTTTCAGTACAGAGACAGATTATTCAGTTCAACAGGCCCATGCTATCAAGAATGCTTCACATGAACCTCCTCCCAACCTTCTTCAAGCTCATCAATATACACTTCCATTCTGCTCTCCCTCATATGGTTATCTGGCTTTCCTAGTTTTTTTATATGTATTTTATTCCAAACCTATTCAAAAAATACAAAAACATAAATAATCACAAAATGTACAGTGCAGAAGGAGGCCATTTGACCCATCGAGTCTGCACTTGCTCTTGGAAAGAGAACCCTACCCGAGCCCACGCCTCCACCCTGCCCCCATAACTCAGTAACCCCACCCAACACTAAGGGTAATTTTGGACACTAAGGGGCAATTTATCATGGCCAATCTACCTAACCTGCACCTCTTTGGACTGTGGGAGGAAACCGGAGGAAACCCACACACACACGGGGAGAACGTGCAGCCTCCGCAGAGACAGTGACCCACGCCGGGAATCGAACCTGGGACCGTAGAGATGTGAAGCGACTCTGTTAACCACTATGCTGCCCGGGTAACGCTCTGGTAAACTCATTGAGAGGCATATATGACTCAGTAAGGTTGACTCTCATTCTTCTAAACTTCAATGAATACTGGCCCAACCTACTCAACCTCTCTTTATAAGGAAATCCTCCATACCCAGTAGCAACCTGGTGAACCTTATCTGGACTGCCTTCAATACCAATATATCTTTCCTTAGATTTCACAATATGAAATTAAATGAAAATCACTCATTGTCACAAGTAGGCTTCAAATGAAGTTACTGTGAAAAGCCTCTAGTCACCACATTCCGGCGCCTGTTCGGGGAGTCTGGCATGGGAATTGAACCCGCGCTGCTGGCCTGCCTTGGTCTGCATTAAAAGCTAGCTCTTTAGCCCTGTGCTCGAGGTATGGTCCAATTAATGCCTTGTACAGTTTTAGCAAGACTTCCCTATTTTTATATTCCATTCTCTTTGAAATAAAGGCCAACATTTCATTTTCCTTCCCTATTATCTGCTGAACTTGCATGCTAGCTTTTTATGATTTATACACAAGGACACCCCCATCCTTCTGTGCTGCAGTTTTCTGCAGTTTTTATCCTTTTCAATAATATTCAGCTCCTTTATTCTTCCTACTAAAGTGCATAACTTCACATTTTCGTACATTATATGCCATCTGCCAAGTTTTTGCCCACTCACTTAACCTTTCTCTATCCCTTTGTAGACTCTTTGTGTTATCCTCACCACTTGCCTCCCAACTATTTTTGTGTTATCTGCAAACTTGGCAATAGTACATTCACGTCCAAGTCATTAATATATATTGTAAATAATTGTGGGCCCAGCATAGATCCCTGTGGCACTCCACTAGTTACAGGTTGTAGTCCTGAAAATGCCCCCCCATCCTAATTTTCAGACTTATATCTGTTATCCCATCCTCTATCCACGCCAATAGAAGACACCCAACATCATGGGCTCTTATCTTATTTAGTAGTCTTTTGTGCAGTATCTTATCAAATGCTTTTTGGAAATCCAAGTATATTACATCTACTGATTTCCCTTTATCTATCCTGCTCATTGCGCCTGAACGAATTCTAATAAATTTGGCAAGCATTGTATCCCCTTCATGAAGCCATGCTGACTCTGCTTGATTATATTATGTATTTCTACACCCTTTGTATGGACTCTAACATTCTCCCAGTGACAAGCGTTAAGCTAACTGGCCTAAAATTAGGTAATTTTTGTCTCCTTCCCTTTTTGAAGAAGGGTTGTACATTGGCAGTTTTCCAATCCTTTTGGACTTTTCCAGAATTTAAGGATTGTTGGAAGATTACATACCAGTGCATTCACTATCTCTGTAGCTACTTCGTTAATATCCTAGGATGAAACCCATCAGGTCCATGGATGTATTGGCCTTTAGCCCCATTAGTTTCGCAAATATTTTTTCTCCGCTGATAGTTTTTGTATTAATTTGCTCCCCCACTTTTGCCTCTTGATTATTTAGTATTTTTGGAATGTTATTAGTGTCTTCCACCATGAAGACTGCCATTTCCTGCTTTCCCATTATTATTTCCCTAGTCTCATTCTCTGAGGGGCCTCTGTTCAATTTGGCCTCTCTCTTCCTTTTTATGTATTTAAAGAGACTCTTGCTGTCCATTTTGATATTACTTGTTAGTTTACCCTCACCTTTTGTTGGTTTTTAAAACTTGCCCAATCTTCTGGTTTACCACTAATCCTTTCCACGGTCTGTGTTTTTTTCTTTCAGTTTAATATTAGGGAAAAAGTACAAGGGAAACAAATGGGGCTAAAGGCCAATAATTCCCCTGGACTAGATAAGTTGCATCCCAGGATATTAATGGAAGTAGATACAGAGAGAATGCACTGATGGTAATCTTCCAAGGATCCTTAAATTCTGGTAAATTCCCAGAGTTTGGGAAAACTGCCTTTATTCAAAAAGGGAGGGAGACAATAAAACAGTAACGATAGACCATTTAGCTTAACTTCTGACACTGGGATAATGTTAGAGTCCATTACAAAGGATGTAATAGCAGAGCATTCAGAAATATATAATATGATCAAGCAGAGCCAGCATGGCTTCATGAAGGGGAATTCATGCCTGACAAGCAGGATAGGTAAAGAAGAACCTGTAGATGCAATATACTTGGATTTCCAAAAAGCATTTGATAATGTAGCATACAAAAGGTTACTTAATAAAGTAAGAGCCGATGATATTGGGGGTTGTATATTTGCATGAATTTAGAGGATTGGCTAACTGATAGAGAATAGAGTTGGGATAAGAAAAGGATTTTCAGGATGGCAATCTCTAACTAGTGGAGTGCCACAGGGATCCATGCTGGGACCACAATTATTCACAATATATAAGAATGACTTGGATGAGGGAAGTAGATGCACTATTGCCAAGTTTGCTGATGACATAAAAATAGGTGGGAAGACAAATGCTGAGGATACCACAAAGAGTCTACAGAGGGATATAGACAGGTTAGATTAGTGCGCAAATACTTGGCAGATGGAACATAATGTAGGAAAATGTTGTGCACTTTGGTAGGAAAAATTAAGGAGCTGAATATTATCCTGGGTATGGAGGGATTTTCTTCTGAGGAGAGGTGGACCTGTACTCTATGGAGTTTAGAAGAATGAAAGGTGACCTTATTGAAACATACAGAATTTTCAGGGGGCTTGACTGGGTAAATGCTGAGAGGTAGTTTTCTCTTGTGGGTGAGTCTAGGACCAGAGTGCATAATCAAAGAACAAGGGGTCGGCCATTTAAGAAAGAGTTGAGTAAGAATTTATTCTCTTGGAGGGTAGTGAATCTGTGGAATTCTTTACTGTGGAGGGCTATAGAGGTTGGGTCATTAAGTATGTTCAAGGCTGAGATAATCAGTTTTTAATTTTTAATCTGTAAGGGATTCAAAGGTTATGGGGATAAGAGGGGAAAGTGGAGTTGAGGATTATATCGAATCAACTATGATCTCATTGAATGGCAGAGCAGACTTGATGGGCCGAATGGCCTACTTCTGCTCCTATGTCTTATGGCCTTATGATTAATGTGCGCCTTTTTCACATGTCCACGTTATTCAATCTTTTGTTAATTGGAATCATAAATTTACATTGTATTAGATGAATTATAATATAACAACATACAACTCAAGTGTGTAAAAACAAAACAAGCAGAACTTGGATTGGAAACATGTATATACTATTATGCCGGTTATAATAGTAGATGATTTAACTCAAACTTGACTCAATTTCACCTTTCAATGGCTTCAGTTGATCACTTGCTTTGCCTCCTGCTGATGCAGGAATCCTCCACAAAATAATTGTCTTCAGATTGACTTACAGTTAAGGAACTGTTTTCTAAACTAGGAAATTTCCTTCTCTGTACCCTTTTCAGAAGTAATTATTGCAATTAAGTTCAATATAACATGAACTGCCCTGCAAACCAATTGCAACTTAGCAAGTATTTTGTATGAGTTTAGATGAAGAGTTGCTGAATGATGTATGCTAGACGAGCAAGGACAAGTGGTTGAGCTGTATAACTATTGAGGCTGCTCTCAACATTTGCAAAAATTTAAACTCACCCTATCTAGCAAGAGTAGCACAGCCTCACAGTTAAAACTCACCCTTAAAAGCTTACCATCTATTTAAATGGCCCAGGTATCCACCAGAATCAGGAATGAACCTCAATAATACATACAAATTGGGGTCCTAAAATGTCATTATGACTCTCATGGTATTTGAACTGAATGAGGCATCCTTTGTAGTTGTTCTACTCAATGACTTCTGCTTGGCGGACAAAGAGACCTTGTGAAGTAAGTGTTAAGCACTGTGGGTCCAACAGGTGTTCCTTGTGAAAGTGCATGAAGTGTGGGTCTCTGAGTCCATTGACTCGCACCCCCACAACCCCTTCCTACCTCCCCCTGCGTGCTAGCAGTGCCTTCTTTGGGATGTCTGATCTAATGCAGCTCAATGGCTGTCTCTTTCTGTGTACCTGAAGCAGACCATTGAACATTAGGGCGTAAATAATGACGAGATGTTAAAACAGTTAAAATAGAAGTCAAAATATTCAGGGGCGGTTGGTGGACTGGTAATATCCTCCAATCCTACTCCTTTTATTAATGATCATTGAGACAGGTTCTGTTTAATACTCTCGCTATTTTGTTACATTTTTTTAAAGTTCTATTGTCAGTACAACAATTAATCCCATCATTAACCAGAGGGTTGCAGAACAAAAAAGAAAGGAAATACTTGTGCTCCATTGCGCAGGAACATCATCATACAAAGTTAATATTCTATCCATGTCATATCTTGCATCAATGTGAACACCAGGGGGCACCAATGAATGATTCAGAGACTAATTCAATCACTATAGAAACTGATATGCAGGAAATGTAAAGAATAACCTAAGCACCTTTGCAATTGTGTAGAACTTTTAAATGCTAATTATCTCCCAGGTCATTAAGCACAAATAAAATGCCTGTCTTCTACTTTTTCTCACTCCTTTGCTTGTTCTTTCTTTCTCTCTCTCTGCACCTGGCTTTCAAATACATTTTGTTCCCCCATCATTTCTATCTCTCGTCATCTGACTCTTTTTCAGTCCTTCTGTCTGCATCTTTCTGCTCGACGAAATAGCCAGATGATCTCTTTTAGGTAAAATCTGTGCTAAAATCTAGGTTTGTGATTGTGTTAGAGTGGCGAATATTTTCCAACATTATTTTATCTGATTTAATTCCTGAACAGTTTCTAAGTGACCTGTTGGGAAGCTTGTATTTTTCTGTGGAAGAGTGATAAAACATGTGGCTTGCACCCACCTGTCTGACTGACTCTGTCTAAAGCACTGACATCTCACAGAAACTCGATATTTCCGCCCACTACTTATACTTCCCATTTTATATCAAGACATTTGACACTGTTTCAAATGATCATAACCATGAATCACATTTTTTCTTCCTCTTAACTTGTTACTGCCTCCAGATAGCCTCTTAGCTTGTTACAACCATCATACAATATGTTGCTGTAAAGGTAAAGTCACCAGAGTCCACTTTCCCCTTTGAGGGGAAGAGCTGACTGGTGGTGACTTAACCTGAGGGTCACCACAGCTCAAGTCACGGGCACAGTTGCAAGGCCTTCATGAATAACCTCAGCCGGTATAGGAATTGAACCCACGCTCTTGCATCACAAAATAGATGTCTAGCCAACTGAGCTAAACCGCTGCTCTATGTTGCTGTAATGTCATTGTGGACTAAGACCATTGAATAATGTCCAGGGTAATGTCTGACAAACTATATGCCGATATACTTTGATAATGTTAGTAACTTAAAAATAACTATCTGGATGGAGGAACTCAGAACAATGTAAGGACATTCTGTAAATTATAATTAACTTCTGACGTACTTTATTTTGACGAAGTAACACTTGTTGAAAACATTCCTCCAGGAAATGAGTGAATCCACTCCTGGAGGGTGGCTTACTCATTTGTTTAGCTGATTATCAAAGACCCAGCTTTCTTAGTCACCACACTCAAGGAATTGCGACTAATTAATGAAAACAATGTCAGCTGTGTTTTCTTCAAAGTTCAATGAATTCTGCTCTCAAGGAGCAACGAGAAATGAGAATTATGGAAATGTCCTTTGTGCCTGCTGGAAGCACTTGCTGATGAGCACTTTTCATGATATCATTTGAACATATGCACTCTTGTGCAATGTTGGTCTTTACATCGGAACTTCACAAGAACCTTTATCACAAATTTCATTCTCACAATTAACCCTACCAATATCATCAATCAATGATTGTATTTGACAAGGTAAATAATGGTCCTGACCTTCATTGGGGTTTCCAAGTAAGGGGAAGGAGTTCTGGTCAACCCACAAGTGTAGGTTTGCCCTAACTTCGTTTTGTTTTGATTCCACAACATGCACAATTTTGTTTACGACAGATTCCTGCTGGGAAGCCAGCCTGATAGACAAGCAGGGCAGTCAGGTGGTTGGAGTGTGTTCCTGCACAGGCCACAGTCCTGAACCGGGTAGCTTGAGCCATTGGGGTAGAGATCATGGGGTGGAGGCATGTGGCTTGTGAAGACTGATCTGGTGGCTTGTGAAGACTGATCTGGTGGCAGAGATGGGGAGAGTCAATTCTAGGGAAGGCCTAACTTGGTGGTGGTGCGTATAGGGAAAGCTAGTTATCTTTGGTGATGCACCACAGTCACTGCTGGAAATGTAGTTCCATCTTCATGCAGCAGTCCTCATCTCCCTTTAGCTGTTGGGTTTCTCAAAGCCCCAAAATTCTGGCTCACTTGGATTAAATTTACAATAACGGTGCAATCTGAGGCACACTGACTCAGTAAATGAGTAATCCACCTCTCAGGAATAGATTGGTCATCATTGAACTTCAACCTCTGCACCCCGACCTCTCTGGCTTAGATCTCCATCATGCCTTGATTAGATTAGAAATGTGTGGGTTTGAGACAAATTGGGTTCAAGGTAGAGATTTTAAAGATGTTTACATCTCACCCAAACCAAAACCACCCATTTTTGAAAAATACCCCTTAATATCTGTTTTTAGGGTATTGGTGATGCATTCTTGTTTCAAAGCTTCCTTTTATGATGACAGTGAGCAATGTTGCTGCAATGAACTGATTATGGATTTTTCTTTGTCATAATTTCAAAACATCACGGGCGCGATTCTCCAAAATGGAGAAATGGCGCGAAACGGGCACGGGGACAACCGATTCTCGGCACTGGAGCAGTTCACGCCGCTCCAGCCTCCTTTCCCGGCGCCAAATGGGCGCAGCGCCAACCTGCGCATGCGCAGTTGGGCCGCGCCAAACCGCATATATTCTTCAGCTCGCCGGCCCCTACACAACATGGCGTGGGGGTTCAGGGGCCGACCGCTCAGCAAAGTAGGCCTGGGGGAGGGAGAGGCCAGCCCGCCGATTGGTGGGCCCTGATCGCGGGCCAGACCCCATCGGAGGCTTCCCTGGGGACGGAGACCCCCTCCCCCCCTCCACAGGCTGCCCCCCCGACCCTTCGCGCAGAGTTCCCGCCGGCAGCGACCAGGTGAGAATGGCGCCGGCGGGACTCTGCCGTTTCCGCTTGGCCGCTCGGCCCATCTGGGCCGGAGAATCGGCGGCCCAGTTGCAGACAGCGGCACGCGACCGGCGCCACGCCAAATGTGCCGGCGCAAATGGCGCTGATTCTTTGCACCTCGGAGAATCGCGCGTCGGCGTCGGGGCGGCGTGGCGCGTTTGTGGCGATTCTCCGACCCAGCGCGGGGCTCGGTGAATCGCGCCCCACAAGCTTAGTGTTGATTGACTGAAAATAATATTTCAGATTCTTAGTCAATGGAAGTGATTCTCCGTTCCAGAGACTAAGAGCTGGATTCTCCGATTTTGAGGCTATGAGGAAGTGTCTAGTTTTATGATGCAAAAGTCGGCGCCAGCCCCGCACCGACATTCCACCTGGTGGGGTGCTGGCAGCCATGCCACGTAAACCCCCCTGGCATCCCGGACAGAAACAGCCAAAGAATTGGCGGGTCCATTGCCGCGCATGTGCACGCCGACGACCTGCAGTGGACCAGGCCTGCCGGATAGTGCTCCCCATAAGCCCCTTGCCATCCCCCAGACCATCCCCCACCAGTCCCCCAGCCCCTGCCAAAGCTCCCCCCCCTGCCGTGGAAAGGTCCCCCGCCCCACACCCCCCACCCCTGACTGTGCCGGCGCTGGACAGAGTCCACAGCCACCAAGCAAGGTTGAAGAAAGCTCGGAGCACATGTTGCCCATCGGGGCGGAGCATTGGGTGAGGGCCTTCAGGTGACGTCCTCAGGCCATCCCAACGGTGTGCGGCACACTCACCGATGATGCCGTTTTGGAGGGGGTGGAGCATCTGAAAACAGGCGCCTCCCCCCTGATTTTGGCATCAAAAGGGATTCTCCGTCCGATTGCCGATACGATTTTGGCGTCGGCACGCGGAGAATCCGCTTAAGTGTTGATGTTGAGACTGAATCAATGGACCTCTATGACAACAAAACTGGTGCTGGTCCCAGATCAATTTATGAACTGTTAATGGGCTAGCACTGGCGCCATGTTGGACATGAATGATTCCAATGAAGAATTTAAAATTTAATTTAAACAGTACAGCACAGAACAGGCCCTTCGGCCCTCGATGTTGTGCCGAGCAATGATCACCCTACTCAAGCCCACGTATCCACCCTATACCAGTAACCCAACAACCCCCATTAACCTTATTTTTTTTACGACACTATGGGCAATTTAGCCTGGCCAATCCACCTAACCCGCACATCTTTGGACTGTGGGAGGAAACCGGAGCACCCGGAGGAAACCCACGCACACACGGGGAGGACGTGCAGACTCCGCACAGACAGTGACCCAGTCGGGAATCGAACCTGGGACCCTGGAGCTGTGAAGCATTGATGCTAACCACCATGCTACCGTGCTGCCCCTGTGTCGAATTCGTAGGGGTCGGGATTGACACTCACGGCTGAAAGGCTGCAGCTGCATATTTGCACTCCACTCCCCCAAACACTCATCCCAGCCAACAAGATGGCAGCATGGAGAGTGGCATGCCTGTTCGCCGACACCGAGCTGGAGATCTTGTTGAATGCTGTGGAGGAAAGGTGGGCTATCTGTTCCCCGCGGTGGGAAGGAGGCTGCCACCCGCCACCATACGCCAGGCCTGGGTGCAGGTGACAGAGGCTGTGAGCGCCTGGGCCCTACTGCCAGGACTGGACAGCAGTGCCGCAAAATGCAGCATGAACTCTTCAGGGTGGCTCACGTCTTCACTCTAGCTGTTCTCCACACATACACCAACTAAAGAAAGAGCGGGAGACACCTTATATAGCTCCTGTTCATGCCATTCACACTAACTCCTGCCCCACACACGTAAACTCCCCCCTTCCCCCACACCCAGAGAGCGACCGTACCCCACCTGCCAGCAGTGTGCATGCTCCCCACCCTGCACCACATGCCAGCACCCATACCGGCCACTATTGCCGGGTGCCCTGGCCACGAAGTCTACCAGGTTCCTACTCCCTGTGCCGCCCATGTCTGAGCGTCGAACACTGTGCATTGGTGTCCCCCCCTCTCCCCCAGGAGAAGGCGGCCCAAAATCCCAGTGAGAGAGAGAATACCAGAGCACGGCTCCTTACCACAGCAGAAGGGCGGGCACTAGACCTGGTCGGTAGAGGGTGCATCTGGCTCTAGCTGCCGATATGGCCTGGAGAATTGCTAACCCCCAAACGAAGGATCGGTGGCCATGTTACGTCATTTCTTCTATCGTAAAACGCCACTGTTCCCACGCCGGCGTGGGTACATAGCCTCAAAATCTTAGAATCCAGCCCCTGATGTACCACCTGGGGATCCACCAAGACGTAGCATCTGTTATATTACTGAATTGTAATATAAATATTACTCTTTTGTCTTGCCGAGTTGTATTGAATTCTGATGATAAATAGTCAAAGTCTTCCAGATGAGTGATATAATAATATACTTATGAGTTCTTTCACTTTAATGCTTTAACTAGTAAAACAAATAAGTAAGTTTAGATTAAACCAACAATTATGCACTCTGATCTGCTCATGTCTTCACTCTCGCTGTTCTCCACACATACACCAACTAAAGAAAGAGCGGGAAACACCTTATATAGCTCCTGTTCATGTTGCCATCTAGTGATCATCTGTCTGTACTTACTTTACATTAACTGAACATGTACTAACACATACAGAGATCAATACAGCATCAGGGCCCATAAGACCAGAAAGGAAGATGCCAGTTAAGTTGGCATGGGTGCAGTGTTATGGACTAGGGCACAAACCTGTACAAAAATGTTCACTGTTTCACAATAAACACCAGTTCCCAATGTTGCAACCAGCCTCGGTGCTCTCAGAAGGGTGTGAGGGATAGGCTGGGCAGCATTGGCTGTAGAGGGGGCACTGGGGGGCAGGGGTGAGATGGGTGGATGTTGGGATGGGCTCGGGCCAGGGACCCCAGTTTGGCTATTGCTCGCTGCCCCGGTATGCTGCCCCAACTCCACCCCTCTCAACCCTAAACATCCCGCAGGTAGTAATCATGGGTGGGCGGGAAAAACGAAATGAAATGAAACAAGTAGGCTTCAATGAAATTATTGTGAAAAGCCCTGAGTCGCCACATTGTGGCGCCTGTTCGGGGAGGCTGGTATAGGAGGTGGCGCAGCAGGGGTGGTCATATGAGGTAGTGGTTCGCCTGAGAGGTGGGGTGGTGTAGAGATGGGACAGGATGTCCGTGCGCTGACCAGGCCCCCTAGTCAGTGAACCTGGAGGCGATTAGGGTGTCCTGTGCATGCCTGCCCAGGCGCACATGTTGTGTGGCCTCCTGTGCCTGTTTTGGGTTACATATCCTGGCCATCCTTGCCCTCCCCCAAATCATCCTTGTCGGACGAGGCAGCTGTTCTTCCCCCACCTCCAGCAAGTCGCCCCTTTGCTGTGTGATGTTGTGGAGGACGCAGCAGGCCACCACAATCAGGGAGACTCTCCTAGCGCTAAACTGGAGGGCCCCTCCAGAGCGGTCCAGGCACCTGAACATCATCTTCAGAATGCCTAAGGACGGCTCAATTATGACCCTATTCGCTGCATGGGCGTCGTTGTAGCAGGTCTCATCATCTGTCTGTGGCCTCTGGATAGGCGCCATCTGCCACAACCACAGCGGGTAACCTCCATCACCCAGGAGCCAATCCCTCACCCGGGGGTGTGCCTCAAATTTGTCAGGAACCATCGAGTGAACCAGGATGAAGGCATCATGCACACTGCCTGGGTATCGGGCACAGGCATGCATGATGTGCAGCTCATGGTCACACACCAGCTGCACGTTGATTGAGTGGAACCCCTTTTGGTTTGTGAAGACCGGCCCGTCATGAGCCGGTGCTCGTAGGGCGACAAGCAACCCATTGATCACTCCCTGTACCTGTGGCATCCCGGTGATGATGATGAACCCCACTGACCAGGCATATATAACCTCAGTGGTGGCGCTGATGCACCTGTGCATCTAGGTTTGTGAGATCCTAGACAGGTGCCCACTTGGCGCATAGAAAGACCGCGATGCGTAAATGTTTGGGACGACCGTCATTTGACGGCCACTCGGAGCGAGTGTCCTCTCTCATTTCCCCACGGTACCAGTTGCACCATAACCCTGCATATATGCCACACAGTCCCCGTGCTCAGCTGGAGTCTTCGATGGCATACACGGTTCGGCAGGACCTTGAATGACAGGCGCTTCCGATACACATGAGTCCTGATGCAGCGCCTTCTTCCCACCTCCTCCTCAGCCTGTTGGGCGGCCGGATCTCCATCCTCACCGACTGCCTCCTGTTCCTCTGGCACAGGCTCCGCTGCAGAGAGTCCTCCTAGAGCTGCTCCTGCTCGTACAATCTCAGTGCATCCTTCAAGGCTGTGGCAGCCAGGATGAAATGGTCCTGTTTGTATTCTGATATCCATTGCCTACAGGGGGTGAAAGGCAGACATGTTAGCATGGTGCGTACCCCTGTGCCCAAACAGGTCCAACAGGCTGCAAACCCCGATCTGCACTGAAGCCCCATCCGCCGCGTGTACGCCCCTGCCCCTCCTCCCCCATCCCCATCCCCACACCCACACACTGGCCGTTCCCCCTGGGACTCTGCACCGCACCCCTGGCTTCTGGCCGGTGTCATTCTGCACAACCGCTGACGATGATGGGCGGACAGTGGAGTGTGCAGCAAGATGGTTGCCTTACAGGCTGTGGCAATGGCGATCCATGACTGGATAATCTGGTCCCGATGGGGTCATCCCGACCCTACAGCCCATTCCCCGGTCACCTCCGTCACTACGATCTGCACCTCCCCAAGCCTGGCAGAAACCCCACCCCCGACACCCCAGCCGTCCCTGTCAGTGGCAGGACCGGCAGCCCACGATCGTGCCTCTAGGGACATGTCCCAAGTCCTCTCCCTCCTTCAGCAGCCACAGCACCTGTTTCCCGATTTTTAAAACCACAAGTGATACTTGCCGTTTGTAATTTGGAGGTGGAGCATCGCGGAGGCCCCGGAGAATGCTGGGTTAGGCCCGTTAATGAAATGCCAATGGCGTTTACTGTACATGTGGAGTAGAACGCTTTGATGTGCGCTGCCAAGGCACCGGATCATGGCACTGTGTCGGATGCCTGGCATCGGCCACAATTTCCGCCTCACGTGCGATTCTCCACCCAATCGTGTTTTGCGATTCTTGCGTCGCTGGATGGAGAATCCAGCCCAATGAGTTTTAATTAACTGCCTGGATATCTTTTAGTGCATGGGATCGTGGTGTAGCAAACCTAAGCTTGAGATCAATGATAGCAGATGCCATTTGGCAAAATGTGAATTAACAGCAGAAATGCTAAAACACCTACAGAACATCAAATGAGGTAACTGATAGTATTGGCATTGATACATTGGTACTGTTTTTAAAATGAAAATGAGGTATAACTGAAATCTTTATTTCCGAGAGGCGCAACTGAAATGTAAATTGTTTTAACAACACTAACATGACAATTAATGTCTTCACAATTCTTTTAAAGCATGAAATGATCACAGTAACTGGTCCATGAATCCATGTGTTCTTATAATTAATAGGAACTAATTTTGACAGTCTTTAGCCATGTAACCATGGAAACTAACAAGGAAATTTAACCTCAAACTCCCGAGGGTCTAACGAAAAGTGAAATAAAAGAATCTCATTAAATTTGTGTCGACGAGCCAATAAAGTATGAGAATAACATTGAGTTACTACATATATTTTCAGATTTAATGATGCATTCAGAAATGATGTCTGAAAACAATTCAATGGTACATTCCATAAATATCTCGCACAATTACTAACTGAGTGTAAAATAACAATGCCAGTTGGAGGCACAGAACATTTCATTTGCTATTCTCTAAAAATCAAGACACATTGTAAAATTGTTTTATTTCAGTTGCAAAAGAAATGACATTCTGACAAGACATTGCTGACATTCAACATTTCCAGGAATAGAATAGACAAATATTTCTATTAACGAAGGTTATGGACAAGCGTCATCACTGAAAGGTATTTCACCACGTAGCATCTTGGTGAAAATGCACCCTGTGGAATTAGTTCCTTGCATCATTGTGAAGTACTTGACCATGGAGATTACACCAATAAATCTTGTTCCTTTTTATGAATAGCATTTTGCGAGGATTTTCCTTTATGTTTCCTGTCCTCCTTGAGTCTACCCATGTAACATTCTACACCCCTGAGAATGGCTTTCAGAAATTCTGCTTCGGTTATTAGTGCTGTGAAATTGGTCACTGAAATGTACGGGAGCAAGTGAGTCCCCATTCTATATTGTTGAAATGGTGTCGGTTACAGAACCTGTCAGTCTGTAACCAACGAGGCCGCACGCAGCCCCATTTTTTTTACAACGGGAGCTCCACTTGTTGCGCACATTGAAATTGGCCGGTACGATGTTGTGGGCATCACAGAGACGTGGCTGCAAAGGGATCAGGGCTGGGATCTAAATATACAAGGATATGTGTCCTATCGAAAGGACAGGGTGATGGGCAAAGGGGGTGGGGTTACATTGTTAGTAAGGACTTTTCACAGTAACTTCATTGAAGCCTACTTGTGACAATAAGCGATTTTCATTTTCATTTCATTCAAGTTAAATCGATAGCAAGGAGCGATATAGAATCAGAAGGCATTGAATCTCAGTGGGTCGAGTTGAGGAATCGCGAAGGTAAAGAGACCCTGATGGGAGTTATGTACAAGCCCCCTAGCAGTAGTCAGGATGTGGGGCAGAAAATAAATCAGGAGATAGAGAAAGCATGTAAAAAAGGCAATATCACAATCATCATGGGCGACTTCCATATGCACGTGGACTGGGAAAATCAGGTTGGTCGTGGAACCCAAGAAAAGGAATTTGTGGAATGTTTAAGAGATGTTTTTTTGGAGCAGCTTGTGGTAGAGCCCACTAGGTATCAGGCAATTCTGGATTTGGTGATGTGTAATGAGGCAGACTTGATTAGGGATCTTAAGGTAAAGGAACCCTTAGGGAGCAGTGACCACAATATGATAGAATTTACCCTGCAGTTTGAGAGGGAGAAGCTGGATTGAGTCAGATGTAGCGGTATTACAATTAAATAAGGGTAACTACAAAGACATGAGGGAGGAGCTGGCCAGAGTTGATTGGAAAAGGAGACAAGCAGGGAAGACAGTGGAACAGCAATGGCAGGAGTTTTTGGGGGTTATTCGGGAGGCACAGTAGAAATTCGTCCCAAGGAGAAAGAAACATGCTAGGGGCAGGACAAGGCATCCATGGTTGACGAGGGTAGTCAAGGACAGCATAAAAGCAAAAGAAAAAGCATACAAAGTGGCAAGGATTAGTGGGAAGCCAGAGGAGTGGGAATCATTTAAAAGCGAGCAGAGGATAACTAAAAAATGAATAAGGAGAGAGAAGATGAAATATGAGTGCAAGTTAGCTAGTAATACAAAAGAAGATAGCAAGAGTTTCTTTCAATATATAAATGGACCACTGGAAAACGTGGCTGTAGAAGTAATAATAGGAAACAAAGAAATGGCAGATGAACTGAATAGTTACTTTGCATCAGTCTTCACAGTGGAAGACACCAGTGGGATGCCAGAGCTCCAGGAGGACCAGGGGGCAGAGGTGAGTGCAATGGCCATCACTAAGAAGAAGGTTCTAGGGAAACTGAAAGGTCTGAAGGTGGATAAGTCACCTGGACCGGATGGATTATACCCCTGAGTTCTAAAAGAGATAGCTGAGGAAATTGTGGAGGCATTGGTGGTGATCTTTCAGGAATCACTGGAGGCAGGAACGGACCCAGAGGACTGGAAAGTGGCTAATGTAACACCCCTGTTTAAGAAAGGAGGGAGGCAGAAGACGGGAAATTATTTGCCGAATAGCCTGACTTCGGTCATTGGTAAGATTTTAGAGTCTGTTATTAAAGATGAGATCGCAAAGTACTTGGAAGTGCATGATAAAATAGGACTGAGTCAGCACGGCTTTGTCAAAGGGAGGTCAGTTCTTTGAGGAGGTAACAAGGAAGATAGATAAAGGAGAACCAGTGGACGTGATTTATTTAGATTTCCAAAAGGCCTTTGACAAGGTACCGCACAGGACAAAAATAAGTTAAGAACTTATGGTGTTAAGGGTAAGATCCTGGCATGGATAGAGGATTGACTGACAGACAGAAAGCAGAGAGTGGGGATAAAAAAGTTTTTTTCAGGATGGCAACCAGTGACTAGTAGTGTGCCTCAGGGGTCTGTACTGGGACCACAACTTTTCACAACTTTTCACTAATGATCTGGAAAAGGAACTGAAGGCACTGTTGCTAAGTTTGCAGATGATACAAAGATCTGGGGCAGAATTCTCCGATCCCCGGGGGTCGGAGAATCGCCTGGGGCCGGGTCAATTCCGCCCCCACCGTGTCCCGAATTCTCCACCCCCCTGAGATTCGGCAGGTGTGGGAATTGCGCTGCGCTGGTCGGTGGGCCCCCCGCAGCGATTCTCCGGCCCGCAATGGGCCGAAGTCCCGCCGCTGACAGGCCTTTCCCACCGGCGTGGTTTAAACCACCTCTGGTGCCGGCGGGATTGGTGGCGCGGGCGGGCTCCGGGGTCTTGGGAGGCGATCTGACCCTGGCAGGTGCCCCCACGGTGGCCCCACGGTGGCCTGGCCCGCGATCGGGGCTCACTGATCGGTGGCCGGGCCTGTGCCGTAGGGGCACTCTTTTTCTTATGCCCTGCCATGGCCATGACCATGGCGGGGGCGGAAGAGACCCCCTCCCCTGCGCATGTGCCGGTATGACATCAGCAGCCGCTGACGCACCGGCACATGCACGGACTTCCGCCGACCGGTGAAGGCCTTTTGGCCCCTGCTGGCGTGGCGCCAAAGGCCGTTTGCGTCGGCCGGCGGAGCGGGAGGCACTCCAGTGCGGGCCTAGCCCCTCAATGTGAGGGCTTGGGCCCATTCTCCGCACCTTTGGGGAGGCCCGACGCCAGAGTGGTTCACGCAACTCCGTCCCACCGGGACCCCCGCCCCGCCGGGTAGGGGAGAATCCCGGCCCTGGAGAGGGACAGGTACTATTGAGGAAGCAAGGGGGCTGCAGAAGGATTTGGACAAGCTCGGAGAGTGGGCAATGAAGTGGCAAATGAAATACAATGTGGAAAAGTGTGAGGTTATGCACTTGGGAAAGAGGAATTTAGGCATAGACTATTTTCTAAATGGGAAAATGCTTCGGAAATCAGAAACACAAAGGGACTTGGGTGTCCTTATTCACAATTCTCTTAAGGTTAATGTGTAGGTTCAGTCGGCAGTTAAGAAGACAAATGCAATGTTAGCATTCATGTCAAGAGGGCTGGAGTACAACACCAGGGATGTACTTCTGAGGTTGTATAAGGCTCTGGTCAGACCCCATTTGGAGTATTGTGAGCAGTTTTGGGCCCTGTATCTAAGGAAGGACGTGATGGTCTTGGAAAGGGTCCAGAGTAGGTTCACAAGAATGATCCCTGGAATAAAGAGCTTGTCCTATGAGGAACCATTGAGGACTCTGGGTCTGTACTCATTGGAGTTCAGAAGGATGAGCGGGGATCTTATTGAAATTTACAGGATATTGCGAGGCCTGGATAGAGTGGACGTGGAGAGGATGTTTCCACTTGCAGGAAAAACTAGAACCAAAGGAGACCATCTCAGACTAAAGGGATGATCCTTTAAAACAGAGATGAGGAGGAGTTTCTTCAGCCAGATTGTGGTGAATCTGTGGAACTCTTTGCCGCAGAAGGCTGTGGAGGCCAAATCACTGAGTGTCTTTAAGATAGAGATAGATAGGTTCTTGATTAATAAGCGGATCAGGGGTTATGGGGAGAAGGCAGGAGAATAGGGATTAGAAAATATCAGCCATGATTGAATGGCGGAGCAGACTGGATGGGCCGAGTGGCCTAATTCTGCTCCTATGTCTTGTGGTCTTATGGTAGCGAAAGGTCGAGGCGTCGTTTTTAAATGGTGTCCTGATTTCCGTGGCCCCTAAAAGAATCCCCGACCACCCCCCCAGCCCAAACACAATATGGAAGGGCACCCACTGCCCCCACGCCAGGCAACCTCAGCCTAATCACACGCGCACAAATAATGCCAACCTGTCTCCTTGGCAGTGCCACCTGGGCACTTTGGCACAGGTACCCAGGTGGCACTGTCCTGCCCAAAGGGCATGTAGCTGGGGACCTACAATCCCCTTGGAGACCCACACAAGTGCAGTTCCATTGGGCCCCCATTTGTGGGCGCCAGTACCAAACGGCGCTCGCCAAGGTCCTCGAGGCATAGGGATTGAATCTCAAAGCCACAGGAACCTCAGGACTCTTCACATCAGAGTGAGGCTTACTGCCTTGCTCTAATATGCAGATTTGCCAAAATGTGATCCTGCCCATTGCTTGGTAGATCCTGGGAGCAGGGTCTCTCAGCTTTCAACAATCACTCTGCGTAGCGAGCTGCTTCTCTGACGCAGCGTGACCATTAGAATTTTATTTAGCATTGGGGAGCTGAACTCAGAGATCGGGCTGCTATTTTGAAAGGATACTCTGTGATACCCTCTGGACCCATTTGTATCTGTCCCCTCTCACCTTAAACCTTAAACCTATGCCCTCTAGTTTTAGATTCCTCTACCTTTGGGAAAAGATGTTGAGTATCTAACTTATCTATGCCATTCATTATTTTATAGACCTCTATAAGATCACCCCTCAGCCTCCTACGCTCCAGGAAAAAAATTCCCAGTCTATCCAGCCTCTCCTTATATCTCAAACCATCAAGCTCCGGTAGCATCCTAGTAAATCTTTTCTGAATGTTTTCTAGTTTAATAATAACCTTTCTATAATCGGGTGACCAGAACTGTACACAGTATTCCAAGTGTGGTCTTACTAATATCTTATACAACTTCAGCAAGATGTCCCAACTCCTCTATTCAATGTTCTGACCAATGAAACCAAGCATACTGAATGCCTTCTTCACCACCCTGTCCACCTGTTACTCCACTTTCAAAGAGCTATGGACCTGTACTCCTAGATCTCCTTGTTCTAAAACTCTCTCCAACTCCCTACCATTAACTGAGTAGGACCTGCCTCCATTCGACCTACCAAAATGCATTACCTCACATTTATCTAAATTAACTCTATCTACCATTCATTGGCCCACTGGCCCAATTGATCAAGATCCTGTTGCAATCCTAGATAACCTTCTTCACTGTCCATTATGCAACCAATCTTGGTGTCATCTGCAAATTTACTAACCATGCTTCTTAAATTCTCATCCAAATCATTAATATAAATAACAAATAACAGTGGACCCAGCACTAATCCCTGAGGCACACCACTGGATCCCCATCCTGAGATTTAACCTTATGTAACAAGCTACTATGCGATACCTTGTCAAAGACCTTGCTAAAGTCCATGAATACAATGTTGACTGCACTGCCCTCATCTACCTTCTTGGTTACATCTTCAAAAAACTCAATCAAACTTGAAGACATGATTTTCCACTCACAAAGCCATGCTGACTGTCCTAATCAGTCGTTGCCTCTCTAAATGTCTGTAGATCCTGTCTCTTAGAATACATTCTAACAACGTACCCACCACAGACGTTAGGCTCACTGGTCTGTAGTTCCCAGGATTTTACCTGCGGCCCTTTGTAAACAAAGGCACAACATTTGCTACCCTCCAATCTTCAAACATCTCCCCTATGGTTGTCGATGATTCACATATCTCTGCTATGGGATCTGCAATTTCCTCCCTAGCCTCCCACAATGTCCTGGAATACATGACATCAATCCCAGGGATTTATCTACTTTGATGCACTTTAAGACTTCCAGCACCTCCTTCTCTGTAATATATACACTTCTGAAGTCATCACTATTTATTTCCCCAAGTTCCCTAACATCCATACCTTTCTCAAATGTAAATACCGAGGAGAAATATTCATTTAGAATCTCACCCATCATAGAATCATAGAATTATAGAATTTACAATGCAGAAAGAGGCCATTCGGCCCATTGAGTCTGCACCGGCCCTTGGAAAGAGCACCCTATCTGCCTTATCTACCAAAGCAATCTCATGTCCCCCTTTTGCCCTCCTGATTTCTCTCTAAACTCTACTCTGACAACCTCTATATTCTTCAAGGGATCCACTTGATCCCAGCTGCCTGTGCATGTCATATATCTCCTTCTTCTTTTTCACCAGGTCCTCAATACCCCCGGTCATCCAGGGTTCCCTACTTATATCAGCCTTGCCCTTCATTCTCAAAGGAATGTGCTTATCCTGAACCCCGATTAACACACTTTTGAATTTCTCCCATTTATCAGTCGTCCCTTTGCCTACCAACAGATTCCCCCAATCAACTTTTGAAATTTCCTGTCCAATACCATCAAAATTGGCCTTGCCCCAATTTAGAATTTTTACTTTTGAGCCAGACCTGTCATTCTCCATAGCTATCTTGAAACTAATGCTGGTCCCAAAGTGATCCCTCACTAACACTTCTGTCACCTGCCCTTCCTTATTTCCCAAGAGGGCGCCAAGTTTTGCCCCCTTTCTAGTCAGGCCATCCACACACACAATGAGAAATTCCTCTTGAATCAACTCAACAAATTTCTCTCCATCCAAGCCCCTAATTCTATGGCTGTCCCAGTCAGTGTTGGGAAAGTTAAAGGCCCCAATTATTTCCACCCTATTTTTCTTGCAGCTATCTGCAATCTCCTTACATATTTTCTCCTCAAATTCCCACTATTTGGGGGCCTGCAGTACAATCCGATCAAAGTGATCTCACCCTTTTTATTTTTCAGTTCTATCCATATACACTCAGTGGGTGAACCCTCGGATATATCCCCTCTCAGTGTTGCAATGATACTCTCCCTAATCATAATCTTACCTCCTGTTCTATCTTTCCTATAGCATCTGTAGCCTGAAACATTGAGCTGCCAGTCCTGCCCCTTCTTTAGTCATGTTCCAGTAATAGCTATAATATCCCAGTTCCATGTACCCATCCATGTCCTGAGCAGCACTATGGCACAGTGGTTAGCACTGCAGCCTCACAGCTCCAGGGTCTCGGGTTCAATTCCGGCCTTGGGTTACTGTTTGTGCGGAGTCTGCACGTTCTTCCTCTGTCCTTGTAGGTTTCCTCCGGGTGTTCCGGTTTCCTCCCACAGTCCAAAGATGTGCAGGTTAGGCGGATTGGCCATGCTAAATTGCCCTTAGTTTCCAAAAGATTAGGTGGGGTTACTGGGTTATGGGGATAGGGTGGATGTGTGGGTTTAAGTAAGGTGCTCTTTCAATGGGCTGATGCGGACTCGATGGGCCGAATGGCTGCCTTCTGCACTGTAAATTCTATGATTCTATGATTCACCTGCCTTGCCCGTCAGACCTCTTGCATTGAAATAAATAAAGTTTAATCTAAGATTTCCTTCCTTTCTGCCCCACTTTCTCAGACCATCTGTCTGGTCATGCTTTGTTCACTCTCCCTGTGTTTTATTTCTCTTCACCTTACTGGTCCCATTCACTGAGTTTTCCACAGTCTCTATAATCTGTACTGTAGCCCTTTCTATTTTTGTTTCTCTGTCTTTCTCTTTTCCCCTTACTGGCTTTTGTTTCTGTCTCCACTTTAATTCCCTCTGGCTTCCTGCATCGGTTCCCATCCCCCTGCCACATTAGTCTATACCATCCCCAACAGCACTAGCAAACATCCCCCCTGGGACATTGAGTCGAGTCATGCCCAGGTGCAGACCATCCGGTTCATACTGGTCCCACCTCCCCCAGAACCGGTTCCAATGTCCCAGGAATTTGAATCCCTCCCTCTTACACCATCTCTCAAGCCACATATTCATCTTATCCATCTTGACATTCCTACTCTGACTAGCACGTGGCACTGGTAGCAATGCTGAGATTACAACCTTTTGAGGTCCTACTTTTTAGTTTAACTCCTAATTCCCTAAATTCAGCATGTAGGACCAGATCACGTTTTTTTACCTATATTGTTGGTACCTATATGCACCATGACAGCTGGCTGCCCCCTCTCCCTCTCCAGAATATCCTGCAGCTGCTCCGAAACATCCTTGACCCTTGCACCAGGGAGGCAACATACCTGCAGTCTCGTTTGCGTCCCCAGAAATGTCTGTCTATTCCCCTTACCATTGAGTCCCCAATAACTACAGCTCTGCCACTGTTTTTTCTGCCCTCCTGCACAGCAGAGCCAGCCACGGTGCCATGGACCTGGCTACTGCCACCTTTCCCTGGTGAGCCATCTCTCCCCAAGAGTATCCAAAACAGTATGTCTAATTTGGAGATGACTGCAGGGGACTCCTGCACTGCCTTCTTACTCTACATTTCGTGGTCACCTATTTCCTATCTCCCTCAGTAATCTTTAACTGCGGTGTGACCAACTCACTGAACGCGCTATTCACGACTTCCTCAGCATATCATGGATGAGTCCATCTGCAGCCCCAGAGCCATCAAGTGGTCTAACAGGAGCTGCAGTTGGACACACGTCTTGCACGTGAAGGAGTCAGGGACACCAAAAGGGTCCCTGAATTCCCACATCGCACAAGAGGAACATGACTCAGGTCTGGGATTTCCTGCCATGACTTAACCCTTAAGTTAACTTACAACAACAACTACAATGCCAAGAGAAAAATTAAAGAAAAGCTACTGACCAGTCACAGCCAACCTACCTGCTGGTCAAAGTGACAGAGTTGACTTTTCCCAGAATCCTCTTCTTCCGCCTCTACTGGATGAACTGATGTGTGACACAAATATGCTTTGCCACTCAAATGCCAGGCGATGACCATCTCCAACAAGAAAGAATCTAATCACCTCCTTTTCACATTTAATGGCATTACCATTGCCAAATTTTCTACCATCAACATTATTTAATTGGACGGGGCCACATAAATACAATGGCTACAAGGACAGAACAGAGGCTGGGTATTCTCTGATGAATAACCCATCTCTTTATTTTCAAGCCTGATTCAGCTTCTACAAGGCACAGGTCAGTGTGCGATAGAATGCTCTACACTTGCCTGGACGAATGCAGTTCCAACAATACTTAAAAAGCTTGATACTATCCAGGATAAAGCAGTCTTTGTTTTCCAACACCTGGTCCATTCCTGAAATATTCACTCACTCCACCACCGGTGCATCTGAGCTGTAATATGTACTATTTACTATATATACTGGAGCAGCTTGCCAAGTCCCTTTCAACAGCACTTTGCAAATATGCGACCTCCTCCATCTAGAAGAACAAGGGCAGCAGATGTATTGGAACTCCACCAACTGTTGCACCTTTCTCTTCAAGTCACATACCATTCTGACCTGAAAGTATATCACCATTTCTTGAGAGTTGCTGGGTTAAATCCTGGAATTCCTTCACAAGCAGTAAAGGAGAACATTTGCCACACAGATTAGAGGGTTCAAAAAGGTGGCTCACCAGCACTTTGCCAAGGGAATTTAGAGATGGGCAATAAATGCTGGCCTTGTCAGTGATACCCACATTCTTTGAGTAAGAAAAAAGTTTATTAAACTCCTTTCTTGTCAAGTTATTACACCACTTTTAATGAAAAGTTAGACTCTTCCAAAATTTGTGGACTTGCCCTGAAATTCAAACATATCAGTCATCAGGTTGAATTGCTATGAAGAATGGACGGCACAGTGGTTAGCACTGCTGCCTCACAGCGCCAGGAACCTGGGTTCAGTTGCGGCCATGAGTGACTGTGTGGAGTTTGGACATCATTCCTGGAGGCCAAAATCACTACAATTTTCAGTTCCACGACTCTGCTGCATTGTCTGGTGAGGGACATGCTAGCAAGATACATGATGGGGATAAACCACCAGCTTGAACAGAGAATTTGTGGGAGGTGTACGATCAAAAATCGGCGCCAACCCCTCACCGATTCTGGGACCGGTGAGGTGCTAACAGTGGCGCTGGGTGAAACTACCGCCTCTCGTGCCGAAAACGGCAGGAGAATGGCCAGGTCCCAGGCCACGCATGCTCATGTCTGACGACCTGCAGTGGTCATGCCGTGCAACATGACACAGGCCATGCGCAGACCCGACCCGCCATCCACGACCCCACAGGCCACCATCTGGTCATCCCCCACCAGCCCCCCAGCCCTCACAGAAGCCCTCCCCCCCGGGCCAGTGGCATGGATATCGGCTGAGTATGGTGGCACTAGACACAGTCCGCAGCCGCCATGCAGGGTTCCCGACTGCTGAGGCCACACGTGTCCCGCGCGGTCGGGAACTCGGCCCATTGGGGGAGGAACATCGTGGGAGGACCGGCCAATGACGCGACAATGCCGTTGCAACGGCGTGTGATACGATTACGCCATTTCCAAGTGGGTGATCGATATCAAACCGGCGTCAGTCTATTTGGACGTCGGAGTCGGTTCTCCGCCCAATCGGCGTCGGGCAACGGAGAGTCCCGCCAGGTTAATGTAATAAGTCATGTTCTATATTTTCAAAGATGAACAAAAGGATGAAAAATATTTCTCCTCAAATGTCAACATTTACAAGGGTGGCACAACAATATCTGCCAGTTCCTCTTCCAGGCAGCAGTCTTAATAATGTACAGTGTGTTTATAGTGAAATGTATGTTTGTAAAGAAATTTTTAAAAATATCACCGTATGAATTCTTTACATTTTGTGTCTATTTGTCAATGATTTTGTTTTTGTGAAGGCAATTTTAAGACCTTGAAGGCTGACTTGAAATTGTACAATTGACACAATACCAATGACTCATTTTGTGGAATGTTAGCAAAAGATGCAGCTGATCAGAGAGTGGAATTGAGTCAGGAATACAGAAGAGATATAGGCCCATTATTAAATCGATTTAACAGTACATAAATAACCTTGAACATGATGTTCTGAATCTTGCTCTGGCACGTGACTTGCTTTAAGAGGGAATGCTTACCATTAACAATGGGAATGTCATAGCAACGGTTTTGCTCATAATAATAAAAGTTAGTATTCTCAGAACGGTTTTGGTTGGGTCTAATCGAAGTGAGCAAAATGCCAAAATGTGAATTTTCTTTCCTTTGATTCCTCTCGTGGATTGCCACCAAAATACTGAGGTTGGAAACAGGGGCTGTTTCAGAGTTCATACCGATATCTGGGGGGGCTTATCTTCATCTGTGAACCAGGGTGGTGAGCATTTGTGGGGTATTTAGTTGTTCCACCAAACATAATTTGGCCTTCATTCACTGTCCAAACAGAGACAGTTCGAACAGGAGCCACTAAATAGTGATGCATATTGACGCTGGGAAAATTGTTGCTTTCCCATAACTAACCTGACTTGAGATTGTCCAATTGAGCACTGACATCCCATTGATCTGGTTCACTATTACACACATTGCTTGCTGAATTGTTTGCACAGAAGCATTTATATTTTAAAAGTGGCAAATTGCAAAGGGATGGTTATCTTTGAAGGCTGTGATCCATATATTAAATCTCAGTCCTCTTGCAATTACTTTCCAACTGTCAGAAACTGCACACAAGTGCGCTTCCATTAATCTACCATTCTATATTTGCAAGGAGCCTTGCACTATATAATGTTAGGTTTGGATGACTGAGTGAGGTAGTGGGTTAGCACTGTAGATACTCTCAAAGTTAACCTCCAGAGTGTAGGATAAAATGCCACAAGAGTGATTGGTAAGGAAATGCAAAGTTATGCTATAGAAATACTGTTCTCAAGTTGGCATCACAACTTATTGCTTGGGCAGGGCAAGGGAATTTAAGTTATGAGCAAAGATTTATTTTTCATCTTAAATTGATCTAGTCGATTTTTTCCACATTATGAAGGAATTGATAGAGTTGATGGCTAAATTGTTTATCATGAAAATGTCAAGAAGGACCTGCGTTTTTATAATGCCTTTCCTGATCACTGGATGTCCCTAAAGGCTTTATAGTCAATTAAGTACTTTTGAGTGTAGTCATTATTGAAACTGTTCTGATCCGGGACCAGACCCCCAAATTTTTGATAAGATCTGGATAGGGATCAGTAACTTCTTGTTTAAGCAAATAAAGTTTGAGATGGGCTTACAAAGAGAATAAAGTCACAAGATTCCCTGGGTTTTGATCAAACAAAAATAAACTTTACTCTTCAAGGTCAGAAAGATAAAACAATTATAATATCCAGCTTATACTCTAACATTCAGAGTTAATATGAGGTGCATATGAATGGACAGGCAGACAGTGGATACACACATCACATAGGGATCAAAAGGAATCCACCACATCAAAGAAAATACAATAAATGGCAGATGAGACCAAGACAGATTCGACAGATTTCTCAACAACCCATGCAGACTGCAGGAAACACTGGGCTGAATTCTCCGCTCCTTGGTACTGGGATCGCGAATTGTGATCGGGCGGGAATCAGGAGCTGGATTCTACGATTTGCAGACTATGGGCGGGATTCTCCGCCCCGCCGCGCCACATTTCTGCCCTGACCCGCCGGTGGGATTCTCCATTACGCTGGGTGGTCAATGGTGTTTCCCATTGTGGGGCAACCCCATGCCGTCAGGAAACCCCCGGGCGCAGGCAAAACGGAGAATCATGCCGGCGGAGAATCCCGGCCCATGTCCCCATGCTGCTGTGAGGACAGTGGCAGGAGAATTGTCACAAAACGGCCACCGATTCCCCGTTTTGCTGGGGGCTAGCAGGAAGGCAGAGTAGAACACCCGGCTCTCGATGCCGATATGGCCTGGAGAATTGCCATGTCCGTGGCCACGCATGCGCATGGCGGCGGTCTACAGCGGCCGCACCGTGCTTCATGGCAGATGCCGCTTGTGTACCCGGCCCGCGAAATAGTCCCCCCCTTCGGCTGGCTCGCGCGCCCCGGACTAAGCCCCCACAGTGCCTCAAGCCCTGAATAATATCCCCCCTACCCGCGGATTGGCCCTCCCCCCACTGTGGCTGCGCTGGACTGAGGAAACAGGATTCTCCGGTACTCTGGACCAAAAATCTTGTGTGCGGGGTTTACAATAGGTCTCACCAAACATGAGCCTGATGCGGTGGGCCTCATGGTGAGCCAAGGGTAAAATCCCTTAGGGGGTTGCCCCCAAAGTCCAGCTGAGGGCCACTCTCCCCCTCTCACAATGCACACCCTGCCCACCCCTTCTCTACAAGAACAGCCTGCCCATAGAAATCCCCTAAAACAGGAGACCCCCCAGTGACCCCCAAACTAGGAAGACCCCCCACAGGGATCCCCTAACTGAAGGTACCCCATCACAGAGATCCCTGAACTAGGGAGACTCCCAAAGGACCTGCTAACTAAAGGAACCCCACAGGGACCCCAAACTAAAACAACTCCCCAGGGACCGTCTATCTAAAGAGTCCCCTCACAAGGACTCTATAACTAAAGGAACCCCCCACAGAGACTCCCTAACTGGGGAGACCCCCCCAGGGACCCCCTAACTAAAGAGTCCCCTCACAAGGACTCCATAACTAAAGGAACCCCCCATAGAGAGTCCCTAACTAGGGAGACCCCCCCCAGGCACCCCCTAACTAAAGGAACCTACCACAGAGACTCATAACTCAGGAGACCCTCCCACAGGGACCACCTAAATAGAGAGACTCCCATCAGAAAAAGGACCTATGTCTGGAAGCTAGCGAGCAGTCCAGACAGGGGCAGTGAAAAAAATTACAATTGTAACACTTACCTGGAAGCACCACATGTCCATTCCTCGAAAGAGAATAACTGTGACCTGTGTTTAAACCCCTCAGATCCATTAGCTGCAAGCCATTCATTAATTTCTGGTAGTGAGCTATGATTGACAGCTTCCACAAAGCAGCTGTAAGCCTTGCTCCATTCATCTTATTCATGGATGAGTAAGTCTAAGTGCTGAAATCACAATGTTTACAAACATCCACCACATCGAAGGGAGTTAAGTGCATTCCAATCACCCCCCATCATACTTGAGTTATGTTGAAGTGCTGAGCTGGAAATTGAATTAACTTTCTGTGATGTGGTGGATTCCTTTTGATCTCTTTGTGCATTCATTCATTCATCTCTCATTGTGGGCTGAGATTGACAAAGCAGCTGTGAACCTTGCTTCATTCATCTTCTTCACTCTAAGTGCTGTAAACACAATGTTTATAAACATCAATCACATCAAAGAGAGTTAGGTTAACAACAGTTACCCCCTTGGCCCATTGTGAGGTCTACCATGTCAGGGCCATGATTGTAGAGAACCCACAGAATTCCAGGTGGTGGGGACCAGAGAATCATGACCCATTTGCGTTTATTTTCATGCTCCCGCTGGCGTGCAGCATGGAGCTTGTTCAGCCGCCAGTGGGGGTATGGAGCATACAGGCCGGCGCCCAGTGCCAATCCCAATTTTGCCCCCGTGTTCGATTCTCTGTCCCATCAGAGAACACATTCTGGGTGTCCTGGGATGGAGAATCCAGCCCCATGTATGTGGTAGCTGGTCTATTAACAGCCTGGAGACATGGGGCCTGTTCAATGCTGTAACTGGAGCAGGCCAAAATGTGCCCATCTTGGCATCACATGAAATGGAGGCGGGCGCTAGTGCCATTTCTAAATACCTGCCAGTCCTGTACTCATTCCAGTTTTGGACATAGCAAACGGTGCACACTAGGGAGGCTCCATGGTGGGCCCCTGCATTTGAGGGCGGACTGCCCCTGAGGGGAGGAACCAGAGCTGCCTATCGTCAACCCAAGACCAACATTACCACTCAGCGGTCAATCAAGGAGACAGCCAGAAGGGTCCATGAGATGTGCCAAAGGGAAGTGTGACGATTGGAAGATTTGGGGAACTTGGATTATAAACGTAGTGGGCAATTTAACGGTTAAAAGTCTGGAGTTAGAATATATTTGTTGAAACAGAATTCTGTTCTGCAGGGCCTGGGTGGGCTTAGCAGCCAGCAGGTGAAATTGATGGAGGAATGTCTGGGCTAATGCATAGTGATTTGCCTGGGGAAGTCCCTGGGGAATTGATGTGCTTTTCAACCTGCAGAGATAGGGGGCTGGATTCTCCAAGCCTCAGTGCAGTGCGGAAATCGGGATCGGCGCCACTGAAGCGATTCTCTGGTCCCCGGAGAATCGCTCGGGAGTCACACATGCACAATCTACGCGGCGCGGGTAGGGGGCCATTGACAGAGGGCCCCCCCGCGATTCTCTGTGCAAAACTTGCCGAGTTCCTGATGGCGTGGTACTAACCACATATTGGCCGTCGGGGGCTGCGGACTCAGTCTGCTGCCGTCCTGGTAGGGGGCGGGCGCACGCGATCTCGTGGGGGCCTACATTTTTGATGACGGTGCGAGTCTGCCATGTCGTATGGCGCGGCTGCCACAGACTGCCAGTGTGCGCATGTGCGGACTCCCGACCAGAAGTGCGGGGCCCTGTATCTGCAGCCAGAGCTGTGATGAGCACTCCGGGGCTCAACCAGCCCCTTGCAGGTAGGAGAACCGCTCAGGTCTTTCTTAAGGAAAGTCCAGAGTGAAACAACAGCATTTTTACGCTGGCGTGGGGACATAGCCCCATTTTTGGAGAATCCAGCCCAGGTTTATTTTCAGCTTGGGGAGATAATAGGCGGGATTCTTCCGTAATCGGTTGGGCGGGCAACTCCGGCGGGACGGAGTGGCGTGAACCACTCCGGCGTTGGGCCGCCCCAAAGGTGCAGAATCCTCCACACCTTCAGGGGCTAGGCCTGCACCGGAGTGGTTTGCGCCCCGTCGGCCGGCGGGAAAGGGGCTTGGCGCCATGCCAACCGGCGCCGAAGGGCCTCCGCCGGCCGGCGCGAGTTGGCACATGCGCGGGAGCACCAGAGTGTGCTGGCGTCAACCCCGCGCTTGGCAGAGGGCTTCGTTTCCGCACCGGGAATGACGGACCGGTACAGCCTCCGGTGCAGAAGGATAGAGTGCCCCCACGGCACAGGCCCGCCCGCGGATCAGTGGGCCCCGATCACCGGCCAGGCCACCGGGGAGGCATCTCTGGGAGCCAGAACCCCCCCGCGCCCCTGCAAAAACCTCGGAGGCCGCCCACGCCGCCAGGTCCCACCGGTAAGGACCTACTCCAATCTACGCCGGCGAGACTGGGCAAAGGATAGGCGGGACTTTGGCCCATCGCAGCCCCGGGGCCCATTGAGTCGCGCCGGACCCTGCTATTCTCCAAGGCAGGCGGCGCGACTCACGCCGGGCCGATTTTGGGGGCCGGAGAATTTGGAGCAGGGCAGGGGCGGGATTCACGCCGACCCCCGGCGATTCTCCGACCCGGCGGGGGTTCGGAGAATCCCGCCCAATGTCATTGTGGAGTGGAACCAAGGAAGACAGAGAGACATTTTTGAAAGCATTAGAGAGGGAGTTGGTGGAAAAACTTTGGAGAGAGGAGTTGCCTTCTGATCTGCCTGATGCAGAGTCTGCAATTCTCGCACTTGAAGATAGACTGAGAACTGTATGTTTCTTTTTTTGTTGTTTAATAGGAAATTGTATAGTTGTCTTAAAGTGTAAATTTTAAGCTGTTATTTTTGCGTATGAAGTTAAAAAATTTAATTTGCAGTTGTAATAAAGTTTTGTTTTAAAAATAAACAAGTCCTATTTCTTCATGCAATCACTCCTGGAGTGAATCCTTCTTTCCGCACAGTCTTTCAGGTAAACTAAAATATTGGGGCTTTGGTCCAGTTTTCTGGCCACTGTTGGTGTCTGGTCTGGGATCATACGTAATACAAAGGAACCAGCTAGCCCCATGGTTTAGCGATTCCTCCATGCAGATTCTCGTCCAGGCTCTCCTCCAGGCTGCATGGGAAAGGCCGGAGGTATTCTTCCCAAATAATGGCAGGAATGGACCGCCTGCACGACCAAGGAAATACAATTAACAAATGGTGGGCAGGATTCTCCGTTGGCTGGAACCAAAATCGTGACACTACAATCGCGGTGGGCACCAATTTGATACCAAATCGCTATTCTCCGTCATCTCGACAGTGGCGTCAATGTGGTGCGGAACGCACGTACAGTGAACACCATTTGCATGTCATTAGTGGGCCTGACCCGGTATTCTCCGGGGTCTCCGCGATGCTCCATTGCTGATGGGCCAAGTTCCCGACGCGCGGTTAACTTGTGTTTTAAAAATCATGAAACCGGCGTCGTGGCTGCTGAGCGAAAGAGAGGGGGTACGGAAAGCGTCCAACATCGCCATAGTTTGCTGACAGTTGTACTGCTGGCTGGGAGGCTTGTGCCAGGGCTGGGGATAGGAACAGGTGGTGGCCAGGAGGTGGGCTGTTGGATCAGGGTGGATTGGCATGGAACACTATTGCCGCAGCTGGCAAGGCAGCCATGCACCTGCGCACGTCGCTGACTGTCCACTGAGAACTTAGGACCATGGATCGTATAGGTGTCCCCCATAGACCAACCCACTAGGTGCCCTCTAGCCCCTTGCAGACCCATCAGTGGGATGGGTGTGCTTCAGCACAACCAGTTCCATCTTGTTGGCTGGAATGAGTATGTGTGGGGATTGTAATGTGTGTTGCGGCTGCAGCTTGTCAGCCTCCTCAGTGTCAATCACGTACCCGGCGAATCCCGCACCTTTTTTCATTGGAATCAATTGTGTTCCACGTGGCCCCAGTGCTCGCCTCTTCACAATTGCTGAATCAATCCAGGTTCGGCTTCAGTTTTGCTGTTGTGAAAGTCGACGAATTCTGAGTTGGCTTCAACACTTAGTCTCAGAAACTGAGAATCCCACCTATATTATGGGTCGACGTTCATCCTGCTTGGCACACGGATTGGTGATGGCTTCCCTTGAGAGCTGCAGTCAGCTTTGACACTGTCACTTGATATCTGCATGTTGTTGAGGAGAGTCTGGAAAATTCCTGGGCCACGGTTGGCATGGCAAGGCATCCTGCTGCTAATCCATTTTGCATTTTTCTGAGGCTTGACAATTCAGAGCCTGGCTGTAATGCTGCTGCTGTTGACGTGGTGCCTCCAGTGCCTACTCCTCCCTTCCTCTGCGCTGTCCCTCCTCAAGATCAGATCCGGATGACTACTCTCGGAGTCCCATTGCTGTCAGTCTCTCCCTTTGTTGCATGCAACTCTTGGAGGCAACATCCCCTGGGAGCGTGTCCTTATATATGTGAAAGCACTAAACAAATATTATTTTTCTCCTAGGTGGAATGGACCCTACCAAGTGCTGCTAACAACCCGAACAGCTGTTAAAGTAAAAGAAAAGTCCGATGGGATCCACGCAACTCATGTAAGCTACATCATACGGAACTTTGAGAGTACTAGCGAAATGCTGACCTGGAGAGAATGACGGCGTTGATGTTTTTATATTATCATCTTAATCCAGCATCATGTAGAGGGTAATCTGAACACTAACACCTTGATATACATGTCCCACTCATACGTAGAGAGGGTAAATAAATCCAGTTGTTGGGTTTGTACACAAATTCCCAGATGCTCGGGGGAGGGCTTCCCTGTGCGACCTATCCCATTCACCAGTAAAGAGATAACAGAATGGGCTCTAAGACAAAATAGTACAGGACGTGGTGAAGATACACAGAATATGTTAGATTGGAGATTAGCTGGATACGATATGAATAGGTTTGAGGAATAGGTTTAATGTAACACGTCAACCGCCCTAGTTGATCCTTCCCAATTATACTGGAGTCCCAAAAGGAAGTATATGCTTTAAGAATCATAAAACATATGGGACCCACTCAGTAGGCACGAGTCAGTGTGATCAGACCTTGAAATGGCAACCCCCTATGTTCCACCTTACAGCTAAAGGACTACTTATCTTTGATTAGTCAGGAGTTGAAAATCAAACTAATGGAGGCTCCTGGGAAGGGGATAGATTAGACTAATGATGACTGATAGTAAAGGAAACCTGACCGCATATAACGGCACGTATTTTATCTGTGGTTACCATAAAATTGGGAAGGCTCCTGCTATTTGGGATATGTAGTCCCTTATGTACACCACGTCCAGCAACTGCAGGACCATCCCCATCACAGGATGACACAAAGTATTATGACATGGGCACAAATGCTGGGAATAATGATACCACTATTAGGAATAGCCACTAATGCATACGAACTATGCGAACTATGAAACATCCTTGAGCAGGTAGCTAATGACACTGCAGAAGCTGTAAACCAGATAGAAACTGAGATGGTTGCCAAAAGAGCAGTTGCCCTGCAGAATAGAATAGCTCTTGATTTCTTGTTAGCTGAAAAGGGAGGTACTTGACCGTTGCACATACATCCCTGATAACTCAGAGAAAATTGATAATCTGGTGGATCACATTCATAGAGAGGTAACAAGATTACATGAAAATGAGGGATGGGACTTTGGCTTTGGATGGTAGGATCGTCAGAACAGAGGATTGTGTTCTGGATTATAATCGCCATTGTAATCTTGTTTGTTGTATGGTTACTGTTTTGATGTTGCGCAAGATATTTTTATTGTACTAACACGGGAGAACAGCCCTAGCCACATTGCCTCCTTGCTGCCAGGCTCATAACATGCAGGGAACTGTCATACGTCCGTTCCCCTTACATTATAAACCACCCTTCTCTACGGAGAACACGATAATTTACTAAAAGGTGTTGCTCAAAAGATCAACAAGGAGGGAATTGTGGAAGGGAAGTTAATGAGTTACCAATTTAACAAACAATTTTATTGAGGGATTTTTCGGCATTGTAAACAGTTACAGATAACAACAATGTGCAAACATCAACGTAAAACCAATACTTCAATCAAATCATACTGCACATGCCCGCTCCTCTCCCACAGACACTGCCCGCCTATTTATTCCTCCTACTCTACTCTAATCCCGTGCATCTAGCACACTTGTCCTCTACCCCAAAGCATTTGCTCATCCAAGCTACCGTCATGTGGGCCCGGTGAATGAACTTAAATTGAATCAGGCCGGGCCTGGCACATGTTGCGGTTGAGTTTACCCTACTCAGGGCTTCTGCCCACAGCCCGTCCTCCATCTCCTCGCCAAGCTCCTCCTCCCATTTGAGTTTCAGTTCCTCCGTCTGGGACTCTTCCCCCTTCATGAGCACCTTGTAAATATCCGAGACTCTACCCTCTCCTCCTTCTCCTCTAGAGATTATTCTGTCTTGGCGGGAGGCGGGGAAGGAAGGACAAAGTCCCGCATCTGTAAGTACCTAAAGTCATTTCCCCTTACCAGCCCAAATTTCTCCTCCAAGCCCCTCAAACTCGCAAAGTTCCCCTCCAGGAACATATCGCCCACCCTCCTCACCCCCGCCCGCCGCCATGTTCGAAAACCTCCATCCATGTTCCCGGGGGCAAATCGATGGTTATCACATATTGGAGCCCAGACAGACGCACCCACCTCCCCTACATGCCTCCTCTACTGGCCCCATATCCGCAGGACCGCCCCCACTACTGGGCTGGTGGAGTACCTGGCCCGCGACAGCGGTAGGGGAGCCGTGACCAGGGCTTCCAAACTGGTGCCCCTGCAGGAAGCCGCCTCCACCTGCTCCCAGATAGACCCCGTTCCCACCATCCACTTCCTTATCATGGCGATGTTAGCTGCCCAGTAATAGTTGATCAGACTCGGCAATGCTAGTCCTCCCTCGCTGCGGCTCCTCTCCAGCATCTCCTTCTTCACCCGCGGGGATTTTCCCGCCCAGACAAAGCTCATGATGATTTTGCCAGTCCTTTTGAAGAAGGACCGTGGGATAAAGATCGGGAGGCACTGGAAGCTGAACAGGAATCTAGGGAGAATTGTCATCTTTACAGTCTGTACCCTCCCCGCCAGTGACAGTGGGAGTGCATCCCATCTCCGGAACTCCCTCTTCATTTGTTCCACTACCCTGGTCAAATTTAACTTGTGCAACCTGCCCCAGTCTCGTGCCACCTGTATCCCCAAGTACCGGAAACTTTCCTCAACCAGCCTAAATGGCAGCTCCTTCAATCTATTCTCCTGGCCCCTTGCCTGCACCACAAACATCTCACTCTTGGCCATATTTAATTTGTACCCTGAAAACCGGCCGAACTTCCTCAATGTTTCCAGTATATTTTCCATCCCGGCTAGTGGGTCTGACACGCACAGGAGCAGGTTGTCCGCATAGAGAGAGACCCTATGTTCCACCCCCACCCAGTCATTCCCTTCCACCCCTTAGCAGCTCTCAACGCAATCGCCAACGGCTCTATGGCCTGCGCGAACAACAACGGGGAGAGTGGGCATCCCTGTCTGGTCCCGCAATGTAGTCTGAAATAATCTGACATTATCCTGTTCATCCTAACGCTAGCTTTTGGGGCCTGGTACAATAACCTGACCCAATTAACCAGTCCCTCCCCGAACCCAAACCGTCCAAGCACCTCCCACAAATAACCCCACTCTACCCGGTCGAAGGCCTTCTCAGCGTCCATTGCCACCACTACCTCCACCTCCTTGCCCGTCGGGGCATCATGATCACATTAAGCAATCTTCTCAAGTTAGCTGTCAGCTGCCTTCCTTTCACAAACCCTGTCTGATCGTCCCCAATCACCTCCGGTACGCAGTCCTCAATTCTAATCGCCAGGACTTTTGCCGGAAGTTTGGCATCCACATTGATCAGTGAGATTGGCCTGTATGGCCCGCAGGATTCCGGGTCCTCGTCCCGCTTCAATATCAGTGAGATAGTGGCTTGCAACATTGGCGGCGGCAGGGTCCCTCTGTCCCTTGCCTCATTAAAAACCATGGTAAAGGCCGGTCCCACTATCTCCGAGAATTTCTTGTAAAACTCTACTGGGTATCCATCCGGCCCCGGGGCTTTCCCCAACTGCATGACCTTTAGGCCCCCAATACCTCCTCTGCTCTAATCGGGGCCCCCAGCCTGTCCACTAGTCCCCCGCCTACTTGTGGGAATGTTAGCTCGTCCAGGAACCTTTTAATCTCCTCCGGCTCTTCCAGGGGTTCTGAAGTATACAGCTTACTATAGAAGTCCTGGAATACCTTATTCAGTCCTGCCGGGTCCTCCACTCTGCTCCCCTCCCCATCAATCACTCTACTTATTTCCCTGGCCGCCTCCCTCTTCCTGAGTTGCTGCGCTAGCAATTTGCTGACCTTCTCCCCATGCTCAGACACCACTCCCCTCACCTTCCTAAGTTATTCCACGGCCCTACTCGTGGATAGCACCCCCAGTTCCGCCTGTAATCTCTGTCTCTCCCTGAGTAGGTCCTCCCCCGGGGACCTCGCATGCTCCTTGTATATCCAATACATTTTCCTGACCAACCTGACCATTTCTGCTCTGTCCGCTCTGACCCTGTGAGCCCGAATTGAGATCAGCTCCCCCCTCACTACTGCCTTCAACGCCTCCCACAGGGTCGCTGCTGAAACCTCCCCCCGTATCGTTCACCTGCAAGTAATTTTGCATACACTTCCGAAGTCTCTCACATATCCCCTCCTCCGACAACAATCCTACGTCTAACCTCCAGTGCGGGGCATGGTCCAAGATATGATTGCCGAATATTCCGTATTCTTTACCTCCCCTACACAGTCCCTGCTCAAGATAAAAAAATTAATCCTAGAATACACTTTATGAACATGTGAGTAAAACAAGTAGCCCCTTCCCGTCGGCTGTCTGGCTCTCCATCGGTCCACTGCCCCCATTTGCTCCATGATCCCTTTTAGCTCCCTTGCCATTGCTGGGAGCCTACCCCTCCTGGGACACGACTGGTCCAGCCCCGGGTCAAGGACCGTATTAAAGTCCCCCCCCCCATTATCAACCTACTTGAGTCTACGTCCGGTATCTTCCGCAGCACTCTTTTGATAAAGTCAACGTCGTCCCAGTTCGGAGCATATGTTCACCAGCACCACTCTTCTCCCCTCCAGTTTGCCCCTTACCATAAGGAATCCGACACCGCTGTCTGCGACTATGCCTTCCACCTCAAATCAAACCCGCTTATTGATCATAATTTACCCCACTGGACTTAGAATCCAAGTCCGAGTGGAAGACCTGGCTAATCCAGCCCTTTCTTAGCCTAGTCTGGTCAGACACTTTCAGATGTGTCTCCTGCAACATAATTACATCCGCCTTCAGAGCCCGTAAATGTGCGAACACACGTGCCCTTTTAACTGGTCCATTTAGTCCCCTGACATTCCAGGTGATCAGCCTGGTTGGGGGGCACAACCCCCTCCCCACGCTGGTCAGCTATAACCTTTCTTGGGCCCGCCCCCGGCCCGTGCGCCACGCCATTCTTGGCTCGCCTCTTGGCCGCCTCCACCCCGACCTCTTTTCAATTACCTACTTCAGATCCCCCCCCACGTCAGCAAAATAGCATCACCCCCCTCCCCATGCCCAGCAACATCCCCCGGTAACCCCACCCCTGCCATCCAATGGCTGTATTCTCCCCCCTCCACCTGACTCCCTTGACTAGCCAATCTGCTAGCCTGGTGACTCATCGCTCCGGCGCCCACTTGTCTCACTCCCATTGTTTCCCCGACCTCATCTCCCCACTCCCCAGCACACCATCCCCCAGTCCAACCCACTGGAGCAATCTCACTAACATGGGAAGATCAAACAAGATGTAAACATCAAACAGCACCGCGAGGCTGCTCCAGGTACAATACAGTTCCAGCTGTGTACACAGAAAAGTGTTAACCCACGTCCCTTTCTGAGCATTAATAAAATAACACCGCAATAACCCAGTACCCGTACATCACCCAACCGAAACAAACATAAAAACCATAGACATAAATGAAACGAAAGCCCCCAACCAACATCTTTAATCCCCATTGCTGACCGGCCACCCCTTTGTTACAATACCGGCTCCAGCGCACTCAGAGAGAGCCCAACAAAAGGGACCCACCACAGCAGAAGGAACAAAAAAAGAGAAAAAGAAAAGCAACAAAAACAGGAAAAAGACGATACACCAACCCCCCCCCCCAGGCAAAAACTACCCACAAAAAATACACCACATGGCACCTTTAAAACAGTAAACAGTCGACCAGCAGTCCAGGCACAGTAGGCATCCCTTCAAACGGCAATTCTCAGACCCTAGCTTGCGTCCGTGGGTCCTTTTTTCGGACCAGCCCCTGATCCCTCGCAAAGTCCATCGCTTCTTCGGGCTCGGAGAAGTAGTGGTGTTGGCCCTGATGCGTAACCCAAAGACGGGCCGGACAGAGCAGACCAAACTTCACGTGCTTTTTGAATAACACCTCCTTAACTTGTTTAAAGGCTGCTCGCCGCCTGTCCACCTCCTGGCTTAGGTCCAGATAAATGCGAAGAACACTGTTATTCCACGTGCTGCTCTTAGCGCTCTTTGCCTACCGCAGCACCCGCTCCTTTTCCACAAACCTGTGGAACCTAATCAACATCGGACGGGGAGGGGGGGACCCCCGGACGCACTTGTCTCGCCTGCACCCTGTGTGCACCCTCCAGCTCCGGCAGTCGCGGAAAGCTGCATCAACAGGTTCTCCACAAACGCTGCGGCATCAGCTCCCTCAGCCCCCTCCGGTAGGCCGATGATCCTCAGATTTTGTCTACGAGCTCTATTTTCCAGCTCCTCTACTCTGTCCAGCAGTCTTCTCTGTCTCTCCTTCAACCCGTCGACTTCTAGCGTCGCAATCGGCTGCGCATCCGCCTGCTCCTCCACCGCCTCTCCCATCTCCTTAACTTTTTCGTCCTGGGCATCCAGTCTCTGGTTCAGCTGATCCACTGCCTTCTGAAGTGGGTCCAAGTTATCCCGCTTCAATGACTCAAAACTGTTTTTAATAACCTGCAGCATGTTTTCCAGCGCTTGCTGGATCGCTGGGTCCGAGGTCCGTAGGTCCGCCATCTTGGCTCCCGGGTCAGCTTCCCCTGCACCTTTGCCTTTGTCCCTTCCTCTCCAGTTTTCGCTGCTTTCTGCCCTCCCGCGGTTCCATGCAGCTCTGCTCGCTCCTCCGCACCTCCGTGGCCGCCCTTTCACTGCTCCACATTCCCGCAAAACCGGGGAACCAGGTCCTCAAATCCCGCTGGAGTGAGAGGCCCCGAATGTGCGGCTCACTCACTCATTGCGGCCACCGGAAGTCCATGAGTTACCAATTTAGAAGCATGCTGGGATTATTGACTATATTTTAACACTGCATTTGCGCGAAAATAAGTAGGTCAAGTAATGTAAACTAAATACTGCTCAGTATATTATACTCAGCCTTACTATGATAATAAGTTGTTCTTCCGAAGGACAACAAAATGCGTACTCTAATTGTTTTTAAACCAAGGGCAAAATATTCGTATTTCCTCTTGTGTCTATTCCCAAGCTTTATCTCTTCAAAGTTGTTTATTTCACACTATAAATATAATGGTTTTCGACTGCATAACTCAGAGTGCAGTGCACTAGCTTTTGCAGCTGGAACACTCTCTCTCCACAAATATATTTGTGTCAATAAATTTCCTTAAATCAAACCTCGAGGAATTTGTCTTTATTATGATTTCCACGACAGATAGCAACAAAAAATGATTAATGTGATAAAGGTGCTAAAAAGGCACTGTGAAACTGAAAAAAACATAAAAACATAAAAAACCTTTGCCCTTGGAAATTGCCACAGCAATTTTCCTGATGGGGGAGAAAGCAAGAGTCGTGGTGAGCCCATGCTAAGTGCAGGGACAACCACTTCAGCTTTCATTTAAGTGCAATGTAATACCTAAGTGAAGCTATGGCTTATTTTCCAGAAGAGTACTTTAGGCCACGCTAAAAGGAAAGTTAAGCAGTCGTAAAATGTTGACAGGCACTGAACTGTTGGAGAAGACATCAAAGAGAAGCCCCATCTGTCGGATCAGGTGAATTTATAATAATCCATTAGTATGATTCAAAGAAGAGCAGCAGAGTTTTGCAATGTCTTGGCCAACATCTTTCTTTCAGCCAACATCACAAATAAAAGATTATCCAGTCATTTATATCATTGCTGTTTGGGTGATTTTATTGCACGCAAATTGGTGGGTAGGATTGCTTACATTAAATAGTTGATGTGTTATGTGCTCTGGGATAACACAGGCTGCAACTGGATGCAGCTTTAACCAAAAGATACTCCAGACCTTGGAGTTAGTTCAATCTGATTTACTGAACCAGTAGCACAGTTAGTACAGTTCGCTATGAGTTCGACTCTGCTAACCTAAGTGTGGTTACTCTGTCTGACTGAACCAGACTAGCTCTTAGCCACGTGCTGGAGGTGTGATACTGTACATACACCCTAACTCGCTCTGTAGATGTTCATCAGTGGAAAGAGGCGGAGTGTGAGTTCCTCGTCTCGATACCACCCCTGAGTGTCCTGCCTGCTCATTGGTCATGTCCTGTTCTCTGTGTTCATTAGCTGCCTGTCTGTGCCTGTCTGTATATCATTATGTGCATGTCTGCATATCATGACACAGTGACTCCACTTCAAAATTGACCAGGTGAGAAGGAGTGAATTGGCTCCCCTTTTCGATTGGTCACAATAAATGTTTAAGTTTCTATTTCACGAGGATATATATGTCTTTACATATCATAATCGATTGAACTATTTCAGTAGTTGGCAATAATGAGCTAATCAAACAAGGTTTTCTCGAGTTAAAGAAAGAGCCAATTAATTAATCACCAAACTCGAGAAACATAACAGAAACGCGATGTCAAGCATTTGACCCTCATGCGTTCATTCTGAACCCCTCTCCTCCCATACACACACACAAAGGGGAGTTGGAGTACAATGAGAAAGGTTAAATAATACACGGATAGGTCTGATTATCTTTGAGACATAGACTTTAAATGTTTTGGCTGATTTAGTGTCGTTGTTTTCTTGGATACAATCAGATGTAGAAGATGTTGCAATTATTGTGAGTTCTTGGTTTGTTGGTCGATTTCTGGTAGAGATGGCTTCTTCAACAGATTGACGTGCTTATTCTGAAAGAGAGAGAGGGAGAGTGAGAGAGAAGCCTTCAGCTTGTTTCCCCTGCTAGAGACTTTCTTGACACCACCTGTGTCATAATATTACTGGACAGAGTTGGCATGGATAAATGAAAGAGAAAATCTGTTTGACAAATCTGTGAAGAGAACATAGAACATAGAACATACAGTGCAGAAGGAGGCCATTTGGCCCATCAAGTGTGCACTGACCCACTTAAGCCCTCTCTACCACCCTATCCCCGTAACCCCATCTAACCTTTTTCGACACTAGTGGCAATTTATCATGGCCAATCCATCTAACCTGCACGTCTTTGGACTGTGGGAGGAAACCGGAGCACCGGGAGGAAACCCACACAGACACGGGGAGAACGTGCAGACTCCGCACAGATAGTGACCCAGCAGGGAATCAAACCTGGGACCCTGGCGCTGTGAAGCCACAGTGCTAACCACTCGTGCTAACGTGCTGCCCAAGAGCTTCTTGAGACTTTAACATGGTGGCCATGATGTGGAGACGCCAGCGTTGGACTGGGTAGGACACTGTAAGAAGTCTCCACATAAACCTATTGGATACTTTAACCTGGTGTTGTAAGACTTCTTACTGAGACTTTAACATGCAGAAGATATGAGGGGATGTACTGTAATTGTTTTTTCTAAAAACATTCAATAAGTTGTCACAAGAGGTTATTACATAAAATTAGGACTCCTGGATTTGTTCATGTACTGGCATGGACTGAGAATTGGTCAATGATCAGAAAACAGCAAGTTGGAATAAACAGGTAAGTTTTGAGTTGGCAGGCTTTAATTAATGGGTATCGCAAAGGTTAGTACGTGGGACTCAGCTATTTACAATCTATATTAATAACTCAGATGAGGGGACTGACTGCAATGCATCCAGGTTTGCTGACAATCCAAAGCTAGTTGGGAAGGTAAGCAGTGAGGAGGACACAGAGACTGCAAAGGGATGTAGAGAAGCTAAGTGTGTTGGTAAGAATGTAGCAGATGGAATATAATGCTGAGAAATGTGAATTTACCTACCATGGTAAGAAAAATAGAATATTTTTGAATCAGAGAATGGGAAATGTTGGTATTCTGCCTTCTAGTCCTTGTACATAAGTAACAGAATGTTAACATGCATGTACAGTAAACAATTAGGAAAGCAAATAGTATGTTACCCTTTATTACAAATGAATTGGAGTGTAAGAGTAAATAAGTCTTACTAAAATTGTATCGGTCACTGGTGAGACGAAGCCTTGAGTACTGTTTGCAGCTTTTATCTCCTTTTTAAGGAAGATAAACCTGCCTTCAGAGTGCAATGAATCCTGGGATGAGAAGATTGTCCTGGGAAGAGAGACTGAATAGACTTGGCCTATATTCCCAGAGATTAAAAGAATGAGAGGTGATGTCACTGCAACATAAAATTTGTAAGTGACCTGACAGGGTAGATACCCAAAGAATGTTTCCCCTGCCCGGGGAACTGCAAACAAGGGGTCTCAGTCTCAGAATAAGGGTTTGGGTATTTTGACTGAGATGAGTAAATGTTCCTTCACACAAAAGGTTGTAACTAATCTTTGGAATTTTCTACTCTATTGAGCACATTCAGAACAGAGATAGATTTTTCGATATTAAGGGAATCGGGGGCTGGTTTAGCTCACTGAGCTAAATCGCTGGCTTTTAAAGCAGACAAAGGCAGGCCAGCAGCACAGTTCAATTCCCGTACCAGCCTCCCCGAACAGGCGCCGGAATGTGGCGACTGGGGGCTTTTCACGGTTACTTCATTTGAAGCCTACTTGTGACAATAAGCGATTTTCATTTCATTTCATTTCAAGGGATACAACAGGAAACTGGAGTTGAGGGAAAATATCAGTCATGGGGCAGAATTTGTGGCGGGTTTTTCGGGGAGTTTCCCGTTGGCTCTGCTGGTGAGTTCTCTGTACTGATATCATGGTTGTGTTGTAGTTCGCAGACTGACCACTCGGAGTCTCCTAGTACATAAGTAAATGTTAAAGTCAGCTGACCTCAAGCTGGCTGGAAGACGTTGAAAAGAGAGATTACTTGGCATGATTTTACTGTTTTTCGGGTGTTGTCTTGTAAATAGTTTACCTACAGTTAATGTTAAAACATTTATCGCTTTAGTTACAAGTATTCTTATGATAAATCAGGCTATCCGACAAGAATATTATACCCAAGGGGGAGGGAGTACTCTTTTTTCCCGCATGTTTACAGGGTATACTGCAGAATTGACTTTTAGTGGTGAGCCGTGAGCTGTTGAGAGGGGTGGAGGGGGCAGAGTACACGGGGATTATAATTCGGACCATATGTCTCATTGGCTGGAGGTTCGGCTTAGATCAGGACGGGAGCAGAGGCTGGAATGGAGGTTTGATTCGTGGTTGCGAGCGGACAGAGGGTTTTGTGACAAGGTGCGGTCGGTGATTAAGGATTATGTGGAGTTGAGCCAGAACAGGGAGCTGTCGGTGGCCACATTTTGGGAGGCACTGAAGGCGGTGGTCCAGAGGGAGATTATCTCATTTAAGGCACATGAGGATTGGAAAAGGAGTACGAGCATTTACTGGGCGAGATAGTCGAGGTGGACAGGGAGTATTTGAGGGCACTCAACACGGATGGATTGGCTAGAAGGAAAAAGCTACAGGAGCATTTTGATAGGTTGATGACAGGGAGGGCGGTGGGGCAGCTGTGTAGAGCAAGGGGCCTGCAGTATTAATATGAGGAGAAGGCAAGTTGAATGTTGGCACACCAGTTACGCAGGCAGGCTGCGTCAGGGAAACGTCTGACAGAGACAGAGACAGAGGTGGTGTCAGAGCTGGGAAGGATAAATGAGGCGCTTAGGGAATGCAATAAGGAACTGTACAGGGTGGCCCGCGTTTGGGGGCGGGGGGGAGAGAGAGAGAGAGAGGGAGAGACATGGGATGGTTTTTGGACAGGCTGGAGTTTCCACAGCTGGAAGAAGAGAAAAGGCAGGTGCTAGAGGAGCCTTTGGAGGGAGATATTGGAAAGTATAAGGGCGATTAAGTCAGGAAAGGCCCCGGGGCCAAATGGTTACCCAGTGGAACTTTCTAAGGAGTTCTCGACAGAAATGTCACCGCATTTTCTCGAGGCGTTTAGTGAGGCGCTGGAGAAGGGGGATCTGCCGGAGAAGATGACACAGGCGACGATTACATAAATACCGAAGAAGGGGAAGGACCTATCAGAATGTGAGTCGTACGGCCCATATTGCTGCTAAATACGATGTAAAAGTGCTGGCCAAGTTGGTGGTGGGGAAGATGGAAGGTTGTGTCCCGGGCTGGTTGCGCAGGACCAAACAGGTTCCATAAAAGGCAGGCAACTCTCCAATAATATAAGGCAATTATTAAATGTGATTTTGACGCCGTCGGGAGGATGGGTATCGGAGCTAGTGGTGACCGTGGATGCGGAGAAGGCATTCGATCAGGTGGAGTGGCGGTACCTGTTCGAGGTCCTGGGAAGAATCAGGTTTGGTCTGAAATTTGTGGTCTGGGTGCACCTGTGCCGAGCGTATGGACCAACAATATAAGCTCACAACATTTCAGGTTACACAGGGGAACGGGGCAGAGGTGCCCGCTGTCGCAGCTGCTGTTTGTGCTGGCGTTAGAGCCCCTGGCAATGGCCCTTAGGAGATTGGCAGAGTGGCAAGGGATTACGAGGGGAACTAGGGAGCAGTGGGTATTGCTATATGCAAACAACCTGTTATTGTATATGTCTGACCCGCTGGGGAGCATAGGGAGGATAATGGGCCTATTACAGAGGTTTGAGATGTTCTCAGGATACAAGGTAGACGTAAGGAAAAGTGAGGTGTTCCTGGTGAATAAATTGGGTCGGAACGCCAACCTCGGAGGGCTGCCATTCAAGATAGCTGAAGACAGATTTGGATACCTGGGGATCCAGGTAAAGGGAGAATGGACGATGTTGCATAAATGGAATTTAACAAAGCTGGTGGAGGAAGTTAGGGAGGATTTTAAGAGGTGGGATACATTGCATCTGACCCTGGCAGGGAAGATCTAGGTGGTGAAGATGGATGTCCTGCCAAGGTTCCTATTCATATTTCAGATACTTATGGTTTTTGGATCAAAGGGCTTTTCCGGGAAGGTGGATACGATTATTTCAGAGTTTGTGTGGGTGTGGAAGGTGTCATGGATAAAGAGGGCCATGTTACAGAGGCAGAGGCAGAAGAGAGGGTTGGCGTTGCTCAACTTGTTACATTCTTACTGGGCGGCGAACGTGGAGGAGGTGAGGCAGTGGTGGGACGAAGAGGGGGCAGAATAAGTCAGGATGGAGGCAGAATCTTGTATGGGTTTCAGCTTGAGGACTATGGTGATGGCGGTGTTTCCACTGGCACCAAGGAGGTACACGGAGAGCCCAGTTGTGTAGTCTACGGTGAAGGTGTGGAACCAGCTGAGGAAGCATTTTAGGATTGAGGGGATATTGGTGTTAATGCTGGTGTGTGAAAACCACGGATTTGAGCTGAGGGGGACAGACGGTATGTACAGGAAGTGGAGAGAAGTGGGGCTGGTGAGGGTAAGGGATCTGTCTCTGGAAGAGAAGTTTGCTAGTATTGAGGAACTGATGGAGAGGGTAGAGGTCCCGAGAGGAAGTGAGTTTAGATATTTACAGGTAAGGGTGAAAAAAGGAAAAACCTGTACAAACTGTAGAATTAAGTGATTCAGTTTTTTAACTGTTTGAATAAGCTTGGAATAAAATGCATTAAAATAAATAACCTAAATCTCACATTGCCTTTTTGTAATCCCTTTGTACCTCTGATAGTAAAGCCTGGTCCGTTGCCATTCATTTCATACAGTATTTTATTTTGTACCGTCCCATCTTTAATCAATTGTTCTCCCCATGATGATAAAACAGAATTTCTGGCTGACTGGGCAGCAGCACTCAGCTAAATCTCTTCTACACAAAGAGAATTGTGAAAACACTTAGGGCGGGATTCTCCGTTGCCTGAAGTTGAAATCAGGAATGACGATCGGGTGGCGAATAGTTCCGGACGCCGAATTCGCAGCAGGCACGGGTTTGACGCTGGGTCGTGATGCTCCGCCCCCTCCAAATCGGCATCATTGCGACGCATGCCGCTCGTAATTGCGACCGTGTTTGCTTTGCATTATTGGGCCCACCCATGATGCACCGCCTCATATGGGCCAGTTCCCAATGGCGCAGTCCACATGTGTTCTCAACAGTCATGAACCTGGCAGGATGGCTGCGGAGAGAGAGAGAGAGGGTGTATGGACAGTGCACAGCAATGCCATACTTCGCCAACAATTGTGCTGCTGGTCGGGGAGCTTTTGCCAGGTGGGCTGTGGTGTCGGGGTGGATGGGTACGTGCTCAAACACCACCGGCGCCATCTATTCCTATGCGATCGGTGTGGCGGGGGGGGGGGGTGTGGTGAATAGTGTATCCGCGGCTGTAGCTTGATGCACTATCAATTACCACAAAGATGAGAATAATCGAGGCTTTCTTGAGCAAAGATGTTGTGCCTCCAGAATGGCTGCAGCACCGGCGAGCACATACATTTATACACCGGCAGAGCAAGCAGGCAGGGATTTACCCAGGTACCTCTACGATACACGTCTTACCGTAATACATATAATACTGCTAGTGGTGACCACCACATTCACCCCCTGTTAAAAAAGAGTCCGGCGGGGGTGGTGGAAAAAAATTACAAGTTCAGTCTGTCGCGGGCCTTGACCCTCCTCTGCGATCGCCTCAGTCCTGGTCGTGATGTGGGCGCCGACTTGGTCATCTGTGATTCTGGGAGCGTGTTGTCCTCGTCTTCGTCACCCCTGAGTGGAGCCAGTGGGAGGACAGGGGCTGCGGTGAGGTTCACTGGGGGGAGGGTGAGTTGCGCAAGGGTGAATGAGGCAACCAGTGGGGGGGGGGGGGATGTCGGGTCGGGGCCCGTGGGTGGGGATCCAGCAGGTGCCATGTCCCGGAGGGAGATTGTCCTGGCGCCCGTCGGGGTGTGCCACGTAGGTGTATTGCGGGTTCACGCGTAAGAGGTGGACTCTTTCGACCAAATGGTCCGACTTATGGGTCCACACATGCTTGCGAAGGAGGACGGGTCCAGGAACTGTCAGCCATGTTGGGAGCAAGACCCCGGAGGTGGACTTCCTGGGGAAGGCAAAGAGACGTTTGTGAGGGGTCTTGTTAGTCGCGGTGCAGAGGAGCGATTGGATGGAGCGGAGCGCGATGGGGAGGACCTCCTGCCAGCGGGAGATCGGGAGATTTTTAGACCGTAGGGCCAGCAGGACGGCCTTCCAGACCGTCCCATTCTCCCTCTCCACCTGTCCGTTTCCCTGGGGGTTGTAGCTGGTCGTCCTGCTTGAGGCAATGCCCTTGCTGAGCACGAACTGACGCAGCTCATCACTCATAAAGGAGGATCCCCGATCGCTGTGGACTTAGGTGGGGAAACCGAACAGTGTAAAGATGCTGTGGAGGGCTTTAATGTCCGTGGCAGATGTCATATCGGGGCATGGGATGGCGAAAGGGAACCGGGAGTACTCATCGACCACGTTCAGAAAGTACGTGTTGCGGTGGGTGGAGGGGAGGGGCCCTTTGAGGTCCATGCTGAGGCACTCAAAGGGGCGGGAGGTCTTCACCAGGTGCGCTTGATCTGGCCGATAGAAGTGCGGCTTGCACTCCGCGCAGACCTGGCAGTCTCTGGTGACAGTCCTGACCTCCTCAATGGAGTAGGGCAGGTTGCGGCCTTGATGAAATGGAATAACCGGGTGACCCCCAGGTGGCAGAGGTCATAGTGGAGAGCCCGGAGTCGGTCCACTTGTGCGCTGGCATATGTACCGCGGGATAGGGCGTCAGGGGGCTCGTTGAACTTCCCCGGGTGATACAAAATCTCGTAATTATAGGTGGAGAGCTCGATCCTCCACCTCAAGACCTTATCGTTTTTGATCTTGTCCCGCTGCGTGTTATTGAACATGAAGACAACCGACCGTTTGTCAGTGAGGAGAGTGAATCTCCTGCCGGCCAGGTAATGCCTCCAATGCCGCACAGCTTCCACAATGGCTTGGGCCTCTTTTTCGACAGAAGAATGCTGAATTTCGGAGGCATGGAGGGTGCGGGAAAAGAAGGCCACAGCCCTGCCCGTCTGGTTGAGGGTGGCGGCCAGAGCTATGTTCGATGCATCGCTCTCGACCTGGAAGGGGAGGGACTTGTCGACCACGTGCATCATGGCCTTGGCGATGTCTGCCTTGATACGGTTGAAGGCCTGGCGGGCCTCAACTGTCAGGGGAATGACTGGACTGAATGAGTGGGCGGGCCTTGTCCGCATACTTAGGGACCCACTGGGCACAGTAGGAGAAAAACCCCAGGCATCGTTTCAGGGCCTTGGGGCAGTGGGGGAGGGGGAGTTCCATGAGGGGGCTCTAGAACTCCATTTTCCATGACATAGCCAAGGATGGCTAAGCGGTTTGTGCGGAACACGCATTTCTCCTTATTGGACGTGAGATTAAGGAGTTTGGCGGTCTGGAGGAATTTTTGGAGGTTTGCGTTGTGGTCCTGCTGATCGTGGCCGCTGATGGTGACGTTATCTAGGTCATTGAAGGTGGCCCGCAGTCCGTACTGGTCAACCATTCAGTCCATCTCACATTGGAAGACCGAGACCCCATTAGTGACGCCGAAGGGAACCCTAAGGAAGTGATAGTGCCGGCCATCTGCTTCGAACACAGTGTATTGGCGGTCCTCCGGGCGGATGGGGAGCTGGTGATTGGCGGACTTCAGGTTCACTGTGGAAAAGGCTCGATACGGTGCAATCTGATTGACTATGTCAGATATGCGTGGGAGGGGCTACGCATCGAGCTGCGTGTACCGATTGATAGTCTGACTGTAGTCAATGACCATCCTGTGCTTCTTCCCAGTCTTTATGACTACCACTTGGGCTCTCCAGGAGCTGTTGCTGGCCTCAATGACCCCTTCCCGCAAAAGCCGTTGGACCTCCGACCTGATGAAGCTCCTGTCCTGGGCACTGTACCGTCTGCTCCGAGTGGCGACCGGTTTGCAATCCAGGGTGAGGTTCGCAAACAAGAAGGGTGGATTGACCTTAAGGGTCGTGAGGCCCCATATAGTGAGAGGGGGTTGGGGTCCGCCGAATTTTAAGGTTAAGCTGTGGAGGTGGCACTGGAAGTCCAGGCTGAGTAACAGGGCAGTGCAGAGGTGGGGGAGGACGTAGAACTGGAAGTTGCTAAAATCTACGCCTTGGATGGTGAGAGTCACGATGCAGTACCCCCGGATTTCCACAGAATGGGATCCAGAGGCCAGGGAGATCTTCTGGGTGACGGGGTGTACCGCGAGGGAGCAGCGCCTTACCGTCGTGGGGTGGATGAAGCTCTCTGTGCTCCCGGAGTAAAAAAGGCAGGTCGCTTCGTGCCCATCGATCTTCACCGTCGTTGGAGCGGTCGCGGGGTTGAAGGGCCGGGACTGGTCCAGGGTGATCGAGGTGAGCTGCGGCAGATGCTGGGAGGCCCCGGGCTGGTCAGCGGTGGTGGAGGTAGCGGCAGGTGATGAACGACAGAGGAGCAGGGGCCTGAGACGCCGTCCAAAATGGTGCCGAAGATGGCGGCGCCCATGGGGCGCACGTGACTTGCGAGGAGGAAAATGGCGGTACCCCTGGGTCGCACATGAGGGGTGCAGGAATGCTGGGCCTGGAAACAGCGGCGACTGACTGGGCCTGGCAAACAGAAACAAAGTGTTCCTTCTTTCCACATCTGTTGCAGGTCGTGCTCCACGCCTGGCACCACTGCCGGGGGTGTTTGTTCTGCCTGCAAAAATAGCACTTGGACCCCTCAGGGTTGGCTGGCTGCCGCACGGCGCAGGCTTGCCGTGAGCTGGACTTGGCAGCTGGTGGGGCCCACGATGCCCATGAGGGTGCTGCGCGGTCGGGGGCATACGGCTGGACGTTACGGGAGGCCACTTCTAACGAGTTCACAAGCTGCCTAGTTCCTGCAAGCTCAAGCGCTGGGGGACGTACGCAGACCTCATGCCTGTAACAAAGGCGTCTCGGATAAAAAGTCCTGTGTGCTGGACTGCCGAAACTGCCTGGCAGTCACAGTATCTCCCCAGGATGTGCAGGGCACACCAGAAATCGTCCAGAGACTCACCGGGGAGTTGCTGTCTCATGGACAGGAGGTGCCTGGCATATAGTTGATGAACTGGCTGAACGTAATATCCCTTCAGGAGCTCCATCGCTTCAGAGTAAGTGGACACATCCCGGATAAGAGGGAAAATATCAGGGCTCACCCGTGAATAAAGGACTTAGAGCTTCTGCGCGTCTGTGGGTTCCTCAGCGGATGTTCGGAGGTAGCTTTCAAAGCAGGCTAGCCAGTGGTCAAAAGCGGACGTAGCGTTGACTGCTTGAGGGCTCAGCTGCAGGCGATCAGGCTTGATGCAAAGATCCATTGTTTTAAAAATCTTTGCACAATAAATTGATGCCCTATCAATTACCACAAAGACGCGAGTAGTGGAATAATCAAGGCATTATTGAGCAAAGATGTTGTGCCTCCTGTAGCTGCTACCAGAATGGCTGCAGCACCGCTGTGCACACACATTTATATGCCGCCTACTGGATGGAGCCAGCAGGCACGGATTTACCCATGTACCTCTACTATACGTGTCTTACCGTAATACATATAATACTGCTAGTAGTGACTACCACACTGGCGCCAGCTATTCCTGCGCGGTCGGTGTAAGTGTGGGGGGTGTATAATGTATCCGCAGCTGTAGCTTGTCAGCCCTGCGCATGTCCATCACAGACCCGGCGATTCCCACCCCCCCGTTTTCCACGTGTTCTGCAGGTGTTCCATGTGGGGCCAGTGGTAGTGGAATGGGTGTGGCACCTATTTTTCCATTGTGGAACTCCATGGATCCACTGTTGGTGTCAGCAGTTAGGGTCAGGAACGGAGAATCCAGCCCTTTATTTTAAAAAATTCTATTTAGAAATATGTTTAGACTTGGACTATTAACTGGCTTTGAGAAATTTTTTGGCTTCTAGCAGGTAAAAGTCAAGCAATAAATTTAGAAATCCTTGCAAAGTTTTTTTTTCTAAATTTAGATTACCCAATTATTTTTTCCAATTAAGGGGCAATTTAGTGTGGCCAGTCCACCTACACCGCACATTTTTGGGTTGTGGGGGCGAAACCCACGCAGACACGGGGAGAATGTGCAAACTCCACACGGACAGTGACCCAGAGCCGGGATCGAACCTGGGACCTCAGCACCGTGAGGCAGCTGTGTTAACCACTTGGCCACCGTGCTGCCCTGAAATCCTTACAAAGTTGACGAGGGAACCTGGCTGTGACATAATTAAGTTGGGCAGGTTATTTACCTGCCCTAGAGCAGCGGGGAGCTGATGGCTCCCAATATTAACCTGTGCGACTAAATAGGTAATAAGGACACCTGCTAAAACATAATAGTGTCCTTCGTAGTGTGTGCATGTCAGATCGTGATGTCTCTGGAACCAATCCGCCAATTAAATTCTGCTGTCTCGGGGAATGTACGGAGGCATTCCTGCCAGGCGAAGATGGTGGGAAAGAGGATCTCAGGCCAGAAGAGGCCCAAACAGTTTGGTTACTTTCCTTGTGGTTCTAAAAGGAGGAGGATGTGCTGCAGGTGTGTAGCAATTGGGCCGTGTGCTTTTTCCATGACCCAACAAACTCCCACCTGGCATCGGTGTACGTCATCTAGCATGATATACCTGAGACTTGGTTGTTTCCCTACATCTCATTTCTCAACCAACAGATGAGTAGCTAAAATAGCTGTCCATCTGTTCCAAGCTGACTGATTGATTAATTGATTGATTGATTTATTGTCACAAGTGAAAAGTATTTTCCTGTGGCCATGGGAACTTACACAGTACATACATAGTAGACAAAAAGATTAATCAACAGAATACATTGACTAATAGTACATCGACAAATAGTGACTGGTTTCAGTGCGGAACAAGGGCAAACAAAGCAAATATATGAGCAAGAGCAGCATAGGGCGTCATGAATAGTGTTCTTACAGTGAACAGATAAGTCCGAGGGAGAGTCGTTGAGGAGTCCAGTAGCTGTGAGGAAGAAGCTGTTCCTATATCTGGATGTGTGGGTCTTCAGACTTCTGCCTGATGGAAGGGTCCAGAAGAGAGCAAAGCCTGGGTGTGAGGGGTCTCTGACAATGCTGTCTGCCTTCCTGAGGCAGCGGGAGGTGTAGAAAGAATCAATGGAAGTTTGCCAAGCTTGTGTGATGCGTTGGGCTGAGTTCACCACACTTTGCAGTTTCTTGCGATCTTGGACCGAGCAGTTGCCATACCAGGCTGTGATGCAGCCGGATAGGATGCTCTCTATAGCACATCTGTAGACGTTTGTGAGAGTTGATGCAGACATGCTAAATTTCTTGAGCTTCCGTAGGAAGTAGAGATGTTGTTGGGCTTTCTTGACTGTTGCATCAATGTGAGTGGACCAGGACAGACTGTTGGTATTGGTGACCCCCGGAAACCTGACCGGATACCAAATTTTATAAACGAGAAGGTTTATATAGACCTATAATACTCTGGAATAAAACTGAGAATTAAGGAGAAAAGGTGGCCATGTGCTGTGTTTCTCGTGGAATAATTATTTTACTGACAACAGTAACTACACCTCAAGAGCACCACATTAATAAAGAGCTTCGGATGTCCTGACATCACAAAAATTTCAATGAGAAATTCAAGTCTTTCTTTCTTCTTTAAAACACAGGGCTAAGTTTTCTGCTCCAAAAACAGGATCGGCAATATCCGGTGTAATGATGTTGGGTCACAAACTCGGCATCCTTACGTCACAATCATACGGTGGGTGTGCGGGCACGTGGGCGGGCTCCAAAATCAGCAGCCCACCTGCCGTTTGGAATGATCGAATTAAAGTTTGTTCGCTGTCCAATTAGAATCATAGAATCACTACAGTGCAGAAGGAGGCCATTTGGCACATTGAGTCCATACCGATCCACTGAAAGAGCCAGTCCCGACTTCCGGTTGCGGTGATGCGGAGCTAAGCCGCACGTTCGGCAGCTCCCGCTATTAAAGGACATTCGGGCCTGTTTTTGGGCCCCAAACGGCACTGTTTCGACGATTCCCGGTGGGGGAAGGTGTTTGGAGGAACATTCCCTGAAATTTATGGTGCGTACCCGGAGTGGGGCAAAGAAAAAGGCTGCAGCAGCTCCCCAGAAAAAGCGGGGGAAGGAGGACAAAATGGCGGCCGGCGGAGCACCCGAGGACTGGTGGAAGTGGGCGCAGGAGCAGCAAGCTGCTCTTCTGCGTTGTTTTGCGGAGCTGAAGCCTGAGTTGCTGGACTCCCTGAATACGACTACCAACAAGCTGCTTGAGACCCAGACAGCCCAGGGGGCGGCCATTCAGGAGTTGCAGCGGCAGGCCGCTGAGCGGGAGGAGGAGGTCGTTGTCCTCGTGGGGAAGGTGGAGTTGCACGAGGCACTTCACAAAAAGTGGCAAGACCGCTTGGAGGAGCTGGACTTTCGCACGAGGCGAAAGAATTTGAGGATCCTGGGCCTGGCGGAGGGGTTGGAGGGGTCGGATCTTCCGTCCTATGTGGCCACAATGCTGAACTCGTTGATGGGAGCGGGGTCCTTCCATTTGCCCCTGGAGCTTGAGGGAGCCCACAGAGTGCTGGCCAGGAGGCCCAAGACGAATGAACCCCCGCGGGCGGTGCTGGTGCGGTTCCATCGATTCAGTGACCGGGAGTGTGTGCTGCGCTGGGCCAAGAAAGAGAGGAGCAGCAAGTGGGAGAATTCGGTAGTGCGAATCTACCAGGGCTGGAGTGCGGAGGTGGCTAAGCGGCGGGCCGGGTTTAACCGGACAAAGGCGGTGCTGCATGCCAAGCAGGTCAAATTTGGAATGCTGCAGCCTGCGCGTCTGTGGGTGACATATAAGGACCGGCACCACTACTTCGAGTCCCCGGAGGAGGCGTGGGCCTTTATACAGGCGGAGAAGCTGGACTCGATCTAGGGTCTGGGGGCTGCGGGGTCCGGTGTACTACGGTCGTTGCTGTTTTTGCTGTTGCTGTTTTTGTAATTTTGACATGTGTTTTCTATGCTGGTTTTTGCTCTGTTTCCGGGTGGGTCTGTTGGGTATGGTTTTGTGTTATGTGGGGAATGTTGGGGGTTTGTTTTGTTTTTTTCTTCTGTACGGGGCTGGGGAATGGGGTTGAGCTGGAATTTGTTAGCTGCGTCAGAAGGGTGGGGTGGAGCAGTGTGAAAGCGCGGGCTTTCCTCTGGTTTCCCGCGCTGTGGGGCAGGAGGGGTGGAGCTGGCGGTGAGGGCGTGGCCTCTACTGGTTTTTTCCCGCGCTGAAGCGGTGCGAAGGAGCTGTGGCAGGAGGGGCGATGACCCCATGTCGGGAGGGGCCGGGTTTTGGCGGGAGTTGCCGGGGTCAGCAGAAGTCAGCTGACTCACGGAAGTACCATGGAGGGTGCGTCGCGGCTAGGAGGGGTCCTAGCCTGGGGTGGGGGGGGTGGAATACCGGGTTGCTGCTGGAAGGGCCAGCTGGTGAGAGCTGGTGTGGGCTGGGAGGGGTAGAGGGGAGGTGGTATCGTCATGGGGAACGGGTCAGGCGGGGTGTGCTGGCCTGGGGCGAGCAGTCGATGAGCTATGGCTAGTCGGTGGGGGAGGGGGGTGGGGTGCCCTCTGATCCGGCTGATCACCTGGAATGTGAGGGGGCTGAATGGGCCGGTTAAGCGGGCTCGGGTATTTTCTCATTTGAAGGGGCTGAAGGCGGACGTGGCTATGCTCCAGGAGACCCACTTGAAGGTGGCGGATCAGGTTCGTCTGAGGAAGGGGTGGGTGGGGCAGGTTTTCACTCAGGATTAAACGCGAAGAACCGGGGGGCTGGCAATTCTGGTGGGGAAGAGGGTGGCGTTCGAGGCGTCTGAGGTGGTGGCGGACAAGGAGGGCAGATTTATTATGGTGAAGGGTAGGCTGCAGGGAGAGAAGGTGGTGCTGGTAAATGTGTATGCCCCGAATTGGGATGTGCTGGCTTTATGAGGCGCATGTTGGGCCGCATTCCGGACCTGTAGGCAGGGGGCCTGATCATGGGTGGAAACTTTAACACGGTGCTAGATCCCCCACTGGACCGGTCCAGTTCAAGGATGGGTAGGAGGCCGGCGACGGCCAAGGTGCTGAAGGGGTTTATGGACCAGATGGGAGGGGTGGATCCCTGGAGGTTTGGGAGGCCGAGGGCGCGGGAGTATTCCTTTTTCTCCCATGTCCATAGGGTTTACTCCCGAACAGATTTTTTCGTCCTGAGCAGGGGATTGATCCCGAAGGTGCAGGATACCGAGTATTCGACCATAGCAATTTCAGACCATGCTTCACACTGGGTCGATCTGGAGATGGGGGAGGCGCGGGACCAGCGCCCGCTCTGGCGCCTGGATGTGGGGATGCTGGCTGATGAGGAGGTGTGTAGGAGGGTCCGGGGAAGTATTGAGGGGTATCTTGAGACCAACGACACGGGGGAGGTCCGGGTGGGGATGGTCTGGGAGGCTCTGAAAGCAGTGGTCCGGGGGGAGCTGATTTCCATCCGGGCCCATAGGGAAAGGAGGGAGAGGGAAAGACTGGTGGGGGAGCTCCTGGATGTGGATAAGAGGTACGCGGAGGCCCCGGAGCAGGGGTTGCTGAGGGAACGGCGTAGTTTGCAGGCCAAGTTTGACTTGCTGACCACCAGAAAGGTGGAGACACAGTGGAGGAGGGCGCAAGGTGCGGTATTTTTAGGGACTTTTACGAGGAACTGTACCGGTCGGAGCCACCGGTGGGGGAGGGGGGGGGGGGGGGGATGGAGAGCTTCATGAACAGGCTACGCTTCCCAAAGGTGCAGGAGGAGCTGGTGGAGGGGCTGGGGGCGCTGATAGAGTTGGAGGAGCTAGTTAGGGGGATTGGTCAAATGCAGTAAGATAAGGCGCCGGGGCCGGATGGGTTCCCGGTGGAATTTTATAAAAAGTATGCGGATCTGGTGGGCCCCCTGTTGGTGCGAGCCTTCAATGAGGCATGGGAGGGGGGGGGGGGGGGGGGGGGGGGGCTTTGCCCCCGACAATGTCACGGGCGCTGATCTCTCTGATCCTGAAGCAGGATAAGGACCCCTTGCAGTGTGGATCATACAGGCCAATCTCGCTCCTCAATGTGGATGGTAAGTTGCTGGCGAAGATCCTGGCCACCAGGATAGAGGACTGTGTGCCAGGGGTGATACACGAGGATCAGACAGGATTTGTCAAGGGAAGACAGCTTAACATGAATGTGTGGAGATTGTTTTTAAAATAATTTTTATTGAGAAATTTTGATTTTATACAACAATAACGCACCTTAGTAAAATACCGAAAATAACAATAATATTAACAATCATATACATTCGCCCCATCCCCATGAACAACCCAGCATTTTAACAACAACGCAAATTAACACACTATAAAGTTACAGAATAAACACTATAATAATTCCCCCCCCCCCCCCCCCCCCCCGGGTTGCTGCTGCTATTGACCCAGTTACCTATCTCTGAGCCAGGAAGTCCAGAAAAGGATGCCATCGTTTATAGAACCCTTGTATTGATCCTCTCAGGGCAAATTTGACCTTTTCCAATTTTATAAATCCCGCCATGTCACTGATCCAGGTCTCCACGCTTGGGGGCCTTGCATCCTTCCATTGTAACAGAATCCTTCGACGGGCTACTAGGGACGCAAAGGCCAGGACACCGGCCTCTTTCGCCTCCTGCACTCCCGGCTCCACCCCAACCCCAAAAATCGCGAGTCCCCACCCTGGTTTGACCCTGGATCCAACCACCCTCGACACCGTCCCCGCCACCCACTTCCAGAATTCTTCCAGTGCTGGGCATGCCCAGAACATATGGCCGTGGTTCGCAGGACTCCCCGAACATCTGGTGCACCTGTCCTCACCCCCGAAGAACCTACTCATCCTAGTCCCGGACATATGGGCCCGGTGCAGCACCTTAAATTGGATGAGACTAAGCTTCGCACATGAGGAGGAGGAGTTGACTCTCTCCAAGGCCTCCGCCCAAGTCCCGTCCTCTATCTGCTCCCCGAGTTCCTCCTCCCATTTAGCCTTCAGCTCCTTCACTGGCGACTCCTCAACCTCCTGCATTACCTTATAGATGTCAGACACCTTCCCCTCTCCTACCCACACCCCCGAAAGCACTCTGTCCATCGTCCCCTGCGAGGGCAGCAAAGGGAATCCCTCTACCTGTCGCCTAGCAAACGCCTTTACCTGCAGGTATCTGAACATGTTCCCCTGGGGAAGGCCAAATTTATCTTCCAGTTCCCCCAGGCCCGCAAACCTCCCGCCAATAAACAGGTCCCTCAATTTGCTGATGCCCGCCCTTTGCCATCCCCTGAATCCCCCATCCGTGTTCCCCGGGATGAACCGATGGTTGCCACCCAGTGGAGCCTCCATCGAGCCCCCTGTTTCCCCCCGATATGTGTGGAGATTGTTAAATGTTATTATGATGCCGGCAGTGGAGGGGGAGGCGGAGATAGTGGTGGCGCTGGATGCAGAGAAGGCGTTTGATAGAGTTGAGTGGGGGTACCTGTGGGAGGTGCTGGAGCGGTTCGGATTCGGGGAGGGGTTCATCAAATGGGTGAGGTTGCTCTACGAGGCCCCGATGGCGAGTGTAGTTACCAATGGAAGGAGATCAGAGTACTTCAGGCTCTACCGTGGGACCAGGCAGGGGTGCCCCCTGTCCCCCTTGCATTTTGTACTGGCGATAGAACCTCTGGCTTTGGCGCTGAGGGAGTCGGGGAGGTGGAGGGGCCTGGTGCGGGGTGGGGAGGAACATTGGGTATCGCTGTATGCGGACGACCTGCTGTTGTACGTGGCGGACCCAGAGGGGGGAATGCCAGGGGTGATGGAGCTGTTGGCTGAGTTTGGGAGCTTCTCGGGCTATAAGTTGAATCTGGGCAAGAGCGAGGTATTTGTAGTGCACCTGGGTGATCAGGAGGAGGGTATTGGGAGGCTCCCGTTTAAGAGGGCAGTGAAGAGTTTCAGATACCTGGGGGTGCAGGTGGCCAGGAGTTGGGGGACTCTCCATAAGCTTAATTTTACCAGGCTTGTGGAGCAGATGGAGGAGGAATTCAAAAGGTGGGACATAGTGCCGCTATCGTTGGCGGGTAGAGTGCAGTCCGTCAAAATGACAGTTCTCCCGAGGTTCTTGTTCCTTTTTCAGTGTTTGCCCATCTTTATCCCTAGGGCCGTTTTTAGAAGGGTGACCAGCAGCATCATGAGTTTTGTTTGGGCGCATGGGACCCCGAGGGTGAAGAGCGTCTTCCTGGAGCGGGGTAGAGATGGTGGGGGGCTGGCGTTACCCAATCTCTCGGGGTATTATTGGGCGGCCAATGTGTCGATGGTGCGCAAGTGGGTGATGGAGGGGGAGGGGGCAGCATGGATATCTGATATCTACAAGGTCATGCAGGAGGTGGAGGAGGTGTCAGTAGAGGAGCTAAAGGCTAAGTGGGAGGGGAAACTGGGGGAACAGATCGAAGATGGGATATGGGCTGATGCCCTGGAGAGGGTTAACTCTTCCTCCTCATGTGCGCAGCTTAGCCTCATCCAATTCAAGGTGCTGCACCGGGCCCACATGTCCGGGTCTAGGATGAGTAGGTTCTTTGGGGGCGAAGACAGGTGTGTCAGGAGTTCGGGGAGTCCAGCGAACCATGCCCATATGTTCTGGGCATGCCCGGCACTGGAGGAGTTCTGGAAGGGGGTGACGAGGACGGTGTCGAGGGTGGTAGGATCCAGGGTCAAGCCAGGCTGGGGACTCGCGATTTTTGGGGTTGGGGTGAAACCGGGAGTGCAGGAGGCGAAAGAGGCCGGTGTGCTGGCCTTTGCGTCCCTAGTAGCCCGGCGGAGGATCTTGCTACAGTGGAAGGATGCGAGGCCCCCAAGCGTGGAGACCTGGATCAATGACATGGCGGGTTTTATCAAGCTGGAGAAGGTCAAATTTGCCCTGAGAGGATCGGTACAAGGGTTCTTTAGGCGGTGGCAACCTTTCCTCGACTTTCTGGCTCAGCGATAGGGTACTGGGTCAGCAGCAGCAGCAACCCGGGGGGGGGGGGGGGGGGGGGGGGTAAAAGTGGGGGGGGGGGGGCGTTGACTATGTTTATTTAATTTTAATTTATTTTTAAGTTCTCTTGTTGTTTACTGGGTTTGGGGGTGGTGGGGGGGGGGGTGAGATACATGCGTTGATACGGTCTCGGGGGTGTTACAGTTACTATGGTGTTTTATTGTTGCTTTTCATTGTTTGTTGTTATATTTTCTGTAAAAAATTTCAATAAAAATTATTTATTAAAAAAAAGAAAGAGCCAGTCCCCTGCAAACCCATAACCCCACCTAACCTTTGGGCACCAGGGGACAACTTTAGCATGGCCAATCGACCTAACTTGCACATTTTTGTACCATGGGAGGAAACTGGAGCACCCAGAGAAAACCCACGCAGATACTGGGAGAACGGGCAAACTTTGCACAGCCAGTGATCCAAGGTCAGAATGGAACCCAGGTCCCTAACGTTTTCAGGCAGCAGTGCTAACCACTGTGCCACCGTGAATATGCTCCTGAAGCGATAATACACTTATTACAAAACGTAGCAGGTGGGAAGCTCTATCCTGGTTTTAGACCCTCGCAAAGGACGCATATAAAGGCTCAAGATCTATGTCTGGCTTTAGAAGCAGAGGCTGCTGACAGGCATTTCATGCAGAATTATTTGGTGTGCAAGATCCTCTGAACCTGAGCAGTGCTACATCATTACAGTGTCTACAAACTTGTTGTTATTGTAATGTTTCATCACTGTATGATTGGTGCATGGGCATTGAGTATTTTCTGAGAGATACCTCCTCCAGTGAGGAGATGAGGCGGAGGATGAGGAGTAGGAGAGGGAGGAGGCCAGCTGACTAGCGGCAGGGGCAAAGTTCCATGTATAATAACAGTGGTACTCCAACAGTGTGAGAGGATTTTATTGAACTGATTTTAAGATGCCTACCTCGAGTGGCAAACCTATGGCCTGGTCACATGACCACAGAAAGCCTGCGCTATCAATTAGACTGGTTACATGTCAAAACCCAAACAACCCCCCCTCCCCACGCCCTTTCATATTGAGCTAAAGGTACACAGTTCCCCTTTTCCGAGTGAAGAAAATACACCTGTTACCCACTATACACAGTGATCTCATGCATTAACAACTGTTTGGTGAACTAGTCAGTCTCTGCACATGCACTGCACACAGTCTTTAAACCATGCAGGTCTCTTAATGAAAGGCATGCACATTGAGTGTTCTTCTAGGTGATGTTCTTTGTCTGGAGAATGTTGTTCTCATGGCCTTTGTTGCCTTGGTAAATTGTCACGATTCCCTGGGATTTGAGCCTGGTCAATTCCAGCCATACTTGATCTGGAGTTGCAACACAGTTGAAATTAGATTTTATTTAAAATAGCTGTGGGGCTGGCTTCTCCGCACCCCTACGATGAAATCGCGGCCGGCGTCGGGGTGGAGAATCAATTTTCCCGCACGGAATCGGGACCGACGCTGGATCCCCGATTCTGCATGCCCCGAAGAGTGGCATACTCGGAGAGTATACTGCGCCTCCTAGGGCCTACCTGGGACCATTGCTGGAGGCCCGCTCTGCCATTCTCTGCCCCCGACCGGCCGAAGTCCCGATGGCGTGGATCTAATGTGGTCCAGCCGGTTGGGAAACTAGCGTGGCTGCTGCAAACTCAGTCTACGGTCGCCCTGGTCAGGGAGGGCCGATCGGAGGGTGGTGGGGGGGGGCCTTATAGGCGGCCGGGCAATGTTTGTGCGGGTGGTCAGGGTCATGTGTGCGGTTGATCGGGGGTCTATTTTCAGTGTCCAGCTTCATGGTCCGAGTCTGCCATGGAGCACGGTGCGGCCGCTGGAGGAAGTGCATGGGCCGATATCTGCAGTAATAGCTGCTAGATTTACACTGGGTCCCTGCTAGCCCCTTGCAAGGCTAGGAATATGTGGCCCTCTCACGCCAGTGTTTTTGGTGTGAAAGTCCACAGTTTTGACCCTGGCATCGGGACACAGTCCCAATCACAGAGAATCCAGCCCGAGGTCCTTGGTTGAGCCCGATAAACTGCAGTCACCAGGGGCGGGATTCTCCATTTCAGAGACTTGGGGCTGCATTCTCTGATTTTGAGGCTATGTCCGGGGGAAGTGTCTGGTGTCATGATGGAACAATTGACGAAGCCCCAGCACCGATGCTCCGACTGGTGAGGGACGAGCAGCCGCGCCATGTAAAATGCATGGTCTTCCCGATATAAACGCCTGGAGAATTGCCTAGTCCGGGGCCGCGCATGCACATGCTGACGACCTGCAGATGTTGTGCCATACAACATGGCGCCGGCCTCGCGTGGACCCGACCTGCCAGATAGTGCTTCCTGGACACCCCCTCGCCACCCCATGGGCTACCGCCCACCAGTCCCCCCCCCCCACCCTCACCAAAGCCCTCGCCCAGCCAGCAGCATGGCTCCCCTTCCCCCGACAGTGGCAGCGCTGGACACAGTCCACAGCTGCCACGCCAGGTTCATGAAAACTGAGAGCAAACGTGTCCCGCGCCGTCGGGAACTTGCCCCATCGGGGGAGGAGCATCGGGAGAGGGCCTTCAGGTAACTTTGTGAGGCCGTTCTAATGGCGCGCAGTGCACTCCTCAATTACGCTGTTTTGGAGGGGGCAGAGCATCCGAAAACAGGGGCAGGTGGTGGTGGCGACCATGTGTGCCACCCAGGCCACTACTGCACAGGGGGCATCCGCTGTGGAGGCATTAGGGGAGAAGGTCTCCTAGGCCTGGGGCACTCTGTGCGGGTGGTGTCTGAGGCACTAGACAGGGCTGCCCTGTCACAGGCATCTATGTACCAGGGCCACCTGGATATTGCAGTGGCACTCCAGAGCTTGGCTCAGTCACAATGGGTTAATGCTGAGTGCATTGGTGCCATTGCCCGGGGGCAGGTTGACCTTGGCCAGTCCCAGAGGGAGGTGGCCAAGTCCTTGTGTTCCATGGCTGCGAGCACTTGTTGCGAGAAGAGCGGGCCTCCAGGACCGGCAGTGCCAGGTGGCGGGGGAGCCTCAGTGGATAGCTCCACTTGCATCCCTAACCATGGAGCAGCCGGAGGCCTTCGGGGACCCCTAGGGAGGAGAAGGTGCTGGAACACCACAGCATCACAGATTCCCCCACCCGCATCACTGCTGTCCCTGGCACATCCGATGGGCAGCAGGCAGAACAGGGTGGCACCACAGATCCTAAGACACCCAAGCAACTGCCGGGCCCATCCAAGCCTTGTCAGTCCAAAGGACAGCCGCCAGAGGGGCCCCATGTCACAGGGCTGGATCCGCAACAGGCCGCCTCCACCCCTGATGTCCTGCCTGGGGGTCCACCTAAATGTAGCATTGGGGCTCATAAGGCCAGAAAGATAGACACCAGTTAAGTAGGCATGGGTGCAGCACATAGGATAGCGTTAGGGGCTCGGGCACAAACTTCTACAGTGATGTTCACATGTTATTTTCAAAATAAACACCTGTGCACAAAAATTCCAACCTGCTTCGGTGCTATGTCAGAAGGGCGTGAGAGAAGGGCTGGTGCTGGGCTGGCTGCAGAGGGGATGGGGGGAAAATGGGCAGACGGTGGTGGTGTTACGGGCTGGGGCCCCCAAATCGGACCCCACACGGCCCCAGTACCCCTCCCCCTTGGCCCCAACCACCCCTGAACCCTGCCCTCACTTCCACCAGCCTAAGGGTTTGGTAGGACCGTGTGATGGAACGGCCAGCTCACATGCAGGGATCACCCAGGCGGAGGTGTAAGGAGCTACTTTGGGCAGGAGTCAGACACTATCAAATGATAAGGAACACCAGAGCTCATTGCAGAGTGGGTCATCATCATCCTCCCATCCATGGGCCAGACTCGGTTACTACCAACCCGGGGGGGGGGGAACCGGAGGTAGGAATCACGGAGGGAGTTGCGGGGGCGGTGTGGGATGGTGGTGTAGGGCAGGTGGTCATGGGAGCGGTTGGTCGACTGGGGGAAGGAGGTAGGTGTGAGGATGAGTTGGGATGTTCGTGCCGTCGGCAAGGCCCCCTACTTAGTGAACCTGATGCCGATTAGAGCGTCCGCTGTGCTACGGCCCTGGTACACACGTTGTGTTGCCTCCTGTGCCTGCCCGGACACCATGCTCTCCCCATCCTCCTCGCCAGATGAGGCCTGTGTTCATCCCCCTCCTCCAGCACATCCTCCTCCGCTGCGTAATGTTGTGGAGGACATACAGGCCACCATGATGTGGGTAGCTCTCTCAGCCGCATACTGGGGAGTCCCTCCAGAGCGGTTCAGGCACCAATGCACCACTCGATCATGCCCCTGATTGCTGCATGGGCGTCATTGTAGTGAGTCTTTGCGTCACTTTGTGTCATCTGGATAGGCATCATTGGCTACGACCGCAGTGAATAACCCCTGTTGCCCAGGAGCCAACCCCTCACCTGGGGATGGGCCTCAAAGGTGCCAGGAACCTTTGAGTGTGCCAGGATGAAGGCTTTGTGCACAATGTCCGGGTAGCGGGTGCAGAAGTGCATGATGTGCAGCTCATGATTACACACCAGCTGTACATTCATCGAGTGGAACCCCTTTCAGTTTGTGAAGACTGGCGCATCATGGGCTGGTGCTCATAGGGGAGCATGCATCCGTCGATCACTCTATATACCTGCCGAAACCCACTGCCCGGGCTTGGTCCACAGTGAAGCAGACATATTGTGCCGACTGGGCACATAGGGCCTCCGTGACGATGCGGATGCACCTGTGCACTGAGTTTTGTGAGATCCTAGAGTGGTCCCCACTCAGAGCCAGGAAAGACCCTGTGGCATAAAGTTTCAGGGTGATTGTCACCTTTATGGCCATTGGGAGCAGGTGTCCTCGCCCATTTCCCCCACGGTGAGAGGTGTGCCATGATCCGACAGATATGTCTCACTGTCTCCCTGCTCAGCTGGAATTTGTGAGCGTAATTATGTTGCACGATGCACCTGTGAACATTTCTCGTTCATTTGACATTTTTCTCTGCGGTCATATTTGTAACAGTCACAAACCATTCATCAGCTAGAGACTTGACTGAACTAACCTGCCGTATTGTGTGGAGTCAGACACAACTGCAAAATCTCTCTAATGGCATCTGAAAAGTCTTTTGTTTTTTTTTGGCCAAACAATAGTGTGCAAAATGATTTTGCTTCTTGCAGTTAAAACACTGCTTCCCCCAAGCTGGGCAACTCTTCGTTTCCTGTGCATCCTGCCCTTTGTCTGTGATTGCTTCACTCTTTTAGTTTACAGCATACTGTCGCCTGGTCTGCTCTGCCATACATATGCTCCAGCTGATGTTTCACAACTTCCACTGTTCGACACATGTCTATCCCTTTCTTTAGCATCAGTTTCTCACTTTTCAGTAGACTTGCTCTCATTGAGGGGGTCTCACATCTCGAACCAAGCTGGCTTTAATCAGATCATCTCTTATCTGTCCAAATTCCCATGATTCTGCTGGCTGCATCATTGCTGTGATGTACCTTTCAATGGTCTCATTTTCTGACACCGTGTTGAAGGTATAAGAACTGCTATACATCTTTGCTGTTTCTATGAGGCTTTTATTGAACTGATCTTAAGACGTCTGCCTCCGGGGCAGCGCGGTATATGATATAGAATCGGGCCGGGGGGTGGGGGTGGGGGGGGGGGTGGAACTGGGTGGGCGGGATTAGTGAGCATTGTTGAGCAGTCAAACTCAGGTTGACCATGTAATTTAGGGGGTTTGGATGGTCAAGGAAGCATCATCTTGCTGACAGAGTCTGACTCCCCTCCCACACAGAAATGGAATTTGGAACTCAGCCTGCCATACAAAAAACAATACAGCAGAGGAAAAGGCCCTTCGGCCCTCCAAGCCTGTACCGGTCATGATATCAACCTTTGCCAAAACCCTCAACACTTCCTTGTGCCATATCCCTCTATATCCATCCCATCCATGTGTTTGTCAAGATACCTTTTGAACGCCGTTAATGTATCTGCTTCCACAACCTCCCCTGGCAACGCATTCCAGGCACTCACCACCCTCTGCGTTTGTCCGGATTAAATTCCATTTGTTATTTCTCTGCCCAAGTCTCCAACCCTTCTCTGTTCTGCTGTACCTTCTGACAATCCTCAACACTATCTGCCACTCCACCAACCTTGGTGTCATCCGCGAACTTACTAATCAGACCAGCTACGTTTTCCTCCAAATCGTTTATGTACACTACAAACAATAAAGGCCCAAGCACAGACCCCTGTGAAACACCACTAGTCACAACCTTCCATTCAGAAAAACACCCTTCTAATAACAATAATAATAATAATCGCTCATTGTCATAAGTAGGCTTCAATGAAGTTACTGTGAAAAGTCCCTAGTCACCACATTCTGGCACCTGTTCTACTGCTATCCTTTGCCTTTAGTGATCGAGCCAGTTCTGTATCCATCTTACCACCTGACCTCTGATCCCGTGTGACTTCACCTTTGAGCCCCGGAATGATGCCGAGGTTTTAAATGTACTTTTTACAAGTTGTCAAGGTCGAGGTTGACCTTGGCAACCACCAGGAGCAGGTGTCCTCCTCCTCCATGTGGTGCCAGGTCCACGATGACATTGCACAGGTGTTGCACCACCTCATTGTTGAGACGCAGTCTCCTGCAGCACGCGCTGTTCGTCATCTGTTCAAATGACCAGTGACGCCTGTACACCTTGAGCCATCACAGGACCCGCCCTCTGGGTCCCTTCCTCGCCTGATAGGTGGCCGGGTCCTCAGGGTGTGGGGTGGGTTCCGGCACATGGACTGCCACCTTGAGCATATGCTGCTGCCATCTCCGGCATCTGGCTGCCCGGTTTAGCAACAGCACCACAGGGCAAATTCTGCGTCCAATATCCCTGCCATAGCGTTCAATATCTGTAAGGAATTGAGAGGGTGTTACACTGACAAACAGTGGTGGCTTCCACCCCAGGACCCTCTGATTCCCCCCTCTCCTCCGTACCCAAATGCCCTGCTAATGCACCCCTGTCCGCAGCAGGCTCCCCTCACTGGATCCCAGGCCTGGTCTCCCGGACACCTGCTCGTAATGTTATCTGGACTGGGTGCTGGTTTCCTCCCTGTTTCCACCCTCCGGCCGTGGACATGTCCCCGGAGCTGTGTCCCATCCTCTGGGTGTTTGGGTGTTGCCTGCTGAGTGTGTGGTGTTGCCTCGCACAATGTTCAGGTACAGTGGTCAGGTATGATTCGCGGGTCTGACGCCCATTCTCCGCCCCTGCGCCGAGCCCGATTCCGGTGCGGAGGCTCGGAGAATCCCACCCAAGGTTATTTACGTTGGTCATCAGAATAGAGAAGCAGAATATTTTTAAGATGTGTGAAACTTGTAAATGTTGATGTTTAGAGAGACTTGGGTGTGCTCCTATGAGTGAGACAGTATATTAGCCTCTTGGACATTCTGAATTCGCCCTCCGTGTACCCATACAGGAGCCAGAATGTGGCGACTAAGAGATTTTCACAGTAAGTTAATTGCAGTGTTAATGTAAATCTACTTGTGACAATAAAGATTATTAATTAAAGATTTTAATGTCTCCAATTGTTGGGTATATATTGCTACTCCTACCCACTCAGGAGATGGGATTCCTTTTTGTCTATTCCTTTTCATATTTCCAAAACAGCAGAATGGTACATTTTCTAAAGCACTGCCCATTCGTCCCAAGATTATGAGGGAGCCGCTACATGTAGGGGAACCAAATCCTGGGTCTTCCTGAGGGAGAGGGCTCAATTTTCCGCTGACTATCTTTTCAGGGTGCAACTAGCCCAAATACGACAGGGACCAGAATCCCCCCTTTATAAATCTCCCAACCACCTTCATTCAGAAAGAGTCCATGGGCGCGAGTCTCCGCTCCCCACGCCGGGTGGGAGAATCGCGGGAGAGCCGCTCCGGCACCCGCCAGGATTCTCCCACCCCCGCTTGGAGAATCGACGCTCGCCGTTTTTCCCGGCGACCGGCGATTCTCCGACCCGGATGGGCCGAGCGGCCTGACAACCCTGACGGGTTCACGCCGGCGGCAACCACACCTGGTCGCTGCTGGCGTGAACATCGTGCGCAAGATCAAGCCGCCACGTCTTGCGGGGCAGCAGAGGGGAAGACGGCAACCGCGCATGCGTGGGTTGGAGCCGGCCAGCCTGCGCATGCGCGGCTGACATCACTAAGGCGCCGCTGGCCGTGTCATTATCGGCGCGGCGCCTTGATGCCGGCGTCAAGGCCCGGCGGCCGAGCTTCACGAAACGCCGCTCCCCGGGGGAGGGGGGGGGAGAGAATAGGGGGCGAGGAGCGGCCTCCGACGCCGTTGTGAAACATTCCGGGTTTCACGACGGCGTCGGCCATTGTGCAGAATTCCGCCCACAAGTCATCACCCTAAGGGACTGGAGATGGGATATAGTAATTGCACCCACTATTTTAAAGTAAGTAGGGCTTACAGATGTACTCCAATGTTAATAGAAGCCGCTCTCCGTTCTTCCCCACTAACAGGCCTGTACAATTCTAACGGCGGTGTGAATTTCTGAGACTGCTGGTACCCAGAAGATGTTACTCACTTTACTTCCTGCAATGGTACTTATTTTGTTTGTAACCACAGGGCCTATCCATGGCTTCCACGTTTTTGGCCAGGATCATGTTATCTGGGATATGCGATTCCCGCTATTTGTCATTTCCCTTCTCTATTAGATGTAGCAGGGAGAAGAGGTAAAGGTGCCATTACTGCACATGACAGGTTGTTCATTTAGTTTGTTCCTTTCTATGGTGTACCAAGGTAGCCGAAGAGCTTAATAAAAAAGCAGTCATCATACAAAAGGTAGCTAATGACACCTCTGCAGCCCTCTTTAGATTCCGCCAAAGTGCTAGCTATCCGTACTGTGGCCTCACAAAATTGAATGGCTCGTGATTACATTCTAGCTGAGAAAGGTAGGACATGCCCCCTGATTGGGTTAGAATATTGTACTTACATTCCAGATAGCTTTGAATACATCACTGATTTGGCAAAAGAAATCCAGAAGGAGGTTGAAAAGCAACCTGAGTCCAGCACCCTTTGGGGTTGAGCTACTGGGTGGCTAGATTCTTGGGAGCCTCAGTGGTGCAAGGCTTGGTCATGTTCTTTATAGTCATTTTTGCAATGTACGTTTTGTTTCTGATGATCAAATGTATCTGCAAGAGAATGGCAAGAAGCCCATGTGGTGAATTATAAACCTCAGTAATTCACACTGTATTGTACCACATGTATTGAGCCTGTACTCTGTATCGGATTGTGTGTAATCACGCGGCACTGCCCATAGGGGGAGATGAGGAGTTTGTACTGGGCTCCACCCTTGGCTCCGCCCATGGCTCCTTCCCCAGCCGGAAGTATAAAGATCAGTGCTGTGAGCCTGCTGCCAGTTCATCTCGAGTTCATCCCGTCACAGGCAGGCTCTGTTGTAAGATGATTAAAACCACTGTTCACTTCTAACCATGTGTCGCGTGAATTGATGGTCTCATCGGCCCATAAATGGTGTCTCTGTATCCGCTTAAACAAATACTCCCACAAGGTATAAGCAGTTCTTACTATTAGCCCAAAGTGCTTGTAACTCTTTCAAGGCTCACCCATTCCAGTGTTGAAGGTTGTCCTAAACAAAGGGACCATCAGAGGCAACTGTGAATGTGTTCCTCTTGGCGTTCATTTCTTTTATTTTCTTTTATTTTCCTTACCATTTTATTCGGTTTAGAAGAATCAAAGGGGGGACTGATAAAGTATAGCTTTATTTCTAGTTTTATTCATACAGGGGCTAGTTGAATACATATAGCTAAACAAGCAAAATATTAAAAGTGTTGTGATGGTTTGAATCCAGTCATTGTCTCACACAATGAATTAACCATTGTATTCAAATGTATTCAGCACTGAGATCATATTGTTCTCTGTCTAATCAACTATTCAATCCTTAAGATCTCCGCCAAGCTATGCGATATAGCAAAATGTGGGAAACATATCCAGTACTTTTCCTAAGACTGCGCACACAGGTGCTAAGCTTGTTTTCATAGGCACCAGTCAATCTTACGTCATGTCCTATATTTGATTAACAAGTTATCCTCAAAGCAACAGACATTAATTTGAACAAACCAAGAGGTCTCAGCTGAGGATTGGAAGCCAATGAACGTAAATGAGGGGTTAAACTAGAGATAAGAATTCCCATAAAAATAGAACATCGTGGTCGAGGTTCTTTGTTCCTGAATTCTTGATTCGTCTATCTGTTTGTTGTGCATAGTGATTTTCTTTTGTGCTTGATGCTTTTTGCCATGTGCTTGACTTTTTAATGTATTGTTTGATATTTTTCTAAGTTTTCATTCAGTTCTTATTCAAGCGTACACCAGTGAGTAATTAACAATAAAGTCGTATTTTTGATAACTCCTATCAATAGGGCTACTGATTCTTATTATAAGGTAACAGAAGAGTACCAACACCCTTTTAATGGTCCCTTTTAAAAACCTGCTTTATGGAAGCTGGAGGGGAAAGGACAGATCTTATATCTCCTGCGCTTGTATGGTTAATTGTAGGAAGGGGACCAGGTGTTGCTATTGATTGAAGAGTAGATCATAGTTTTCTGGAGAGAATGGTCTCTTCAGAATTCTGAAAGGAGATGTGAGGGTAAGATGTGCTTGTTGGTGGTCTCAAACATGAGATAGTGGAATGGCAGATGATGGTCTGTTGAATGTGAAGGTTGTAGTGGTGGAATGTGAGGACAAGGGGATGTCCTATCATAATTCAGAGAGAGAGGGGAAGGGATGAGAGCAGAAGTGCAGCAAATTGGCTGGACATAGCTTTCAACCATTGTGGAGGCAAATTCTCATTTGGGGATAAAATAAGGGGTACTAGTATGGGAGGGCATCATCAGGACAGATGCAGCAGTGCCAAAAAACAGGGATGGTGGCATAGAGTTTTTACAGGAGGTGGGCTGGAAGAAGTGTAATCAAAGTAACCTTGGGAGTCAGTGTGCTTATTGTAGATTGCGGTTGATAGGCTGTACCCAGATATGATTAGAGAAGTCAAGGAAGTGAACAAAGAGTTAAAGATGGAACATGCAAAGTTAAGGAAGGGTGAAAAGTTGATTACATTTTCTAGTTTGGGCCAAGAAGAGGAAAAGAAGGGTGGCTAGAATATTGTTAGGCCACCATTCAGGGAAGAAGAGGAGCCGACCTTCGCAACCCACGCCGGCCGACCTTCGCAGCCCACGCTGGCCGACCTGTACGACCCACCATTCTCTCTTACCTTGTTTGTTGCTGACAAAAATGGAGGAAATGGTTTTGGGTCCCTTTGGCCCCAATGGTCCCTTTGGCCCCCTGAACTTCAGAAAAAAAGCTGCGACCATAGAAAAACAAATGCGGCCGCACTGCGTATGCGTGCCCAAGCATCGGTGTGCATGTGCATAGTTTTGCTCATGCGCACCGATGATTGGGCACGCATGCGCAGTGCCGCCAACTTTTTAAAATCTGTTCATGGCCATTTTGAAGGCCGCTTGCAGCCGGCATTATTAAAAACCGGCTGCTGCAGGCAGATTTGCGCGATTGGGAGCACTGCGATGACGGCTCCGCGGCCCTCCCGACACCCGCCCACGATCCGCCTGTGGGTCGCACCCCCGAGTTTGACAATGCCTGTGTAGAGCACCCGGCTCTAGCTGCGGATACGGCCGGAGAATTGCTGAATCCGTGGCTGCACATGCGAACGGCGGCAGCCTGCAGCGGCCACGCCGTGCAACATGGCGACAGCCACGCTTGGACCTGGCCTGCCAAATAGCGACCTCCTTTGGCCAGGCTCGCCATCCCCGGACCATCCCCCACCAATGCCCTCTGCCCGCGGATCGCCCCCCCCCCGCCCTCCGACTATGGTGGCGCTGGACTTAGTCCGTAGCCGTCACGCCGAGTTCCCAAAAATAAATACCACATACGACTGACGCCATCGGGACCTCGGGGGCAGAGCATCGGGGCGAGGGCTTCAGGTAACGTCCTGAGGCCGTCCATAGAGCATGTGGCATATTCCTGGAGTACGCTGTTTTTGAGGGGGCGCAGCATCGCAAAAGCAGTGCCATCCCTAATTTCGGCACCAACGTGGATTTTCTGGCTGATTGCCGAACGCGATTTTGGGGTCGGAGACCGGAGAATCCTGTCACTGGTATCTGGGCTCTCACCTGTTCCACCAAAACGATTATTGCTGTATCACTGAACCACAGAGCTCTACCGTGAAACACTTTTGTCTTACATTGTGAAACTGCACAAATAATTTGAACACAAGTTACAGGACATTGCTTTGATAGGTACAAGCATACATTAAATAGGTATACCCTCTGCAAATGCATCATCAAATCAATGATCTGTGTCTGAAGGCAGAAAATGCTTGGATTGCTTGCCTAAGATATTCAAAATGAGGTCCTGCCATCAAAATTGTTCAGGTCTCTCACTTAATACACCAGGTGGGTGGCCCAATTGTCCTTGATTGTACCACCGACACTTGTGTATGTATGAAAAGGATTAAATAGTATAGCACCTTCATATACATGTCATATCATTCATGACCTTTAACATTGTTTAAGTGCCTGAATCCTGCTTTATCTTAGAACCAAATACATCTCTAAATGCATTTGAACTGACAGCACAAGCTTATCCCGGGGCAAAATACTGTTGCTGCAAAAATGCAACTTGTCATTTCAAAGCATGTTTAAACAGTTTTACCATAACTTGATTTGCCTTGACAGTATAATTTGACCTTCCTGTTCTCCTAAGTCTTCATTTCAGATATCTAACTTTGAGGAATGCCAATGGAGTATTTTGTATTTTGTCAGTGAGGGACAAACTTTGATTAAGCAGTATGACATCTGAAAAATAAAAAAGAGCTACTTTCAGAGTTGTTGTTGACTGCTACAGACGTCTGCAGTGTTACAAACTGAGAATCAATTCAGCCGCGATTATAAACTGGCGCTAAAATCAATGCCAAATCTTTCAGAAAACTGAATTTGAAATTGAAAATTAAAACACATTGTTATTTTTTATCCATCTATCACTATGAAGTGTATCATGATCTAAATTACATGTTAATGAACACAGATTAAATAATTAATATTTAATCAATTCAATCATTGTTCAATAATGTGACACTGCTAAATAAAAAGCACCTTTGGCAATTTTTGAAAAAGCTTTGACTTGCCCAAATTATTTAAACTTGGTCAATTAAGATTATTCATCACTCAAGTAAAAGAATATGACTGGCCTGTTACATGGGGTGAGCATCATCAGATTAACATGAACATCTGATTTTGATCTGGATTTCAAATATCTGAATTCAAAATTCAGATTGGAATCTTTCATTTGGGTATCTTTTAAGTTAAAAATTCATGATCATAGCATTGGTACATTGGGGTACTGATGTAGAACTTACGCCCACAGTAAGATAGAGTTGCCCTGGAAGCAGACAAAAAGGAAGAGTCTTTGGCTGCATTTGTATTGCCAATTTGGATTGATGCAAAGTGGCTTCAGGTATGCTTTAATACGGCAGTGGCAGTATCAGTCCACAATCATGACGCCATGCCACTCCAGAAAATATTCAAGTCATGCAAGCCTTTGAGGAGACAGAATGTGGAATATAATTGCAGTGCTTTTTAAGCCAGAGTTTAACACTGCCCAGGCAATCTGTTTGATCTCTCGGGCAGTTTGTAAGATAACTTTTGGTCTTTTTAGTTTTATGAAAAAGCAAACTTTATTTCCCACGCTTTTCCCAATATTAGATTCTGGGGGAAGCAGAGATCACTACAAGATTTGTGCTAAAAGCCACCGCAAGCATTTGGCTCAGAAGACGAGCAGAGGATGTTTTTAAATCAAAGAATAGCGTTGCCCAATTTGAAAAAGCTGCTGAAAGGAAGTTTGACGAAGGTCAAAACCATTAAATTGGAGCAGCATGGTGACAGAGTGGTTAGAACGGCTGCCTCACAGCGGCAGGGACCCAGGTTCAATTCCAACCTTGGGTGGCTGTCCATGTGGAGTTTGCACTTTCTCCCTGTGTCTGCGTGGGTTTCCTCCGGATGCTTCAGTTTCCTCCCACAGTTCAAAGATGTGCAGGTTAAATGGATTGGCCATGCTAAATTGCCCCAAAGGTTAGGTGGGGGTACGGGGATAGGGCAGGGGATTGGGCCTGGGTAGGGTGCTCGTTCCGAGGGTCGCTGCAGACACTACTGGCTGAATGGCCTCGCCGAGTATCCAACGGCGCGGGACACACAAATCGTGAACCCAGCGTGGAGGCTGCGGACTGTGCCCAGTGCCGCCACACTCGGCCGGGAAACATGCTGCTGGCTGGGAGGTGGGGCTTTCTGTGATGGCTGGGGAGACTGGTGGGGGATGGACAGGGGTGGGCTATGGGGTCGTGGATGGCGGGTTGAGTCTGCATACAGCTCGCACCATGTCGTACGGCGCGACTGCTGCAGGTCGTCAGTCGTACCCATGCGCGTCCCTGAGACCCGGCCATTTTCAGCGCGGGAGGCGAGAGTTTCAGTCGCCACCGTTGCTAGCCCCTCACTGGTACCGGAATCAGTGAGGGGTCTACGCAAGCGCGGCACTCAGCCGCAGAAACAGAGAATCCAGCCTAAATATTGATATAATACTTGTATTGTTGTAACCCCCTGCTCAGTGCCAGTTTTTAAAAATTGTGACTGCATGGCATTTACCACTGCCCTCACCCTTCACCTATAAGAATGGTCACTGCTCCTGTGAGCAAATGCCAGAAAATAGTGAACTGGATTCCAGCTAGGTACAGCTATCAAAAAAAAGAACCAGTAAACAAAACGGCTGACTGAGAAATTCCTTTTTGGTCATGCTTAAATGATCTTAAAATTCCAACTATTAAATTTGAGACTGATCAAGTTCTTACATTCACTCCTCCAAATTACAATTTCATCAGCAGATATCGATTACACAAACCTTCTTGGAAAATAAGCAAAGTAAACAATCCTAAAGTTACCAAAGTTCATCAAGATGAAAATGTGGTTCTGAAAAGTGAGATTATGCCATAATATCCCAAACTATAATATTTAAATTCCTGGTACTGTACTCCCTTGTACGATCTTCATCACCATAGCTGCCTAGTGCCAGCTCCATTCGTTGACCCATGTCTATCTGGCCACGCAGCTCATCTGCTGCTGAAACGCTCATCCATCACTTTGTTACCTCTGCACTTAACAAACACCAATGCTCCCCTAGCCTGCCACCTCAGCACCTCCAATGCTCCCCTAGCCTGTCACCTCAGCACCTCCCATGCTCCCCTAGCCTGCCACCACAGCACCTCCCATGCTCCCCTAGCCTGCCACCACAGCACCTCCCATGCTCCCCTAGCCTGCCACCACAGCACCTCCAATGCTCCCCATGCCTGCCACCACAGCACCTCCAATGCTCCCCTAGCCTGTCACCACAGCACCTCCAATGCTCCCCTAGCCTGCCACCACAGCACCTCCAATGCTCCCCATGCCTGCCACCACAGCACCTCCAATGCTCCCCATGCCTGCCACCACAGCACCTCCAATGCTCCCCATGCCTGCCACCACAGCACCTCCAAAGCTCCCCATGCCTGCCACCACAGCACCTCCAATGCTCCCCATGCCTGCCACCACAGCACCTCCAATGCTCCCCATGCCTGCCACCACAGCACCTCCAATGCTCCCCATGCCTGCCACCACAGCACCTCCAATGTTTCCCATGCCTGCACCACAGCACCTCCAATGCTCCCCATGCCTGCCACCACAACCACTCCAATGCTCCCCCCAGCCTGTCACAACCACTCCAATGCTCCCCCTAGCCTGTCACCACAACCACTTCAACACTCCCCTAGCCTGTCACCACAACCACTCCAACACTCCCCTAGCCTGTCACCACAACCACTCCAACACTCCCCTAACCTGTCACCACAACCACTCCAACACTCTCCTAGCCTGTCACCACAACCACTCCAACACTCCCCTAGCCTGTCACCACAACCACTCCAACACTCCCCTAGCCCGTCACCACAACCACTCCAACACTCCCCTAGCCCGTCACCACAACCACTCCAACACTCCCCTAGCCTGTCACCACAACCACTCCAACACTCCCCTAGCCTGTCACCACAACCACTCCAACACTCCCCTAGCCTGTCACCACAACCACTCCAATGCTCACCTAGCCTGTCACCACAACCACTCCAACACTCCCCTAGCCCGTCACCACAACCACTCCAATGCTCCCCTAGCCTGTCACCACAGCCACTCCAATGCTCCCCCAACCTGCTACCACAGCCAGTCCAATGATCCTCTAGCCTGTCACCAATCTTGCACCCATCTGTAAATTGGAGCTAATTTAAAATTCAGCTGCAATTATGCATGACCTAAACTGATTTCTGGTTCATCAATGACTTGATTTTAAAATTCTTATCCTTGTTTTCCAATTCCCCTATGGCCTCACCTTAGATATTTAACTTCTTCCAGACTTAAACCCTCAGAGAGGTTTGCCCAGTTTTGGCCTCTGGCACAACCTCTGTCATCCCACCATACTTGCAGCTGTCTCGCGCTGGAGCTTTGGAAGTCTTTCCCTGAACCTCTCTGTCTCTTTGTCTCCATTCAAAGTACCTCTTCAATCTATCCCTTAGAACAAGTTTTGGTTACTTGTCCTAACATCTCCTTTTGTGGTAGATTGGCAAATTATCTTTGTCAACATATCTGTGGAATCTTGGGACTTTAAAAAGAAAAAAAAAAATAATAATAATAATTGCTATTGTCACAAGTAGGCTTCAATGAAGTTACTGTGAAAAGCCCCTAGTCGCCACATTGCGGCGCCTGTTTGGGGAGGCTGGTACAGGAATTAAACCCACGCTGCTGGTATTGTTCTGCATTACAAGCCAGCTATTTAGCCCACTGTGCTAAACCAGCCCAAAACATACATTGAATGTCCGATATAAAAACAAATTGTTGCTTTAAAGTAAATACTATTGACAAACAGCTGTAACTTTCCAAAATTATTTTAATAAAATGAAATGCATAGTACCACTCCTGCTAACATTCAGTTCTTGACCATGAATACAGATTTCTTCATTTGATTAATATGTGCCAATGGACATGCAACATGTTCTGTCCATTCCATCTGATATTCTTTGTAGTTTTATTTTTCTATAATTTTACCAATATCCCTTTTCCTGTGTAATGTTCATATGCCCTAAAGTTCTAAAGGAGATGAGGGAGGAAATCTATGATTTTCTGTTCATGAGACTAAGTGTTGTGGCCAGGGCAATATTCGTCGACTTTCACAATAACAAAACTGGCGCCAAACCGGGACCAATTCAGCCGCTGTGGAGGGGTTAGTACCGGCGCCACGTGGAACACAATCGATTCTAATGAAAAATGGTACAGGTTTCACTGGGTCCGTCATTGATTATCGGGAGGCTGACAAGCCGCAACGTATATACACATTACAATCGCTAGACACTCATCCCAGTCAATAAGGTTGTACTGGAGCACTCCAATCCCTCTGATGGGCCAGAAGGCAACTATGGGGGTTCCCTGGTGGAACACCCATATGACCTGTGGTCCTAAATTCACAGTGGTGCGCCCAGCTGCATGGCAGCCTGGTAGGCCGCGGCAATGGTACTCCGTGCCCGTCCACCCTGACCCCACAGCCCACCTCCTGGCCACCGCCAGACACCGCCCCCCGGCCCTAGCAGAAGCCTTCACCCCCCCCGCAATGAGCGGCACAACTGTCAGCAAACTATGGCGATGTTGGACACTTTCCATACCCTCTCTCTCTCCCTCAGCAGCCACGACGCTGGTTTCACGATGTTTAAAAGCACAAGTGAAACTCGCCGTCGGGAATTAGGCCCACCGGAGGCGGAGAATCCCGGAGGCTCTGGAAAATACCGGATTGGGCCGCCTATGATGTGCAAATGGTTGTTTGTTGTATATGTGTTCTGGAACGTATTGCCGCCGCTGTCAAGGCAACGGAGAATTGTGATTTGGCGTGAAATCGGCACCCGCCGCGATTTCAACGTCGGAACCGATTGCCAGCCGTATCACGTTTCACGATTCCAGCTTCGGCCGAGGAGTATCCGGCCCATGATGTTCTGCCTAGTGTTATGAAAACATCAGGGAAGAACCATTGGGTACTAGAGAGATTCCTCAACATTTGAACAAAACAAGCAATGACAGCATGGATATTTAAAAGAAACCGTTTGACTATTTGAACCACTTCATGTTTTTGAATTCCCTCCCTTGTATTTCATGACATAAGCTGGATGACATACTCCAGATGCTGTATGACCAGTTCAATGTACAGTGTTATCTTGACAGGCCTGGGTTTTTAAGGCTATATTTCCCTCATAAGAGGTGGAATTGCAATGGGATTGGATTGGTTTATTGTCAAGTGTACTGAGGAACAGTGAAAAGTATTGTTCTGTGTGCAGCTCAAACAGATCATTCTGTACATGAAAAGAAAGTACATAATAGGGCAAACATAAAATGTCACTCAACGTCACTGTAATTCTGACCCATTTTCCTGGATAAGAGTTACTGAGGCATGCAGTACAGGCTAAACATGGGATTCCCATCAGGTCAATAGGTATCACATCACTGCAACTAAGAGAAATTAGACGATACTACGCCAACATTAGGGATGTTACTAATACCAGAACTTTGTGAGTGCAGTTAAAGGGACAGAAAAGGCTGAAATTAGAAATGGACACTATTTTTGCATGCCTCAGCAGAGTGGGAGGTTTATGCAAAGGGACTGCTTGGGCCTATGTGAAGGGAGGGGAATCTTTCCACTGGTTGGAGTCATATCTAGCACTAGGGAAGATAGCTGTGGTTGTTGGACGTCAATCATTTCTTTCCCAAGACTTTGCTGCAGGAATTCCTCAGGGAACAAATGCTGCTCCTAGGCCCAACCATCTTCAGCTACTTCATCATTGACCTTCCCTCAATCTAATGTCAGAAATGGGGACTGTTATATCTGCCTAATTCAGATACTTCAACCAGTATTTAATCAAAGGTTTACCCAGATGTATTTAATAACAAGGAGAACAAAGCATAAACACAAGTATAAATAACAATAAACAACAACAGTATTAACCCTTATATTAACCCATATAAAACACAAGAGACACCGGAGATTTGGTTGCACTATCTGTAAAGATGGCTTGGTTGAACCGAGGGTCCGATTCCTGAGTCTCTCTGGTCTGTCGTCACAAAGGTGAGTCGCGCTGGCAGTTTCTTCCTTCCTCCCTTCGCTGGTCAGTTTTCTGGATGGTTAAGTTCACCTCCCTCGTCAGGTCTTTGCTCCTGGTGTGCGTTGGGCATCTATTTTTATCCCTCCTCCCTTTGCGCCTTTCCAGATGTTTCTCTGGCTTTCTGCCAATGAGGCCTCGGGATGGGGCCCCAACACCCGATGATTCCGTTCATGGCCGTTTGAGAGGACACCTGAGCCCACCCAGGTGTTCAACTTCGGTGGTGTGGTCTACACATACCTCGCTGTCATACACGGTAACGGCAGGAACTCTGGGCGCCCGAGAGTCTGGCTCAATCTGGGCTACTGAAAATAGACCGGTGCAGGGGCAGCATGGTGGTTAGCATTGCTGCCTCATGATGCCGAGGACTCAGGTTCAATCCCGGGCCACTGTCCATGTGGAGTTTGCACAGTCTCCCTGTGTCTGCGTAGTTTTTACCCCCACAACCCAAAGATGTGCAGGGTAGGTGGATTGGCTATGCTAAATTGTCCCTTAATTGGAATTTTGTTTGATTACAAAAAACAATAGACCGGTGCATATCAATATGGTGTGCTGATCTCCTGATGGGTGATTGACCGGTAGGTCCAGACATGTTCTGGCGGTTGGTCCGTGGGTTGTGCATTGGGTCTTTGGTCAAGTCCGAATTCCCATCAGCCTGCCTGAGAATGGACTGTAGTTTAATTTAAAGTGCTCAATTCTTTAATTTAGGATATCAAATTTAATCGGGCTCAAAACTATGCCCTGTCAGGTTACCACAGGACGCTTGCAGATGATTGCACAATGTTCAGTACCATTCACAACGCCTCAGATAGTGAAGCAGTCGTTGTGCATATACACTAAGACCTGGACAACATTCAGGCTTGGACTGATAAGTGTCAAAAACTATTTGCGCCACATAGTACCAGGCAATAACTAGCTCCAACAAGAGGGATTCTAAGCACCTCCATTTGACATTCAAAGCATTTACTGCTGCCAAATTGTCCACCATCAGCATCCTGGGAGATACCCATTAACCAGTCTGCACAGACTCTGCGTGACAAGGTGTACAGCCTCCATTGACTCTGCATGACAGGTTGTACAGCCTACACAGACTCTGTATGGCAAGTTGTACAGCCTGCAAACTCTGCATTGCAAGTTGTACAGCCTCCACCGACTCTGCACGACAAGTTGTACTGCTTGCAGAGTCTACACGACAAGTTGTATAGCCTGCACAGGCTCTGCATGACAAGTTGTACAGCCTCCACAGACTCTGTATGGCAGGTTGTACAGCCTGCAAACTCTGCATGACAAGTTGTTCAGCATCCACTGAGTCTGCATGACAAGTTGTACAGCCTCCAGACTTTGCATGACAAGTTGTACAGCCTCCACTGACTCTGCATGACAAGTTGTACAACCTCCACTGACTGTGCATGACAAGTTGTACAGCCTTCACTGACTGTGCATGACAAGTTGTACAGCCTCCACTGACTCTGCATGACAGGTTGTACAGCCTCCACTGACTGTGCATGACAAGTTGTACAGCCTCCACTGAGTCTGCATGACAAGTTGTACAGCCTCCACTGACTGCATGACAAGTTGTACAGCCTGCACAGACTCTGCATGAAAGTTGTTTAGCCCGCACAAACTCTGAATTGCAGGCTGTCGAGCCTCCACACACACTGTACATTGCAATCCAAGATGCACTTTCAGTCTGCGTGCACTACAGCCGAGGGAGCCAGTGCCGGGAAGGGGCAATGCTCCAGTTCCGCGGTTGCGCATCCGCTGAGCAGCGGCACGTGAGCAGAAGGTCGGCTGTGGACTGGTCCAATTGGGAAGAAGGAAGGGGAGGTTAAGGGGGCGGGGCCACGGCTCCAGCAATGAATGAGTGCGCGGCCGGCCGCAGGCCCGCTTTTAGCAGCCACCTCGGCTTCGGGCGGAGGAGGAGTGCGAGCGGGTGACCGGTGTGGTCCTGGAGTTGCGGGCTGAATGCTGTCCTGGTTCAGTAGCAGCAGCAGGAGGATCAGCAGCAACAGCGAGTGAGTGCCCACCGACACCACCCCGCCCCTCCTCTCCCCTCCCCCGGGGAAGGGGGGAGCTCGAGCCGAGTGGAGCGGGGCCCGCGAGGCCGAGGTCCGGCTGGGGGGAGGCGGCGGCGGAGGGGACAGGGCGCCAGGCCCCGGCCTCTCTCCCACAGTGATGTGCAGTGCGAGCAGCTCCCCTCAGCCACCCGCCCAGCAGCATGGAGCCTCAGGACGTGCCGAGGGGCACAGACGGTGAGGAGCGCCCGGCCCTGAGCGCCAACGGCGGCGGCGCCAGCCCCAGGCTCCCGGGCCTCCTGTGGGAGCCCAAGTACAGCCTGGTGCAGGAGGTGGGCCGCGGCAGTTACGGCGTGGTGTACGAGGCGGTGGTGAGGAAGAGCGGCGCCCGGGTGGCCATCAAGAAGATCCGCTGCGACGCGCCGGAGAACGTGGAGCTGGCCCTGTCCGAGTTCTGGGCGCTGACCAGCCTCAAGCGGCAGCATGAGAATGTGATCCAGTTCGAGGAGTGTGTGCTGCAGCGCAACGGCATGGCCCAGAAGATGAGCCACGGCAACAAGCGCTCCGAGTTCTACCTGCGCCTGGTCGAGACCTCGCTGAAGGGTGAGCGGATCCTGGGCGCCGGCGAGCCCTGCTACCTCTGGTTCGTCATGGAGTTCTGCAATGGCGGCGACCTCAACCAGTACGTCCTGTCCCGCAGGCCCGACTCGGCCGTCAACACCAGCTTCATGCTGCAGCTGACCAGCGCCATCGCCTTCCTGCACAAGAACCACATCGTCCACCGGGACCTCAAGCCCGACAACATCCTCATCTCCGAGAAGTCGGGGGTCCCCATCCTCAAGGTGGCCGACTTCGGCCTCAGCAAGGTGTGCGTGGTGGGCGGGGGAGCGGCGACCAACAAGAGCCTGAATGTGAACAAGTGCTGGCTGTCTTCCGCCTGCGGCTCTGATTTCTACATGGCCCCAGAGGTCTGGGAGGGACACTACACGGCCAAGGCTGACATTTTCGCCCTGGGGATCATCATATGGGCCATGATTGAGCGAATAACTTTTATTGATGCTGAGACTAAGAAAGAACTGCTTGGGACCTATGTTAGGCAGGGCAGTGAGATTGTACCTGTAGGGGAAGCATTGCTAGAAAACCCAAAGATGGAACTACACATCCCACAGAAAAGGAGAACTTTCATGTCTGAAGGGATCAAGCAACTTATTAAAGACATGTTGGCTGCTAATCCGCAGGATCGTCCCGACGCCTTTGAGTTAGAAACTAGGATGGACCAGGTCACTTGTGCTGCATAAATTATCTATTATAAAGTGGATACTCTTGTAGAAGGTATACATACAGTAAGCACAATACTGATTGTGCAGGTTCTTGGTTACATATAATTGTATGTACCGCACATGCTTTATCTAGTGTATATAGTTTGTCCCTGATTGTCAGATGTGCTTTCTCGTAATCTGCCTCTTTTGAAAATGGAGTGTGTTTAACACTTCTGTCCCCGCTTCAATTCTGACGAGTCTAATTTAAGGATCGGAATGAAGAAGACAATCTAAAATTTCTTCCCCTTTTTGGGATGGGGAAGTCGGGTGCTTTTCCTGTAAAGCAGCCCATCATTGGATGATCATTCTGATTCTTCTGCATTCTGCCATAAGTGTCTAGCTGGGACACAGAGGAATAATACTAGAAAATCAAGAATGGAGAGGACAGGAACAGCTGAGTTTGTTCCCAGAAGTGAGTTGTGGTACTATGTCAGTGACTCATTCAAGAGTCAATCCCACTTTCAATACTTGTTTGTTTCCTAGTCTTAACACCCTGCAGTGCTTGCTCTTGGTGGGTCGGGCAGTGACTACAGAAAGAGTTAATGTTTCTGGTTGTTAGTTCAGTAGAATTGTTGAGGGTAATTGTTTTGTTTGTAGCTGTTGTCCATATAAGCTGATATGGGGGCTTATTGTTTTTTGATCCGTCTTATCTTATTAGCAAAGATTATGTTAATTGATTTTTTCAAAGTTTTTTAAATTAGCATCAAAAAACGACTAAATTCCTCACCTCCGATATAAACACTTTTATAACTCATCCTTTTAATGCACACTTATCAAATTGATAATGTTATGCAACTATTTTCTTGGAGATTGAACTAATTTGGAAATTTGGCCAAAAAACTTTTTTCTCTTTTATGGATAAGAAACCGTTTTTTCTCCCAGCAAAACCTTTTAAATTAAGAATTTGATCCGCAATAGTTGAGAAGATTAGCAGAGTGGCTAGCACTGTTGTTTTATAGTGCCAGGATCCCAGATTCAATTCCCGGCTTGGGTCACTTACTGTGCGGAGTCTGCACGTTCTCTCTGTGTCTGCGTGGGCTTCCTCCGGGTGCTCCAGTTTCCTTCCACAAGTCCCGAAAGATGTGCTGTTGGGTAATTTGGACATTCTGAATTCTCCCTCCTTGTACCTGAACAGGCGCCAGAATGTGGCGACTAGGAGCTTTTCGCAGTAATTTCATTGCAGTGTTAATGTAAGCCTTGTGACAATAAAGATTATTATTATTTAATGATAGTCTCATTTGCAGTAGTTTCCACATCAATTGTAGGGTTTTTGTTTTGGCCCATATTATTCTGAAGTATTTGAAATGAAAATCATTTATTGTCACAAGTAGGCTTCAAATGAAGTTACTGTGAAACTAATACTAGTTGCCCCTAATTCCGGTGCCTGTTCGGGGAGGTTGGTACGGGAATTGAACAGTGCTGCTGGCCTGCCTTCAAAGCCAGCGATTTAGCCCAAGTTTTGTGAAACTTGTTTATTTTCCATTGAACTAGATATTAACTTGCGGGTAAGAAGAGAAAGAAAGGTGGCAGAAACAAAGTAACAAAGCAGATATTGCCAGCAATATATGCCTACAGAGTTCACTATAAGGTTATCACATGAAATCTAATGGTGCTGATCCCTTTGTGAAAATTAATGTTTTAACCAAGAAAAAAGAAAGTTGGGGTACATTGCTGATCCAACAGTTTGAAACATGTTGTGGAGAGGAAGATTTATATTTTTATTTGGAGTCTGGAGTGAAGCTGTAGGTAAGCTTATGTAACTATTCCAACTAAATTAGTTTGTAGTTTAGGAATATATTTTTACAGGATTGGCCTATTGGCTTGTTAAATATTTACTTGCATGCAAAAGTCTTTCTGCAACAGTGAGTGTGTTATAAAATATGTTGAGGGAAACTGCTTTTGTCCATGGAAACAAGAAGATGAACAGACCATAAGAGTTGCTCTACTTTTATGCGTAGAAGTTCTCTGGATCTGTGAATATATTTGTAAATTTTACCTTTTAGGTTTATGAGTCACTTTCTTTGTCTGCTGTTGCTGAATTTGTTCTATGTTTCCTCTGGTGGACATGTAGAAAAAAAATTCTCTATTTGGGGAAATCTAATTTTTAACTTTTAGTTTCGTTTTTTAATTTTTGAAGAGTTTTCTCTTGCACTGAGTTTAATTCTGCAGTTTCTAATCTAGTTCTTGCACTTAACCGTGAATCAACAGAATTGTGCAGGTCAGTTTGCTAAAACAAGTTGAATGATTACTCGTTATGGAAAAAAGCTCAATAAGGATACATATATTTGTAAGGTAATTGGAGCTAGTTCCCCAAACTGGACATTGTGTTGATCCTGCGTGCCGCAGTAGTCATATTTCATATACTGCAGTAGCGAACTTTATGTTGATTCTGCACTGCAAGTAGTTGGAATCTTGAGTGCAAAACCCATAATCCGGGCTACCAGGTGTTTTATGAGCATGGCACCAATGGAATTAGCCTTTTCCTGTCCACTCCTCACCAGGAATTCAGCATATCATCCGCATATCCTACCATGTGAATTCAAATTGCGTTTAATCATAAAGTCCTGAGCAAAGCTAAAATAACATTCCAAAAAGTTAATTGTTTAGAATTTCAGTACTCGCTGTTGTTTTCTCATGGAGCAAATTAATGTCTGCACTATTTGATCTTGTTGCATTGCAAGCTTTGCCCACTTAAGGCAGCCAAACTATCAACACTCACTCCTACAATTACTTGCCTGCCACAGTGGGTCTACTGAGTCGGCAATCACTTTGTATTTATCTAGTTTCATAAAGTATTCAGAAACAAAATTTGAAGTTGAACCAGAAGATGAACTACAGTAAATTGAATTTATCTTCAAGAAATAGTAACTCTTTATCTTTTTGAAGAAATATTTAATGTTCTGTGTATTGGGTGCCATCAGCATTTTATGTAAATAAAACTAAAGGCATTATTGTCAATGGCAGGTGTAGTTCTAGCGGATGTGTTTTGCTATCGATAGTGTTTTGTTTTCGAGCAGGGGACCGTTGCTGACCTTGCAGGATCTGAAAGCTGCAACTTTTTGAGAATCCTGCAAGCTTCTGTTGAGTATTCATTTCCACTCTGCAAAGTGCATTCATGCAAAATTTGTTTGGATTGCAAGTATTACTCAAGTACTTGACCCCCAAGTATGTTTTGTCATGTTTTAGCAAATTGGCAGTCCTGTCCCAAAGTTTCTGATTATCTTGGTGAATCTCCTCTGTATTACCCACAACACTGACAATTTCCCTAAAGTAAGATGCCATTCTAATTTACAGAACTTCAGCATTGTCACTTCTTGCATTTGTATCCATACTCTATAGGATTTATATGCATTTTACCAAATTGTGGCTACTTTCAAAGATTCTGAAAATCCATACAGACCACGTTCAATATATTTTTATCAACAGTTCCTCAGAGCGGATACCTGTTGGTAGTGCATAATTACCCGATGCTTTCCACGTGATTTAACTTTTCCACTATCTCATGGCTGGCTTTGCTATAGTTAACTGGTTTATCATTTCAATAAATCAAAATGTTAATTTGGCCAGTCATTTTGGCACAATTGGTTTGAAAGGTGGTCAGAGGCATGAACCTTTACTGGTTTTGTTTCAACTTCCATTCTCATCCTAGGTGGAGTGCTGTTCCACTTACTCTAGTAGTTTTCTTATCTGTGGTAATCTTGAAATAGTTGCTGCTCCACATAATTTATTCTCATTTCCAGGTAAATACCAGAAAAATTCTGTTTAGTGTGGGTTGCGATATAATTGATTCACCTGAGATTGCATTTGGAAAAGAGAGAATGCAGCATGGAAGCATTTGCCTGTATTTGGGGTCTCATGTCAGATAACTTGTCAGAGTTGACGGGGAGATTTGCAGAGTGGCACCGTCTTAATGGGTCCTAGGGTTTGTGGTGCAAGTTACTTGCCTGATAATGCAAAGCTTTTCATGAGATGCTTGGCAGAGAACTTGCTGTCTTGAAAGTAGTTCATTTGAGATAAGTGTCAGCAGGTTGTTATTGCAGTCTTTGGTTGTCATATTCATTCTATTGACTTGTGCATCTGGTTGCTGTTGGAATCCAAGAAGAGTTGATTTTATGTACACTGTCAAAGTGTTCATGTAGGCTTTCAGCAGGATGGTGTACAGCTGATGAGTGCACTATATGAGCATTAAAGATTATTAAGCTTTCAAAATCCTGTTTGAAATGTATAAATCTTTCAACACTTTTTTAATTATCTTGAAGGCTGTGATTTTGTAGGGTCTGAAATGTCCAAAATGTAAGCAGCGCATTCATTCTTTCCCTCCCAATTTCCTCCTTCACATCCTATCTTTTCAATGATTAGCTTTACAATGTTTGTGTACCTGTGTAAGTCCCATAAGAATGATCCGTTCTTTTCATTTTCTCTCTATTCCCAGCATAGTTTGAACGCTTGGTGTTATCCAGTTTTGCTGCAAGGCTTTCTCAAACTATTAGAGAAATGTGAAATAGTGATGCATTAGAACCAAACTCATTGGCTGGTTTGTCCATTGACTGCAAGGGCAGCACGGTAGCATTGTGGATAGCACAATCGCTTCACAGCTCCAGGGTCCCAGGTTCGATTCCGGCTTGGGTCACTGTCTGTGCAGAGTCTGCACATCCTCCCCGTGTGTGTGTGGGTTTCCTCCGGGTGTTCCGGTTTCCTCCCACAGTCCAAAGATGTGCAGGTTAGGTGGATTGGCCATGATAAATTGCCCTTAGTGTCCAAAATTGCCCTTAGTGTTGGGTGGGGTTACTGGGTTATGGGGATAAGGTGGAGGTGTTAATCTTGGGTAGGGTGCTCTTTCCAGGAGCCGGTGCAGACTCGATGGACCGAATGGCCTCCTTCTGCACTGTAAATTCTATGTAGACAAATAAAAATCATGCCTTGGCGCTGCTGTTATCGAGAATGTGAAAACCTCTTGCTGTGCACTTTTATGATTTAGAGTGGCCATTCAGTACGTTGTAACGGTTGCCCCTCTTTTTGTACTTTCACATTTATGATAAGGAAAATCTGATGAGTCACTTTTCCATTGTGCACCTGACACCCCAAATAAACTCCCACGTCCATTTTTTTTGTCTGACCTCGTAAGTCTTTTTATGAACATCGGTGGCGCCTTTTTTTTCCCCTTGCTTATCTCGAACCTTTGTCGTTTCTCATTCAAACCGGTTTCATGCTTTTAAATCTCCTTTTATAATTCAACTTTTGTTCCAGAAGTTTAGAGTATATAACTGATCATTCTGTTCTGTCTCTATGCTCTCATTTGAAATGCATGACCTCCTTTTGATCTTGTCCTTAAAATCTCTCCTAATGATCAGATGCATGCTATAACATTTAGCTCCCTGGAGCTTATGTTTTCTCAGGCAAAGTCAACATATGGGCCGCTTGAACCTGTTCACAATTGAGTAAGATCATGGTTGATACTGTTGTAATCTCGGATTATCCAATTGTTGAAAGTTCTGGCCTAATCCATGATTTGCAAAGATGGTTCATAAAGAGTGATGTGAAAAGGCTTGATGTGATGAGTGTCTGCATGGGTTTCCTCTGGGTGCTCCAGTTTCCTTCCACACTCCAAAGATGTGCACACAAGGTGTATGGCCACGATGATAAAATGACCCATAGGTTAGGTGGGATTACAGGGATAGGGTGGGGCGTGGGCCTAGATAGGGTGCTCTTTTAGAAGGTTGGTACAGACTCAAACGGGCTGTATGTTCTCCTTCTGCACTGTAGGGGTTCTATAAAAAGAGAAAATTTACCTATTGGTCTTTTTTCCTGAATTTGAGTATTAAAATATCTATTTAGATTATAGTGTAAATTTGTGGCCCGGGATTTTCTGCTTTTGACCTTGAAGTAAGTCTTGCAGAGAGATCTAGTGATCTCTTTGAGAAATTCACCCCTCTTGCAGCAGTATTTACTGGATATTCCCAGTGTGAAGCCGAAGTGATGTCATAAAGCTTGCCGAGCCAATCACATTAAAGGATTTTCACAGACCTCCAAACAGAAAGCAAATTGTAGCAAAATAAAATTACTATTTAAAAAAAAAGTAGTAAAATTAAAAAAAAAATTAGGATGTGCCCATGGGTGAATGCAGAAGCTGAAATATTCTGAAATATTGGCAAAGTTTTAAAATCTGAATTTAGCAATACTGTACAAATGTTAAATGTAAATTTTTTTTAGGGCCTGTTTTATTAATTTTGCATTGCCATTTAAAATCCAGTTCTATCTAATTGAACAAAATCCAGTTCTATCTAATTGAACAATGTGTGAACTTTTGTAACAGCAATATATGGGAGTGGAAAAGTTAAAATTCTTATGGATTTCAGTGATTGTTCTTGGGGAGATGTGGAAAGGGTGTGTCCACAACACAGCCTGTGACAGAGGACTGGCTGATGGACATCAACTTCAGTATTTTTGTGCTAATCTGTGCATGTTCAACACTATCTGCATGTTCAACATGTTGTGGTCAGGTGCAGAGGGATAATGAAAAAAAAGTTTAGCATTTATATAGGATTTTTCATGACTATTGGATATCTTGAGCATGTTATAGTCCATGAAGTACTTTTAAAATGTAGTTACTGTTGTAGAATGCTGGAAGTTTGCCATCATCCACCCTCTGCCAAATCGGGACATTAAAATCTTGGAGAAAATGTTTCAATTTTTCAGATCCTGAGAAGTATTTTGGTATGAAAGGCATGTTGGTAAATTTATATAAGAGGTGATGAGGAACACTGGAGACCAAGAAAAACCTGGTTAGAGTATTTGGAAGTGCAGTGGAGTGTTGCGTGATAGAAAAGGGGGAAACTACAAGACCATTGACCGGCCTTGTTACGAATGTAAATGCTTGGGCAATATTGAGGAGGGTGCAATGATTGGCTACTAAGAGATGTGAATGCTGAGGTGGATATGTGGAGTAACAAAATAAGGACCCAGCACATGGGGGTCAGTGAAGATTGTGGGAGCATTGAGTAAAGTAGCTGAGAATGCTACGGTCACCTGTTGTGGAGTGAGGGAGATGTGATGAGGTATGTGAATGATATGGGGCTGCCAGGAAGAGGAAAGCATAAGACATGTTAGAAAGATGTGGCAGTGAGAAGTGTATATGCAGCGGGATTGAAAGATGAATGGCTGACTGATGGAAGTAAACGGAAAAGTGTAATCAACCAGCATTGTGGCAGTAAAATGTGGTCTGAAAGGAGAGGTTAAAAAGAGAACTGCCTGAGACCGAGAGCTGATAGATGGAATATGCCTAAATTGTCAAATACATGAGGCTATAGCTGTTGGTTGGGTATGATTGTTTCACTTTGCGCTTTTTATTTGCTTTACTTCACAGATTTCACATTTGTCCCATCCTCTTTCCACATTGGCTTACGGAGGGAACAATGTCAAACTAATCCATTTGTACTTCACCTGCCAACTCCTGGTAGAACTGCATCTCTGCACTTCAAAGATTTCCATGCAGCAATATTTCCCTACTTGACTGTAGCCCTAAATTACAGGGCTATGGATCGGGTGCAGGAAGGTGGGATTAGAAAGAGCACCTGGGTGTCCTATGGCTGGCATGGACAAGATGGACTGAATGGCCTCCTGTGCTGTAACTTTTTGATGATTTCTATGATATTGTTGCCCCCACTGTCCCTGGGTTTTCTCCCAATAATCGCTAGTAGGTTTCACACAATCTGTAACTCACCTTGAGTTAACCAATACTATTAATGAGTCAAACGTAATATGGGAGGTTTTCCATGTTTTGCATCCAGGCTCATTGGATCATCAGTGGCATGAATATTAGAAAATTGAGTTGATTTAGGAACATGCTCTGACTTGACAAATTTTCTGATTATTTATTGGCTATCGGGCGTGCTTGAAAATACCCAGGAAAGTGTCTCCAGCCATTGGAGTGATCTTCCCAACATCGAAAGGGAGAACGTCTGTGACGTGCCAATTAATGTTTGCTGGTATTCAAGTTCCCATTTTGTTTGTTGTCTCAAACCTCACTGATTTTGTTGTGGGTGTGTGTACACAGAATAGCAGTTTGCTAATCCTTAGCATTCTTCCTTCAACTTGTGATAATTGATCCAGAATAAAGCAACCAGTCATCACCTCTTGAAATTGGTAAACCGTTTTTATTTTACTCTAAACTTTTTGTCATCTTTGGCCTGCATTAGAACGATCCATGTGGAAGATTAAGCTCAACGCAACTAGAAATTGTGGGAACAAATGGAGTAATAGTGAAATGTCCATCAGTTTTGTGTGCTAACGTTCTGCTTTCATTCTCAACCATGAGATATTTATCGAAATAACAAAATCATAGAAAACGGCCTGTTTTAAAATTTTCAAAAAGCTTTTTGAGGTTGAGAGCCAATTGGTGTAGGTGTATTGCAATGATGAATACCATCACTCAGTATACTGCAAAACTAACTGTATAAAGATTTTATCATGTATTGCAATCAAACTTCCATAGTATCCTTACAGTACAGATATTGGCCATTCGCTCCATTGAGCCTGCACGGACTCCCAAAATGAGCACTTTACCTAGATCTATTCTCTCACCCTATCCCTGGAACCCTACGCATTGATCGTGGCCATTCCATGTAACCAAATCTTTGTGGGAGGAAACCAGAGCACCTGGAGGAGACTCACGCAGGCACTTGGAGAATGTGTGCAAATTCCACACAGTCATCCAAGGCTGGAATTGAACCCTGATGCTGTGAAGCAGCAATGTTAACCATTGAACCACTCATAACTACTCATGCATTGCATCTTGTAGATGGTACACACAGCTGACACTATTTGGTGGTGGAGGGAGTGAATGTTTGTGATGGAATGCCAATCAAACGGGCTTTGTCCTGGATGGTGTCGAGCTTCTTGTGTTTTAGGAGCTGCACTGATCCAGGCAAGTGGAGTATTCCATCACACTCCTGACTAGCTTGTCCGTGGTGGACAGGCTTTGGGAAGTCAAGAGGTGTGTTGCTTGCTACAGGGTTTCCAGCCTCTGACATCCTGTAGGCACAGTATTTAAATGGCCAGTTCAGTTTCTGGTCAATGGTAATCCACCCCCTGCAGGAGATTGATACTTGGGGATTCCTAGCACAGAGCCCACTTGCCAAACCAGGTAGTACACCGTTTCATGTGTAAATTGTTCCTTCAGCTAGTATTCTTCTTATCCTGATGAGGACAAGATACAAAGCTTCAACAGTGTGCATTTCTTCAGCAAAGTTCAAGTTCTGTACTGTAATATCAAACAATTATACACTTATTTAATAATTTGAAGACTCGTGAAAGGTTTGCTTGACTTAATATTTTTAAAAAATGCTCCTGTTTACCTGTTCTGATGATTGCGACCGGAAATACTAACACTGCCACCGCCTGAAATACTAACTCTTCCCACTCTGGGACCCTACGCATTGATCGTGGCCATTCCATGTAACTGCAGATGCTGGCAGACCCTGTTGAGTGTTGTCCACAGCTTTGTTTTCTTTCTCGCTTTATTATCCAATAATATCATTTGTTAACAAATTGTATTTTAAAGCAGATTAGACAACAATCTCATTTTGTAAACCATTTCTTTCTTTACAGGCTGGATAAATTGGAACATGAGCTTGCTGTCAAGAATGGAAATTAAACTGAACAGCTTCCTTAGAATGTACAGAATTTGGAGACTTTTGCTGCATTTAGAGCTTCAGTGCTAGCTGATGTCAAGACAAGGAAAGCTATGCAATTAAATTGCAAGGATATTTTGGGAGGGGGGTGTTTGCCATGCAATAAACTTGTATTTACACTATTTGATTGTACCTTCACTTTATCTGATTAAATGGTTTGCCCTTGAAGATTTAATTGGGTGGATTGAATTCTTAAAGCTGTATGATCCTGTGATGGTTAATTTTATTTTATGTAAAGCATTAGATGTTATTGGCAAGAATTTGAGCAGCTGCACTTATATACCAGTATGATTTATTTTAAAATGATCAGCATGGGTGACCAGAGTGCCTTAAATTATTTTGTCAGATTCATTGATGCTAAAAAGAATTTGATGATCTTAAATTTCAAAAATTTACTGAGAGCCAGTTTCTCTGATACGGAGGATTTAGTTCAACCATAAAATCAGTAGCTCCATTCAAATGAAATGCTGAATGAAGAACTTGGCCATTTGGAAACTAAAGCTAAACGCTTGTAGTCATTCCTCCTCCTTCCCCCACCCTACCCTTTGTGATATTTGGTAAATGGTAGCTGAAACTTTGGGGTCAAGCAGGGTCAGGGAATTTTGAACCTGGACTTGGACTAAGCTGAAGGAAATTATTTACCCCCTCCCCTCTCTCGCCATGTGACCACAGTAAGGGGGGGAAAAAAAACTGCCGCAGTCACTCTTGCAGATGGTAGGTGGGCAAAGTGGAATATTCAAGTTCTTTAAAAATGTTGTACTTGAGGAAGAGTTTAACTCCACTAATTGTGAGACCGTATGGCACAGAATCTCGCTTCAAGAGTGAAAATCTGAGATTCATGGTTAGTGTTCCTGTTTGGAGCGGCCCTAATTTTCCATCTATGTGTCTGGAAAACACTACTGTGAATTAGACGTGCTAGCCTCTGCATCAGGAATGGAGTCCCTATTATCTACTGCTGTGCAATAACTAACCTAGGAGTTCTTTATGCTGATACTGTCTAACAAATTAGAGTAGCATCGTGCTTCAGCACAAAAATGACATTCCCATGTTCCTGGCAAGTCTGGTATAAAAGTTCTTCTACTTTTTTTGCCACTCATTAAACACTGATATTATGGAGGCTGGCTCTCCAAATCATTCTGAACCGTTCTCCGTACTAAGGTTGGTACTGGAATGAAGCTGTGACTTGATTGACCAAGATGTGCAGATGCAATAGGCTCCAGTTGTTTGAAATCTGGTGAGGGATGAGCCAATTTAGGCATATTTCCACTGAAGATTTATCTCATTTATTTGCTTTGTTTCCCTCTAATGTCAAATATTCAATAGTTTTTGAAAACTGCAAAATCAGGATATTTGATTCGTTAAAGGCTGAGCTGTTTATGAATTTAATACCAGAACAACATTTCTTAAGCATTCAAGGTTTGAGTATCAGATTCTTGGAGGGATGAATAGAAAATAAACTTTCCAAAAGTTTCCATAAATATGGTCATAGGTGACATTTAATTTTGTGTCTGAATAATTTTGAAAACTTTCCAAGCTCAAGTGTAGGCATTTATCCCACTTTGTCTCTTGTCCATAAGTGATCTTTAACATTTACTTCTCCGTCATTTTATTCCATAGCTGGCTAAAATGATATCGCTGTACAGTGGCTATAAAGCTTCCACTTGATGCACATGACTTTCCTTAAACATGTAGTCAAAGCACTGCAATATAACAGTTTACCACAACAACGTTTGAGATGTATCTCCGCTTTAAATAAAGTGTGTTTGCCATTAGTGGTGAAGTTTTAATATCAAATTTCCAATGCAAGAGTTCACACTCTTTCCATCGATCAAGCAAAACATTGATCTCAACCAAATTATTTCCCATTGCTTTTTTACTGTAACTAATGGAATGGAAAAATTGCAAGATTGTTATCTTCATTTTTACGTTGGTAAATTGTGGTTTACTATTGAGTTGAGTCTGGATTTATCTGCTCACTTCTACAAGTTAGTCTTAGACGAGGCATTACTGTATTTGTGGAAATGTATTAGCTTTAAAATTATACTATTTAATTAAGATTCCACTGAAAGTTTCTCCTGCATGAAAATATACTTAGCCCTATACAGTTGGACTGCTAGGTAATCATTTTGCATTTAACAATTGGAAAAGAGTTGACTCACTGGCAATTGCAGGCCTATTTGCATCTTACTGCTCATGTGGATGGGATCGTTAACCTGTGTACTTATCATATAGCCTTCATTTGTATGTGACTGATTAGTACAGGGTTGAGAGACTGATCTGCAGTGATAGACCTCATAGACCTCTACTCTTATTAATGGGTATCTTTTTTTCTAATGCTGGTGAGGAAAAAAGCTCTAATCAACAGTGCAATCCCTGTTTTTGCCCACTCTACCTCCTGAAGACGTTTAGTATTGGTACTGTTTTTATGCTAAAAGTAAGTAGCAATTCAATATTGCAATTCTGGTGTATGTTTAATGTTTGATCTTGGAAAGTTGAATTGTAAAGTGAAAGTAAATGTGTGCCAATAATTCTAGAGTTGTAATTTTTTTTCTTGGATATATGGGTAGAATTCAAGGCATATTGCATTAGATTGCTTTCTTAAAAAAACTTAGGCTACCAAGAGTCTTAGGGGAAAAAATATTGGTGTGCTAAACCCAAGAATGCTCCAATACTTTGACCTTATGGTGACTTAATATTGTGAAATTAATGGAGTTTTTGTGTGACATTGCTTATGTTAGCAGGTTTAATGTGACCATTAGAAAATGTCGGGAAATAAGCCAAATTTAAAACTTGTATAATCAGAGGCCGAGTTGGAAAAACACGATGTGAACTGTGCAGTAGAACAGCTATTGAGGCCCCCTTTATGTGCTGTTCAATTAGAAGAACTTCTAATCTGTTGTTAGGCAAAAGCATTAGCGTGCTATAATTACAGGGTAATTGATCGACAGTCATGAAAATGTAGAGCTTTACTTTTTGACATATAAAGTTAATGTCCTTACTGGAGCTTTAGCAAAGATTTTTAAAAATTGGACAATAAAAGCAAAGGAAAGTTGTTGCATTCAAAGAAGGAGGCACTTGTGTATTGAGACCAAATTCAAACTGAAGATCTTCAGTTAAAATTGTAGTGCTTGCTAATTTATGAATGTGGATTGTCATTGTTTAATGTGCTGTTCTCTACCATTTAGCATAGCGATGTTAATACAAATCTTTCTTTTGCAGTCAAGCTGAAAATGCAGGGAAAAATGTCTATTTTGTAGATGAGCTGCTTTACAAAGTTACTTGGGAATGTTCTATGTGGAAATAATGGGGTGGGATGGGGCAAAAGAGGGAACAGATTCTAGGAGCATTTTGTACTAGAACAGAATGCTATTGTGACTGAGCATTTGGGACATGTTTACTGAAGCGTCGCTATGTGGTTTACAGAAGGATTTGCTTCAAGAGAATCCGCGTTTGTTTCTACCTCGTATTCAGGGTGTCACCCAAGTCATGCTGGATGATGTAACACTGCTTGTTCTCTCTACGGTTGGTTTGTCCTTTTACTGCAAATTCATTTCATTAGATTCTCGAAGAACCTTTACACTTCTATGCAATTTTTATGTATTCAGATTTGAAACACTGTACTGGTACCACAATCTATTTATGTTGGTCCCTCTGCATCAAACATAAACATTGTTGTGGACCAATATTTGAACATTTTTGATTTTGTATTTAACATTGATTTGTAGTTTGGACTGGTGCCATTTGAATATTCAAATAAGTTGTCTTAGAAAGAATATTTGACATTCATTGCATTTGTTATTTCAGCAATAAAGATTTTAAAATGCCTTCTGATTTGAGAATGATTTTTAATGTTCAATGTCCTTCCTATAAATTTTAAATGCAATATTCTGTAACTTTAAGAAATCAAGATAGTGTCAATTTTTATTTAAATCTGAAGCTCCTTTTTAACCAGTTCAAAAATCCTCTGCAACACTGACTGATTAGGATCTACAGATGATTTGCAGACAAAATGGCTGTTGGATTAAGAGCTCATGCCCCATCTCATGTGAAGCTGTGTTGTGAGTTTCTAATTAATTCATTGTCGAACCTTTTTTTTAATAGCAGATCACAAGGGTAAAAAGTCACACTTTGGCATCTCGTAGAATTGAACTCCTGGGGTGGGGTGGAGGAATGGTGGTTCAGAGAGCAGAGGGAAAAAAATCAAAGTTCTATTGCAATCTTTCCTTCAAAAGTCATTGGTGTAAGATGAAATAAAGTCTCATTGTACCAAAAATAATTATACAGTTGCTACATGTTTGGGTTCAAAGACTTGAATAGACAAAAAAACTGCCACTACCTTGCTTCCAGCCACAGCTGTCTCAATGTTCTACACTGTTTTTGTTTCTGAATGGAGCTCTCCTTTTCATTATGATCAGTCCCTCTACATCTAGATTCCCCACCAGCAGCAAAGAACAAAGAAAAATTACAGCACAAGAACAGGCCCTTCGCCCCTCCAAGCCTGCGCTGATCCAGATCCTCTATGTAAAACTGTTGCCTATTTTCTAAAGAACAAAGGCCAACATGTCCTCCATTCCATCCCTGAAAGACCAATCGTCACTGCCCTCTGCCTGAATTGCTTACCTTTGAACAACAACTCCTTTAACCTTTCTTTCAAATGAAAGGTGGTATTTTGGTAACCCATATTGGGCCTGGCTATATCTGCCTCTCTTGGAACTTTCTTTTGTTCCATCCCACGTGTGAACCCTCAATGGATGGTTTTAAAAAATATATAAATTTGCTTTTGAATTTCAAGCAAACCCCTTGCCTTGTCCCCATGTTGTCCATTTCCGACTCTTCCCTTATTTCACTCAAATGTTCTCTTTGGCTCGCCTTCCGTCCCACAAAACCCTATGGATAATTCTAGGTCCAGTGAAATTTCGCTCTTAAATACTTCACCCATCCCCTCTGAGTTCCAAAGGAGCTGTTCGTGGTACTCCCGAATTTCACAGAGACAAAACCTGTGTAACTTCCCGTGCAAGCACAGATTATGCAGCATCTGCCCCTTCCTCTCTTTCCAGTCTCGAACGGCACAAACCCTCCTGCCAGGTAAACAGTAATTTACATTTGCTTTCAATTACTGTTTACAGCACATTTGATTGCCGAACATCTGCCTGTAAGTGGCACCTCAATCCCAAACTGTCCTTGACTTCATGCTATTGGAGGTTGTTTACCCCGGCATTGAGATCCTGCTTCCACCCCCTACTGACTTTGCTGGGGTAGGTTTGAGTGCAGCAGGAAACCTCTAGATGTCGCACAAAACTGAGGCAACTGAAAGACATCTGAAGCATTCAAATGTCACAACCCAGCAGCGCATGGGTCACACAACTGTCATGCAACAGACCGAAGAAGGGAAGCACACGGCACGATGTTGTTGAAGACCGAGATGGACGTGTTGGAGTAGTCTCGATGCTGCAAAGCGTGCAACCTTATTGTAACACAGTTACAGTAAGAACACACCAGTCTCTGACCATGCTTACTCTCCTCAAACCCTCGATCAGATGAGTGTCACCTCCTTCCCTGACCTCACATTGTTACTGGTAATCCTAATGGGACTTCTCTTGGGTAAATGTTATTATTTCTCTCTCCGTGTTATGTCCGTGTCCTCTAACATCGATAATCTTTGTTAGTGCCTTCACGAGTCTACCATATCTAGTTGTCTTTGTCTTGTGTGTTGGGGATAAGGCATTCCCATGCGTAACTCGCATGGAGACTATCCATTTTGCAAGGGCGCGAATCTCAAGGCCGCTAGTTGAAAATGATTCTTTTTCAGTGGCGCCTTTGCCGTTCGGACACCTCTCTCCGCAATCCCATTGGTCTGTGGAAACCTTGACGGACTTGTGTAAACAAAACTCAAATATAGAATTAAAAAAAATACAGAATCACTAGTCAGGTGTGGACTATTATTTGATATCGCAATATCAGGAATCCCACGGGCTGCGAAAATGCGCTTTTGATGTGTGAACATATAACTATTTCACGTCAGAGTAGTAATTTAACTGCTATGGACATGTTCTCGTTCTGCTCAAATAAATCCATTCCTAAGCATTTCCATGGCATTGCAGGAAAAGAATGACACATTTTGATTCTTATCTGCGATTTTAACATGTGGCGATCTCGCCACCAAACCGAATATCGTGCTTTGGCTCAACACTTGATAATATCTAAATGACCAACCTTTCACTCTGAGTAAATCAGTGTTCACTGACATGTGCTTGCCGCTTGAAATGCGGTTTGGGACTGTGGTATATATGTTGGCATCTTCTAATATAAAATTCTCTGATGTGCTCACATTCCCTGTCTGATTTCTGAGCCTCTGATTTCACTCAATCTTTGTGCAGTTGTTGGTAATGTACGGACTGTATTGTAGCAAATCTCTTGTCCTCTTTCACAAATTCAATATCGCGTCTTTCTGGATTCTTTGTTTCAATGCACGATGATGCATCTGCTGTGCTTTGCCGTTTCCCTTAGTGAACATATACCGGATGAGTATTAAACATCATCAACATTAATTTAAACTCTTGTAATCGTGATGGCCAACAATTGTTGCAAGCTCGTCAGAATTCAATAGTGTAACTAAAGGCTGTTTTGTATCATAATGTGAAGACCCAGACATCGTCAACAATTTTTTTTGCATGCCCATAGTGCTGCCTTTTTGATTACTACTTATCTCTTCTCTGTATCTGTCAATGACTGTGATGCATATTAGACTGGCCTGCATTTTCCACTTCTCTCTACCTGGGAAGGTACTGCCCCAAATCCGGCAGAGAATGCATCTGCTGAGATAATCTGATTTCTGATGTGCCCGTTTCCAACACAAGTTATTGTCCTAGTGTAACAACTTGCGGAATGGCTCATTGTGCTCTATTGAAGTTGCTACTCCATTCGCCATTCCCATGGACCTTTGTAACTCCGCAGTATTTGTTCCTTGGAGCTGGAAATTCTACAATGGTCCTGGTCTTCAGTGGATCAACCTTAATTCCTGGTGCACTCACCACGTGACCAAGAAACCTGATTGTTGGCTGTGAAAACTGTTTGGCATCAATCCTGCCTCTTTTCAGCACTGCTCTCACTCTCGAGTCACGCTCAGCTGGAGTGGACCTATGAATCAACACGTTATCTATGTGGCAAACAACTTCAAGTAAAGATTTAACATTGTTCTTTGACATTGTCCAGTGGTGGTGATGTTATTCCAAAGGGTAACCTGTTAAAATTGAACCTTCCAAAGGTGTTATAAACTTCATGGGAAACCCCTCATTTAGTGGCATTAGCCAGTATCCATGGTTGGTGTCTAATTTAGAGAACATTGAGCTCTTCCCTAACTTAAAACTCTCAGGGACTGACCTCTCTTTCCACAGCAGTATTGAGTTGTGTGATGTAAACACATATTCTTATGGAACAACTTGGCTTTGGAATTGGTACCATGCCAGAGCACCAACTTGTTAGTTCTTCTACAGGTGAAATTACTCATTTTATAATAATCTTTATTATTGTCACAAGTAGGCTTACATTAACACTGCAATGAAGTTACTGCGAAAATCCCCTAATCGCCACATTCGGGCATCTGTTCAGGTACACAGAGGGAGAATTCAGAATGTCCAAATCACATAACCAGCACATCTTTCGGGACTTGTGGGAGGAAACCAGAGCACCAGGAGGAAAGACACGGGAAAACATGCAGGCTCTGCACAGTCAGTGACCCAAGCAGGAATTGAACCTGGGACCCTGGCGCTGTTAAGCAACAATGCTAACCACAGTGCTACTGTGTCGCCCATAGTCTTACCATTGAATCGATCTTTTTCTTTGCCTTTGGAAGTAATGGGTGTGGAATCTTTCTGGGTGCATATAAACATATTGGTTTCACCTCTGGGGCTGGTTTCACCAGGGGCTGGTTTGGCTCACTGAGCTAAATCACTGGCTTTTAAAGCAGACCAAGCAGGCCAGCAGCGCGGTTCGATTCCTGTACCAGTCTCCCCGGACAGGTGCCGGAATGTGGCGACTAGGGGCTTTTCACAGTAACTTCATTGAAGCCTACTCGTGACAATAAGCGATTTTCATTTCATTTTCATTTCATTTCATTTCTAAGGCTTACTATTATATGAAATGCTGTTTTCAGTTTTCTCAATCCTGTAAACAACTTTGAAAATGCTGCTCTGAATTCGTCTGATTGACCTTCACCATTCTCTATCTCTCCTATTCTGTGAATTAGATTCAATTCCATACATGCCTTTCCATTTAAAACTGAACAACTCTGATCTTGAATTACTTTCTCCCTGTGCTTTAGCGTAACTGTTATTTCTTCCAGGACTTTCAGCTCAATTCTTCCTGATCCATGTAGCTTTTTGCGGGATGGTTAAAAACAAAATCAGAACTGCTGCTCCAGTATCTCCAATTTAAAGTGTCTTGTGGCCTTCTGCCGCAGTCCCTTCACTCCAATAATTTCTGCTTAATTCTTTAATTTCTCCCAAGAAGGGTATCTCAATGTCTTGCAAGACTTCTACTTCATGGACTCTGGTAACCTTTAAAACTTCCTCATTTGAGTGTTCCACTGGGACATGCTAACTGAAAATACCTCATCTTTATAGACCAATGGCATGACACATTTTTGGCGTTTCAATTCCAATGCCTTTCTCTGCCGCAACAGCTGGCCTGGGTTGTCAAGCTGAATTGCTTTTCATGCCACACGCGTTTTGTCTCTCTTTTCCCTTTTTTAAATGTCTGAATTCAACTTTATCTATTACTTTGGGATTCTGACTGTGTCTCTCTTCCTGGCTGGAGATTCGGCTTGCCTGATAATCTTAGCTTGTCTACGTGACTGAATTGCTTTAGCCAGCATCAAGTCACCTTGGGACTGCAAATTATCTGCTCATCATCCACTACTCCCAACAACGATTCTGCTGTGAACTAGCTGCTCTTTTACGTTATTTACTCAGTCTTCTATTAACCAGTACTAACCATTAATAAATGCATCCTTTCCCCCGTGTTTGGGTATGTTTATTGAACTTTGCGCATTCCACAATGGTGTTCTTGCGGAGTTTGAAATATGTCTCCGATACAAACATAACCTTGGTTAATGTGGCCTTAGCGTGATCGATGCCTAGGGTAACTGGGATGTCGCTCGCACCGTCGCCTATTGTGTGAAAACAAAGTGTACTGACCTGCCCACAGCCTGGCTTTGCTGCGAGACCTGGTGCAGTGGTAAATCTAACAAATCTGCTATAATTTGACCATGCTTCAGCATGATGTAGACCGCCAACCACCTTGAAGCACTTGAGTAGTGGTAGAGATTTTTCCACCACCATTTACCGCCGTCGCCATATATTATTGGATTGGATTTGTTTATTGTCACGTGTACCGAGGTACAGTGAAAAGTATTTTTCTGCGAGCAGCTCAACAGATCATTAAGTACATGGGAAGAAAAAGGAATAAAAGAAAATACATAATAGGGCAACACAAGGTATACAATGTAACAACATAAGCACCGGCATCGGGTGAAGCATACAAGGGTGTAATGTTAATCAGGTCAGTCCATAAGAGGGTTGTTTAGGAGTTTGGTAACAGCGGGGAAGAAGCTGTTTTTGAGTCTGTTCGTGTGTGTTCTCAGACTTCTGTATCTCCTGCCCAATGGAAAAAGTTGGAACAGTGAGTAAGCTGGGTGGGAGGGGTCTTTGACTATGCTGCCCACTTTCCACAGGCAGTGGGAGGTGTAGATGGCGCCAATGGATGGGAAGCAGGTTTGTGTGAAGGACTGTGCTGTGTTCACGACTCTCTGAAGTTTCTTGCGGTCTTGGGCCGAGCAGCTGCCATACCAGGCTGTGATGCAGCCAGATAGGATGCTTTCTATGGTGCATCTGTGAAAGTTGGTCAGAGTTAATGTGGACAGGCCGAATTTCCTTAGTTTCCTGAGGAAGCATAGGCGCTGCTGTGCTTTCTTGATGGTAGTGTCGACGTGGGTGGACCAGGACAGATTTTTGGAGTTGTGTACCCCTAGGAATTTGAAACTCCTGACCATCTCCACCTCAGCCCCATTGATGTTTACAAGGGTGTGTACAGTACTTTGCTTCCTGAAGTCAATGACCAGCTCTTTAGTTTTGCTGGCATTGAGGGAGAGATTGTTGTCGCTGCACCACTCCACTAGGTCCTCTATCTCCCTCCTGTATTCTGACTCGTCGTTATTCGAGATCCGGCCCACTATGATTGTATCGTCAGCAAACTTGTAGATGGAGTTGGAACAAAATTTTGCCACTCAGTCGTGTGTGTACAGGGAGTAGAGTGGGGGCTAAGTCCGCAGCCTTGCGGGGGCCCCGGTATTGAGGACTTTTGTGGAGGAGATGTTGTGGTTTATTCTTACTGATTGTGTTGTTAGGTTGCAGTAGTTTCAATAAAATTTGAAAGCTTGCTGGCTGCAAAACACTCTAACATTATTGGAACAGTTATAAACACCTTACATTGAATTCCTACAGTGCAGAAGGAGGCCATTCTGCCCATTGAGTCTGCAATGACCATTTGAAAGACCACCCTACAGACCCAATCCCCACAACCCCACCTGGCCTTTGAACACTTAAGAGACAATTTAGCAAGGCCAATCCACCTACTCTGCACATCTTTGGACCGTGGGAGGCAACCAGAGCACCCGGAGGAAGCCCACGCAGACACAGAGAGAATGTGCAAACTCAGCCCAGTCACCCGAGGTCGGAATCGAACCTGAGTCTCTGGAGCTGTGAAGCAGCAGTGCTAACCACTGTGCTACAGTGCCGCACTTCTGACAATGTTTGCAGTTCTCAAGTCCCAGATCGGATGAATGTATATCACTGCCTTCCATGACGTCTCAGACTATTACAGTTATCCGACCCTGCTTCCATGCCCACATGTCTGTTCTTGGTCTGCTGCAATGTTCCAGTGAAGCTCAACGCAAACTGGAGGAGCAACATCTCATCTTCCGGTTAGGCACGCTACAGTCTTCCGGTCTCAACATCGAATTCAACAACTTTGTACGATCACCTCTACCCCACTCCGACCCATTTGTTTTCATCCCATTTCATTTTAACTGACTTTTACCATTTCTTTCTTTCTTAATATATATTTAATCCCCCCCCCCCCCAATCTTATCCACCTTTCCTTAACCTTTCTCCTCTTTGCTTCCCCCTTCCGCTCCCCCCACATCTACAGTTCATCCTCTGATGTTATTTTCTCTGCTGTTTGACCTTTCACATCTTTTGTTCTCTCTGAGGACTGCCATTGGCACTCTTTCCCCTTGGCTTCTGTGGCCATTAACACCCGGTTTCCCTGAGCTTCTGTGGCTATGACTCATCTTTCATTCTCACTCCACAGTATAAATATTTCCCACTTTCTCTGTCTGTTAGGTTTGACAAAGAGTCATCGGATCCGAAACGTTAGCTCTTTTCTCTCTTTACAGATGCTGCCAGACCTGCTGAGATTTTCCAGCATTTTCTCGTTCGTTTCAGATTCCAGCATCCGCAGTAATTTGCTTTTAACCTTTAATGGGACTTAGTTTAACATACTCCATTATACCCCAGATATCAGCACTGGAAAGAATGAAACCAGCAAGCCAGAGATCGGCCACAGTCAGAGCTTTACAGGAGCAGTTCCTTCTGACTAACTTAGTGGTTTTGTGTAGGACCACAAACTTAGTGCTTTGGACACTGCTGAGGGGCAGTTTGTTTATTGTCTGTGTAATGGAAGGTGCAATGTGTCCAATGTGGGTTTCTTCCAAGTGCAATGGAGTCCACATATTCGGAAGTAAGCTGTACCACTGAGGAGAAGGTGCCTGGCCCTCTACCTCAACAACCGCAGGGGCAGTAACTCGCAAGAGGAGCTATATTACCTATTCTTCACAGCCACATTGACTTTCTTCAAAAAGAAAAGCATAAATTAGATGATTGGTATTTACTCTTATACCAGTTGCTGATAAATTACAAGAGCTAATAATATGAGATGACATTGTTACAAATTATGCTGAAGTAATGATCCAATTAGAAAAACATCCATTAACCTTAATCTTTTGTTTCCTGCCTATTAATTAACTTTCCATCTGTATTGCTGCACTTAATATGATGCAACATGCCTTAATCTTTATAATGAGCATCCTGTGAGATAACTTATTGAAAGCCTTCTTTACATCTACCGCATTTCCTTTATCTAACTGATCGGTGAAATATGGGAAGTAGAGCAGGAGTAGATCATGCAGTCCATTGAGCCTGTTCCGATATTCAATATGATCATGGCTGATCTTCAGCTTAAATATCATTTTCCCACCCATTTTCAATACCCCCTTAATTCCTTGAGAGATCAAACATCTATACCGGCCTTAAATGTACTCAACGATGAAGCATCCACAGCCCTCTGGGATAGCGAATTCCAAAGATTCACAACCCTTTGCATGAAGTAATTTCTCCTTATATCAGTCCTGAATTATTATTCCCTTTTCCTGAGACTCTGCTGCTGTGTTTTAGATTCACTAACCAGTGGAAAGAATCCCTCAGCATCATGTCCTTTCAGAATTTTGTAAGTTTCAAAAAGATCACCTCCCATTCTTCTATAATTCAGAGAATGTAAATCCAATTTACTTATCCTCTCAACATAGGATAACCCCCTCATCCCAGGGACCAATCTAGTGAATCTTTATTGTACCACCTCCAATGCAAATATATCCTTTCTTAGTGTGGAGCCTCAAATTGGACACACTTTTCCAGATTTGTCTCACCAGAACTCTGTATAATTGTAGCAAGGCTTGTGGGTTTCTTCCAAGTGCTCTAGTTTCCTCCCACAGTCCAAAGATGTGCAGGTTAGGTGGATCGGCCATAATAAATTGCATCTCCAGAGAGATCGCATCTCCTGATGTTCCCCACCGCTCGTCAGCGACGTCACAAGGATCATGCCCACATAAGGCGGGAATCTCATTTGAATAGATTTCTATGTATTTGAATATTATGAACGAATCCCTTGCCACATAATTGGTGTTGGTAGGGGTAGCAGGGGAGGGGGAATGGAATGCCGGTGATGAATGTTGAAGGGTGGGGGTGGAATACCCAGCGAGGATTGGCATTGGAGGGCGTGTGGGTGAGGGGGGATAGCCCTCGATACTGCCATGATGCGGGCTGGGGACATTCAGTACTGATCAGAGTGCCCTTTAAAGATGGCACCCCGATATCTATGGAGCCGGTTGCTGGCTCTATCAGGCCCTGCACCCACCAGAGTGATGGTGTAAACCATGCCCACTCATTTTTTCTTCTCCAGGGGGCTCAGTATTTGGAGAGAACTGATTTATGCAACTGGGGAGTTACATGACGATTTTCAGTCTAAGCCTGACGCTTCGCCAAATTCTAATAAGATTTTGCGCCACCCCTTTAACAAAAATTCTAAATTTCTGTTCTCACGACCAAAGTGAATAACTTCACACTTCCCCACATAATACATCTGCCATCTTGTTGCCCACCCACTTAACCTGTCTATATTTCTTTGCGGCCTCTCTGTGTCCTCCGCGCAGCTTACATTCCACCTCACTTGGTATCATCAGTGAACTTTGATACACTATTCTTATCTCTTAATCTAAGTCATTAATCTAGATTGTAAATAGCTGTAACCCCAGCATTGATCTTTGTGGCAGTCCACTATTCACTGCTTCTCTACTTGAAAAAGCTCCATTTATGCACACTCCCTACTTTCTATCCTTCAACCAATCCTCTATCCATGCTAAAATATCAACCCTAACTCCATAAGCCCTCATCTTGACTATTTTTAAAAATATATTTTTTATTAGGATTTTTCAAATTTCATTGCCAACTTTATAGGGCCAGACATGGCAAAAACACGTGTTTACAGTAATTTATGTACATTGTGGTTCAGGCAGTAATTTGCCATAAATCCTGTCTCTTGCAGTCGTCTTCTGCTTTGCCTGTCCTGCTCATGTTCTTCTTGGGTGCGTTCATCCCCACTCCTACTCCTTCCTTTCTCTTCCTTATTCCGTGACTTGTGCTGTGTCTCCTCCCCGCTCCCTACTTTATTGGTTGCTAGTTACGAACAGATCTTGAAACAAGTTGGTGAACGGCTTCCACATTAGTTACATCCTCAAAAAACTCCAATAAATTTGTCAAGCAGAATTTCGGTTCAGTAAAACCCTTTGGCTTGTTGTAATCAAATCGTACTTTTCTAAGTGCATTATTAAGGCTTCCTTAATAATAAATTCCAGCATTTTCCCAACAACTGATGTTAGGCCAACTGGCATGTAGTTCACTGTTTTTTCTACTTTTCTTGAAAAGCAGTGTACCTTTTGTCTACTTCCAATTTAATGGGAACATCCCTGAATCTAAGGAATTTTGGAAAATCTTCCGAACACATCCACCATCTCTGCGGCTAACTCTTTTAGAATCCTAGGGTATAAGTCATCAGGTTCAGTGGATTGTTGCATTCTAGTCCCTGAAGTTTCTCCAATAAGTTTCTCTGCTGATATTAATTTTATTAATTCCCCTCACTATTTTTAGCCACCAGCTTGTCCTCTATTTCTGAAATTAAACTTGTGTCTTCTACTGTGAAGACAGACCCAAAATATCTGTTTAACGCCTCTGCTATTTCCTCATTCTCCATGATAATTTCTGCTGTCTCTACTTCGAACGGAGAAATATTTACTTTTGCTACTCTCTTCCTCTTTATATACTGATAAAATATATTATAATCTTCTTTTACATTTTGGAAATTTTAATTTCATATTCGTTTTTCCCTTTTTATCAACTATGTGATATCCCTTCGCTTGTTTCCGAAACATTCCTATCCTCAAATTTGCTACTGTTTCTTACAACATTGTAAGCTTCTTCTTTTAATCTAATACTATCCTTAGCTTCCTGAGTGAGCCACGGATGGGTCTTCTTGCTGAGTTTTTGCTTTTCAATAGAATATATTTTTGTTGAATTTCTTATTTGAATATTTCGCACTGGTCATTTACCTTCATGTCTTTTAGTCTATTTACCCAATTAACCTTCACCAGTTCTCCCCTCATGCCAATGCAATTGGCTTTGTTAAAGTTTAAGATTCTTGTTTGCGATTGGAATGTGTCACTTTCAAACTTAAATGGAATTCAATGGAATTATGATCACTATTTCCCAGTGGATTGCACCGGGGGCCTGTTTAGCTCTGTTAGCAAGACAGCTGGTTTGTGATGCAGTGCGCGGGTTCAATTCCCATACTGGCTGAGGTTAATCATGGAGGCTCCACCTTCTCAACCTGCCCCCTCGCCTCAGGTGTGGTAACACTGAAGTTAAATCACCACCAGTCAGCTCTCCGCTTCAAAGGGGAAAGCGGCCTATAGTCATCTGGGACTATGGTGACTTTACACTTACACTGTGGGGTAACTATTGACCAGGGTGAGGGCAAACAGAGGCCTCGGTTTAATGTTCCATCTTAAAGATGACATCTCTGACAGTGCAACAATTCCTTATTAATATAGTACAGATCTCTGGAGTTGGAGTTGATACCACAATGTTCTGATTCAGAGGCAAGAGTCACAGCTAACACACATTACTGTTTCAGTGGTTGGGATCACAAGTTGATATAATTTATTTCTGACAGATGTATGTGAGATATCAAGTGGATCAGTAAATACGACCTGACAACTATTTAATATAATTTTTTCACTCAAATGGTTTGTGTGTGAACTGACGGCTTTATTCAGATTTTCACAAAAGGAGGCTTTACACTGTACATTCCTAATAAATGGAGTCAGCGATCCAAATGTCAACAGGTTATGTAATCTCATACGGTATGCAAAATAACATTCGATTTGTGCTATAATTGTCGCTGCAGCATTTAAATTTGTTGTCGAGTACAAATATATAACCATGTTAAACTAACCCTTTTGTAAGGTTCCATTAAAATTGTGAAATTAATTAAGAGATGATTGCTCATAGCAAATCACTCATTAAAGATTTCATTATTACTCTAACAATGGGGCATAGTCTGTTAGCCAAAGGGTTTGTGGAGCTTGGGCTTTATACAGACACCAAACATAATCTCTCAAACCCATCTCAAATATGCTTTGAGGTTGGAGATTAGCCACTGATCCCAGCTATGCTCAAATGTGTTATGTGGTTTATCTATCAAATATATCAATTTACTTCTTTATGACAATCCTTCAGAAATGAAAATTCTTCCTTCTTACCATTCTTACTTTGATAAATTCTCAGAAATGCTGTATTTAAAATGTGTTTAATCCCCAATTCAAATTCACATTTGAATTGAATTCATATTTGAATTGGTTGTTAATAAAAGATCACCTGTTGCTATTATTCCGTAAACTTTTAACTCCAACTTCAGACATTCATTTTGACTGCAGTTGGTAAACATTACTCATTAGCATACCTCTGAAATAAGATAAACTTAAAACCTAATAGGATCTGACCATTGTAAGATACAATTTTGACGTGCAAAGTTACATACTTCTATTGAAGGATGAAGACTCAGCATAATAGCTAGATGGGGACTCTTCTTCTGAGGTAGTATGGGCTGAGGTTAGAAACAGGAAAGGAGAGGTCACCCTGTTGGGAGTTTTCTATAGGCCACCTAATAGTTCTAGGGATGTAGAGGAAAGGATGGCGAAGATGATTCTGGAAAAGAGCGAAAGTAACAGGGTAGTTGTTATGGGAGACTTTAACTTTCCAAATATTGACTGGAAAAGATATAGTTCGAGTACATTAGATGGGTCGTTCTTTGTACAATGTGTGCAGGAGGGTTTCCTGACACAATATGTTGACAGGCCAACAAGAAGCGAGGCCACATTGGATTTGGTTTTGGGTAATGAACCAGGCCAGGTGTTAGATCTGGAGGTAGGTGAGCACTTTGGAAACAGTGACCACAATTCGGTGACCTTTACGTTAGTGATGGAAAGGGATAAGTATACCCCGCAGGGCAAGAGTTATAGCTGGGGGAAGGGCAATTATGATGCCATTAGACATGACTTAGGATGTGTTGGTTGGAGAAGTAGGCTGCAAGGGTTGGGCACACTGGATATGTGGAGCTTGTTCAAGGAACAGCTATTGCATGTTCGTGATAAGTACGTACCAGTCAGGCAGGGAGGAAGGGGTCGAGCGAGGGAACCGTGGTTTACCAAAGAAGTGGAATCTCTTGTTAAGAGGAAGAAGGAGGCCTATGTGAAGATGAGGCATGAAGTTTCAGTTGGGGCGCTTGATAGTTACAAGGAAGCGAGGAAGGATCTAAAGAGAGAGCTAAGACGAGCAAGGAGGGGACATGAGAAGTCTTTGGCAGGTAGGATCAAGGAAAACCCAAAATCTTTCTATAGGTATGTCAGGAATAAAAGAATGACTAGGGTAAGAGTGGGGCCAGTCAAGGACAGTGGTGGGAAGTTGTGTGTGGAGGCTGAGGAGATAAGCGAGATACTAAATGAATACTTTTCGTCAGTATTCACTCAAGAAAAAGATAATATTGTGGAGGAGAATGCTGAGACCCAGGCTATTAGAATAGATGGCATTGAGGTGCGTAGGGAAGAAGTGTTGGCAATTCTGGACAAGGTGAAAATAGATAAGTCACCGGGGCCGGATGGGATTTATCCTAGGATTCTCTGGGAAGCCAGGGAAGAGATTGCTGAGCCTTTGGCTTTGATTTTTAGGTCATCATTGGCTACAGGAATAGTGCCAGAGGACTGGAGGATAGCAAATGTGGTCCCTTTGTTCAAGAAGGGGAGGAGAGATAACCCCGGTAACTATAGGCCGGTGAGCCTAACGTCTGTGGTGGGTAAGGTCTTGGAGAGGATTATAAAAGATACGATTTATAATCATCTAGATAGGAATAATATGATTAGGGATAGTCAGCATGGTTTTGTGAAGGGTAGGTCATGCCTCACAAACCTTATCGAGTTCTTTGAGAAGGTGACTGAACAGGTAGACGAGGGTAGAGCAGTTGATGTGGTGTATATGGATTTCAGTAAAGCGTTTGATAAGGTTCCCCATGGTCGGCTATTGCAGAAAATACGGAGGCTGGGGATTGAGGGTGATTTAGAGATGTGGATCAGAAATTGGCTAGTTGAAAGAAGACAGAGAGTGGTAGTTGATGGGAAATGTTCAGAATGGAGTTCAGTTACGAGTGGCGTACCACAAGGATCTGTTCTGGGGCCGTTGCTGTTTGTCATTTTTATAAATGACCTAGAGGAGGGCGCAGAAGGATGGGTGAGTAAATTTGCAGACGACACTAAAGTCGGTGGAGTTGTAGACAGTGCGGAAGGATGTTGCAGGTTACAGAGGGACATAGATAAGCTGCAGAGCTGGGCTGAGAGGTGGCAAATGGAGTTTAATGTGGAGAAGTGTGAGGTGATTCACTTTGGAAAGAATAACAGGAATGCGGAATATTTGGCTAATGGTAAAATTCTTGGTAGTGTGGATGAGCAGAGGGATCTCAGTGTCCATGTACATAGATCCCTGAAAGTTGCTACCCAGGTTGATAGGGTTGTGAAGAAGGCCTATGGTGTGTTGGCCTTTATTGGTAGAGGGATTGAGTTCCGGAGCCATGAGGTCATGTTGCAGTTGTACAAAACTCTAGTACGGCCGCATTTGGAGTATTGCGTACAGTTCTGGTCGCCTCATTATAGGAAGGACGTGGAAGCTTTGGAACGGGTGCAGAGGAGATTTACCAGGATGTTGCCTGGTATGGAGGGAAAATCTTATGAGGAAAGGCTGATGGACTTGAGGTTGTTTTCGTTAGAGAGAAGAAGGTTAAGAGGTGACTTAATAGAGGCATACAAAATGATCAGAGGGTTAGATAGGGTGGACAGCGAGAGCCTTCTCCCGCGGATGGAGGTGGCTAGCACGAGGGGACATAGCCTTAAATTGAGGGGTAATAGATATAGGACAGAGGTCAGCGGTGGGTTTTTTACGCAAAGAGTGGTGAGGCCGTGGAATGCCCTACCTGCAACAGTAGTGAACTCGCCAACATTGAGGGCATTTAAAAATTTATTGGATAAGCATATGGATGATAAGGGCATAGTGTAGGTTAGATGGCCTTTAGTTTTTTTTCCATGTCGGTGCAACATCGAGGGCCGAAGGGCCTGTACTGCGCTGTATCGTTCTATGTTCTATGTTCTATAGGTAATCCCATTGGACATTCTGCATAACATAACAAAAAAAATGCCAATTTAGAAAGAGGAAGGATCCTTTAAGAAAGAAAGACTTGCATTTATATAATGCTTCTCACATCCACTCGACTTCTCAAAACACTATTAAACCAATGAAGGAAAGACACTTGTAGTGTAGGGAACACAGCAGCCAATTTTCACACAGAAAACTCCCACAGGCAGCGATGCGACAATCACTGGATAATCTGCTTTTGTGTTGTTGATTGAGGGATAAATATTGACCAGGACACCAGGGATAACTCCACTGCTTTCTTTCGACATTGTGTCATGCGTTCTTTTATGTGCCCCTGAGAGGGTAAATAGCGCATCAGTTTAATGTCTCATCTGAGAAGTGTTAGCATAGAAGAATCCCGACAGCGCAGAAGGAGGCCAGTTGGCCCATCGAGTCTGCACCAGCCCTTGGAAAAGGCCCACACCTCCATCCTATCCCCGTAACCCAGTAACCCTGCCTAACATTTTGGACACTAAGGGACAATTCAGCATGGCCAATTCACCTAACCTGCACATCTTTGGACTGTAGGAGGAAACCAGAGCACCCGGAGGAAACCCACGCAGACACAGGGAGAAAATGAAAACTCCAAACACAGTCATCCGAGGCCAGAATTGAACCCAAGTCCCTAAGCTGTGAGGCAGTAGTGCTAATCACTGTGCCACCATGCCGCCCCTAATGTTCTTATGGTACAGCACTCCTCCAATACGACAATGAAGTGTCAGTCTTGATTCATGTGGTCAAGTCCAGGAGTGGGACTTGAACCCATAACTCCTTGGGATCCAGAGGCTTGAGTATTTCTAATTGAGCCAAAAGCCAAGCTAATAGACAATGGAATGGATGATCTAATAGCAGCCTATGTGGCTGATCTGTTATCAATATCAGTAGTCAGAACTTTTTAATTCATTCTCAGGATATGGTGGCACTGGCAAGATTGGATTTTAGTTGTCCTGAGAAGGCTCTGGTTGGCCTCCTTCATGTAGTGGCCACTGCCAGTCCTTGTAGAGATTTATATCTACACATTGAAGACATTCCCAATTATTTAGTGTAGAACTATGACTGTACTAATTGTGCTCCAGTCAGAACTGAGTGAGCAGTTCAAAACTTAGAATACATGAGGCACTGAGGCCTGTCAGCAGCGACAGATTTGGACACTGCATGAAGGCCTAGCATAACTCTCACTTCCTCCTCACTATCAAAGCAGATGATGTATCAAAGGGAATGGCAGGAACAGCAATGGTACACTTTAGAATAAAGTTTGCATCTGATGAATCTATGACACAGGATTGCATGCAGGCTAAACAACACCTTCCAAACCCACGACCACTACCATCTAGAAGGACAAGAGCAGCACATACCTAGGAACCCCACCATCTGTCGGTTCCCCTCCAAGTCACTCACTACCCTGACTTGGAAATATATCGTCGCTCTTTCACTGTCGCTGGGGCAACATCTTGGAACTCCCTCCCTAACAGCACAGTGGGTGTACCTACACCTCAAGGTCTGCAGCGGTTCAAGAAGGCAACTCACCACCACCTTCTGAAAGGCAACTAGGGATGGCCTAACCAGCGACGCCCACATCCCAGAAATGAATTTTAAAAACCATCAGAAGCAGCATTCTGTAGACCAAACAGTAGAATCACACAGCCACCGGACCAAAATACTGCAGCTCTGTTCAAACCTTCCAGCAATTCAGGGGATCGAGGGCAGGGGTAACATTTATATAAGACTAGGATAGAGGGCAGGAGAAATGTTTTTGCTAACAGCTTATGATTGAAAAGAGGGGCCATGTCAACATTTAAGAATATGTTAGAAAGTTTGGCAAATGAGGGAGGATAAAAGGGTATTGGAATCGAACAGGCACACAATGTTAGGACTAGTGCTCATGTGGAGGATGAATACCAATGCAGACTGGATGAGCCAAACAGCTTGTTTCTGCGCAATAATTCAAATGTAATCTCCACATCTGATTCTAGATACAGTACAACAATTGGCTTTCACTGTCAGATATTTCAGCTACAGCTTTCACACGTGGGAGTGTTCTTCCAAACCTCTCAGTAGAATGTCTTTCTCTTTCAAGATGAGTTTATAACAGTCAAAGATATACCAATTTAATCGAATGATTGAGTAGCCTTGCAAAGTGTTCTAACCTTGTTGTGTTTCATTAGCAGGTATGCCAGGGTTAGTAATATATTGCTCATTGCCAGCCTAAACTACAATGGTTTATATGGTTAATTTGGATGCCTTTGCTTCAAATCTGAATTGACGTACAAAAAGCAACCAAGCATCAGATTTTTGTCAGTATTGCCTCTTTCATGTGAAAACACAACATCCCTCAGATATTGGTTGGCCCGTTTTCATATAATCGCTGCGATGAATCATTTATATTTAATAACTATTCAACATTTTACACCAAGCCAAAGGCACACAATCACTGTGGTCACCTAAGACCGCTTGCTGATGCTGAATTATAGACCACAGTCATTTTCAGTATGCCCTGACCTATCAGTAACTGGTGTACATGTGGGGTGGTAGGGAGGGTAATTATTGCTCTAGGAATCTTCAACATCGCATCTGGACCCCCATGACTTTAGGTCAAATGTTGGCAAAGGAATCTCCTACTGTTTACCACCTACATCTTCCCTCAGCAGATGAATCAATACTCCTCCATGTTGAATACCACTTGAATAAAGCTCTGCGGGTAGTGAAGTTGTCGAAAGATAGAGGCTGTCAATGTTTTTCACTAAGAGTGGCTTAGTCTCACGACCACGAACCAAGGTGACCAAGTCCTAAAGAACTCACCGATCTGATTGTCACAGATGGTCTGGCCTTTACATATTGATTGAAGTGACACTTAACCTGAGACATTAACAGGAGATGAAAATATCCTCCTTTTAGCTTGGGACGTTGTCTTGGCACATGCGCCAGGGAATAAGTCCTCTTTGCTATGGTTTAATCAAAAAAGGTTCAATGCTTGGACATGTTCTTTCTGCTTGCCGAGGACATGCCCCTGCATTTGAACATGTGTAGCTTCTGGCAAGCATTAGGGTGGATAGTTCCCTGGTGCTTCAACAAGGCACATCAAAGTTATCCTGTGGGATAACAGCTACCCTGAACACTATGATTTGCGCATAATCATGAATGGGTCTAAACCACCATTTTCAGACCTGGAAAAGGGTAAAGTAGCTCAAAGGTTTGACCAACAGGTTAAACTAGCCATTTTAAGCTACTATGATGCAGTGGCAATACAAATGGTGTATTCCACAAACAGGATGCGGCCGTCAAGTCGAAATAATATTCTGTCTACCATACAAATTAATAACGTGGTTTATGAATTTCAGTGCTAGCATGATGTCAAGTACATAGGCCGTATGTCCCAATGACTGGTGGATTGTATCAAATAGCACATCCCTTTGGCTGTTTGCAATCGTCAGAATGCTGACTGTACTCAATCAACCTATGCTTGCAAAGCTCAGAAACGCACAGGCCTGATGATCCATAACCCTTCAAGTCGGCTGAGCTTGGTCTCCACCTCCACCAGCAATGCATAAGGGACTGGGCGGACATAGGCGTGAGGACAGGTTTAGCCAGAGTAGTGTGGGCAGGACAGCTGATCAGCAGTGGCAGTTGCTTAAGGAGATACTCAATTCCTCACAACTAAAATATATTCCAGAGAGGAAGAAAGACGGTAAGAGGGCTAAAAGAACATCCATGGCTAAGCAAGGAGGTTAAGGACAATATACAGAGAAAAACTAAGGTATACCATGTTGCAAAGGCCAGTGGGCAGGCTGGAAGATTGGGAAACTTTCAAACATACACAAAGGGTTACTAAAACAGTAATAAAAGGAGCTAAGGTAAATAATGAAAAATAGCTAGCACAAAATATCAAAAAGGTTAGCAGAATCTCTATGAGTACATAAAAGGGAAGATGAAACTAGAGAGTCAACAGTGAGGAACACAGAAATTCTGGAAATGCTAAATCAATATTTTGCCTCAGTCTTCAAGGTGGAGGATATTAGTACCATCTCTATAGTAACATGTAAATCAGAGGTAATAGAAAGGGTGGAATTTAAAACAATCAGCATCAATAGGAAAACAGTACTCAACAAACTATTTGGATTGAAGGCAGACAAGTCCCCAGGGCCTGATGCCCTACATCCTAGGGTGTTAAAGGAAGTGGCTGCAAAGATAGTGGATCCATTGAGTATAATATTCCAAAATTCCCTGGGCATGGGAAAGGTTCCAGTGGATTGGAAAAATGCTACTGTAATACCCATATTCAATATATACTTCGATACAGGGATAAAAGGTTCTATAGCCAAATGTTCACATTATACTAAAATAGGTGGGACAGTAAGTTGCAATGAGGAAATAAGAACCTTACAAATGGATATAGATAGGTTAGGAGAGTGGGCCAAAGTGTGGCACATGGAGTTTAAGGTGGACAATTTTGGTTGGAAAAATGGAAAGGCAACTTATTATCTAAATGAGGAGTGTTGCTCTATTAATACTGTTGGTGAACCACAAGCCTTCCCTTATGTCGATCAAATGACCACACAACCAGTTAGTTAGTTCAAAAGATGGTTTATTACATACACAAGAATTACCTCAACATGCAAGCACAATATCTACTACGAGTTAAACTACACCTATCAGCTACAATAACCTATACTTAACTTCAGGGCGACCGGCACTGTGCAAATGGATGAAGCCTTTATCTGGATTTTACTTGGCTAGTTCGAAGAAAGTGGCTCTGTCTCTGCTGGGCTCATCCATCAGGTAGCGATCGTTGGTCTTGAACTTGGCTGGCTGTTCCTGCTGCAATTGGGTTGCCACAGGCCGGATCCAAAAGAGACAGAACACACGGCTGTGCTCTCTTTTACCCCTCTGGGATTTCGCACTCTTTGGGGCGGTCCTTACCTTGGACCCAACAGTTCGACCGGGCTCTGATCACTGTCTTCAATTTCGGCTAATAAAGGGGCGGATGCCTTGGTGGCTGGGTGCGTCCTTAGCGGTCATTAACCTTGGTAGTTGGTAAAGGGAGTAAAGGGAGTGGCGCTGATCAGTCTGTGGCTGTACCGGTTGCTTGATTGGAGTTCTATTGTCCTGGGAAAATGGGCCATTAAAATGCAAACGAGCGGGGGTTGCGATCAGGTCTGATTACCTGGGTTTCAGATACATATCGGCTCTGTATCTGTCTGAGTCCTGGGTTGGCCATAATTCCTATGGTCCTTTGCAGATGGCTATCTTAGATGGCTACAGGAGAGACTTCGGTGTGCTCTGGTGCAGAGGGTTCTGGGTGTCCTCGTGCATGAGTCGCAGTAAACTAGCATATAGGTACAGCAGGTAATAAAAAAAATCAAATGGAATGTTGGCATTTATACCTAAAGGAATAGAGTATAAAGGTAAGGAAGCTTTGTTGCAACTGTGCAAGGCATCGGTGAGATTGCACCTGGGCTATTGTGCAGAGTTTTGGTCCCCTTATTTGAGGACAGGTGAAGTGGCATTGGATGTAGTTCAGAGGAGGTTCACTAGATTGACTCCAGATTATGAAGCGAGATTGAGCAGTCTGGGCCTATACTCTCTCGCGTTTAGAAGAATGAGGGGAGATCAAATTAAGGTATATAAGTTGATAAAGGTATGGATAAAGTAGAGGTGGAGCGGATGCTTCCTCGTGTGAGGCATTCTAGAATGAGAGATCATAGTCTCAGGATAAGGGGTGGAAATTTAAAACAGAGATGAGCAGAAACTACTTCTTCCAACGGGTTGGGTCTGTATGGCACTCAATCCAGAGCAGGCTACTGTTCTTGAGAGGGGTCGCCAGCTGGGAGGGGACGCGACCTGAGGCATTGACTTCTATCCTCTGGATTTCCTGCACTCCGCATTCAGCACTTTTGTGGGACAACAAGATCTGCACTGTTTGCTACAGGTTTAAGGACAGTTCGGCCAGCAATATTTTTCGGGCAGCCACATTATTGATGCCGCAGACTTAATGTTTGCACAGTATTTCTGACAGGGAGTTCCCATCCTCACAGAATTTGGCTATCTTCTATAATCGTGAGAAAAACCCAGTGACCCGCTCGGGGTCTTTTACGCTCAATTAAAGCGATAACTTTGCACAATTACAGACGGTGTCAGATTGAAATGTTGCACCACTAATCTTACTAGTTGTCCGAAAGTATGAGTGTCAGGAACCCCCGGATATGTGAGGCTTCATATCACACCTTAGGTATGTCTGCCACATGCGGTTAGCAAAATGACTGCCTGGAGTTCATTCTCCATGATACTATTGGCCCCGAAGAAGTAGCACATTCTTTCTGCATACTGAGCCCGACCTTTCAAACTGGCATCAAACACCTCGAATCTTCAGAACAGAAGCACGGTTTAAATGGAAAAAAAACATTCCAACCTTTTTCCAGTGGGGTTAGGGAGGTGGCATATCCGATAGTGTAGCAGCATTGATAGCAGACCAGTTGAATCCTCATCGCCAGTTTTGTGGACCACAAAGGAGTTGACACTGAGTAGTTTAAATGAAACAAAGTTTTATTACGATAAACTATCACTTACAATACATGAAAGATCCCTACCGGTCTCTGCTGTCAGTACCAAAACAGGCCAACTTTATTCAAGAGACAAATGCATGTAGTTTAGAGTTCCCACCCACTTAACAGGGAGCTCGGTTTGCGGGGAGTCTAATTGTTGCCACCTCGTAAGCTCCGTGCTGGTTATGACAATGAACAATGTCAGGAAGCTATGGGATGGGATTCTCTGTTAGCTGATGATAAAATTGGGAAAGGCGATTGGGCGGAGAATCGTTTCTGACGCCAAAATTGCGGCAATTTTGACGCCAAATCGCAAAGCTCTAGTACCTCGACAGCGGCGTCAATGCATTCCGGAACGCACATACCGTAGGCATCGTTTGAATATCATTAGCTGGCCTGACCTAGTATTAACCGGGGCCTCTACAATTCTCCGCCTCCGATGGGCCGAGTTCCTAACAGTGCAGTTCATTTGTACTTTTCAAAATCGTGAAAGGGGCACGGTGACTGCTGAGGAAGAGAGAGCGGGTGCGGAATGTCCAACAACGCCAGAGTGTGCTGACAGTTGTGCGGCTGGTGGGGGAGCTCCTACCAGAGCAGGGGGAATAGTGGGGGGTGGGGTTGGCCAGGAGGTAGGGTGTGGGGTTGGGATGGATGGGCACGGAACACCATTGCTGCAGTTGGCAAGGCAACCATGCAGCTGCGCACACCGCTGACAGCGCACTTTGAACTTAGGGCCTCAGGTCATATAGGTCCCCCCCCCCCCCCCAGGGCAACCCTTGGGGTGCCCCCTTGCCCCAGCCGACCCATCAGCTAGGCGCACTCAAGCACAACCAGTGCCATATTGTTGGCTGGGATAAGTGTGTGTGGGGAGTGTAACGTGTATCAGGAGGCTTGTCAGCCTCCTAAGTGTCAATCATGGACCTGTCGAATCCCACACTGTTTTTCATTGGAATCAATTGTGTTCCACGCGGCACTGGGCTAGCCCCTCAGTAGTGGAATTGGTCCAGGTGTGGCGCTGTTGTGTCTGTCGTGAAAGTCCACTAATTTTGCGGTGGCGTCAACACTTTTGAGGACTCCGTCCAGTGTCGCCCCAGTCGGGGAGGGGGAGCCATTCCGCTGGTTGAGGAGGCTTTGGCAGGGGCTCGCAGCTGGTGGGTGTGGTCTGGGGGTGGTGAGGGGGGTTACAGGGGGGCACTATCTGGCAGTTCGGGTCCATGTGGGGTCGGCGCCATGTTGTACGGAGCGACCGCTGCAGGTCATCGCCGTGTGCATGCGTAGCCACGGACCCTGCAATTCTCTGGCCATTTCTGTTGGGAACGTTGGGGGTTTTACATGGCGCGGCTGTAAGCCCACCATAGGACAGAGCATCGGTGCGGTGGCACCACCGAATTTTTCATCGTAAAGATAGACACATTCTCTGGACATAGCCTCAAAATCGGAGAATACAGCCCTTGGTCTCAGAAATGGAGAATCTCACCTATATACTCACAGAACAATTCATTATTAAACAGTGCATCCTATGTACAAGTCCTTAGTTAAGCTTCAGTTAGAATATTGTGTTCATTTTGGTTTTTCCCATATGGGTGATATTGAAACTTTAGATGGGGTGGGGGGAATCAGGCTCCGGGAGGGCTTCCACAACGGTCAGGCCCTCGATTGGGGGCCACCGATCGGCGGGCATGTGCGATCTGGGGTGGGGGGTGGGGGGGCCCTACCTTCTTCTGCGCTGACCCGCTGTGTGGCTCCGCCATGTTGCACGGACCTGCGGCCGGCCGCCGGGCATATGCGCGGACATGCGTACAGCAGCTGGAGCTGCATGGAGCACTCCAGCGCCGTGCTGGCCCCCTGTGGCCAACAGAATCGCTGGCCCAAGAGTGAAATATTCTGGTGTTTACACCGACGTCTACATGTAGCTGTGTTTTCAATTTAGGGAGGTATAGGTGATTTGTTCATGGTTCAGAATGTAATGTAAATAATGTCCTTATGAAGACCAATTAGTTCAACTGGATTGTTTAGTGGGGGGACTAGTGTTCCAGCTTACAAGTTGCAAAGACAAAATTAGATTTGATGCTCGAAGGTTCTTCTTTTCCCAGTGAATAGTGGATTTTGGAGGTTGCTGTCTCTTCGCGATTCACTGAATTCCTTCAAGCGAGAGCTGTATCTAACTTTGGCTGGGGTGAAGATCACTTTACACACGGCATGTATGCACCCTGTACTCTAACTCAGAGCCAACGTAATCTCCTGGACTGGGATTGATCTCTGTTTGGGGTCAGAAAGGAGTTTCCCTTTATTTTTGTCTAATCGGCCTGGGTTTATGTCTGTTTTTTAAATCTTTTTTTGTCCCAGGATATTCCACGGCTCTGGATGAGTGGGGAGTAAATGTATTAAGATGCATAAGGCAGTACACGTGTGTGAGGTAGGCTGAACAACCCAGTAGGTCTTTTCCTGCATGTCATTGTAGTGAATAACGTTACCTATTTCTTTCAAGAGAAATAATTTTGTTGAGTTTGTGATTTAGATTTAGAGAGATCTTGAGATTGACGTATCTGTGATGAACAGTATTAATAACTGCTGTAAACGGTACCTGACCTTTAATACCTTGCCCCTTTAAGATGCTTGGAACCCTGGGTACCCTCTGGCTACGCCCCCAGGAAACGGTATATAGGATAAGGCTCCATGTGGTGAGCACACTTCTCTCGGATGCTGTTCAGTTCTCTGTAGATTAAAGCCTTTTGATTACCGACCTCGCTCTCACGTCGTAATTGAGGGTGCCTCAGTACCCTCACCAGCCAAACTCAAGAATCAGTCTTTCACTCTTCTAGCTTCTAGCTTCAAGAAGGCTGGATGGGTCAATGGAGGCAATTTAAAAAAAAAAATGCTACAAAGGGCTGAAAATCTGTTGCAGTAATTGTGGTGTCTGCTCGATAAGGCCCATGAGCCCCAAATCACTCACTTACCTGCAACCAGTGAGCAACGTTGCTCGATCTATCCAATTGATTGTGGGAGGACAGAAAATTAGCTCTCTCCCATGCAGTGCCAGCTGACAGATGATGTCTGGAAGGTGATCTCAGGGGATCAATAGCAGGCAGGAGCTTTTATGTATCCCCAGGAGAAATACTTCCAGGTTCATAGGAACATAAATAATTGGTTTAACTGCACTGTGCAGTAACATTAAAATGTAATTCATCAAACTACAATTATACACTAATTAATTCAGTTTTCATGCTTATGATTTCCCATGGATATACTATTTTATGATGTTCCCATGCCCCATTTTCTACTAAACATTTTATAGATCATATTATTTATTTTCACTTGTATACGTTTCTTCAGCCCACTTGTTTTGTTCCTTTTAAGCATGATTCATAGATTATGGATTCTCCGCTGCGCACCACCAGTATCAGCGTTCCTGATGCGATGGAGAATCCAGCTTCGGGCAAAAACAGAATCTGTGCCCGGCACACCCCGCTTGCACGGGATCGAGGTTCATGCCCCATGTGGGGGAGCAATTACTGTGCTGGGCACCATATTCTCTGGGTCCTCGTGATTCTCCAGTCCTCTGGAGTGGGATCACGTGAGTGAGAATTGGTGCTGGTCCTGATGCAGTGGATCTCACGGTGGGCCAGGGGAGCTTTCCCATCGAAGGACACCCTCCCCCCCCCCCCCCCCCCCACCCCACACAATGCAAGACCTGGACTACTTCAAACAGAGTTAAGTGCTGTTATTTTCACAGATGACCACTTCAAAGTCACTCAACCGTGAAGGGAGATGAATGGAAAGCACTTAACTCTGTTTGAAGTGGTGCAGGAGCTGTAAATCAAAGCTTGATGTTCGTAAACATTGCAGTTACTTTCACAGCTGACCACTTCAAAGTTACTCATTCATGAAGGGAGATGACTTGTCAATGCTGATAGCTGTGTGTGTGTGGAAGCTGTCAATCACAGCCGAGTAAAATCAATATCAAATGAATGAATGGCTTGCAGATCAAAGTTCTGAGGGGCTTAAACCCAGCTGACTGTTTTTCTCTTTCCAGGAATTGACAGGTGCTGTTTCTGATGTCTAAGCCAGCAGGTGTATTGCCCAGGTGAATTTTAAAGCAGTGATTTTTTTCACTACATCTGTCTGGACTGCTCTCTAGCTTCCTGTCTTCTGGTGGCTTGCTGACAGGGATCTGTCTTCTGGGGGACTTCCTGACAAGGGTCTCCCTTCTGGGGGTCTGTGGGGGTCTCTTTATTTAAGGGGTCTCTGTGGCAGTCACTTTATTTAGTAGCTTTGTGGGGGTATCTTTATTTAGAGGGTCTCTGTGGTGTGGTCGCTTTATTTCGGAGGTCTTTGTAGGGGTCTCTTTATTTAGGGGGTCTCTGTGGGGGGTTCTCCTAATTTAGGGGTTTCTCTGTGGGGCTCTCTTTATTTAGGGGGTCTCTGTGTGGCTCTCTTTATTTCGGGGGTCTCTGTGAGGGTGACTCGAGAGGGGGGGTCTGGTCATCCCCATACTGGGAAAGGGGTGTCCCAGAAAATGCTATGAGGGTCACAGTTGCACTGTGTGGGAGTTGTTGAAGGGGCTGAATAACGTTGTGGGAGGGCTAGCCACGGGACCTGCGACTGACCCGTCCTCTCAAAATGGCAGCCGATGGAATCCTTCACAATCCTTGCATGGCTAATGATTAGGACTCGCTTCCTGATTTGCGTTCCCAGCATGAGTGCAAATCAAGTGCATTTAATCGCTGGCGGGAGAACATAGAGCTGGATTCTCCATTTGGGAATTATGATCCCTCTGGGAGGGCAAACCACCAAGCAATTGTGTATTCCTTGCCATGCAAATTTCCGCATAGCATGGAATAGAGGGATTCGTGATATCTGGCTGGGCCACCATTTTGAGAAGGCGGCCCGATTGCGAGGTCCAGCAGCCAACCACCTATCCCCTTGTACTGCAAGTCAGCCCCGAATGCACCGTCCCCCCCCCCGTCCCCCCAACCCCGCCACATAGCAGCCTCCCATCTGGATTGCCTGGGTGTCTCCTCCTGTAATAGGGACCTCCACAGGAAGATGAATGAATCAAAGCTGTAGATAGTTTGTAGAAGCTGTCAATCACAGACCACTGCCATGGCTTGCAGCTAATGGAACCAGTCGCAGTTTACAGCTGCACTCCTTCCAGGAATGGACACGTGGACATCAAGGTAACTTTTCTCACTGCTCCTGTCTGGACCGCTGTCTAGCTTCCAGACAGGTCTTTTTTCTCAGGGAGGAGGGGGGTTTGTGTGTGGGGGCTCCTTTTAGGCAGGGAGTCCCTGTAGAGGGTCCCCCTATGGCAGGGGTTCCTTGGGGGTTCTTCGTACTACAGGAGTCCCCGGGATTTCATCGTTTTACAAGGGTCCCTGGACGTCCCCGTATTACAGCGGTCCCTGGTGGGGGTTTTCCCTATTACAGGGGTCCTTGGGGGTTTTCCCCCTATTACAGGGGTCTCTAGGGAGATGGGGGTTGAGGGGGGAACTCCTGGGGGGGGGGGGGGGGGAGATTTTCCGCTTGGCCCACCATGAGGTCCACTATGACAGGCCCATGTTGGTAGAGACCACAAGTCACCCGTGCCCACGTGGTTCCCGGCCGCGGGAACCAGAGAATCACAGAGGGCCGGAGCCGAAGGTGCCAGGCCCGCTAAATGGATGCACATTGGTTATTAAGACCCGACATTTAAATGCTCACGCTGGCGTGCTGCGTGAACCTCGATTCCGGGGGTCGGAGCACCGCGTTCGGGTCAGCTCACAGCGTCGATCCCGATTTTGCCCCAAAGCCCTATTTTCTGTCCCATCGGGGAACGTGGGCATCCTGATATCTGGCCGGGCCACCATTTTGAGAAAGCGGCCCGATTGCGATGTCCAGCAGCCAACCACCCATCCCCTTGTACTGCAGTTCAGCCCCGAATGCACCCCCCCTCCCCCACCCCACCGCATAGCAGCCTCCCATCTGGATTGCTGGCCGGGGGGTCCCGACGGGACGGAGTGGCGTGAATCACTCTGGCGTCTGGCCACCCCAAAGGTGCGTAATCCTTCACACCTTTAGGGGCTAGGCCCACCCCGGAGTGGTTGGCGCCCCACCGGCTGGCATGGAAGGCCTTTGGCGCCATGCCAGCGGGTCCGCGCATGCACGGGAGCTTCAGCGGCTGCTGACACCATCTCCGCGCTTGCGCGGGGGGTTCACCTATGCATCGGCCATGGCGGAGGCTGACATGGTCGGCGTGTAGGAAAAGAATGCCCCCCCGTGGGCCCCGATCGCGGGCCAGGCCACCGCGGGGGCACCCCCCAGGGCCAGATCGCCCGCGCCCCCCCCAGGACCCCGGAGCCTGCCCGCGCCGCCAGGTCCCACCAGTAAGGAACCTAGTTCAATTTACGCCGGCGGGACTGGCATAGAACCAGTGGGACTTCGGCCCTCCGCCGAATCTCTGGTGCCGGAGAATTCGGCAGCTGGCGGGGGCTGAATTCACTCCATCCCCCGGTGATTCTCCGACCCGGCGGGGGGTCAGAGAATCTCACCCATAGTCTCCCAAACTGAGAAACCTGCCCTATATCTTGCTGTTCTGGCACAATGTTAATTCGGCAGTTCTCTTCACAAATACTACCTTTCAGTTTATGTTTTTCCAACAGCAGTGTACACTCAATTACATACATGCTTTGAGGATTTTTTCCAGTTTGGTATTCATGCCTAAATTATGTCTTATTGCAAGGACCTTTTAATATATTTGGTTGCCAAGCAATTAAAATTCTCATCGAGGAGACTGGTTATTGGACAGAGAATTGCAGATGTGATGTAACCAAATCTTTGGACAATTGACTCATTTATGAATAGTAAACCATTCAGAGCTCCCAGAAATACAGAAAGGTTTTTGGGAGTTTGACATGGTTACTCTATGACATTGTAATAATGTGGGTATGTTTATTCTCTTCAGATTTGCACAACCATCTCAGACATGGGCAAATGAGGAAGGTTATCATTTAAGATATTTGGGATAATTTTGACTTTGGCAGAAAGTGTGAAAGTATGGTATAGTTTCAGTAATTGCAACAGAAGTGAAATTTGTGGAGGGGATATATAGGGCGGGATTCTCTCAGCCCACGCTGGGTCAGACAATCGCCGGGCCGGGCGTGAATCGCACGATGCTGCCCCGATGCTGGTCCGCCGATTCTCCGGCGAGCGGAGAATCGGCGCCATTGGCGCGGCGCCGGTCAGGGGCCGTTCTGCGGGGCACCCCCCCGCCGATTTTCTTCCCGGGATGGGCCGATTGGCTGCCCAAAAAAGCCCGAGTCCAGCCGGCGCCATTCACATCTGGTCTTACCTGGCGGACATCGGCATCAATCCTGTCTGGGGTGGCCTGGTGGGGGCTGGTGGGGCCCATCCCTAGGGGGGGCCTCCACCGTGGCCTGGCCGCGATCGGGGCCTACCGATCGGCGGGGCGGCCTCTCATGGTGTGGGCCTCTTTTGCCCCGCGCCAGCCCCTGTAGCCCTATGCCATGTTGCGTCGGGGCCGATGCAGAGAAAGAGGCGCATGCGTGCATTCGTGCCGGTTGCAGTGTGCATACGCGCATTAGCGCCGTTCGCAGCGCGCATGTGCAGACCTGCAGCACCCATTTGACACCGGTATCGGCAGCTGGAGTGGCGTGGGTTGCTCCAGTGCCGTGCTGGACCCCGGCAGGTCAGAGGATCGCTACACATAGCGATCCGTTGACGCCGTCGTTAAACTCTCCAGTTTTTACGACGGTGTCAACAATCTGCCTCCAGATGGGAGAATCCCGCTCATAAAGTGTGACTTCTTCAACATCGTCTGTTTTGCACTGTCAACCAAAGTAAAAATTATCATCAGATAGTGAATTAATTGATCTGTCATGAACCTGCCTGGAGCCAGCAGGAGACAGTATTCAAAGGGGCCTCCATTGGTATGCGTCTCCTGGTAATGAGTTTACAATGACAGTTTTCAGCAGTAGGCAAGTGTGAATAGCATACGGAGGAGAAACAGATTATGGACAATTAGGAAGGCTCCTAGATATACATATGTAATGTACAGTCAAGGAAGATGACGAGGCTGACAGCCGAATACACAGAAGGCATAATCAAAGAACAACAAAGGTATAATTGGACAGACCCTGAAAAGCCAGGAGAGGCAGTTATCATCTCGCAGTCTCAGAACTGAATAGGCCAGTTACCACCCACCAAGACTGATGGCCAAGTTTACAGCAAACAAGCTTCTAAGTGTTAGACCCAAGGCAGTGCAGTAAAGCATGGTGGTTAGCATAAATGCTTCACAGCTCCAGGGCCCCAGGTTTGATTCTCGGCTGGGTCACTGTCTGTGCGGAGTCTGCACGTCCTCCCCGTGTGTGTGTGGGTTTCCTCCGGGTGCTCCGGTTTCCTCCCACAGTCCAAAAATGTGCGGGTTAGGTGGATTGGCCATGCTAAATTGCCCGTAGTGTCCTAAAAAGTAAGGTTAAGGGGGGGGTTGTTGGGTTATGGGTATAGGGTGGATACGTGGGTTTGAGTAGGGTGATCATTGTTCGGCACAACATCGAGGGCCGAAGGGCCTGTTCTGTGCTGTACTGTTCTATGTTCTATGTTCTAACTGTTTAAAATATATTTTCTGGACCAGGATAAAGACGGTACGCAGATTTGAGTATCATCCCTAAATTGTGTGGTAACTTTAGCTGCTTATTTAATTTGGATGTTAGGGGAACAGGGGAAATCTAACAGAGTTCAGGTATCCTAGATATATTTTGTAACCAGGGTTTTGTTCTATATAAACTGTGTGTTTGGTAATCCATACATCTTAAACGTGAGAGTAGAGTAGTCCTGTTTCTGTCTTTTTACTTTCATAAATAGTCTTTAATAATTGTTACAACTGGACTACTCACTCTCATTGGGGTTTCACTTGTCTCTTCACACCAAAACAAAACAAAAATATACCCCGCCCACAAACCGGTGGTCTAATTGGTATACCCTCGTGGACAGCATGAGCTTGCTTCATGACAGATCTATTTCAAAATTAAAATAATTTGGCGATGCACAAGAAAATGAATCTGCCATAGGTGCTGGGTGTCTAGAGGTAGCAAAGCAGCAGCCTTGCTATAGCTGACTTCCATGACCTTTCAATTTAGATTTGTATTTATTTGGGAAGCCAGGTAGTGGGGGTTTTTGGCAAAATGGTAGCGGCAACTAGTGGTCAAGTGAAAATGTAGGAAGATGCTGCCATCAGGGGATCTCTGCACATTAATTTACATCGTGGAGCTCTTATGATTTTCTCATTGTAACTTGAAGGATACACTGGATGAGGTTTTTCATTTCCTGGTGTATTGAATTGACTGGGTGCAGCACATTGAGGGAAATTAGACTGCGATAGGACAGTCTCTACACACACACAGGTGAGGTGGAGAAACAGGAAAATGTACCCATATTTTGTAAGGATAGGAGTATTGCACCTTGTAAAACACAATGCACAATTCTGCTGCAAAGCTATATGTTTGCGTAACGTGTCCATTCTTTTCAAGTCATGGAGAGAGAATTTCTACAGGGTTTCTCTCACCTGCTCACAGTAACTTTGGCAGAAGATCCACAGAAACCTTAGACAAATGTTAATATCCATTGTTTTTGCCAAAGTGGGACAATTGCTGCAGCAAAGTTTACTTACTGTAAACTGGCAAATCATTGTCATAATATCCACTCATGTATATAATGAGATGCAGACAGGCAGTGATTGACACACAGGATGACCAATGAACACACAACACAGAACAACCAATCACCAGACAGGACACCACGACTAGAAAGCCCACAGGGCATTAGGAATCCCGCTCTTTCGGGACCCAGATACTGAGACAGTCAGAGTGCGCAAGTTAGTGGGCACTATTGCCATGTGGTAGCTAGTAAGTCTGGTCGAGCCAGTATGAGGTCTTCAGTCGGATTAGTAGAGTGTCAACCCACAGCTGAACATGTACAGCAGTTCATAGTTAAATAAAACAGTGTTGGATTATCTCCGGTGTCAGACGTTTGTTTCTAGCTTCCCTGCATCCAGTTGCAGTCGACGTCGAACCAACCTGCCTAACACATCAATCATGAGGCCTATTGGAGGCATGTTTCTGTCTGGCAAATTATGCCAATCAATTAAAAATCAAATGTTCTCTGTAGATTTGAGTTATGTTGTAAATCCCTGACACCATCCCAAGATGAGGATAAAGTACAGGCTTTGATTCACTTGTTTAAATGTATTTTTTACGATAGCTTTGCATCAGAGAAACAAGACATGAACCTTCCAATTGTGGTGCTTGAATTATGATAGGCATACTACATATAAGAATGTTTTGCAGATAGATTATGTATATCATAGTGACACAAATCTGACTTACTTCTTCCTTGACCATGAGGAACTGCAGAACTGATGAATGATTAAGTCAGGAATGAGTTCTGAAGATTTTCGTAAATAATGGAATATATACAGGTTCCAGCCCAATGGTTACATTGAAGTGGAGTGGGAGGCGAGAGGTTGGGGGGTGGGGGGTAGTGGGGAGGGAGTGAAGGGGCGGGGGGGGGGGGGGAGTGATGTGGAGGGAGAGTGGTGAACTGGAAATCCCAAATTACAGTGAATAAACCAATGATTCACCCCCCCCCCCCCCCCACTCTGTAAAATACCAATAGAAGTAAAAGGAAAGCTTGGAAGAGAGTTTCAAGAGACAGGGGGCGGGATTCTCTGATCCTGAGGCTAAATATTGACACCGTTGTAAACGCCATCGCGTTTCTTGATGACGTCAACATGCCCTCAGGAGCAGCGATTCTGACACCTACAGGGACCTGCATGGCACTGGAGCGACCCACGCCGCTCCAGCTGCTGACCCTGGCATCAGATAGGCGCCGCGGGTCTGTGCATGCGCAGTGGGACCGGCGCCAATGCGCGCATGCGCGGTGGCTCCCTTCTCCGCACTGGCCCGACGCAACATGGCGTAGGGCTACAGGGGACGGCACGGAGCAAAAGAGGCCCGCAGCTCGAGAGGCCGGCCTCTTGGTAGGCCCCGATTGCGGGCCAGGCCACAATGGAGGCCCCTCCTCCTCCCCCCCCCCCGCCCGACCAGGCCCTCTTCAGATGGATGCACGCCGAGCCCCCGCTGGGTAAGACCACACGTGGACGGCGTCGGCGGGACTCAGATTTTTTTTCATGGCGCTTGGCCCACCCAGGGCCAGGTCTCCGCGCCAACCATGCTGGCGCCAATGGCACCAATTCTTCAATCGGCGGACCGGCGTCGGGGCAAGTGGATGGCTAAGAATTTGCTTGGATCCCAAAGATCATCCTCCTTCAGGTACCATGAAGGGGTTGAGACCATGGACTTCCATTTGACTGATCCATGATTATGCTTGGTAACATTGCTGTGGTTTGCCATGTTCTTCTGCAGTACGGCTGACTAGTAAACTCTCCTGTTCTTATTGCCTGTCATTAGGCATATTGGAAGGATTTACGTGCTGAGAATCAAGCTTTTTGGCTGCGTTATGCACACGCTTGCCATGGCCATCCAGCCCTGAAGTGGGATTGATAGCGATGCTACCACTACTGTATTTCAACACTGGAAGAAATCGCACCTACACTGATAGGGCACAATGTTTGCAGCGAGCTTGATGCCAGAAATGGTGCCTGGAACGTGAAGCTTGACAAGGAACCTTCACTGTTGGCAACATTCAACGCGCTGTTTGACTGGTACAAATTCCTGCATCCACATTTTAGCTTTAAAATGAGCTGGGATGTGTACCGGCAGAAAATAGTTGAGACACAAGGAGATAAAGGAGCAGGCGGCATAGCAGCGGATATTCAGATCTATGGCGCAGACGGATAAGATCATGATGATCATCTTCATGCAGCTATGGCGAAAACCAGGAAATCTACGATCCAACTAACTGGAGACAAATGCATTGTGAAGGCGACTTTGTACCAGTTCTTTGGAATAGCGTACACAAAAGACGGCGTCAACTGAGAGTCCTGAAAATGTCACAGATATGTCTGAGGTGAATGCTCCAAGAGCTTCAGAAACAAAACAAGTTGAGAAGTTTCCTTGCCTTGATCCAGCACATGCATTATTTTGTACATCACATGTCGGAACACACAGAAAACCTACAAGAGCAGATGAGAGAGGATGTTGAGCATAGGTAGTCACAGTCACATGGGAGAAGTTTCAACAAACTCAAAAGATGCAGAATGCAAGAAAACAAGTCGGTCATACTACAACAGAGGGAAAATTGTAACTCACCAAGTAGATGCTCCTGGACTGGGAGTTGTGGTGATCACAAGTTAACCAGATGCAACACAACTGAGCGACCACTAGAGGGAGCACGGGAGAGCCATATAAATACATCAGGACAGGAAGTGAGGACACACTCTTCACAGCAGGGGCTGATAAGCAGGACACACAGAACAAGCAAAGCTGGTAGTTAGCACTGGAAGGTAGTTCTAGGTCGAGCTCTGGAAACTGAACGAACCCACAATAAAGCATCTTCTCCACACTTGAGACTGCGAGCTTTATTATGACACGAGGAACAACACATGGTACCTAGGAGTGATTTCAGACGCTTACGACAGGACAACTCAGCTGCAGATACAGAAAGCACAAAATGGCATGGAAATCTCCTACTGGACATTTGACTGGGGAAGACATCGCTAATTCGAGGATGTGGCATGGATACCCACCTCAGCTGGACACGACTGGTAATGTAATAAATGTCTGGAAAAGGTTCAAACAAATGTTCGATTTTTATCTCATAGCTAATGATGTAGCAGACGCCTCAGACAAAATTAAAATAGCAATTCTCATCGAAGGGCCTGTCAATAAGAAAGTGTATAATGGATTTAAACACTCAAAAGGTGAAGACAGGAACAGCTTACAAACGTTACTAAACAAATTTGAAGAGTACTGTGAGAAATTTGAACAGCAAGGCATGCTCACAGTCCAACCTGCACAGAGACTGAGTGATGCAAGACTTAAAAAATCACAAAAAGATCAGGAAATCGCGAATGCACAGTACAGATCAAAAAGAAGAAATAACATAAGTTTTTCACAAAGCCAAAACGCTGAAATCCAGTCCAGATCGGAAAGAAAAGGTAACTTACAACTTTTAGAAAGAAAAAACGCTGAAATCCGCGATAAAATGGCGTCGGAGCACATTTTGCAGTCTCTGGTAAGCAAAGAACTACAAATCGCGTCTGCGCATGCGCCGGAACCGGAAGTTGCGCATGCGCCGGAAGCGGAAGTTGCGCATGCGCCGGAACCGGAAGTTGCGCATGCGCCGGAACCGGAAGTCACGCATGCGCCGGAACCGGAAGTCGCGCATGCGCAGTTTACAAAAGATCGCGGCGCCGATCGTTATGCGCATGCGCAAGCCGCGCATGCGCAGTCAAAAAAAGTCTTCGTCGCGGACCGTCATGCGCATGCGCAAGCCGCGCATGCGCAATGGACACCAAACCGCACAAGGAAAGAAAGCCGATTTGCGCATGTGCAAGTCGTTCCAACGCGTGACGTCATGACGTCTGAGAATCCTGACCACGCCCACTTAAAAGGGAAATGCCCGAAAATTGAAAACAAGACACTTAAAGTGGTAAAACCAAATTTTCTTGCCTCAGAACACAGAAAAACGCCTGAACTTAAACCAACAGTGAAAAACAACTTGCACAAAACCTTGGAAAAAGCTGCCTTCACCACACACAGTGAAGCGAACAAAAAGAATTCCGAAACAACAAAAGATGATTTGTTTTTCGACGATTACCTCTCAGACATGGCTGAGTCAGTCGGATATGCTTATCACAGCATCAGCGACACGGTCGCAAAGTTCAACACGAATCAACTCGTGGTAGAAGAATCCAACCAGGATGATTTGGTTTTCGGAGAATACTACTCAGACACAGCTGAGTCAGTCGGATATGCTTATCACAGCATCAGCGACACGGTCGCAAAGTTCAACACGAATCAACTCGTGGTAGAAGAAGCCAACGAAGATGAAATGGGTTTCAAAGAATACTACTCAGACATGGAGGAGTTATTTGGACATGCTGATCACAGCATCAGCGACACCGTTGCAAAGCTCAACACGACTCTACTCATGGTGGATGAATCCAACACCATGGTGCCATGGCAGCTCGTCGATACATTGGATGACAGCAATACCCAAGACGAAGACGACGCCACACAGAGAGCACAGGAAGACTCCACGGAGCGAGCGATGACAGGCTCCACAGTGCGAGTGATGAAAGACGCCAACAGGGATGCAAGCAAACACTCCCGGGCGGACACCAAGCATGAACAAGACCATGAAGGTAAACCCGCTGTACCTGAGCAACCGCAAGCAGACTATGAAAGTCTACCAAGCTCACAGGAACAAGAAGAAAGAGCGGACTATGAAAGTCCAACACGCTCACAGGAACAAGAAGAAAGAGCCGACTATGAAAGTCCAACACGCTCACAGGAACAAGAAGAAAGAGCGGACCATGAAAGTCCAACACGCTCACAGGAACAAGAAGAAGACAATGCACCTCTGCCCACTGCATGCGAAGACAGTGACAAGGTGATCACACTCAACGTACAGGATCACAGTGAGACTGACAGTTCTCAGCTTGTCTGTACCGAAGCACAGAGCGAAAACAGTGACAAGGTGCTCGCACTCGACGTACAGGATCACAGTGAGACTGACAGTTCTCAGCTTGTCTGTACCGAAGCACAGAGCGAAAACAGTGACAAGGTGCTCGCACTCGACGTACAGGATCACAGTGAGACTGACAGTTCTCAGCTTGTCTGTACAGAAGCACAGAGTCGGGCCACCCAACAGTCCAGAGAGACGATGCCGAAAGAAAACATGCAGATTTTGACTCCAGAAGAGGAGCACCTGGAGCCCAGAGAGACAATGCCAAAAGAAAACATGCAGATTTTGACTCCAGAAGAGGAGCACCTGGAGTCCACAGAGACAATGCCGAAAGAAACCATGCAGATTCTGACTCCAGAAGAGGAGCACCTGGAGTCCAGAGACATCACACAGAAAGAAAACATGCAGATTTTGACTCCAGAAGAGGAGCACCTGGAGTCCAGTGAGATAACATCAACAGAAATCATGAAGATTTTAACTCCAGAAGCGGAGCACCAAGAGTCTAGAGAAACCACGTCAACTGAAATCATGCAGATTTGGACTCCAGAAGAGGAGCGCCGAGAGTCCACAGACACCGCGTCAAATGTAATCGAGAAGACTTTGACTCCGGAAGACGAGCACCAAGAAAGCAAAGATGCGGAATCCAATTCTCCACAACTGATTGATGTCACCTGCACCTGCACATCAGATCATTCGCACCACTCGCGAGACGGAATGCTCAATGACTCAAATTATCCACTCGGGAAACTCATAGAGTATAACAAGAAAAACAAAAGTCAAAAGAAACACAGCAAGAACAAAAACAACATGAAGCGCGACAAGACCAACAACAATAGCAAGAAGCACAGCAGAAACGAGAACGACAACAGCAAGAAGAAAAGCAACATGAAGCGCGACAAGACAAACAACAATAGCAAGAAGCACAGCAGAAACGAGAACGACAACAGCAAGAATAAAAGCAACATGAAGCGCAACAAGACAAACAACAACGTCAGGCACAAAGATAGCGACAACGACAGAGGCAGAAACAACAAGAATGGCAACAAACACAACAAAGTCAGGAACAAAGATAGCGACAACGACAGAGACAGAAACAACAAGAATGGCAACAAACACAACAAAGTCAGGAGCAAAGATAGCGACAACAACAAAGACGGAAACGACAAAAACAGCGACAAGTACGGCAACGGAAACAACAAAAACAGGAACGACAGAAACAACAGCAATGAAACAACGACTTGTACACAATGGCAAAGCACACCAGCATCCAAGGCGGATGAGACAATAAATCAACACCACAAGCACAAAAAAAAGTCCATGCCAGTCAACATCAGTGATGTGACCATGCAAACACCTCGGGATGACGCATTGGGTACTTAAGATAACAAGGAACACCAACAACATTCACAGCGGACTTGCAATATCAATATCACCACGTCATCAACAACAAACAGAAAACAAAAAGCTCTGAACAAATTCATCAAGTTTGGACTCATAAATGTGTTTATTAAGTTTGGACATATAAATACATTGGCTTTGTTAACTAAGGCAATAGCATCATCACTTGTATAGATACGCAGATCATAAGTTACTGTTTTGTATAATTTTCCTTAATGATGTACAGAAACTATGTAATGAGAAAGAGGGGGATGTGGTGATCGTAGATTGACCAGATACAAAAAAACAACAGAGCAAACACGAGCGGGAGAGCTATAAATACACTGGGACAGGATATACAATTTTCTTTAACGATGTTCAGAAAATATGTTAAGAGAAAAAGGGGGATGTGGTGATCACAAGTTAACCAGATGCAACACAACTGAGCGACCACTAGAGGGAGCACGGGAGAGCCATATAAATACATCAGGACAGGAAGTGAGGACACACTCTTCACAGCAGGGGCTGATAAGCAGGACACACAGAACAAGCAAAGCTGGTAGTTAGCACTGGAAGGTAGTTCTAGGTCGAGCTCTGGAAACTGAACGAACCCACAATAAAGCATCTTCTCCACACTTGAGACTGCGAGCTTTATTATGACACGAGGAACAACACAGGAGTGACCCTGGTACAAGATGGCAAATCAATAGCATTCACACACCCAAACCTGCACCATAAGGTGAGGCTAGATTTGCCAACATAGAAAGAGAATGTTTGGAAGTTGGATATAGATGTGAAAATATCCATAAATATCTTTATGGCAGAAAGTTCATAGTGGAGTGTGATAATTGCCCATTAGAGTAAATCTACAAGATAAACCCGTGTCGAGAACCTGCAAGACTTCAGAGGTTACTCTTAAGGCTTCAGAGTTAGAATTTCATACTGAGATATAAGCCAGAAAGAGAAATGATGTTAACAGATCCCTATCTTGGTTGTTCCCCCAGGAGAAACGAGATAAAAGATTAGGTATAAAGATTCATTTCCGTCGAAATGTAACACCATTGAAACAGAGTCAAATTAAATGAGACCAGCAAAGCCATATTCTCCATCGGTGGATCCTCTGCTTCGTCGGCAGCGCATTCACGGATTTCCCGACGGCGTGGAGGTGCCCACAATGGGAAACCCCATTGGCCGGCTGTCGTTTTGGAGGATCCAGCTGCAGGTGGGAGCGCGGCGCACCAGAAAACGGATGCAACGGGATGGAAAATTCCGCCGATAGAGTTATAGTTGCTGTGTCATCAGGTGATCAAAGGATGGCCTGAATTAAGATCCAGTAAGCGCAGTCACCAACACAGCAGTGTTCTGTTAGCCAGATCCAGAATCACCATACCCAAAACTATGGAGAAAGAACTTTTCCATAAGATATATAAAGGCCACATGGGAATGAAGAAGTGTGAGCCAGATCATCCGTGTACTGGATAGGCATTTACAAAGATATCAAAAGAATGGTGTCAAAGGTGAAGTGGGGGGTGTGGCGGGGGGGGGGGGGGGGGGGGGGGGTTCTTCTGACGGGTAAGGGTCAGTTAGGAGACTGGAGATGGAGATCAGACGGCAGTCGCCGCCGGGGGGGGGGGGGGGGGGGGGGGGAGATTCAAGTGAGGTGAGGAATACGGACTAGGAACTGGCCTAGGAAAGGTCATGGTTGACTGACAGGGGAGGGGGCCACAAGTCCCCCCCCCCCACCAGACTGGTTACATGGAATGTTCGTGGACTGAACGGGCCGGTTAAGAGAGCTTGTGTGTTTGCACACCTGAGACAGTTAAAAGCAGACGTGGCTATGTTACAGGTGACACACTTGAAGCTGGGAGACCAAATTAGATTAAAGAAGGATGGGTCGGGCAAGTGTTTCATTCAGGACTGGACCATAAAACAAGGGGGGTGGCTATTCTGATTAATAAAAGGGTGACATTCGAGGTGGGGAGGATAGTAGACCCGGGAGGCAGATTTATTATGGTTAGCGGGAAGCTAGAGGGAATGGCAGTGGTGCTGGTGAATATATATGCCCCAAACTGGGATGATGTCGCGTTTATCAGGAAGGTGCTGGGGAAGATCCCAGACCTTGACTCACACCGGCTGATCATGGGGGGGTGACTTTAATATGGTCCTGGACCCGAGGCTGGACCGGTCGAGTGCTAGGTCGGGGAAGCTATCAGCAATGGCAAAGGAACTGCGAAAGTTCATGGAGTGCATGGGAGGGGTGGATCCGTGGAGATTTGAGAGACCAAGGAGCAGGGAATAGTCATTCTACTCCAATGTACATAAGGCGTACTCCAGGATAAATTTCTTTGTGCTAGATAAAACACTGTTAGCCGGGGTTGAGGACACTGAGTACTCAGCAATTGTGGTCTCAGATCATGCACCACACTGGATAGACCTGCGGGCAGACACGGGAATGTCCCAGTGCCCACAATGGAGACTAGATACAGGGCTGTTAGCGGATGAGGAGATCTGTGAGCGAGTGAGAGAGGCCATTCAGGGGTACATAAAGATCATTGCCACGGGAGAGACTGCTGCTGGGTGGTCTGGGAGGCACTGAAAGCGGTCATTAGAGGGGAATGTATTTTGATTCGAGCCCACAGGGATAAAACTGAGCGGTCGGAGCTGGACAGGTTGGGAGAAGAAATCTTACAGGTGGACAGGAGATATTCGGAGTCTCCAAATGAGGAGCTCCCGAAGGAGCGTCAGAGTCTTCAAATGGAGTTTGGGCTCCTTTCCACAGGAAAGGCGGCGGGTCAGCTGAGGAGGGTAATAGGGGCAATATATGAACATGGGTAGAAAGCTAGCAGGATGCTGGCGCATCAGCTGAGGAAACAGGAGGCGGCGAGAGAAATAGGAAAAATAAAGAATTTGAGGGGGAAGACGGTGATGGACCCGGGGGCGGTGAATGAAGTGTTCCAGGAATTTTATAGCCAGCTTTACGAGTCGGGCCCCGGTTGGGGAGGAGGCCCTGGGGGACCCGATTGGGCTTGGGGAGGTGATAGGTGGACTGGGGGCGATCGGGTAAAGTCCCGGGACCTGATGGATTCCCAGTGGAATTTTATAAGAACTTCTCTGGGTTACTGGGGCCGCTCCTGGTTAAGGCTTTCAATGAGTCCAAGGAGCTGGAAGTACCCCTCCCAACGTTATCACAGGCATCAATTTCTCTCATCCTGAAGCGAGACAAGGATCCGGAGAGCTGTGGATCGTACAAGCCAATCTCCCTCTTGAATGTAGATGCCAAATAATTGGCAAAGATCCTGGCCACTCGAATAGAGGATTGTGTCACGGAGATAATTGGGGAGGATCAGACGGGATTTGTAAAGGGCAGGCACCTGACATCCAACTTTAGACGACTTCTTAATGTAATTATGATGCCAGTGGAGGGGCGCGAGGCTGAGGTGGTAGTTGTCATGGACGCGGAGAAGGCTTTCGACTGAGTGGAGTGCAAGTATCTGTGGGATATTTTAGGCAGGTTTGCATTTGGGCAGGGATTTGTGGAGTGGGTCCGGCTATTGTACCAGGCCCCGGTGGCAAATGTAAGAACTAACCGAGTTCGGTCAGAATACGGAGGACAAGGCAAGGATGCCCGCACTCCCCATTACTGTTTGCCATGGCCATAAAACCCTTAGCAATGGCACTGAGAGAAGCGAATACCTGGAGGGGTATAGTGAGTGTGGGGGGGTGGCTGGAATAGAGGGTCTCTCTCTATGCGGACGATTTGCTGCTTTATATCACGGACCCGATGGGGGTGGGGGTGGGGTGGGGGGGGGGGGTGTGTGGGGTGGGGGAGGGGGGAGGATGACTGAAATCATGGAGGTATCAGGAGTACTTGGGTGATTTTCAGGCTATAAGTTAAACATGGGAAAAAGCGAGATGTTCGTGATTCAGGCACGGGGGCAGGAAAGGAGGCTGAAGGAGCTATCTTTTAAAGTGGTTGGGAAGAGTTTTAGGTATCTGGGGATTCAAGTGGCCAAGGATTGGGAGCAGCTTCACAAGTTAAATTTGGGCAAAGCAGGGGATCAAATGAGAAGGGATTTTTGTCGATGGGACATGCTCCCACTGATGCTGGCGGGGAGGGCTCAGACGTTGAAGTCCTTCTGAGACTGCTTTTCTTTTTTCATGTGTCTCCCGCTTTTTGTCCCAAAGGCTTTTTCAGAAGTATTAATGAGCCGATATTGAGGTTTATATGGGCGGGTAAAACCCCGAGAGTAAAGAGGACACTCCTGGAATGGGCCCGCGGGGAAGGGGGATTGGCTCTCCCGAGCTTTATTAACTATTACTGGGCTGCCAACATATAGATGGTCAGGAAGTGGGTAGTGGGGGAGGGGTCAATCTGGGACCGGATGGAGGCAGCACCCTGCAAAGGTACGAGTCTGGAGGCTTTACTGACGGCGCCCATGCCGTTCTCGATGGCTCAGTACTCCACAAGTCCTGTAGTAGGCGCAGCCCTGAGGGTGTGGGGGCAATGGAGGCAGCACATGAGACTGGAGGAGGCGTCAGTGTGGTCACCGATTTGTGACAATCACTGGTTTGTCCCGGGGGTGCTGGATGGGGGCTTTCAGGTATGGCAGAGGGCAGGGAATGAGAGGTTTGGGGATCTATTCATCCAGGAGGGCTTTCCGACCTTGGAGACATTAGAGGACGAGTTTGATTTGCCAGGTGGTAACGGGTTTCGGTATCTTCAAGTGCGGGACTTTGTACGGAGACAGGTCCTAAGCTTTCCTCGCCTCCCCTTGAGTGGACTGCAGGATAAAGTGCTGTCAAAAACAGGGGTTGGAGGTGGGAAGATTTTGGACACGGGGAATTGTTCGAGTGGGAAGGGGCCTCTATCAGAGAGGTGAAGTGGGAAGAGGAGCTAGGAGGGGAGCTGGAAACTGAACTGTGGGAAAAAGCCTTGAAAAGGGTAAATGCATCCTTGTCCTGTGCTAGACTTAGCTTGATTCAGTTCAAGGTAGTCCACAGGGCCCACATGATGGTAGCTCGGATGAGTAGGTTCTTCGAGGAGGTGGAGGACAGATGTGGGCAGTGTGGGGGTAGCCCGGCCAACCGTGTTCATATGTTTTGGGCATTTCCAAAACTGAGGGACATCTGGCAGGGATTTGCAGATGTTATGTAGGAAGTCCTGGAAGGTAGGGTAACTCTGAGTCCAGAATTAGCAATATTTGGGGGTGTCAGAAGATCCGGGGGCAAAGGGGGGAGTGTGGCCAATATCCTGGCCTTCTCCTCCCTGGTGACCCGGAGACGGATCTTGCTGAGATGAGGGACCCGGAGCCCCCGAAATCAGGAGTGTGGGTCATCGATATGGTAGAGTTTCTCAGTCTGGAGAAAATCAAGTTCACTCTGAGAGGATCAATACAGGGATTTGCCCGGAGTTGGCAGCCGTTCATCGATTTCTGTAACAAAAACTGAACGTCAGCAGTAAGGGGGGAAAGGGATAAGGAAGGGGGGGGGGGGGGGGGGGGGGGGAGTGGGGGGGGATGACTGAAATCATGGAGGTATCAGGAGTACTTGGGTGATTTTCAGGCTATAAGTTAAACATGGGAAAAAGCGAGATGTTCGTGATTCAGGCACGGGGGCAGGAAAGGAGGCTGAAGGAGCTATCTTTTAAAGTGGTTGGGAAGAGTTTTAGGTGTCTGGGGATTCAAGTGGCCAAGGATTGGGAGCAGCTTCACAAGTTAAATTTGGGAAAAGCAGTGGATCAAATGAGAAGGGATTTTTGTCGATGGGACATGCTCCCACTGACGCTGGCAGGGAGGGTTCAGACGATGAAGTTGACTGTCCTCCTGAGACTGCTTTTCTTTTTTCAGTGTCTCCCGATTTTTGTCCCAAAGGCTTTTTCAGAAGTATTAATGAGCCGATATTGAGGTTTATATGGGCGGGTAAAACCCCGAGAGTAAAGAGGACACTCCTGGAATGGGCCCGCGGGGAAGGGGGATTGGCTCTCCCGAGCTTTATTAACTATTACTGGGCTGCCAACATATAGATGGTCAGGAAGTGGGTAGTGGGGGAGGGGTCAGTCTGGGACCGGATGGAGGCAGCACCCTGCAAAGGTACGAGTCTGGAGGCTTTACTGACGGCGCCCATGCCGTTCTCGATGGCTCAGTACTCCACAAGTCCTGTAATGGTGGCAGCCCTGAGGGTGTGGGGACAATGGAGGCAGCACATGAGACTGGAGGAGGCGTCAGTGTGGTCACCGATCTGTGACAATCACCGGTTTGTCCCGGGGGGCAGGATGGGGGCTTTAATGTATGGCAGGGGGCAGGGACTGAGAGGTTTGGGGATCTATTCATCCAGGAGGGCTTTCCGACATTGGAGACATTAGAGGACGAGTTTGATTTGCCAGGTGGGAACGGGTTTTGGTATCTTCAAGTGCGGGACTTTGTACGGAGACAGGTCCTAAGCTTTCTTCACCTCCCCCTGAGCGGACTGCAGGATAAAGTGCTGTCAAAAACAGGGGTTGGAGGTGGGAAGATTTTGGACATACAGGGAATTGTTCGAGTGGGAAGGGGCCCCTATCAGAGAGGTGAAGTGGGAAGAGGAGCTAGGACGGGAGCTGGAAACTGAACTGTGGGAAAAAGACTTGAAAAGGGTAAATGCATCCTCATCCTGTGCTAGACTTAGCTTGATTCAGTTCAAGGTAGTCCCCATGATGGTAGCTCGGATGAGTAGGTTCTTCAAGGAGGTGGAGGACAGATGTGGGCAGTGTGGGGGTAGCCCGGCCAACCGTGTTCATATGTTTTGGGCATTTCCAAAACTGAGGGACATCTGGCAGGGATTTGCAGATGTTATGTAGGAAGTCCTGGAAGGTAGGGTAACTCCGAGTCCAGAATTAGCAATATTTGGGGGTGTCGGAAGATCAAAGGGGGGGGAGGTAGGCCGATATCCTGGCCTTCTCCTCCCTGGTGACCCGGAACGGATTTTGCTGAGGTGGAGGGACCCGGAGCCCCCGAAATCAGGAGTGTGGGTCATCGATATGGTAGAGTTTCTCAGCCTGGAGAAAATCAAGTTCGCTCTGAGAGGATCAATACAGGGATTTGCCCGGAGGTGGCAGCCGTTCATCGATTTCTTTAACAAAAACTGAATGTCAGTAGTAAGGGGGGAAAGGGATAAAGGGGTGGGGGGGGGGGGGGGTGGAATAGGAGGCATGGTAATGTTAAATAAGGACAGGGAATTTAGTATATGGGTAATTGGGGATAGGGCGGAAGAACTGGGGTACTTGGTTTATAGAGTGTTGTTAGTTTAGGGGGCATTTTGTGCGTTGACCCGCGCGGTTGTTTTAGAAATGTCAACATGTTAAATTGTGAAAATTACAAATGCTTCAATAAAATATTTTCTAAAGAAAAGAAAAAAGAATGGTGTCTACATGTAATGAATGAATTATGAATTATAGAAACATATAAAATTATGAAGGGAATAGATAGGATAGATGCGGGCAGGTCGTTTCCACTGGCGGGTGACAGCAGAACTAGGGGACATAGCCTCAAAATAAGGGGAAGTAGATTTAGGACTGAGTTTAGGAGGAACGTCTTCACCCAAAGGGTTGTGAATCTATGGAATACCTTGCCCAGAAGCAGTAGAGGCTCCTTCATTAAATGTTTTTAAGATAAAGATAGATAGTTTTTTGAAGAATAAAGGGATTGAGGGTTATGGTGTTCAGGCGGGAAAGCGGAGCTGAGTCCACAAAAGATCAGCCATGATCTAATTGAATGGCGGAGCAGGCTCGAGGGGCCAGATGGCCTACTCCTGTTCCTAGTTCTTATGTTCTTATGAATGCCAGGAGTATTGAAATACACAGCAGAAAAAGATGATAGTTTCTAAACTACCACTCAGACCATGACATAATGTGGGAGCCGATTTAAAATAATAACAATAATAATAACTAGTAAGACAACATCAGCGGCATGGCCAACCCGCAGTGCAACATCAACAACATCACCAGCGAGTGGCACAATATTAGTGACATCAAACATGATTCTTACAACACCAGAAGCAACACACTCACCATCACCTGTGCAATGTGCCAATTCACCACTTTGACTGATGAATGTAAATTGTACAAGATGGAGGGGCAATATTCTACCACATCCTAGGAACACAAACTACAGCAGACACTAAAGGTTTGCAGTTTAATTATAAAAGCCATTTGGGGGAGTATCTTCTGGGGCCAGGAACCAGAGGTGGGAATTGAGATGGCGCATTGAATTGAGTGTGAGGCCAAAAATGTGGTTCATGTCTCCCAGCCTGCCCAGCCAGCCCCGATGAGGTTCCTGCCCAATGCCGGTGGGAACACGCAAACACCCAATTAAAGCTCATTTAAATGTCATTGTCAGGCAGGAGGCCTGATTTACCGGACTCCTGGGATACTCCAGCACCCACCAGCCGGGAGTCATGCTGACATGCATTGGTGCAAATCCTGAGAAGTGTGGACCGGCAGCCTTGCGCGCTGGTGGGGGTGGGGGTGGGGGGGGAGGGGGGATGGTGGGGGGGGGGGGGGGGGGTGAGGGGGTTCAAACAGGTGAGTACCGTCCCTACAATTGCCTCCAGGGTCCTTCACAAGGGAGATGGTGATCGGGCGGGAAAGGGGGGGGGGGGGTCAGGTTGGGTGTGTCTCTTGGGATGGGGGTCATTCTGCTGATCTTTCCATTTGTAGCCTTTAAAATCATTAAACTGCCTTTCAGCATGTCAGTATCAAAGATCTGGAAGAAGAAAGTGAAAATATTGTCTCTATAATCTTCAAACCATTAAACTGTCTTTCAGCATGTCAAGATTGAAGGTTCATGTAATCCCTGCAGTGCAGAATGAGCCCTTTTGGTCCATCGTGTCTGCAACGACACTCTGAAGGACATCTTATCTAGCCCATTCCCCTATCCTATCCCCGTAACCCCACCTAACCTGCACATCTTTGGACTGTGGGGGAAACCAGAGCACCCAGAGTAAACAAACGCAGACACGGGGAGAATGTGCAAACTCTGCACAGTCATCCAAGGCCGGAATCAAACCCGAGTCCCTGGTGCTGTGAGGCAGCAGTGCTAACCAAAGAATCATCATGCCGCCCTGTGAGAAGAAAGTGAAAATGTTCTCTCTGTAGCCTTATAACCACCTTTAAACTGTCTTTCAGCTTGAGATGATGGTAAAAGTCATGTGGTGGAAACCTTTGAAGTGCATTTTTTCACTATCAGTTTTATTGCCCTTTAACCTTTCAAGCCTCCATGCATGCCTAGAAGCCTAAAAGCTTTGAACTGCATTGTTTACATTTAATTTCACAGTTCATTGCCCTTTACAAGCCTCTTGATTGACAGGTCCAGGCAATTTTAACGGAAGAATTGCTGTTTTTTATTTATATAGCTCCACGAGGGTCCATTAAATATGACGTACTTCCATTTTTGAGCAGGTGTTCTTTACCTTCTGAGAACCATAGGGGAAGAGGAATTTCATATTGCTCTGTTATTCATAAAGAATTGTAGGAACTAATTATTATGCAAATGTATATCAAGTGTGCTGCATTTAATGCTGCACTGCAGTTAGGTGCAAAACAACAATGTATCAGTCCACCAGCCACATGGAGAGCACAAAGAAAGACACTCGATGAAGCTCCAAAATGTTCGTGTAGAAATGTGCTGCCCATGCAGTTCCACAGAAGAGATCAGCCCCGGCTTTGGGAAAGCTGTGGTAAGTGCTGGAAAAGCAACCATTTCACAGTGAAATCCCCTGGAAAGAATCACCTGGACATAGGGCTATCATCAGAGCAATATATTGTGAGCCAAGAACAGAAGGCTTTTGTCATCAGTGAGCTCAGTGTTATTGTTTGGGTAACTCAGTGTGCTAAACTGAAACTGGAATCAGGTAACAGCCCCAAATTCCAAATAGACACTTACTTCACCTAAGACTGAAATTGTAGTTTATGGTGTGGTTCAGGTCTTCCCATTATAGAAAAAGTACAAATCTAGACCCAAGGTCGTGACTTTAGCTATCAACTGTTCACTGAGCTAATTGACAGCAGGACATTACGCCGTCTACAATCTACTGGGTAGGAAGGTCTGCCTGGGTGTGAACATGAAAATAAAAATTGCTTATTGTCACAAGTAGGCTTCAAATGAAGTTACTATGAAAAGTTGCCACATTCCACCAGTTCGGGGAGGCTGGTATGGGATGTACCAGCCTACCCAAACATCATGAGGTATACAGATAATGATGAAATTGAAAGAAGATCCTCTACTGCTATACGAGTATACATGTTCGACAACTACAAACTAGTTTATGAGAGAGACATCTTCAAATCTTCAATTATGGCGTAGGACTAGGTTGAGGGAGGTTCAAAAAGGAAGTCGATCCAATTTATCTTGTCTCACACCAAGGGTGGAATCTTGAGGCCGCACTCACTGCCGAATTGGCGGCGAGGGCAGAAGATCACGCGAGAACCTGGAAATGCGATTCTCGCCGGACAGACCGCGCTTCCCAATTTCCCCGCCCCTCGCTGGTGACATCATGAGATTTACGCCCACAAAGGCGCGAACCTCATTTTAATAAATTTTTATACATTTCTAAGTACTTAGTGGCCCCTCTGCCAAATGATCCCCCATGTAATATTCATACCAATGGGTTTGGCACGGTGTGGGATCTGTCCGGGGTGATATGCCATCAATGAACACATGGCGAGTGGTGAACGTAACTGAGGCTTAAATAAACAAAATAGAAAGCTTCCTGACCTCGGATCCCGAACTGAGGCAGCGGCGGAGTCTAGCCACCTTTCTACCGAGTCTGAGGGGAGGCGGAGCCAGCAGGCAGTGGTTTACCACATTATATATAATACAGTGGCAGTTTACCACAATACACATATTTTATACTACAGTGGTTCTGAGCCAGCAGGGACAAGCCCAGGCATGTAACAGTACAACAGTACAATACAATAACGTGGTTTACCACATGGGGACACAGAGGTAAATATAGCACTAACCCCTGGCCAAGGTCGGCACTGCCAGGCTGTCACCTCAGGTTGGTACTGCCAACCTGGCACTTTCAAACTGGCACTACCAACCTAGTGGGAACCCCATGGGAAGTGTTTATATGCGTGGTTGGGGGGGGGGGGGGGGGGGTGATACCGGACACTGACTGAGGGGGGGGGTTGATACTTGTGGTGAATGTCGGGGGAATGGTGCGTGTTTTTACGGTGATGAATGTCGGGCGGAGTTGGGTAGGCAGTGTTGGTTTTCCATCAATGAAAGTCGGGCGGTGGGCCAGGTGTTTTGCCAGTGATTTCCTGTCTCTAAGAAACCCCATCTCACCAGAGTGACAGTGTAAACCACGCCCACTCACTTTTATTTTGGCAATGAGTCTCACAATTCCATGAAAAAACTGTAGCGGGATGCTCCGTCCTGCTGCGCCACATTTCTACCTCTCCCCGCCGGTGCGATGCTCCGTTACACCGGCTGGTCAATGGGGTTTCCCATGGTGGGGCAGCCCCAGACTGTCGGGAAACTCCCGGGCTGCCGGCAAAACAGAGCATCCCACCAGCGGGGAACCCGCTCCTGGTCTGTGATACCAGAGTGCTCCATACCAGTTTTCTGTGTGAGCCTGACACTTTGCCAAATTCTGGTAAGATTCTGCCCCAAGTCCACTGTGGCTGCAGTCTGTCTCGTAAGATGGCGGTGGTGCTCCTTGGTGGATGAATCTGTGATAAACATCACCTGGTCTAGCTCAGCAGTCCTACTCGAGCATGGCAGTCTCTTCCCCATTTGCTGCAGAGGAAGCAAGTGGGCTGAGAAGGCAAAGGATTCAATGGCCTCTCCTTTCTCTGGGCTCTCTTCTTGACCAGCTGAGTTTTTTGATTCTGCCCAACTCTTCAAATGTTGTCCGAAATGGTCAGCCTTCCACCTCCAGGCTGCCACTAACTGTCTATCAATTGTCAGTGACAATGTCTGTCTTCTTCATATCTTGCTTGCAGGTGTTCTTGTGGCCCAGGAGGCAGTGTCCAGTTCACCACAGAAGGTCTTTGGGTGTATGGCCATCGTCCGTCCAATGAACGTGGGCAAGCGTGGCACCCCCCCCCCCCCCCCACATATAAACACAGACATCACTGGCTTAGCAATGAGTGTATACTGATAGAATTAGCATGCCCCAGGACCTATGGGTTTGTGGCCTTTTCCTGCAAAGAGATGCCAAGGATATGTCTGAGACTGCGGAGGTGGAAACTGTTGAGCCTTTTTTCATGCCTATCGTATGTTGTCCAGTTCTCACCACTGGAGAGGAGTGTGATAGGAGCTTTGTTGACATGCAGCTTGGTGTTATCAGTCAGGTTGCTGTTTTACCATAGTCTCATACTCAGCTTGAATGTAACAGCTGCAGCTTTTGCAATGCATGTGTTGATTTTAGCATCATGTAACAGATTGCTGATGATTGTGGTAACTAGATATGTGCAGCTATCAACACCGTCTAGTGACACATTGCCAATGCTGATAGATGGTGGTATGGCAACATCCTGGACCCTGGTAATAGGGCTGGATTCTCCGCCGGTGGGATGCTCCATTTTGCCGACAACCCAGGGGTTTCCCGACACCATGGGGCTTCCCCAGAATGGGAAACCCCATTGACCAGACGGCGTAATGGAGCATCCCGTCAGCGGGGTGAAACAGAAATGTGGCCCGGCGGAGCAGAGAATCCAGCCGACTGTCTTCCTGATTCTGATGGTCAAGCCAAGATTTTTACAGGCTGAGGTGTTCTTCAGTACAGAATGTTAATTCAGCATTGTGACCACAGAGCAACTTTCTGATGAGAGCTTGGCAATCTTTGTCTTGGATCTTAGATGAGCAAGGTTGCACAGCTTTCCATTAGTTGTCAGTAGACATCCTCTGTAGATGAGCTGAAGCAGCAAAGAGAAGAATATGCCAAAGAGTGTGGGTGCCAGAACACAACCCAAAATGCGTTGGTGCCAGAGCCCCACTGCGGATCTCAGGGTTCTGATGTTGCACTGCCATAGCTGATTTTACCCATCAATTTATCATGGTAAGAGGAGATTACTTTGAGCAGCTTTAGCAGTCAGCCAATTTTTTCCAGCAGCTTAAATAGACTGCCTCTGTTCACAGGATCAAATGCATTTGTGAGATTGATGAAGGCAATATCTAGTGGTCTCCTTTGTTCTCATTTGATGGCATTTCTCTTGCCGCTCCCTGACTGAGAAGATTATGTCATTTGTAGATCTTCCAGTTCTGAAATCACTCTGGGATGCAGGCTAGATGCATTCCACCAGGATCTGCAGCCTGACAAAGGCAACATGGTCAATTATTGTTCCCATGATGCACAGCAGGCAGGTATCTCAATAATTGTTTCAATCCCTGTGGTTGCCTTGTTCTTGTACAGGGTCACAATCTTTGCATTATGCATAACCTGGGGCACTGCTCCCTCCCTCCAGCATAGACAGAGAAACTTGTGCAGAGGCTGCAGGAGTGCCAGTTTCCTATGCTAGATGAATTTAGAAGGTATAGCCTCAGCACCTGCTGCCTTGCCCATGACAAGTAAGCCAATAGCTTTGCTAAGCTCCTTCATTTTGTGTTCAGTATTCAGCTGACAGGCAGGCTTCCTACGGTGATTAACGCTTCCTCCTTGACAGTGTTCCCCCTCAAATACAACTCAAGACCAGGTTTCACCCATCTGTTCAACAGTTTATTGTAATCGGTGATAACTCCTCTGTTCAATGAGGCCCTTTTCTTTGTTGATAGACCTGTTGCCTCTTTGATCCTTTCATACATGTCTCTAGCATTCCCTGCGATGAAGGACATTTGGATATTCTGGCAAAGTTGTAAACAGCACGCACCAAGTCCCGGTTGATGGAAGGAAACCCTGGATGCACAGATCAAACTAGTCAAGATCGTTCTTGCCACAAGGCCAACCTAATGGCTTAATTTGATGGTAGCTCCACCGAAGAAGAATGTCACATTACTGATCTGTTTAGATTCCATACACTTAAACAAACCATCAAGCAAAAAACTCAACTGATAATTGAAGATGTAGCTACATGCTGACACAGTGCTAACATCTGAGTTATAATGAGTTTTGGCATGAGTCTGAATGAACAATTATCACATCTAACCACATTCCACACAACTTTGCAATGTTTTCACTGACAAAGGAATTCTATCTAAGTAGGAATTGTAGGTATAAAATGAACAAAAAATATGCAAAACAAGTTTCTAACTCCTCTTTTGCAGATATCTTAACTACTAAAATATATTTGATACAGCATTCTATTGAAATGAAATGAGTGTCAATAATTTTGGATGAGACCATGCTCTCATTCACACCTAACTAAACTTACATTATTTTTAATGTTCATCGGCATTTCATTTATAAGATTTGGACATGAGATTCAAAATTAGCATAATACTATTCTCATTTCAGCCAGCAAACTTGAAGAGTAAGAGCCTGAGGGTACATTTGCCAGTTGGGGCAATAATCGCCAAGTCAAAACAATTTTAGTAGAGAAATTCAATTTGAAATGATGGGTGTGGTGTTTCAAATAGTCACTTTCTCAGGAGAGAAAGATTTGGGTGTTTCTCTTATATCCCATCAATGCAATTGCTGAGTTGACCAATAGGGACTTTCTGTAAATGTGATGGAAAATGTAAAATAACGTGTTTATCTTTCATGGTTAAATGGACAATATTAGTTTTAAATTACTGTTCAGTTTTGCTTTGCAATCAGGCAAGGCTTCTAAATAATGCCACATTTTATTGACCCCATAAACTCAGGAATTGCTAGCATTCTTGGATCAAAAGAGGTGCCAGATTAAAATGATTGTTAGTGAACCAAAACCACACATGTTGAAATCATCACGACACAAGATTGAAGTGGGTGCACCTCATAAAAAATCTCATTTTGCAAAATCAAAATTGTAACATTAAATGCTTGGCAAGATAGTACACTGCACATTCCAGTCGCTGCTTGTGATCACATTTAAAAGCTTGTTTTGCGGCAGAGGCTGAATCATTTAAGTGTGTTATTACTCTATGCTTATTTTTTTTCCAAGATAAAGCATGCAGCATCAAACCAAAGCTGTAAAACCATTTGTGACAACCTTAACTGCTAATCGGTATATCTGACTCTTGGAGTTAAATTAAGCATTGACATAAACACAACTAGAAATGCCCAGGTAGCACGGAATGGGTGGTGCCGATCTGAACTCATACTTCTTGCCCCATTGCTTGGAGCTCAGCACCATTAACTAATCATGCATCTCATTTGTTATTTATGGTGACATGCTGTTTAAAAAATGGTTGCCCCATTTAATCACTGCTTTTTAACTTCCAGATTTAATTGTCTATGAAGCTGTTTGGGACATTTCGGAGAGATGTTACGAGATCCTACACAAATGCAAGTCTTACATTTTTATAGTTTTTCTAAAACTGGATTTTGGTTGTAGGAAATTCATCATGTCAAATCAATAAATTACTCAACTGCAATGTATGGATATTCTAATACTTTCATATTTAGCATCTTCCCATTTCAATGTACCTTACACACTTAAACCTCATTTCATAGGTGTCCATTCAAAAGATTTTAGGATATTTTGTCAATGTGAATTGGCATCTTACTCACCTCTGACTCCCAAAAGCCTGTCCATCAACTACAAGACACAATTTATAAGTGTGATGGTAAAATCTCTCCTTGACCAGATGAGTGCTGCTTCAACAACACTTATGAAGCTCAACACCATCCATGACAAGGCAGGTCACTTAACTGGCAACCCATCCACCATCTTCAACATTCACTCCCTGAACCACTGAGGCACAGTGGCAGCAGTGTGTACCATCTACAGGTTGCACTGCAGCAACTCATCAAGACTCTTTTCATAGCACATTTCAACCCGTGACCGCGACCATCGAGAAGGACAAGGGCAGCAGATGCATAGGAATATGACCCCTCCAGGTCACACACCATCCTGACTTGGAAATTTATCATCGTTCCTTCACTGTCTCTGGGTCAAAATCCTGGAATTCCGTTCCCAGTAGCAAGTAGGTGTAAATACACCATGTAGATTGCAGCATTCAAGAAGGCGGCTCACCACCACCTTCTAAAGGGTAATTAGGGATGGGCAATAAATACTGACGTAGCCAGCGACACCAACATCCCACAAAGAATAAAAAATACAAGTTGGGGAGTAACAGTTTGATATCTTACCGTCACGGTTAGTATCCACCTACACGTGTGCCTTTCTTCAACTCTGGAAGACAGTCTTTTGGCCAAATGTTGCAAAGTCAACTTGTGAGCAATGTCTCCCAAACCTCTTGGAATATCGAGAACCTTCTGGACATCCCTTTGGGTCTCCTCTCTCTTGGTCAGCTTGATCATTTGTATCACGTTGGTTTGAAGTCTCTTTGATGTTATTGGGCAGAATTTTCACAGGTGTGATCACAGTTGAGTGTGCCGGCATGCTGGCAATTTCCCACTACTGGCTGGCATGCTGATTTCATGGCATGTTCCCGCCTCTGAACTATTTTTCAACACTTTGGATTGATGACAGCTACCTGCCTGCAAGTGGCAGGTCACCAATCAGGCTACCTAATGGTCTGATTAACTCATGCCGCCTCATAGTTGGCCCCATCTGAGGCGGTCTCCTGGTGGCAGATTGAGGGGATGGGGAGGGGCGGAGCCCACACTCCAACATACAAGGAAACTCATGTCCTCCATTCCTGCATCCACCATAGCCATAGGCCACAGCTGCAGTGGCTGAGTATCTCCTCCACAGTGACAGCCTGGCAGCTCTGCCCTCTGTTTAGTTATAAATTTGTAAAGATCTTCCATCTTGAGGGGCTCTCTCTTTTTCTTTTTTTAAATAAATTTAGAGTACCCAATTCATTTTTTCCAATTAAGGGGCAATTTAGAACATAGAACATAGTACAGTACAGCACAGAACAGGCCCTTCGGCCCTCGATGTTGTGCCGAGCAATGATCACCCTACTTAAACCCACGTAACCCGTATACCCGTAACCCAACAATCCCCCCATTAACCTTACACTACGGGCAATTTAGCATGGCCAATCCACCTAACCCGCACATCTTTGGACTGTGGGAGGAAACCGGAGCACCCGGAGGAAACCCACGCACACACGGGGAGGACGTGCAGACTCCACACAGACAATGACCCAGCCGGGAATCGAACCTGGGACCCTGGAGCTGTGAAGCATTGATGCTAACCACCATGCTACCATGAGGCCCCGAATTTAGTGTGGCCAATCCACCTAGCCTGCACATCTTTTGGGTTGTGGGGGTGAAACCCACGCAAACACGGGCAGAATGTGCAAACTCCACACGGACAGTGACCCAGAGCCGGGATCAAACCTGGGACCTTGGCGCCGTGAGGCTGCAGGGCTAACCCACTGCGCCACCGTGCTGCCCTCTCTCTCTTTTTCTTACTTACACCAACAGATACTACCTCTGATGGTGGGACCACTGATCTTTCAGTGCTGGAGGACTTTCCAGCCTTCAGAGCACATTTGCTGTCCTTGGTTGGATGGGCCTCCCGGAAGCAGTCACTTAATTGGCCGTCACCGTTAAAACCGCTTCTAGGTTTCTGTTGCCGGAATCTGTGCATCAGGATTGGTCCGTGGAATTAAAACCCAGCCCATGGTACACTGTTTTCGATCTTTCACCTGTTAGGACAGATTAATACTGCACAATAATTTGATAATTTAAAGCATGAGATCCTATTAAACAGCATTGCTCTCCAGGTAATGCTGATGAGGACACTGCATATTGGATCAGCCATGGTGAGAATGGATGAATATTAGTTCCCAAACAGATTTTTCAAGGAAGAAAATTGGGCAGGAGTGTTTTTTCAAGGGTGAGAAGTGGGTGTACAATCTTCGGTTGGAGGCGGAGGGGAGAGGGGAGTAGGAGGCGCCCTTTGTGAATCCGGGGGCAGCCGCCTTAAGGTAGTACAATCCCTTTCTTTCTACCCACCTGCTCTATAAAATGCACCATCCCACCCCTCCCAGCCCCCTGAACACCTCCTTAATCAGACCAAAACATCCTTGCCCCAGACCCCCGACTTACCTGGCTTCGAGATTGATGGACCATCTTCTTGTTTTATAATAATCATCTTTATTAGTGAGACAATTAGGCTTACATTAACACTGCAGTGAGGTTACTGTGAAAAGCCCCTAGTCGCCACACTACGCTGCCTGTTCAGGTACTGAGAATGAATTCAGAATGTCCAATTTACCTAACAAGCACTTCTTTTACGACTTGTGGGAGGAAACCGGAGGACCCGGAGGAGACCCACGCGGACACTGGGACAACGTGCAGACTCTGCACAGGCAGTGACGCAAGCCAGGAATCGAACCCTGGTCCCTGGCTCAGTGAAGCAACAGTGCTAACCACTGTGTTACCGTACCGCCCCTGGTTGCAGTCCTGGCAATACAGTGTGCTCTTGGCACTACTGGGACTGCTGGAGCTGCCAGAAAATATGATTGGTTGGTAGTTTCAGGGCGGGGATATCCTCCCCACTAAGAGGTGAAAGTTCCACACTGCTCCAAGCTAGCCCACCCGAAGCACATTCTGGCTGCAGGGCAGGCTAACATGGAACGGGTTGGCTCCAAGCTGATTTTTCATTTGGGGTGGGATGATCTATCTTACCCCTTCCCTTATGACATTTTACAGAGTAATTTATGGCACTGAAGGAGGCCATTCAGCACATTGTGTCTATGCTGCGTCTCCATGGAACAATCCAGTCAATCCCTTTACCCCACTCTAACTCCGTCATGGTAGTGGAGAGAAAGAAACAAAATTACAGACAATATTGAATTTTTAAATAATAATAATCTTTATTAGTGTCACAAGTAGGCTTACATTAATGCTGCAATGAAGTTACTGTGAAAATCCCCTAGTCGCCACACTCCTTCACCTGTTTGGGTGCACTGAGGGAGAATTCAGAATGTCCAGTTCACCTAACAAGCACGTCTTTCGGGACTTGTGGGAGGAAACTGGAGCACCCGGAGGGAACCCACACAGACACAGGGGGAATGTGCAGACCCTGGACAGAGAGTGAGCCAAAATGGGAATCGAATCTGTAGTGATCTGTATATCTGATGGTATATGAAGGGTTAACAATTGGATCATAGTGTTAGACAACCACTAGATGGCAGCACTAGATTCAGGTATATAAACTGAACTCAGAGGATCTTGGGTCTCTTTGAACCAGGAGTGACTAGAGAGCAGAGTGTTAGAGAGATATAACTTGGTTGGCACGTGTAGTTAAACATAGTTAATATTTCTTCTGATTTACTTTATCATCAGTGATAGTTCTGTAGAGTGAACAAACTAATTAGTATTTATATTCGTTATTCATTAAATCTAATTTGTTTTAAATTGAGGATTGGTAGTTTCATTGAAATTTAACCATCAGAGCATTCTGGAAGTAAAGCAAAGAGTAAAGATATTTTATGGTTACGCAATGCAACTGAACCCAGGTCCGTGGCACTGTGAAGCAGCAGTGCTAGCCATTGTGCTTACCATGATGCCCATAAGACATGTGTTTTTAAAAATGGACAAAGATGGTCAAGGATGTAACTTCTGAGAACGCAAATTCAGTCACTGTCTGAATTGCCCCGTTGTGGGTGATACTGAGAGAGATAATGGAATGTCACACCCTCCTGTCTCAGAAAGAGATTTTGAAATGAAAAAGCCATGCAAATGTGAATTTCCATTTTCTGTGGAGATAGTGGAAGCTGATTATCATCTCAGCAGGAATTATATCTTGTAAATGATGTCTTAGACTAGTTCCTGGATTGTGTCTTCCAGGAATATGCAAGAGACTGGGATAAGAGCCAGCTGCAAAACCTGGTCAGAGTGGACTCGTGCTTGGTGTGTCAGAGCGTGTGACACAGAAGCAAAGAGGCAGCAGCAGTCACCGCTGCAAAAGTTTGGAGGTAAAAGTTCCGTCCATAAAATAAACCAGTTGGTGCTTGAACCTCCCCACCTCTCAATAGTCATTCCGAAGCTGGACTAACCAACATACAACAGATGCAATACTCTAGTTGTGGCCTAACTGGAGTTTATAAAGGTTCACCATAGCTTTTGTACTCAGTGTCTCTATTTATGAAGCCCAAGTCCCATGTGTTTTGCGAACCACTCTCACTATATGGCCTGCCACCTTCAAAAATCAATGCATGTGAATTCCCAGGTCCCGCAGTCCCTGAAAATCATTAAAAACTGTACCGTTAAATTAAATATCTGTACCTATTCCCTCTGCCAAAACACATCACCTCACACCAGTGTATCAAATTATATCTGCTACTTGTTTGCCATTTAGTTAGCCCATCTTTGTCCCATTGCAGTAGATTTTTTTTATCATTCTCAATGTTCGCAACTCCTCCAAGTTTGCTATAGTTGGCAAATTTTGAAATGTTACTCTATAATAATAGTTTTTAATGTCACAAGTAGGCTTACATTAACGCTGCAATGAAGTTACTGTGAAAAGCCCCAGTCGCCACATTCCGCCGCATGTTCGGATACACGGAGGGAGAATTCAAAATGTCCAAATTTCCCAACAGCACATCTTTCGGGACTTGCGGGAGGAAACCGGAACACCCGGAGCAAACGTGCACACTCCGTACAAACAGTGACCCAAGGGAATTGAGCCTGGGACCCTGCCGCTGTGAAGCAGCAGTGTTAACCACTGTGCTACCATGCCGCCCACTATATTCCAATATACATGTCATTTATGTATTGAAAATGTAGTGGTCCTATCACTGACTCTTGGGGAACTCCACTGTCTACCATCCTTCAATCTGAAACACAATAATTCACTGTGATACACTGCATTCAGTCCTTCAGTTAATTTGTTTTACCTGAGCTGACACTTATCCTCCTATTCCATAATTTTGCTGACCAGCATTTATCTGAGGTACTTCATCATGAACATTATATGTTAAATATTTTTTGTGGAAAAACTGGACATGAGTAAAATATGACAAATGTCAGAAATGAGTGCCCCTTTGAGTTGAGTTCAGAGGTTGGGATGTCATTTAATCAGAGATGGAAGGGTAGGGGTGGAGCTCTGTCACTTTCCCGACGACCCTCAATCAAGCTCCGAGCGGAAAGGGTGGAGGGCAGAATTCCCATCTGAAGGCCATTTGATGCCCTCAAGTAGACACTTCAGAGGCTCATGCTGTTACTGGTGGTATTCAACCAGCAGCGGGTAGTATACCCACCATCCAACTGCGCAGCAAAACCGGTCAGGCTTTCCAGTGGCCTACCGGGTGTGGTGCGGGGGGTGGGAGGGGTTGGGTTCCTTGCTCAGTGGCACTGGGTGCCCAACTGAGGGACCCAAATTTGGAAGGTGAACACTCAAAAAGTCACTCCCCTGTTCTTGCTGACAACACCTTTTTCCTCTTCACCTCCCCATTGGAAAGCCTTTCCATGTGATTTCCCCCCCACCCCCCCCCATCCTACTTAGACGCAACTCTGCCGAGGAATCCTTGGCTGATCCCTCTTGCAGGCCCAAATAATATCAGCAGTGGCCACCAGCAGCTCCCACCCTGTTTGGGACTTCATTATGTAGGAGGCTTGCTGCTGTCCAGGTATGTGTCTGGTTGCCTGGCAATTGTGTCGGATCACCAGGAGGGAAGTGCTCAAACTGGTGGGCGAGACTCCTGGCGCATCCAATAAACTCCATTAAAGCCTTTCTGATAGTTCGGCAGTGAAGCAAAGTTGCACATGCTCATAGCTAAATGCAGTGTTTGGGGTAATTTTATGTCTTCATTGCCAAGGTTGGGTGGGGTGGGGAGTGTAATTTGATGGAGCAAATCTACTGCTCATCACATAACTCATCCAAATATAATTTTATTGAATATTTAGTTGTTATGGACCGGGGAGAGATGTTGGATAATGTCTCCCTTTTCCCATCTCTTGAACAACTGCAACAAGGTTTATTTTAGAGACTTTAGCCCTTGTAAGTTTAATCAAAAGAAAGGATAAATATTTAGTTTTCACAACACCAGAAAATATACTAAATGGATTGATTGATATTTATTGTCACATGAACCAAAGTACAGTGAAAAGTATTTTACTGCGGCCAAGGGAATGTACACAGTACGTACATAATAGATAAAAGAATAATCGACAGAGTACATTGAGAATGGTACATCAACAAATAATGATTCGTTACAGACAAACACCCAGTCCTCATTCATGCAAATGCATGCACGTGCTCACACACACATGCACCAGAACAAATAATTTATATGGTTTTAATATGCATTTAGATTGTTTAAAGGGAAAAACAAGAGGTTACTTAGATTATCATCCCTCAGGATGGTTGTTAAAACATTGCAGGCCTGAGGGATTCTTGCTTGGTTCACTAAGGAAAAGAGGGATTAAATGTTTTTTGTGTTATTCAGCTGAAGTTGTGGTCAAGCCCCTGTCGTGAAGATATATTTCTGCAGGAAAAATAAATTAGCCGGACTTCTGGTGACGGCTTGTAGGAGAAGGTCACAAATAAGATAGCTCATGTCAGAGTCCTTGTTTCGTGGTCCTTTTAGCCCGGTGTCCGGGCGGCACAGTGGCACAATGGTTAGCACTGCTGCCTCACATCTCCAGGGACCAGGGTTCAATTCCCAGCGTGGGTCACTGACTGTGCGGAGTCTGCAAGTTCTCCCTGTGTCTGTGTGTGTTTCCTTTGGGTGCTCCAGTTTCCTCCCACAAGTCCTCAGAGACGTGCTTGTTGGGTGAATTGGACATTCTGAATTCTCCCATCGTGTACCGAACAGGCGCCGGAATTTGGGCGACTTGGGGATTTTCACAGTAACTTCATTCCAGTGTTAATGTAAGCCTACATGTGACACTAATAAAGATCATTATAAATTGGTTGACAAACCTGGCCCATCTAACTGTATTTTGTGAGAAGGTGCCGAAAGCCGTGATAAAGAAGATTGGAAATAAGGGTACGAGTGGTAGCCCTTCAATGGAGATAGAGAACATGGGAAACCCGTTGGGAGCAAAGGTGGCAGAGGTGACCTCATTAAGTGGGGCCGCACCCATCATGGTAGAAACGCTGGTGGAGGTAATGGCACTCCAGCTCGAGAGACAATAAGCATTTTAGAAGCGAAAAGGGAGATGATGGAGACCCTCAGGAAATCTGTTGAGGACGTGCTGGACCCAATAAGAGAGAGACTGGGAAGGACCACAGGGATGGTGAAGGAGCATGGAGAGATGGAGAGGCCTTGTCGCGACATACTGACCAAATAGCCTCACTGAAAGCTGAGCTGCTGGTGGAGGAGGGGAGGAATAAGGGCCTGAGAGCAAAGGTCAATGACTTGGAGAAGAGTTCGAGGAGGCAGAACATCAGGATCTTGGGGTTGCTGGAGGGGGTGCAGGGCCCGAGGCCGACTGAGTACTTTACTCAGATGTTTGCAAAGTTAAAGGGAGGGGGATGTACAGATGTCCCCTCCTGAGCTGGATATGGCCCACAGAACACTCTGAGGCCACAAGCGAATGAGCCGCACGAGCAATGATAGTATATTTCCACAGTTACCGGACGAAGGAGTGGGTCCTGAAATGGGGCAAAGAAAACCAGGATGTGAGATGGGAAGTCAATGGCATTCAAATTTAATAAGATGTGGGGCAGAGTTTGCAAAGAGGCATGCAGCTTTTAGTAAGGCGAAGTTGGCGTTGTGCAAGAGTGCAGTACAATTTGGTTTGGTGTACCCGGCGAGACTGAGAGTCACATACAACTCAAAGCATCATGGGCGCGATTCTCCCAAAACGGGAGAAATCGTAAAGCTGGCGTCAAACCCGGGCGGGTTTGACGCCAGCGCGCCCCTTCCCGACCGGGAACCGATTCTGGTACCCGGTCGGGGCTAGCAGCCCGACGCCGTAGGCTCCGGCATGATGGGCTTAACGAATATCGTTAAGCCCGCTTGCCGGAGTTAGCGCCGGCTGACGCGTCATATGACGTCAGTCGCGCATGCGCGGATTGGAAGACTCCAATCCGCGCATGCGCGGATGACGTCATCGCGTATTTGCGCGAAACCCGCGCATGCGCGGGCCGGGTTGCCCCTCAGCCGCCCCGCGAATCGATACTGCGGGGCGGCGGAAGGAGAAAGAGTGCGCGGGCATCGGGCCTGCTGTCCACGATCGGTGCCCACCGATCGCGGGCCCATGGCACCTTGGCACGGCCGTGGTACTGCCGTGCCAATCGGTGCCATGGTTATGAAAAGCGAGTTTGTGACGCCGTTTTTACGAACGGCCAGACCAGGTGTGTTTGCCGTTCGTAAAAACGGCGTAAAGGGCTGGGACTTCGGCCCATCGAACAGCTGTGAATCGCTGCCGGCCGTAAAAAAACGGCGGCAGCGATTCGGGTCGGGAGTTGGGCGGGGGGTGGGGGAGAATAGCGGGAGGGCGGGAAAAATGTCGGGAAGGCCCTCCCGCTATTCTCCGACCCGTCGTGGGGGTCGGAGAATTTCGCCCCATTTCTTTGAGACAGCGGAGTCTTTCATCAAAGAACAAGGACTTGGACTAAACTGAGTGGGTTTGAGTGGGTTTTTAATTGCAGTTGATGAGAAAGGATTGTTTGGGAATATTTCAATATTTTGTATATATGTTTGGTTAACTAGGGTTTATTGTTCTCCAATGGAGTGTATAATGGGCTGGTTTAGCTCAGTGGGCTAGACAGCTAGTTTGTCATGCAGATCAAGGCCAGCAGCGCAGGTTCAATTCCTATACCGGCTTACCCGAACAGGTGCCCGATGTGGTGACTAGGGGCTTGTCACAGAAACTTCATACTTGTGACAATAAAAGTTTAATATATTGGGCTGGTTTAGCTCAGCTGGTTTGTGATGCAAGTAACTTCATTCTTGCGACAATAAAAGATTATTATTATATGTTGTTGGGGAGTGATTAGGGGGCTAAGGAAGTTTGGGGTAATGATTAAGGCAGTAATGTGGATAATTTGTCGCGCATGATGGTAGGTTGAGAATTGGTTTTGATTTTGATTATTCCTTTATTGGGGGAAGGGGGGGGCACGGCTGGGGGGTCTCTGTCTCTTTTGTTTGTTCTTTGGATATGTACCCTGGCGGGAAGCTACCTCACTAGCAGTTGGATCTTAGCTCGTGAATGAGAGTGAGGTGGGGGGTGGTGCTGTGGCCTTTTGAACCTGTTTGGACTGAGGGTTTGTTTGATAGGGGGAGGGGGATAGTAAGGAGAGAACATTGTTCATTGGGAGGTAGCTGGCAGGTTTCTGGGTTAGAGGAAAGGGGCGGGAGAGTAGAATGCTGATGGTGACCAGGGTTTTTCTTTGTCTCACCCGATAGGTGGGGCTGGCGGCCATCTTGGGTGGGCCTCGGTTCTAGGATAATCCCTCGTAGTGGAAATGGCTGACTTGAGAGGGAGGGGGAGGGGAAGCAGAACCATAGCAGTTATGCACTCTGGGGTTAAGGAATTTTCTTTTCTCTCCCCAGTACATAAAGTATATTCAAGGGTAATTTTTTTTTGTGATGGGAAATCCTCTTCTGCCTGGGATGAGGAAAACTGATTACTCAGCGATAGTTAGCTCAGATCATGCTCCACATGTAGTAGATTTGGTATTAGAAATAAGTTGGTTCAGTGAGGCTGGATGTGGGATTATTGATGAATTTGGGGTTCTGTGGATGGGTATCGAAGGCAATAGACAAGTATGTGGGGTTTACCAGGAATGGGTCAGCCTCACCCTTGGCTGTGTGGGAGGCTCTGAAAGCAATGATTAGAGGGGAGATAATTTTGCATAAAGCGCATTTGGATAGGGGGGCAGGTGAAGAATGCCAAAAGTTGGTAAAAGACATATTGGTGGATACCGCAGGTCCTTGAATGACGGAAACCCAGAGTTCCTGGCTAGCAGGAAGAAGCTGTGGATGCAGTTTGACCTGTTATTCACGGATAAGGTGGTGCACCAGCTGCAGTGGTAGTCACCACTGTTTGTATAATACATATATGAGGTGTATTACAGTAAGGCTCCTGTACTACAGGTACGGGGGTAGATCCCTGCCTGGTGGCTCTGCCCAGTAGGCGGAGTATAAATGTGTGTGCTCACTGAGCTGCAGCCATTTCGGCAGCAGCAGCAGGAGGCAACACATCTCTGCTTAATAAAGCCTCGATTACTCTCTACTCTCGTCTCGTCGTAATTGATAGTGCATCAATTTATTAAGCAGAGATTTTACAGCGATAGAACTACGCATCAAGCCTGCAGCTGCACCCTCAAGCAGACAACGCCACGTCAGCTTTCGACAATTGGCTAGCTTGCTTTGAAGCCTACAGAAACTCCAGATCCTGTACTCACGGGTGAGCTCCGATATTTTTCCCCTTATCCGAGACGCGCCCAACTACACTGAGGCCATGGCACTTCTGAAAGGGAACAACATCCGGCTGATCAACAAACTCTGCGCCAGGCACGTCCTGTCCACGTGGCAACAACTCCCCGGTGAGTGTTTAGACGATTTCTGGTGTGCCCTGCACATCCTGGCGAGGAACTGCGATTGCCAGGCAGTTTCGGCCGTGGAACACACAGAACTCTTAATCAGGGACGCCTTAGTTACGGGCATGCAGTCGGCGTACATCCGTCAGCGCCTATTAGAAGGGAGTATGCTTGACCTCGCGGCGACCAGGCAAGTAGCGAATTCAGTAATGGTAGCCTCCCGTAACGTACAGTCGTACGTCCCCGACCGCATGGCATACACCCCCGACCGCACAGCGTCCTCGTAGACATCGTGGACCCCACCAGCGGCCACCCCCAGCCAACCCCAAGCCTGCGCCGCGCGGCCGCCACCAACCCTGGGGGGCCCAAGTGCTATTTCTGCAGGCAGACAAAGCACCCCCAACAATGCTGCCCGGCGCGGAGCGTAATCTGCAAGGCCTGCGGAAAGAAGTTTCTGCACCCCACACGTGCGACCTGTGGGTGCTGCCATCTTCGTCCCCTCAGACCACGTGTGGCCCGTGGGCGCCACCATCTTTAACGACCCCCGCCATGTGCGCCCTGTGGGTGCCGCCATCTTCGGCGCCATCTTGGACTGTGCTGCAGGACCCCTGCTCGTCGGGTACTTCATCGGGCCGTTCATCATCTGCCACCACCGCCGACCAGCCCGGGGCCCACCAACACCAACCGCAAATCACCTCCATCACGCTCGACCAGTCCCGGCTGCACAACTTTGCAACCGCGTCGATGACGGTAAAGGTCGATGGGTACAAGACATCCTGCCTTCTTGACTCCGGGAGGATGGAAAGCTTCAACCACCCCTCTACAGTAAGGCGCTGCTCCCTCACGTTACACCCCATTAACCAGAGAATCTCCCCGGCTTCCGGATCCCATTCCGTGGAAATCCGGGGGTACTGCATCGCCACCCTCATTGTCCAGGGCGTAGAGTTCAGCAACTTCCGACTCTACATCCTCCCCAACCTCTGCGCTGCCCTGTTACTCGGCCTGGACTTCCGGTACAACCTCCAAAGCCTAACTCTAAAATTCGGCGGACCACTACCACCCCTCACCGTCTGCGGCCTCACGACCCTTAAGGTCGACCCACCTCTCCTGTTTGCAAACCTCACCCCGGATTGCAAACCCGTCGCCACCAGGAGCAGACGGTACAGTGCCCAGGACAGGACCTTCATCGGGTTGGAGGTCCAGCGGCTTCTGTGGGAAGGCATCATTGAGGCCAGCAACAGCCCCTGGAGAGCCCAAGTGGTAGTCATAAAGACTGAGGAGAAACAGAGGATGGTCATTGACTACAGTCAGACCATCAATTGGTACACGCAGCTCGACACGTACCCCCACCCACGCATATCTGATATGGTCGATCAGATTGCACAGTACTGGGTCTTTTCGACAGTGGACCTGAAATCTGCCTACCAGCAGCTCCCCATCGTAAGGCAGACCGCCCATACACTGCATTCGAAGCAGATGGCCGCCTTTACCATTTCCTTAGAGTTCCCTTCGGCGTCACTAACGGGGTCTCGGTCTTTCAACGTGAGATGGACCGAATGGTTGACCGGTACAGGCTGCGGGACACCTTCCCGTACCTAGATAATGTCACCATCTGCGGCCACGACCAGCAGGACGATGACACCAACCTTTTTAAATTTCTCCAAACCGCCAAACTCCTGAACCTCACGTATAACAAGGAGAAGTGCGTGTTCAGCACCAACCGCATAGCCATCCTTGGCTATATGGTGCAAAATGGAGTTCTAGGGCCCGACCCCTCCCCCACTGCCCCAAGGCCCTGAAACGATGCCTGGGGTTTTTCTCCTACTATGCCCAGTGGGTCCCTAACAATGCGGACAAGGCCCGCCCACTCATTCAGTCCACAGTCTTTCCCCTGACGGCTGAGGCCCGCCAGGCCTTCAACCTCATCAAGGCAGACATCGCCAAGGTCATGATGCACGCGGTCGATGAGACGTTCCCTTTTCAGGCTGAGAGCGATGCATCGGACGTCGCTCTGGCCGCCATCCTCAACCAGGCAGGCAGACACGTGGCATTCTTTTCACGCACCCTCCATGCCTCTGAAGAAAAGGAGGCCCAAGCCATCGTAGAAGCTGTGCAGCATTGGAGGCATTACCTGGCCGGCAGGAGATTCACTCTCCTCACTGACAAACGATCGGTTGTCTTCATGTTCAATAACACATAGCGGGACAAGATCAAAAATGATAAAATCTTGAGGTAGACGATTGATCTCTCCACCTACAATTACGAGATTTTGTATCGCCCCGGTAAGCTCAACAAGCCCCCGATGCCCTATCCCGAGGTACATGTGCCAGCGCACAAGTGGACCGACTCTGGGCCCTACACGATGGCCTCTGTCACCCTGGGGTCACCCGGTTCTTTCACTTCATAAAGGCCAGCAACCTGCCCTACTCCATTGAGGAGGTCAGGGCTATCACCAGAGACTGCCAGGTCTGCGCGGAGTGCAAACTGCACTTCAACCGGCCAGACCGAACGCACCTGGCGAAGGCCTCCCGTCCCATTGAACGCCTCAGCATGGATTTCAAAGGGCCCCTCCCCTCCTCCGACCTCAACATGTATTTCCTGACCATGGTCGATGAACATTCCAGATTCTCCTTCGCCATTCCATGCCCTGATGTGAGGCCTGCCACAGTCATCAAAGCCCTCAACACCATCTTCACCCTGCTCGGTTTCCCCGCTTACATCCATAGCGACCAGGGCTCCTCCTTTATGAGTGACGAGCTGCGTCAGTTCCTGCTCAGCAAGGGCATTGCCTCGAGCAGGACGACCAGCTGCAACCCTCCGGGGAAACGGGCAGGTGGAGAGGGAGAATGGAACGGTCTGGAAGGCCGTCTAAAAATCTCCTGGTCTCCCGCTGGCAAGAGGTCCTCCCCGACACGCTCCACTCCATCGATCGCTACTTTGCACTGCGGCTAACGAAACCCCCGATGAATGTCTCCTTGCCTTCCCCAGGAAGTCCACCTCCGGGGTTTCACTCCCAACGTCGCTGGCAGCTCCAGGACCCGTCCTCCTCCGCAAACACATGCGACTCCACAAGGCGGACCCGTTCGTCGAGAGGGTACAGCTACTCTATGCAAACCCGTAGTACGCCCACTTGGCGCACCCCAACGGCCGCCAAGACACAGTCTCCCTAAGGGACCTGACACCAGCTGGTTCCCTACCCCACCTCCAATTGCCCCGGCGCCACCCTCCCACCCCCCCAGTACAACTCATCATCACAGCCCCCGCTCCAGGACGATCGGTCCTCCCATTGGTTCCACCCAGGGATGAAGATGAGGACTACATGCTCCCCAGGTCACAGGCGATCCAGCCGGCGCTTGCATCACCACCGGGACTGCGGCGCTCATAACGGAGGATCAAAGCACCCGACCGGCTAAATTTGTGAACTTTCAACAAACTGTACACTTCAAAAATGCTCACACAACATGTAAGTAGTTTTTCCACCACCCCCGCTGGACTCTTTTTTAACAGGGTGTGAATGTGGTAGTCACCACTGATTGTATAATACGTATATGAGAGGTAATACAGTAAGGCTCCTGTACTACAGGTACGGGGGTAGATCCCTGCCTGCTGGCTCCGCCCAGTTGGTGGAGTCTAAGTGTGTGTGCTCACCGAGCTGCATCCATTTCTGGAGGCAACACATCTCTGCTTAATAAAGCCTCAATTACTCTCTACTCTTGTCTCGTCGTAACTGATAGTGCATCACAGTGCTCGAGTGGGGATTTTGTACGAATATGGGGAGAAGGCCAGTTGTCTCTTGTCTTGCCAGTTGAGGTGGCAGACTGCCTCCTGAGAGGCTATTCAGGTCAGACACTCAATTGGCAGGCTGATGTCCACTTCCGGCACAGTTGATTGAATGCTTGAAATGTTCTATAAGAACCTTTACAAGTCAGAGCTGCCGGGGAGAGGGGTGGTAGGGTGTTCCGGAGATTGTGAAGGGCTAAGAGTTTCCTGAGTTGGGGAAGGAAGAGTGTGAAGGGTTGGAGAGGCTGTTGAGCACAGAGGAGGTATTGACAGCAATTGGATGGATTCAGACATGTAAGGCCCCGGGGCCAGACAGGCTCCGGTAGAACTTTACAAGAAGTTTGTGGGACAGCTGGTGCCGATATTAGTGGGGATGTTCGAGGACTTGGTAGCATGGGATTCCCTGCCTGAGGCGTTGTTGCAAGCATCAATTTCACTTCCATTAAAAAAGGATAAGGACCCCATGGAATGTGGGTCGTACTGCCTTATTTCTCTACTTAATGTGGATGCCAAGATATTTGCCAAGGTGTTAGCACTGAGTCTGAACCATGTCTCCCTCAAGTTATCAGGGACAATCAGTTGGGTTTTGTCAAAGGCCGACAGTTGTCATCTAACGCCGGTGATTGCTCAGTGTGATGCTTTCCTCGTCTGAGGGGCCTGTTCTAGGGCTGATCATCACATTAGATGCCAAGAAGGAATTCGGTAGGGTAGAGTGGGCATATCTTTTTGCGATCTTGGAGAAGTTTGGGTCCCAAATTTGTGTCTTGGATATGATTGTTTTAAAAGGTCCCAACAGCTAGTGTCTGCCTCAATACCATGAACTCGGGATACTTCTAATTAAATAGGGGAACGAGGCAGAGGTGCTCTCTGTCCCCCTCTTGTTTGCATTGGTGATAAAGCCTTTGGCCATCACCTTGATGGCTTCAGATAAGTGGAGGGGGATAGTGAGGGGAGGGGTGGAGCATAGGGTGTTCCTGTTTGCTGACAATCTTTCATTTTATGTGATGGACCTGGTCCCCACCATGGGAGGCATAATACAGTAGTCCCCCGTTATACCGCGCTCCGCAATACCGCGGTTCGCGATATACGGCGGGGGGGCTTATGGACCCCAACTTACTTGCACTGGGACGGAGCTGGGGCAACTTCAGGTTTCCAGTCGGGGACGGATTATTTTTAGCAAACAAGCCTGCTGACAGCAGCGAGAGTGATGGGCTGCATTCAGGAAGGGGAACCCTTAATCGCGGGCATTGGGGAGTGGGCTCAGTTTTAAAGCTTGGATGTTGACATCTGCAGTCACTTGCCCTGTGGTCTCTGCTCCGCTTCGAACAGTCTGTATGCCTCCGTGCGCAGTGTTGCGAGGCTTTTTCTCAGTACTCCTTCAAAATGTGTGATGTCCAAATCCTGTTTCTCAAATTACAGAATTCCTGCCTCCACACTTCTACCCTGCGTTGTTGCTGATGATACGTTTATATGCATTTAGTTTAAGTTTATATAGTTTTAAATTCCAAATGACTGTTCGTATGAGTTTTGAATGATAAAATGATCCGCGGCTCGGATGTAACGCGTGTGGCTGTCTTGGACCCCAACACCCGCGTTATAACGGGGGACTACTGTAGAACTGCTGAGGCACTTTTTCAGGATAGAAGCTAACAATGGGAAAAAGTGAGTCCTTTCCTGTAAATCCACTAGGGAAGGGAGTTAATTTAAGGGTGCTACATTTTCATATGGCTGGCTCCAGCTTTAGGTATCTGGGGGTCTAAGTTGCCTTGGCTCATCTCCGTAAACTGAATTATTCCAGCTTGGCAGGTAGGGTCAAGGTCGATGTGCAAAGGTGGGATAATCTTCCCCAGCCTTTGGCAGGAATGGTTCAGTCAATCAAGCTGAACATTTTGCCAAGAGCTTTGTTTTTATTCCAGTGTTTGCCTGTCTTTCTCCCTAAATCCTTTTTTCAGGGAGTTGAAAAGTTGATGACATCCTTTATATGGGTAGGCAGGAATTCGAGGGATTGCAGCACAGTCCTTCAAAGGAATAGATAGTCAGAGGGCTTGGCATTGCAAACCTGATATTTTACTACTGGGCAGCTAATGTGGAGAAGGTGTTGGGTTGGTATGGTGACCCAGGAGCCACGTGGGTGCAGATGGAATTGAAGTTGTGTAGAGGGTCAGGTCTGAAGATATTAGCTACAACATTGCTCATGTTCTCACCGGGAAAGTATTCAGCAAATCCTGTGCTTGTCTCCACTTGGAGACAATTCTGACAGCATTTTAAATTGGGGACAGTCTCAAAGCTGGCTCCTATTTGTGCGAAACACCTGTTCGAGCTTGCGAGACTGGATGCTACTTTCGGGGGTTGGGAGGGGAAGGGGATGGATAGAGTGGGTGGTTTGTTTCTGGTTTGGCGGTTTGGCAATCTGGAGGAACTGTTGGTAAAGTTTGGGCTCTTGCAACCTGATTTATTCAGTTATATACAAGTTCGCAACTTTGCAAAGTGGATTTTCCTGACATTCCCCGTGGTGCCACCAAACTCACTGATGGAAAGGGTTCTTTCGCTCAGTCAACTCAGGCCTTCCTACTCCATCCCTTCCCATCTGATCTCTTAGCACCTCCCCTCTTCCGAATCTGCTCTGGCGTGAGGTTATGGCTGGGTGAAATAAATACTGCCCCACATCTTCTTTTTATCACCTTAGCAGTAATACTTTCTGTTCTGTTTGTACGTGTCTTAGGGTCAAATAATGGTATGGAAAGTAGTTTCAGTCTAGATTGACTCACTCAAAATGAAATTCATATTATTTACCATACTCTACTGGAAAAAACTGCAAGGAGATCATCAATTCGTCCTGCCTTCCCCTCCAGCACCTGATATTATTTTTTAATTTAGATTACCCATTTTTTCCAATTAAGGGGCAATGTAGCATGGCCAATCCACCTACCCTGCACATCTTTGGATTGTGGAGGCAAAACCCACACAAACACGGGGAGAATGTGCAAACTCCACACGGACAGTGACGCAGAGCCGGGATCGAACCTGGGACCTCGGCGCCGTGAGGCTGCAGGGCGAACCCACTGCGCCACCGTGTTGCCCCTGCTCCAGCACCTGATATAATCACATTCCAGAAGCAACAATCCTACTTATGTAATATTTGTTTTCAATGTCCTGACCTGAGACTCTAAACCTGTACAAATGGAATAATGCTATGCCCAAGCAACAAAACGCCACTGTCATCTTGTTGTCTTCAGTTTGGTGGTAATTTAAGTCTGTACTGAAGCAACATTTTACTAGTAAACACTGGAAAATACCAAACATTTAATCTTATTATTGGTATTAGAATGTTTTCCCCTTTAATTACAAAAAGTTTTGTAAGACAAATGCGGATGAAGTGCCGGATTTAAAGATCTGGCCTATTTCCTTAATCCCCATACACCATCATGAGCACTTGTATTTTGCCGTTTTAAGTAAGCAAATGTTTTTCTTTCTTTTACTACATCCTTTCAATTAAATATCCATCGAACAATTTTGAAACAATTGTACGGTTAGGTCGATGAAATTTCACAAGAAAATTGTTAGCCCTAGATTTCCATAAAAACACGATTGCTTCGTATGTACTGTTAAATTATATTTAAATTCCACCTACAGGGCTAACAGCCATGATTTACCTAGAACGGCTGTAGGTTTTTCATGCTTAAACTATTGTATAACATGAGAATGCCCCAGATTTGTGGATTAGTACAGCGCAGAAGGATGCCATTCACCTCATTGAATGTACTCTTTTGAATGTCAATTCATTTAGTCACATTCCTTTTCCACATATTCTTGTAATCGGTTGCTATTCCAGTATTTATTAATTTATGTTTTGAAAGCTGGTATTGTATTTACATCCATCACCCTATAAGTTGGTGCATTCCAAATCCCAATCACTTGTGTGAGAATTTATTTCCTCCTGCCACCTCTGGTGCTTTTGCCTTAAAGTTGCGCCCTCTAGTCTATGACCCTTCAATCATTGGAAACATTTTAAAAAAAATTCTGCTCTCCATTTTAATCCATCTCTCTTTTCTTGCTCTTGTTGACTTCCGCTTATCCTTTGCGCTGCTTTCCAAAAATATACTCTAAAAATCTGTAAAAGCGCATTACAAAACATTTCAGATTGAATATTCAAATCGAAGAATATTAAAATTCAACTTTTCCCCATATATCCTGCACCACTTGAAGTTCCTTAATACAATTGTAATACTCTTCATATTTACAATCTATGTTCCATTTCAGGCAGGTAAGCCAAGGGCAAAGCATTTTGAATTGAATATTACAGAAAGTGCAACAGAATTCAACATTTTTCTGTAAAGCATGTTGCACCCTGAGATGCCTCAATACATTTTCAATATTCTTAATATTAACAATGTACATTTCATGTCAGACATACAACCCGAGGGATTCTACTCAGCTTCCAGCCCCTCAGTGCACTGTGGCTGAAAGGACTTAGTCAGTGACCTTTAGAAGCTCCATTCATACAGCGATGAAGAAAAAGGGCAATATTCACAGATCCCAAAATGACATTGACCTTCAATAAGCTGCTGCAACAGTAACATCAACCTGTCAAACATTTCATGTCTGCTGGCAACCACAGGATACTTCTAAATCTTTAAAATCTGAAAAATCATCAAGTACATGTTGAAATAATGATGTTCATGGAACAGAATTCTCATAACATAGTCACCACAACCTATTCACATGTGTGGTCTTTCCAATGTATCACAGAATGGCTCACCATCCTGATGCATCTCGTTGAGCTGCAAGTTTCATTGTTTGAAAGGTAACGTTCCATGGACAGGATTGATCTAAATGGGAGCAAAGTCCCACAACGAGTGGGTTTAGTCGGGTGTTTCCTGGCGCTTGCCTCGTGGAGAAACACAGTGCCATAAACCAGTACCTGGGTTCGATAGGGGGCCTCAGCGGGGGAACGCGCGGCTGAGGCTACACTTGCCAGAACTCCTCAGTGTAGCAAGAGATCTGGATGGGATTTTTAAATTGCCGTTCCGATCTCTGGAGCCCCCAAAGCGACCCCAGGCCTCAACGCACCATGGGAGGGTCTCCAGACACCTCCCGTACCTCCCCAACACTTGGGCAGAGTACCCCTGGCCCGATCACCACCATGCAAAAATGCCAGCTTGACAGTGCCAAGCTAACACCTTGACAGCGGCTCGCCAGCTGCCAGTGCAACTTGGGTACCTTGGCAGTGCCAGACTGGCACCCAGGTGGCACTGCCAGCCCTCCTGGCTGGGACTGACAGTGCCATCAGCAATGCCAGGGTTACACCCTGCCCAAAGGACATGCACCTAGGGGCCTCAAATCCCCTGGGAGACCTCTGAGTGTGATTCTATCTGGTCCCCATTGCAGAGACCAGTACTCAACAGCACTTGCCTGAGGCCTTCGAGGCAAAAGGGATAAATCCCAACTCCTCGTGTACTTCAGGATAATGCATATTAAAGTGAGACTAGCTGTCACGTTTTAAAATGCAGATTTCCCAATAAGTGATCCTCCCACAATGGTACGATTTACATCGCAACGCTTCGCGAGATCGCAGTAGATCTCGCGAGGCATTGTGAGCCGGGTAGACCCCAGGAGTGGGTTCTTCAGGTTTCTGTCGGCCATGCTGCGCCGCGGCACACAGCTTTTTGGGCATAGCATGGCCATTCGATTGCGCCCCATATTCCTACAGCAGACAGATAGGCCAATTAAGAAATGTTATTAAAAGATCAACAAAATGGAAACATTGAACTCTGGTCAATTAACCATTGAAAGAATTACATTTCTTTGTTGCCACAAAGAGAAAAAGGATGGAGGTGCCCACATTCTGGATTCTTGGAAAAGAGGTTTATTAACAGTGATACTCAATACAAATAAGATGGTGATCTGCCTAAAGCCCACACAAACACTCAGCTGATGTCACTACACATGAGGTGACGCATAGCCAGCAAGAAAGTATTTTCAGATCATAACATCTTGTGTGGCATGGTGGCACAGTAGTTGGCACTGCTGCCTCAGAGCTCCAGGGACCGGGTTCAATTTCGGCCTCGGGCGACTGCCTATGTGGAGTTTGTAATTCCTCCCTGCGTCTGCGTGGGTTAACTCCGGGTGCTCCGGTTTCCGCCCAATGTCCAAGAATGTGCAAGTTAGGTGGATTGGCCATGCTAATTACCACTTTGTCCATATGATTAGGTGGGGTTACTAGGTTATGTGGATAGGGTGAAGGCATGGGCTTAAGTAGAGCGCTCTTTCCAAGGGCCGGTGTGGAGTCGATGGGCTGAATGGCCTCCTTCTGCACTGTAAATTCTCTGATTTTAATTCTATACCTCTCCCTATTTACTTCATCAGTGCAACGACAACAATTAACATTTATACAACAGATGCCCTGATACGTTGGCTAGGATTCTCCGCTTTTTGACGCAGGCAGCAAAATTGTCCATTGAGGGGAGAATGTTGTGTCGGACAAAAAAAGGCATTGACGCCCGCTGCTGATCCCTTTGCAAAGCTCTGGTCCGCCGCTGGTGCCAACATCGAGGTTTACACCCGGTGCCGGTGGCCCCATGCAAATGTGCGATTTGCATCGACTCGCCGTTGATTAACAGACTGGACACTCCTCTGCGATGCTCCACCTCTCTCAAGCGGGAATCTTGCGGGTGTGAAATGGTGCAAGTATTTATAAGCAGGGCCCAGGCGCCATGGCTGTTGAGGGGGAGCAAGAAGGTAAAAAAACTCTCAACACCTTTTGGCCTTGCTGTGAGGTATCTGCCTGGGCATCAGGGAGTAGTGGGGAACAACCTTCTGGCAAGTGAGAGGATTCTGGGTGTCCAACTTGGGAACGGCATGGTCTGGCTGAGACCCCCATTGCTGTATCATCAAGGGGATGGGCATAGCCATGCTCAATTGCCAGCCCACCAGGTGTTGGCACTCCTTAGAAGCACAGCCCCACAGTACAGGAAGCAGGAGATTAGCAGAGGTAACACCAAACAGGACACATGCACCATAGCCATTATAACCCTCCCTGACACACAGCCTCTCTCAGAGTAGAAGCCTCACCAGTGACACTATTAGCTAGCCCACCCTGAGGATCACGACATGTCTCCAAACCTTGCCTGCTCCCGGACAGGAAATTTGACCAGCTCTCTGTAACAACCTCTGTGTTAAACCCAGGCTCCACATCACCCTGCAGGTAAACTCCCAACACACATCCCTTGCTCACCCCCATTTGTAGGACCTGCCTGCATACCAGCCTTTTAGCTTGGAGGTGACTGACTGCACAAGCTGACTGTCTCCACCACACAACCAGTTGCCACCCGCCTGGCAGGATAACACAGCGCCCATCCAGTGCGGATACCCACAGTAGACCCAACTGGGAGAAACAGGACAGGGCACGCAGAGCCTATCGCTGGCAGCCACTGGTTCCCCTATTGACAGGGACAGGTGGTAAGGATAGAAGCTCCCCATATCAGAGACCCAGTGCCAGTCACTGATGGGGACAGGGGTACTGGGCGGACAGCATCATATCAAAGGAGCCGGGAAGGGAGGGGTTGAGAACATGTTGAGGGTGGCGCAGCTCTACACTTCATTGTGACCATGTAGCTTGGTGTCATTGAATGGTCAAGGAAATCCTCATCTTGCTAACATTCTCTGTCTCACCCCCCTCCATGTGCAGATACATGGATTTTGTATGACAGCGAGCTATGCTCGCTAACTACATGTCCGCTACAGCCATTGCGGATGCTCTGGAGCGCCAGGGACAGTCCAAGGGGGAACCTGCACAAGAGAACCCTGCATAAGAGAAGCCTGCTCCAGAGCAGGGACAGTCGGTAAGGCTCAAGTGCCGACCGTCCAGCAGACCAACGAGGATGTGTGAAGGAGGCGTCACATCAGTCCACGTTTTTGCCCACTGCACCTGTCCTTCGAGGAGCTGCGGACCGCGTGTGCTGGCGCTGATTCTGGCTCATTCCAGGGCTCGAGCGGGGACCTGTGTGGGATCTCACAATTGTCCTCACACATCTGCGATGCAACAGGTGCCTATACACCCGGGCTTCGGACTACATGACCTTCAACCTGGACCAGGTCTAACAGGATGCCTGGGCAGAGGGATTTGACACCATCCCTGGCAAGCCCAAAATCCAGGCATTGTTCAATGGCTTGCATGTCACCCTCTGATCACCAGTTCAACAAGGGGTGCCCTTCATCGATAGGATCGACCACCAGCTGCACATCATGCACATCCGCGCCCGACATGCAGGCAGCATACATAACGCATGCAGCCTGGTGCACTGGTAGGCTCCCAGCCCTTTTGAGGTGCTCCCTCGGGTGAGGGGTTGACTATTGGGCGACAAGGGTTCTCCCCTGAGGTCATGGCTAATGACACCTGTGCGAAGGCCACAGACCAAGTGGAGAACTGCAATAATGATGCCCTTGCAGAAACCAGGAGCGTCATTGAGACATGCATCAGCTTATTCAAGATGTGCTTCCGAGCCTGGACTGCTCTGGTGAGGTGCTCGAATATGGATCCCAGAGGGTCTCGAGCATTGTGGTGGCCTGCTGAATCATGCATAACATCCTGTAGCTTAGTGGTGACATGCCAGAGGAGGAGGAAGAATGCAGGGCCACATTTGATGAGGAGGACGAGGATGGTGTCCAGGTGGATCCAGCTGCCCAATGTGTGATCCAGGGCTCACACCCCTTCCCTCTCTCTCAGTCCTTCACTCCACCTTCCCCCTGGCCTTCCACATCTTCCCACTACCACAGCTCCCCAGCGCCCCTCCAAGGGTCATAACAGCATCAGCACACGGTGTTGGCCCTAGGTTGGCAGTGCAAGCGGGTCTTGCCCACAGGATGGAGGATGATGACGAACAGCTGTGAGATGAGCTCTGGTGCTCCTCATTGTTTGACAAAGTCTGACTCCTGTCTTTAGGATAATATTCCAATGTGCTCCTGGGTGATCCCTGCATGTATGTTGGCAAAGAAGCCCAGATATCTAGCGGGGGTTGGGGGGTTGCAGGAGATGGGAGGCTGTCATACAACGTAGGCTCACACTACAGCCCGCATGAGGGTGTCGTAGGGCGTTCATGTGTCATGGCCGCCCTGCCTGCCCTGCTCACCCCAACCTCCACCCTCCCCCCGATCACCCCTCTTCCCACCCATAAGATGTACAACATCCAATCCTTCACACCTGTTAGACAAAGGTGAGAGGCACTTCGGACTGGTAGTGCAAAAGTGTTTAATGGTGATTATGTACACCGGTGGCCCTTATCCCTCACTGTCTTCTATCTACTACACCCATGATACATGCCAACTTAAGTGTCATATATCGTCCTTATTGATGAACTATCAATTACGAGAAGACGAGAGTAGAATGTAATCGAGGCTTTATTACACTGAGATGTGTGGCCTCCGACATCAGCTGATGAAATGGCTGCTGTACGGGGAGCACACATATTTATACTCCACCTACTGGGCTGAGCCAGCAGGCAGGGATCTACCCCCGTACCTGTAGTACAGGGGCTTTACCGTAAAACACATATATATACATTACATACATCAGTGGTGACTACCACATTCACCCCCTGTTAAAAATTGAGTCCAGCGGGGGTGGTGGAGAACTATATACAGAAAGTTGTGTTCAAAATCACAGACAATATTATAAATTCAGGAGGTCCGGTGCCCTGATCTGCTGTCGAGAGCTCCGCAGTGCTGGAGGCGACTCAGGCGGCTCCAGAAGCGTGTCAAAATTGTCTTCATCCCTGGGTTGGAGCAAGGGGAGGACGAATTGTCCCAGAGCGGGGGCTGCGCTGGGGTGCGCCGGGAGAAGGGAGGGTGGTACCGGGGCACGGTCTGGCCGGTAGAAGTGCGGTTTACACTGCGCGCAGACCTGGCAGTCTCTGGTGATAGCCCTGACTTCCTCGATGGAGTAGGGCAGATTGTGGGCCTTGATGAAATGCTAAAAACAGGTGACCCCTGGGTGACAGAGATTGTCATGCAGGGTCCGGAGTAGGTCCACTTGTGCGCTGGCACATGTACCTCGGGATAGGGCATTGGGGGGCTTATTGAGCTTCCTGAGGCGATACAAAATCTCGTAGTTGTAGGTGGAGATCTCAATCCTCCGCCTCAAGATTTTATCGTTTTTGATCTTGCCCTGCTATGTGTTGTTAAACATGTAGGCAACCGACCGTTGGTCAGTGAGGAAAATGAATCTTCTGCCAACCAGGTAATGCCGCAAATGCTGCACAGCTTCAACGATGGCTTGGGCCTCCTTTTCGAAGGAGGAGTGGCGAATTTCGGAGGCATGGGGGGTGCGTAAAAAGAATGCCACGGGTCTGCCTGCCTGGTTGAGGGTGGCGGCCAGAGCGACGTCTGATGCATCGCTCTCGACCTGGAAGGGGAACGTCTCGTCGACCACGTGCTTCACGGCCTTGGCAATGTCGGCCTTGATACGATTGCAGGCCTGGTGAGCCTTGGCTGTCAGGGGAAAAATGGTGGATGGAATGAATGGGTGGACCTAGTCCGCATAGTTTGGGACACAATGGGCGTAATACGAAAAGAACCCCAGGCATTATTTGAGGGCCTTGAGGCAGTGGGGAAGGTGGAGTTCCATGAGGGGGAGCATGCGATTGGGGTCGGGCCCCAGAACTCCGTTATGGTCCACGTAGCCAAGGATGGCTAAGCGGTTCATGCTGAACATGCACCTCTCCTTGTTATACGTGAGGTTGAGGAGAGCGGCAGTGTGGAAAAATTTGGAAATGTTGGCGTCATGGTCCTGCTGGTCGTGGCCGCAGATGGTGACATTGTCCAGGTACGGGAAGGTGGGGGGGGTGCCAGGACAATAGCAGCAATTGAGTGGGCCTGGCACACTGCAGTGAAATGTCCCTTCTTTCCACAGGCCTTGCAGAGGGCGCTCTGCGACAGGCAGCGCTGTCGGGGGTGTTTTGATTGCCCACAGAAGTAGCATTTCGGTCCCCTGGGGTTGGTTGGCTGCCACGCGGCACAGGCGTTGGGTTGGCTGAGGGCGTTTGCCGATGGGGGTCCATGATGGTGTGGCCATCGGCGGGGTCCATGGTGCACGGGGGGGGGGGGGGGGGGGGGGGGGGGGGGGGGGGGGGGGGGCGGGGGGGCCGCACGGTCGGGAGCATGGGCCTGAACGTTGCGTGAAGCGACCGTAAGTGAGAGCGCTAGTGTTTTGGTCGCTGCGAGGTCGGGCGTGGCCCCTTCTAAGAGGCGCTGGCGGATGTAGTCAGACCCTTTGCTCATAACGAATGCCTCTCTCATCCGCAGATTCGAGTGTTCCATGGCCGAAACGGCCTGACAGTCACAGTCTCTAACTAGGGCGAGCAGGGCGCACCAGAAATCTTCCACCGACTCACTGGGAAGTTGGTGCCACATGGAGAGGAGATGCCTGGCGTAGATCTTGTTAGTCCGCTGAGCATAATTCTCCTTCAGTAGCGCCATGGCCTCTGCATAGGTCGGCGCGTCCTGGACGAGGGGAAAGACGTTGGAGCTCAGCCGTGTGTACAGAATCTGGAGCTTCTGTGCTTCTGGGATTGCATCTGGCGCAGGCCCAATGTAAGCTTCAAAACAGGCTAGCCAATGTTCAAAGTCCTTTTTGGCGTTGTCTGCTTGAGGATGCAGCTGCAGGTGATCCGGCTTGATGCGGAGGTCCATCTCTGAAAACTCTCAGTGTAATAAATTGATAGAAATTTACAGTGCAGAAGGAGGCCATTCAGCCCATCGCGTTTGCACCGGCTCTTGGAAAAAGCACCCGACCCAAGTTCCAGACCTCCACCCCATCCCCATAACCCAGTAACCCCACCCAACACCAAGGGCAATTTTGGACACTAAGGGCAATTAAGCATGGCCAATCCACCTAACCTGCACATCTTTGGACCGTGGGAGGAAACCCGGAGGAAACCCACGCACTCACGGGGAGAATGTGCAGACTCCGCACAGACGATGACCCAAGCCGGCAATCGAACCTCGGACCCTGGAGCTGGAAGCGATTGTGCTAACCACAATGCTACCGTGCTGCCCACTAAAACATTTTTCATATCTTTTATTAATTTACTTTACACCAGATGCCATGTGGGATTCGGCCCCTTGACCTCAGAGTATTAGCCTGGGCCTCTGGATTGCTAGTCTAGCGACATTATCATATGCCACCCCCGCCCCCTTAACCCATCAATTACGAGAAGATGAGAGTAGAATATAATCGAGGCAACGGACCGCCTGAATTTGTAATATTCTCTGTGATTTTAAACAAAATAGCTGCTGCACGGGGAGCACACATATTTATACTCCGCCTACTGGATGGAGCCAGCAGGGAGGGATCTACCGCCATATGTGTAGTACAGGGGCCTTACCATAAAACAAATATATATACAGTATACAGTGGTGACTATCACACTTATCTTAGTGGCCGAATCCACCTTCTACACATTTCTCCAGACAGCACATCAGGAGGTGGCTTGATACATGTCTTACCCTCTGCCCTCTGATGCTCTTGGCAGCCATCCAATGGAGGGCAGCGGGCCTGATGGGCCCAGCCGCCTTTCAGATGCCAAAGTTGATGATGTTTCAGCTGTTCTGCCCGCTGCCCATGAAATGCACTAGTGTCAGGTTGCGGTTGGAGGAGGGGGGGGGGGGGGGGGGGGGGGGGGGGGAGACATGGTGGATTCGGAAGGGCTATGCTGTTCCAGCACTGGCATGGGGTCCCATCATTTTCACCTCCCTCGGGGTGCTCGGTGGCACGTGGGCTACTATATGGGACCTCCAGATGCACCACCATCACCTGCCAGTCCTGGAGACCCATCCTTGTCTGAGACATGGTCTGAATGCTCTCAGCTATGGCGCACTGAGACTGTGGCATGTCCCTCAGCCTCTGTCATGCCCCTCACTGCCTCGGTCATGTTCCTCTATATCTGTGACATGTTCGTCCGTGACTGGCCAAGGTCAGTCAGCGCCTGGCCAATGCTCTTGATGCCCTCAGCCATGATCCTTTATGAATGGGCCAAGCTCAGGAGCACCACAGCAATGTCCATGTACGCCTGGGACATGTCTGCCTGTGACTGGGCTCCCCTGTCCTGTGCCTCAGTGTTCTCCAAGCCTTGGATGTCCTGACACACGGCCACGATGTCTTGCTCTAGGCCGTCCACCACGGATGCCACTCTTTCAGTGCTGGCCTGGAGGCCACCCAGTTTCAGCACCATCTCCTGTGCCTGAAGATGATTGGACTCCTCCAGCTGTACTTGCAGGCACTGGAAAGGTCCAGACACCCCCTCCTGTAAAGTTTGGCTTTGCATTTGTATCTGTACCACTGATGGGATCATATTTTCCAGAAGCGCTACACCTGATGGTAGCACAGTGGTTAGCACTTTTGCTTAACAGCGCCAGGGACCTGAGTTCGATTTCCGCCTTGGGTCCCTGCCTGTGCGGAGTCTGCATGTTCTCCCTGTGTCTGCGGGGGTTTCCTCCGGGTGCTCCGGGTTCCTCCCACAACTCCCGAAGAATTGCTGTTAGGTAATTTGGACATTCTGAATTCTCCCTCACTCTACCCGAGTAGACGCTGGAGTGCGGCGACTCGGGGTTTTTCACAGTAACTTCATTGCAGTATTTATGTAAGCCTACTTGGGACATTAATAAAGATGATGACCTGTCTGGACAACAACTGTTCCCTGGGTTTAGGCAGCTCTCTCGGGGGGCCCTGCCCCCACTTGATGTGCTGCAGCATGTGTGTGGTGCTCAGCAAAGGGTGACCCAGGAGCCTGATCGCCAACATTACCCAGCGAGGTGATAGTCTCTGTGATGGTGGATTGTGCTGGTGAAAACAGTGCTGAAACATTGGTACCTTGCCCGGAGTGATGCTGGGGATTTGGCTGGTGGCCACTGACCCGGGACAGCCCGGCCTCATCTGATGGTGATCCTGCAAGGCAAAAGACATGGGGCTGAATTCTCTCGCCGTCGGGATTCTCCATTTTGCCAGCAGCCCGGGGGTTTCCCGATGCCGTGGGGCTGCTCCACAATGGGAAACTCCATTGATCAGCCGGCGAAACAGAGAATGCCGGTGGCGTGTTGCACCAGAAATCTGGTGTGACAGGCCCAAGGTGTGAGATCTTGGGAAGGACTGGTCTGTGGGAGAGGGGTGACTCACTTTCTATTGGGACATCTGCGTTGCATTGGGCTCTCACTTGTTTGCCACATGCTGACCTCCATTGCAGCCACTGTCTTCTCCTCGGCCTCCCCCGTCAGTTGCAGTGCACTTTCCACAGAGGGGGTGTGGACCCAAATGTCTGGGATTCCCCCTCCCGTCCTCTGGCGCTCGCATCGATTAAGGGTCGGCTTTTCCTGGGGCACAGAATGGACATAGTGAGAGGCTGGGAGATGAGTTCTATCGGGGGTTTATAGTTGATGGCATGTGTGTGCAAGGCTCCTAGCCAAAGAGGGAAAAACATGTGTTGGGGTTTGATGGGGGGAGGATTGTAAGGGAGATGCAGCCAGGTGGGGCGTTGTTGTCCTATAGGGGATTGGGGGCAGATGTGAGGAGTGAGGGATGGAATGATACCAAGGGAAGTGCGGGGGTTACTCAGCCGAGCTGCCCTAAGAAGATTGTTCATCTTCTTCCTGCATTATGTGCCAGTCCTCCTGGTGATGCTGCCAGTACTGACAGCGTCTGCCACTTTTTTCAGGCGCTGTTGAGTAGGATGGGCTTGAGTCTCCACCCCACCTGGGGAACAGTGTGTCCTTCCTCACCTCAATGGCATCCATCATCCGGTCAATCTTGAACTCCTGAAATACAGCCACCTTCTTGGCTGGAATGACAGTCTGTGGTAAGTGGAGCAATTCTAGCCTGTGAGTAAGCAGTTCTAGCCTGTGAGGCTCTCTAGCGTGAATCCCAGCCAAAGTGAATCACATGCCAGCGGGACCGGGAATCACTTGGGCTCCAGGTGGACAGTTTGCTGGACCATTTGCATAGCCTGAATTGTAACTGCATTGCACTCCCAGCGGGAGCGTGAATTTCCCGCAATTCACTTCCAGCAGGCGAACATAGGGCGGGATTCTCCGTTGCCCAAAGCCGATATCATAATCGGCGATCGGATGGAGAATCCCCGTTTATGACAGAATCGGGGGCAGCTCCTGTTTTGGATGCTCCGCCACCTACCCCCCCCCCCCTCCCCCCCTCCCCCCCAAAATGACATCATCGAGGAGGACGCCGCACGCCATTGGGACGGCCTCAGGTCGTTACCTGAAGGCCCTCCCCCGATGGGCCGAGTTCTCGACGGCGCGGGACACGTGTTCTCTCAGTTTTCGTGAACCCGGCATGGCGGCTGCGGACTGTGTCCAACGCCACCATAGTCGGTGGGGAGCAGTGCTGCGGGCCAGGGGGACTTAGGTGAGGGCTGGGAGGACTGGTGGGGGGGTGGCCCGATGGTGGCGAGTGAGTGTCCAGGATAGCACTATCTGGCAGGGCGGGTCTGTGTTGGCCTGCGCCATGTTGTACGGTGCAACCGCTGCAGGTCGTTGTTGTGCGCATGCACGGCCATGGACCCGGCAATTATCCAGGCGTTTATATTGGGAAGGCTGTGCGTTTTACAAGGCGCAGCTGCTCGCTCCTCACTGATCGGATCATCGGTGCTGGGGTGACGCTAACTTTTTCGGCGTAAAACCAGGCACTTCCTCCGGACATAGCCTCAAAATCGGAGAATCCAGCCCATAGCCTCCCAAGTGGTGAATCCTGCCCAGTATTTCTAAACATATATATAATTCTGGAAGCTAATCTCTGTGGTGTATGTCTATTCATTTTTGGTAGAATTTGGCATTCTTGAACTCGGCTACTTGCGATTGCATTTCTTTCTGTAGATCGTACTTCTTGAGTAGCTGTTTCATTATCTGTCATTGTAGAAATTGAAAAGTCCTCAGAAACAGAATCTGAACTCGTCACTAATCTCCATTCCAAAATATAGCTCTCCAGATTTTCTAAAGGTAGAACCCCTTGAGAAGTTTCCGGAAGCTCACATTGTGCAGCAAATAACTGATCAGAGTGATGTTGCCAAACTCTTTCATCATCAGTCTGTACGGTGTATGATAAAGGACCTGTCTTTGCTCGGATCATAGCTGGTACATGTTTCTAATTGATGGTGTAATTCCTTGCTTGAAGTCTCTCTCCCCCTGGTTGAATACTTGTTTTTATAGTTTTGCTCCCTCTGAGCAATTTGTGCTTGTTCTTGTCTTTTTGAAAATCTCTGAAGCATCAGGTGGAGTTAACAAGTCAAACTCTATCGTTCCCTTTTTAAAAACAGCATTGTCGGTGCACTTTGCATGGTAGCATGTGCAGTGTTTCGATAAGATATTACAAATTTATTTACTCTTCTTGATAATGTCCTACAATTCTATGATGCTTTGACAGAATGCTTTAGTGATTGCATAAAACGTTCAGCCAATCCATTCATTGTTGGAGATATGGAGCTGATTTGATAAATTGTATACCGTTCCATTTCAAGTCGTCCTCAAACGCCTTCAAAATAAACTGAGCACCATTATCACTGACAATTTTCCAAATCTTGCAAATATTTTGTCTAGTTTTTCAATTGTCTGCTCAGTTACCATTGACTGCATCATCGCAACTTCTGGCCTTTTCAAGTGTGCATCCAAAATCACTAAGAACATGTGTCCCTCGGTGGTCTAGCATAATTGATGTATATTCTCTGCCATGGCTGAATCAGTCATTTCCACAGATGTTATGGTTGTAATGGTGGAGTGTTCCTTAGTTTTGTACAAGATTCGCATTGCCCAACTTTCTCTTCAATTTGAATGTCTAATCCTGGCCATCAAAAATAACTGCGTGCAAATTCCTTCATCCTTACACACCAGGATGCCTCTCATGCAGTTGGTCAAGGACTGTACTATGTAAGCACGGAGGTATAATCGCACAGATTCCTCATAAGAAAACTCAATTCTGAACTTTCAACTCAAGTCTTCGTGTGATAGAGGGCTTGAAGCCTGGATTTTTACTATGAACGACTGACAGCTTCCCTTTTTGGACCAAGTCTATCACCTTCCCCATCACTGGATCAGTTCTGGTATATCAGTGAACTTGGGATGAAGTCACAGGTACACTATCCACACATGAGAAATACAAAATATTGGCAAAAAAGTTTTTTCTGGGTCAGTCTTGACTTGTAACGGCAATTGTGCTAAAGTATCAGCATTTGCATGCTGATCTGACTTGCAATACTGGATATTGTCAGTGTGCATCGAAAATAATCAATGACCATCTTTGCACGGTAGCACGGTAGCATGGTGGTTAGCATAAATGCTTCACAGCTCCAGGGTCCCAGGTTCAGTTCCCGGCTGGGTCACTGTCTGTGCGGAGTCTGCATGTCCTTCCCGTGTGTGCGTGGGTTTCCTCCGGGTGCTCCGGTTTCCTCCCACAGTCCAAAGATGTGTGGGTTAGGTGGATTGGCCATGCTAAATTGCCCGTAGTGTCCTAAAAAGTAAGGTTAGGGGTGGGGGGGGGGTTGGGTTATGGGTATAGGGTGGATACGTGGGTTTGAGTAGGGTGATCATTGCTCGGCACAACATCGAGGGCCGAAGGGCCTGTTCTGTGCTGTACTATTCTATGTTTTATGTCAAACTAGAAGTTGCCAAAGAAGGTGTACCTTAATATGGCCCAAAGATTGTTGTCAAGGTTTGATGATCTGTCAAAAGGTTAAATTGGTAATGGTGGAACGTCCCTACAGCAAATATTATGCTCAAACCTTCTTTTTCTAACTGAGCGTAATTCATTTCTGTGCTAGTAAGAGTGTGTGAGGCAAATGCTATTGGTCATTCATCTCTTGAAGGCAAGATGTGGGAGATGACAGCACCAACCCCATAGGGTGAGGCATCGCATGCAAGATGCAAATTCATCTTGGGATAATAATGAACCAACAGCTCTGACTTGAGTAAAGCTTCTTTCATTTTATTGTATGCACTTTCACTTTCTGACCAATGCCATGCCTGTTTGACACATTGAAAATATTAAAGGCTCCAATTGTGTTGCTAAATTTGGCACACATATACTATAATAATTGATCAATCTTAAAAATGTCCTTAATCATGTCACATTTAGAGAATGTGGTGCTTCTAAAATTGCTGACATATTTTTGGTTCTTCGTATAAACCATCTTTGTCGATGATGTGACCAAGGTAATTTATGGATGACTTGAAAAATTCACACTTTTCGTTCTTAACTCTCAGGATGTGGCTCTGTTTCCGTTTCGAGGTAGCTTCCAACTTCTCCAAGTGATCCTGTTCACTTGAACCGATGGTGAGTATGTCATCAAAATAACATTGCAATCCATTCAACCCACATAGAATTTGATCTTTGAAAAAGAGCAGGCACAGAAGTTATTCCAAAAATAAGTCTTCTGTAACAAAGCAGACCGTTGCACGTTACAACGGTGACTAGTGGCTGTGACTCGGCATCCACATATATCTGCAGATAATAATAATAACCTTTATTAGTGTTACAAGTAGGCTTACATTACCACTGCAATGAAGTTACTGTGAAAATCCCCCAGTCGCCACATTCCGGCGCCTGATCGGGTACATTGAGGGAAAATTCAGATTGTCCAATTCACCTAACAAGCACGTCTTTTGGGACTTGTGGGAAGAAACCGGAGCACCTGGAGGAAACCCACACAGACACTGGGAGACGTGTGGACTTCATAGAGACAATGACCCATGCCGGAAATCGAACCCAGTTCCCTGGTGTGAAGCAACAGTTCTTACCACTGTGCTACCGTACCACCTGTGAAATATATGAAACATCAAGATTACTGAATTACTGTCCTCCAGAAAGTCCTGCAAAACGTCTTCAATCAACGGCAGTGGATAATGATCTATGCACAAAACTGAGTTTTTTTTTGTCTTTTTTTATAAATTTAGAGTACCCAATTAATTTTTTTCCAATTAAGGAGCAAGTTAGCAATCCACCTACTCAGCACATCTTTGGGTTATGGGGGCAAAACCCACGCAAACACGGGGAGAATGTGCAAATTCCATAGGGACAGTGACCCAGAGCCGGGATCGAACCTGGGACCTCAGCACCGTGAGGCAGCAGGCTGACCACTGCGCCACCGTGCTGCCCATGCACAAAACTGGGTTGATAGTAGTTTTAAAATCTCCACAAATTCTCACTGAGCCATCGTATTTTAATACAAAAATGATTGGGGTTGTCTAATCACTTGTAGAAACAGGTTCAATGACTCCTGTCCTTACTTTCTAATACTTCTAATAATTTATCAACTTCAGGCCTAAATGTTTGTGGTTCGGCTCTAGCTTTGACACATTTTAGTGTGCTCTCTGGCTTGATCTTTAGGTGTCGCTCAACTCCAGCTATGGAGCCGAGTGAATCTTCAAACACTCATACTGCTTCAGAAGTTGTTGCAAATTGAAGAGATCTACCATGTGGATTTAGTGAAGTCTTGCAACACTAAAACTCAGCAGAGTTAAACTTCTCGGACGCAAACAAGAATCTTTTATTGCCTCTATTTAATTCAATTGAGAGAAACTTAAATCTATTCTCAATAAAGTGTGGCTTGCAAAAGGACATAAAGAGAAGTAACTTGTACACAATTTAACTTTCAAAATAATACAGAAAAGGGGCGGGATTCTCCGACCCGGCAGGGGGAAACCGGCGTCAATCCCACCCCCGCCGTGTCCTGAATTCTCCGGCACCAGAGATTCGGTGGGGGCGGGAATCGTTCTGCGTCAGTTGGCGTGCCCCCCCCCTCCCGGCGATTCTCCGGCCCGCAATGGGCTGAAGTCCCACCGCTGCTTCTCCCGCCGGCGTGAATCAAACCACCTGTTCCGGCCTCCCCGAACAGGCGCCGGAAAGTGGCGACTAGGGGCTTTTCACAGTAACTTCATTGAAGCCTACTTGTGACAAAAAGTGATTATTGTTATTAATTTCATGACTGTCAAGTATGGATATGCCCCAAAATGTTGTTGATCACCCTGCATTGACAAGACACCTGCCTTAAGCTCTTGCAGTGGCTTGGTTTCACTGCCTTTTAAGTTTCATCCACTAATTTGTAGGCACAACTAGACTTTTACTTGTGTTATTCTTCTTGCACTTTCTTGATGTAGAAGTTTCTTAAGTTCAACATACCTTGGCAATATGACCCTTCTTGCCACAGTGTTTGCATGTATTCAATTTGCTCCAGCATTCCCCTGTTAAGTTTCCAACCTGTGTACAATGGTAAAATGATTGAATCTTTGCAGCCCTATTCCTTGAGGTTTCCATTTTGTGGATCTTCACTCCAGCCCTTAACTGTGAGGTTTCTCTCGTAGCATGTTCCATAGATGTGACAATTGTCACAACAACTTTTAGAATTAAATCACTTACAGTAAGCACCTTCCCCTGAATAGCTTCACTACGTAACCCACAAAACAGCCTGTGTCGTAAAGTATGATCGAGTGTTGTACCAAATTTACAATATTGAGCTAATCTCCTGAAAAACTATAAATGGTTTCAACTCTTCCTGACTATGGCAGTAGAACTGAAACCTTTCTGCAATCGATAACGGTTCAGGAGAGAAATGTCCCTCTAAGATTTTCATTCATTCACTGTGGGACTTGTCCCCTGGCTGTGGCGAGGGCTTGTCTCCTGGGTGAACAAGATTCTGCCACAGCACAAGGAAGTGCTGAGGGTTTTGGCAAAGGTTGGTATCATGACCGGTACAGGCTTGGAGGGTCGAAGGGCCTGTTCCTGTGCTGCATTGTTCTTTGTTTGTTTGTAAACGTTTTACAGCAACCTAAGCTGAGAAATGTTGCAAACTTTAGGTCCTCCAATGTCTGATTAGCTATTAAAAACAATTGGAATCTTTATTGATATGAATTCCATGTTTCATCATCTTCATCAAACGTGTCCACGGTGCCTGTTTCTCCTGCCATTTTTGGATCCCGGTACCTATGTCTACGCTTCCTCCTTTCCGATATATTTGAAAATATGAGGGCAGCACCGTGGCGCAGTGGGTTAGCCCTGCTGCCTCATGGCGCCGAGGTCCCAGGTTTGATCCCGACTCTGGGTCACTGCCCGTGTGGAGTTTGCACATTCTCCCCTTGTTTGGTGGGTTTCGCCCCCACAACCCAAAGATGTGCAGGGTAGGTGGATTGGCCACACTAAATTGGCCATTATTTGGAAAAAATTAATTGGGTACTCTAAATTTATAAAAGAAAAAAAAATTGAAAATATGACACAAACATTCCCTTGAATTAGTAACGAGGAAATCTTTCCCTTTTATGACTGAATATTTTAACTTT